>NC_086446.1:293472489-294216864 GCF_028390025.1 Pseudophryne corroboree | reverse complement strand
GCGGATCAGTCGGTGGCGAGAGTCGCGAGTTTGTGCATTAAACCGGGTTTTTATGAAACAATCGAAGCGTTACTGAACGTAAAAACGCTGAAATTGTACAACTGAAACTGGACGTTGGATTAAGACTAATGTACGATCCGTTTACACGCGTTGTAACATGCGACAGTAAGCTGTTGTATCAAATCCACGCCGGTTCTAAGCTGACATGGATACTGGGTTTACAACCTAAAACTAAGATTTCTAAACCATGCGCCGTCATCAAAGGCGGCCAATATACGATGTACGTGTACACAGACATTATCGAACACCAACGGGCCGGGGATAGTTATGTACCGCTACTTCGCACTGTTGAAATGAAGGGTTATAACAATGAGGTGGTCACAATACGATACGAGAAGCCCGATTATGTACCATTGTGCAAAACACATTTTGACACGATAGCCATAGAGATACAGAACGACCAGAACGAGAACATGGCATTTAAGTTTGGGAAAGCGATCGTGAAGCTACACTTCAGACGCCGCAAAACTGAATTTTATTAACTAAGCAGAATGGTCGCTGTTAAAAATTATGGCGATCCGGGCCTCTATGTGCAATATTATAAATCTCAAGCCGGTAATGGATTACCAGGTTTTCACGGCAGCGCGTACATGTACGGCTGCGGTTTTGGCGGTATTTTTCGAAGTCTTTTCAGAAAAGCTGTACCTCTTTTCCGGAGAGGTTTAGAGATAGCTAAACCGCATATGAAGACCGCGGCACGTAATATAGCGAAAGATGTTATCGGGCAAGCCACAACGGCCGTGGTGAATAAGATACACGAGGCGAACCAAGCAAAGCAAGACGGTTCAGGACTAATATATACAAGAAAATGCGTGTCTAAAAGAAAACGGAAGCGTATGATAGCGCTTCCACCTTGGGACATACCCTTTTTAAATAAAAAACATAGACGACGCAACTCAAAGAAGAAGAGAAAGCCGAAGCGCTCCGTTGGTGATATTTTTTAAACATGTCTTTCATACACCACGAGTCCGTTGATTGTGCAAAAACAGAGCTGGATCTTTTTGACGTACCCCCGACACAAACTAGCATAGAGAAAAGTCTATACGTCGAAGTTCAACCTTTAGCGGCATTATCCAACACAGCTCCGCTTGAATTTTATATAGCAGCCAGCGGTGAACACTACTACGATCTGAACAACACGCTGTTGTACGTGACATGCAAGATCGTACGAACCAATAACACACCGATACCGCAAGGTGCGTGGGTCGCACTTATTAATTACCCAATAGCGACTTTATTCAACCAAGTGGATGTAACTTTGGGCGACAGGCTCATATCACAATCCAACAATCTTTACGCATACTGCGCGTACATTGAGACTATATTGAATTACAGCTCAGATGCATTGTCAACAAAACACACAACAGGATTATTTTACAAAGATTCGGCTGGTGAATTTAACAACACGGCGCTGGACGGTCCGAATACGGGGTTCAAAAAACGAGCAGGATCAACAGAGCAGAGTCGCACGGTTGAATTGCTAGGACCGCTTCACTGCGACCTTTTCCATCAACATAAACTAATTTTAAACGCCGTTGATCTGAAGATTAAACTAACCAGAAACAGACGCATTCTGCTTAATGTCGTCTGAAGTGGATGCCTTTAAAATACAGATCACAGCGGCATCCCTGTTCGTGAAAAGAGTTCAGGTCTCGCCAGCCGTGTGGATTGGGCACGCGCAGGCCCTGTTAAACGGTAACGCGAAATACGCGATTGACCGCGTTGGGATGACAATCTACAGTGTACCAACAGGCAGTAGAGTATTTAATCTAGAAAATCTATTTTTAGGTCAAGTGCCGAAAACAGTTATAGCCTGTTTTGTGGATAACGAATCATTTTCAGGAATCCATAACCGGAATCCCCTTTGCTTTGAACATAAAAATTTAAGTTTTGCGTCCCTTTATCTGGATGGAACACCGCACCCCGCCAAACCATTTCAACTCGACTTTGAACGCGGTAATGCTGTAAGAGAGTATATGTCACTCATACAGATCACAAATAAGCAGAAATCTGACAATGGTATACTGATTGACCGCGAAGAGTACCTCAGAGGCTACACGCTATTTGCTTTTGACCTTTCACCAGAACAGGAGTGTGGAGAACACCTTTCCCTGATAAGAACAGGCAATCTACGTGCCGAATTCCACTTTGCAGAAGCGTTGGACCGGACAGTCAATGTGATAATATACGCTCTATTTGATAACATCATCGAGATTAATCAAAGGCGCGATGTGCTGTACGATTATCTATAAATGAAATAAACGAACACTACGCTGCTGAAAAAATGAACACATTACAGATAAACTGTATTCTGTACGCTGTGCAAAGCACACGGCATATTTTTAAAGGAACGTATCCATGCGATATGTTACCGGTCAGTAAACTGGTGCAATACCCCTGCGCATTTGTAATCAATACGCATAGCAGCGGGCAGCCGGGTGAGCACTGGTTGGCCACTTATTTTAACGAACAGCGTGAATGTTACTTTTTTGATTCTTACGGGTTAGCCCCTGACAGCCCCCTATTCCCAAAAGCTATAATACATTTTTTAAACTTGAATTCAAAAAGTGTTTATCACCAAAATAAGCAGTTGCAAAATTTTAACAGCACCGTTTGCGGTCAATATTGCGTATACTTTATATTTTACATGTGTAAAAAATACCAAATATGTGGATGTACTGGCCCGTTTTAGTGATGACACAAAACGTAATGATTGTTTTGTTTAAAATTTTGTAAGACTGCTCCCAAGAAGCCATTGTCTGAGTCATTATGCAGATAGATATATACAGAATTGTGTAACTTGTAACCAACGTTGTGTGTGAAGCGTTTTATGTACAACGCGGCATAACTATGGCACGTTGTACATAAAACGTTTCACACATAACGTTGTGTGTGAAGCGTGTTACGTACAACGTTGTATTGTTTGTGTAACTTGTAATCAACATTCTGTTTGATGCGTTTTATGTACAACGTATCATATCTATGATGTTTTTCTAATAAACAACGTTGTTTATTAAACTTTATATCGCGTGCTTGAAATTTCTTCCGTTTACAGCAATAGAAACAAAGAACAAAACGTTGTTTTATAAATCATAAGCATATTTTATTGATATATATAACACGGTAAAGACACATTTAAAACATTACATAAAATATTATTGACATAAGTTAAACATTGTGGCGCAAAATGCCAACACAAAATACAGTGTATAAAAATATTATAAATTGGTTATATGTTATAGTTTCAGCCACTGTGAATCCTGAAATAGATTTACGGATCTTTTCCTAGGCAGTAAGTAACCGTGCGGCGTTGTTAACCCTGGGGGACTTAAAACATTTATTCGACCTTTGTTAAGGGTTTGTAGCGACATGGGCGATGTCACAGCGCCATCAGAGTCCTCCTGCTTCTCAGCTTTTAAGCGATCTAAGCACATTCTATTTGCAGCATTGGCTATGACGGTGGAGGGAATATTTAATTCAGACATAGCCCGCATAAATTCAGGCCACCCGTTCGGTATATTACGGATCGACACACCGTGGCTTTGCGTGATGCTGCTTATTAAATCTAACATGTTGGAACCTGGCACAGTGATGCCTTTGTACAGAAACTCCCCTTTACTGTTCCAGTCTGTGATGTGTTTAGAGCGTGTCATTTTACTCAATAGTATATCACAGTTTTTTTATACCGGGCATTAACACCGCTCAAAAGCTCATGATAAACAGCATCGGGCGCAACAGGTTGTGTCGTGTTGTTATTTGATTCATCAACAGATTTTGCAACGGGGGATAAAAGAGCTAAAGTTGACATTTCACTATCAGCCTGTTTACTCAACACCAGATATCTCTGCAACAACATTGTATATCGCTTTGCTTTTTCATATTCTGATAAATCATTATTCTGTAGTATTTTCACGATCTCTACATCTAGACCGTGCGTTGCTGTTTTACGTTTGTCGTCGCTGTTCGGTTTGTTATGTAAACGGTCTATCCGATTCTGAGGCACCAGATACATTTTCTCAGCGTACTCCATCAGCGATTAGACAATAGTCCTGTAATTAGCGGTATAGCAAAACCAAGCAGCGAACCGATAAAACCACCCGATTGTTTAACCAACCTCTTCTTTTTTCCAATGGCACATTTCTTATTACAAAGTGATTTTATAAGCTCTCGCTTCTTTTTAAGGTAGTTCAACTGTCGTTGAGACAGCGGTATTTTACCTTTAAGCGTGTTGAGCGCTATCTCACAAATAGCCGTGACTAAATCGTTTGAAGCGTTGGATAAAATAGTGTTTCTTTGGGTCGGTGTTGCTTTAATTAACGTTTTTAAAAGCACCCAATTACGTCTTATCCGTCCCGACATGTTCACCGTTGTTAGAATGACAACAAATGACTAAAGGGTGTACGGTTATAGCTTTATAGAACCGCGCTTCTTAATGACAAAAGCGACAGGTGTGTCTGGTGGGAATAAGCCGCTTCGTAAATGATAATCATCAAGAGCGTTGTTTCTTAAATCAACCAGTAAATACCCATAAGAGGCAGCCATCGCGGATTCATAGGATTCGAGAAAAAAACGATGTTTCGATGGGTACATTTGTCTAGCCAGAATTGCCCACCTGCATTTTATCCCTGGGGTTTTTGAATGGGACCATATATTTTGTGTTTAAATGTATAGTTCTGCTCTTTTTACCTTGACAAAATATGTTTTGGACAAGGTACAGGATACTGAGATTACGATGGTGTACATACTTTGTGAAAGCTTTCTCAACCTCGGAATTATTACTTGCTGCGTCCATCAGATCATCAATCACTGTTAAATTAATCTTATCAGGGGGAAAAAGTTGATCATCGCTAAAAGACTCTGGTAAACCCTCTATAAAACACGTACCGGGGTAATCACACAGAAGTTGGTCGTATATAGGCTGCCAACAGGTGTGAAACCAAACAACATTATCAGGTACATGAGTCATATGTGTTGCAGCGTGCTGCAACAGCGTTTTCACAAAATAACTTTTACCCGAATTGGACGGACCTGCTAAAATACATGAGAAAGGGTGCTGAAATCTGGTGTCCATCTTAATAGCTAAACGGCAGTGTTGTGAAGTTGTCCGTAAGAGACCGTTTAGTATAAACACACCTTTGCGTCTTCTGCAAAGTGCGCGTCTCTATCTGCCAGCACATTTTCACACGTACTATACCGGGTTGACGGATCACAACCTTTTTCTGGTCGTCGCCTTCGGGGTTTAAAGGATAATCTAAGACCAGTTCTTTCAGGCTGTCAAAGTTAACGTGCTGCGCATTATCAACATTGAGCGTTATACCTTTAACTTTTAAACGGGTCTTTCCGTTGTTTAGTCGATAGCCGTATGACTTGGGATCGGCTGAGACAAATTCTGTTATATGGGTGCCTGTGGGTAGTTCGCTGGTCAACTCGCCTAAATAATCACCCAATGGCGGGCTCCAGTCACCCGGTCTACTGACAAAAATTACAGAATCTGTGTCGTGATAAAGACATCTATCTTGTAATCTATACAGTAGTTTGTACAGTTCAACACGTGCATAAGCAGTTGTAAAGATGGCTATAGTTACATTTGAAATTGCGCCCCTGGTGTAATGGTCTTTGGCATACTTCCAATTTACCATAACGGTATCATCGTCAACAAAGTCCAAAGCGGACACATCATAGTACGGTAAGAACGCGTATTCAAAAAGTTTGTCGGGATCGGTTACTAGACACGTATTGGGCATGTTGCTAAGTTGACCAAATTTACCCCATAAGGAATTTAAAAACAATTTTTAAATTTGTCTTTTAGCGTGGTTGATTTCTATGTGATCGGGTCGTAAAGACACGCCTTCATTTTTTTGATAGGCGTCTATATACTCTTGGCGTTTCACGGCGTCTGTACACCATTCGGGATAACCAGAGGCCTCTTGTTTATCCCTGAGGTGCGTTTTAATGTAACCTGAAAACAATTTGTCAGATCTCTCATCAAAATGCCACACCTCATAGATTTTACACACCATGTACCCCATTTCTACAGCCAAGTTTAGTTCCACGGTACACCATGTACCGATGAGTGCACGTTTTTCTGAATCATGAACGCACGGCTCAGTCTGTCCAGACTCTGCGCATGTGCGACATAATGGAAACCTTAACTTGCTGCCCATTTTAACCGGCAGAACCGGAAAGAATGGACCACGAGGTGGGTAAACTTTAACCCTGGCAAAACCGAAATACTTTGTGACATCACCAAAATCCTTATAAATGATGCGTGGGTGCTGTATAGGATACGTTTTGGTTTTGTTAACAAAAGGGTACAGGCTGGTAAAGTCAAAATAGTGAATTTTTTCATCACAACCTGTTTTGTGATGCAGCTTTATGGCATTTGTGCGCCCGCCATAAAAAGCATCGCGTGGCTCCAAGGGTTCGGGTAATTCTTTACCCTTCAGAAAAGCCTGTAGATCCGCATCAGACTCTAGCATAGACTTCCATTCACAGCCCCAGATTTCACGTATCTGAAATCCACATCGTTTAAGGTAGTGCAACTTTACCTGCGTCTTGTGGTGTAATTGACCGTAGGTTGTTTTAGTCAGTTTGTTCTTATCATCGGCGTTGTAACAAGCAGCACAGCCGTGATAAAAACAACCTTGGAATTCAAAAGCAGTGGGTGTGCCGTTATTCACGGCGTAACCATCCAGGCTGTATTTACCAACTTTCTTCTCGCCCCCTTGTAAAGCGTGTCTTATACTCACACCTTCTTTGTGCTCTATGTACATTAACCACTGTATGGCTGGCGTTGAGTAACGCTTCTGAGTCTTGTGATAGTTATCACCCGGTACAAGGGCCAGTGTCTTTTCCTGTAAAAATTTACAACGGTACATGGACATGCAGATGGATGCCAACGTGACTAATTGAAAAGCCTCGATGTGACGTTTAACCACAACCTTTTTTTCCCTTTGTTATTAGAAACTCCTGTTCTGTCATGGCTATAACAGCCGATATGAAAGCATCACAAGCTTTTTGTAATATTTTCACATCGTCTTTACAATATCGTATGAGCTCTTTTTGAAAGTTAAACGGTTTGTGTACACACTGTTTATACCAGGCTGTAAACTCAGATAATTCATCAGGCATCATGTATTGTGGACCAAAATACTCTATTGACAGCATAGCCCCTATGTAATTTTGGTTATCAGCTATGTTAAAAAAATGTGGGAAATAACCTTTGGTACCGTCAAACTCCATCGCCTTTGGTAACTTGCTAAGCCGCATGGGTAAAAAATTTAAAGAGTCGATAAATCTTATCTTCAAATCTTTTACCGTGATGCGCATTATGTTGCCGCCTCTAGATAATAATTCCATCTTTAATTTCTCCTTAATCAGCTGGCGCAGCACAAAATACGCATCATAGCAACCTGCATTATGGGCTATTAATGTGTAATGCGCAAATTTTGGTTTTATGAACGTCTTTACAAAGTCTTCGATACACGCAACACCCTTAAACTCCCAGTCTTTCTCCCCCGTTAATGTTAAAGCGTAACAGTAGTTTGGTATGTGCACACCCGTCTCCTGCACACACTCAAAATCATAAAAGATGTATTTCTTTGTGGGCTCTTCCGGCTTGATGGTTTGTATATAGCACAAATGGTTCGAAAACCCATCAACGAACACCTTACAAATGGGACACTTTAGGACTCGGCAGTTATGATCTGTTCGCCGGTAGAGACAACACCTGTCACAATATACATGTTCAAGACAGGATATTTTGTGATCAAGAGCTAAAGCTTTGTGTAGCTCTAAACATTAGTTTGATCGACAAAATACCCTACACACCGAACACCTTAATGCAGTCACACCGTCGTCAATACAATCCGGCCTGTGACAAGCCTTACAAAAGAAAAGACAATCGTGATTATTTCTATGATGATAAGCGCTATGACAACGGATGCAATAATATCAGGCTCCAAGAAACGCTTTGATATCGAGTATCCCATAAAAGTGACAATCGTGATATAGCACAAACAGCGTGTCTTTGTAACGGCTGTCCTTACAGTAATATTTCCAATCCCCTTGATTGTAATAGAGGAGATTGATCGAAACATTTAAATAATTTTAAAAAAATGCAACATCGCTAAAGCTGACCGCTTTATCAAGCGGCAGATTCAAAGCTTTATGTAGTTGGATCGCTCTCTCCTGTATTACATGGTCATTGGCATTGTTACCTTTATCCAGAAGATTACAGACGCTAGCGGCCAAACACAGGTTATTACCAATATTTCTGAAATGATAGAGGTATATTTTACGCTTATTAAATTAAACTATAGGGTAAGCGGTGTAAACTTCTACCGGTCAACCCCCTTCCCGCCCTGTTCCTAAAAATACTGATCACAAACCTTAAACCTGTGGATAATAAGAATTCAGCTTTACTTTGAAGTGCGTTTGTAATCTGGTTCAAAAAAATGGTAGCGTGTAATGTTTCTTGCGGCTTACGATGCGAATAGATGGCGTTGTGTAACCCACCCCCCTCCAATCTAAGCTGAACGCGGTCGGCAGGATCCATGCCCGCAAGGACGCCATCGAGCATGGCCTGTATAGCAGTATGAACGGCTCGAACACCCTCTACAAATGATGTAACCTGTCCAAATTAACAAACCGATAGTGGTTGTGGTACTCAACGGCTCTGAAATTCGGTCGTTGTCGTTCATAACTGTTAATTGCTTCTAAGTATACATGTTGCCGACCTTCGTCATTACCGGGTGACTCAACACCGCGTGCCTCATTATATATGGGGCTTGCAATGCGCTCAATATTGTCAGGCTGTGATTCGTTAATCGGTAATGCTTGGGTTGGCGATTGATCTAAATCTACATGCCTCGCGCTCTGCTCCCCGCCTTCCACATGTTCCCTGTGCCGCTTGCGCTTTCTCAATCTGGTTAATGTTGTTACAGCCTGTTTCACCTTTGCACGTCGGAATAACTGTGAGATCTTGTATTTTTACACAAGGTTTAATTTGTGGATTTTATTTACAGGCATTTAAATTTAAAACACGTTTCAAACCATTGCCTAACATGCCTAGTCACAGCTCAGTTTCATTTATTTCTGCAAAATGATGTATGTTGGCTTTAATAAATTCAGTTGTCTTAAATGACCGATCTATGTATTTTGACATGACATTCATATACGTCTCAACAACTTCTTTAACAATGTCTTATTTACCACCGTGGCTCACACCTTTAATGTGTTTTAACAAATATCCGGCTTTTACGCCCATGTTCTCAACATCTTCCCGTATCTTACCCAACAACGCGTAAAATTGTATTTCAGCGTCTTGGCCTAATTGTTCTGTATTTTGACTTCCATCAACTATGTCGGGCGCTATCCCGTGCGCCGGTGCACAAGCATCTGCCAATGCGTGTACCACGGCTGCCGTTGTAAAAATATTGGGCATTGATGTTACCCAATCAACCGTTGTAGTATTACCAGGAATTCCTGAAATGGCTGATAATACTTCATCAGAAGTATTCTGCAGTTCTTGTGTCGTTGACTCTACACAGTGTGTAATAAGCTCTTGCCCATTTATGTCATCAATATCTGAAATCACAGGATTACCAGCTATGTGTCTTGTTTCTGTTTCAGAGCAATCCTGTGTATCAGGAATAGTGATTACATCGGATTGCGACAATTGCTTAGCATTACTTCTTGAGTCAACATTTGATAACACACCAATGCTTGCTATGTGTCTTGTTTCTGTTTCAGAGCAACCCTGTGTATCGGGAATTGTGATTACAGCTGATTGCGACAATTGCTTAACATTACTTCTTGAGAAACGCGATGCCCTCTTAACCTTTACAGTCTTTGTATTACCAGCGACATCCCGGTCTGCAGTGTTAAATGATGTGTGTTTTGATGTTACAGCACCATCGATACTTGCGCTTGATACAGTTTGTAACGTGATCCTTCTCCGTTGCGGCGTATCATTTTCGGAATACGACAATTTTCTTTTAAGATCGGTAAATGCTGAATTATGACTTCTCTCATTCGCTCTTGGTCGAGCTGGCCTTCGTTTGTTCGGGTTGATACAGCCGTTATGCACCCCCATAACCGATGACCTAGCATGCTCCTTTAGGCTGTTATGTACAATCGACGGCGTTGCGAATTGATGGTTCTCCGTTTCAGCGGCGGTTGTGCGTTTTGATGTTTTCCCGCTTGTACTAGGCCTGTGTATTTGCGCGACTGTATCACGACCTACTGGTATCGTAGGATCATATCGTCTTGCTACAGCATCATCTGTAATACATATATTATAAAATAAATATAAACATCGATGCACGTAAATCAGCATTTAAATCACTGCATAACAATATACCATATAACAGTGTTTGATTACACACCTGCTGTTGCGAATTGATGGTTCTCCATTTCAGCGGCGGTTGTGCGTTTTGTTGTTTTCCCGCTTGTACTAGGCCTGTGTATTTGCGCGACTGTATGACGACCTACTGGTATCGTAGGATCATATCGTCTTGCTACAGCATCATCTGTAATACATATATTATAAAATATAAACATCGATGCACGTAAATCAGCATTTAAATCACTGCATAACAATATACCATATAACAGTGTTTGATTACACACCTGCTTTATATTCCGATGCACGTAAATTAACATTTAAATTACTGCATAACAATATACCATATAACAGTGTTTGATTACACACCTGCTTTATATTCGAATGTTTGAGCCCGGCCCCCTGTCGAGTGGGGAAAAAACGGTCGCTCATCAACAGCATTGCCGGTCTGTATAGCTGTGTTGTGACAATATTCAGGTTTGTTCAATATGTCCCGTAGAATACGGTCAGCCGTCGCATCATCCATTTTTGTGGAATCTTTAGCCGGTGAAAAAATGAAAAATAAATATTACATACGGTATAAAATTAGAATAACATGAAAAAGAGTTGTATTATTGAGAATATAAAGTGTGTACAGGTGACAACAAAACAACACAACGGTAATAAAAAAATAAAAATAATTACAGGCGTTTAACATCATTTATTTTTAATTTATTTTAAAATATAAATCTTTTTTATTATTATTATTATTATTATTATTATTATAATAAGCTATTACATGTTACTCACAGGCAGGAGCCAATTCCAAAATATTAGTAAAATCTGGTATGATGCTGAAATCTGAACCAAACGGACTTTCTCCAACATCATCGAAATTCTCTGTGTTTGTGGTATCTGTCATTTAATTGTGAGAAATAAAAATGAGAAATTAATTTTTTAATTACTTATCAATGTTGTATCCAGACTGTTGTACGTTCATACTATTTAAACTTTTAAAAATAAGTAAAAATGAACAAATTGTAGACCTTGACTATAATTTCGTACTATTTAAACTTTTAAAAATAAATAAAAATGTGTCAATGGTATTTATAGACTTAGCTTACCATGGTTCATTTGATAACTTGGCAAATCATCATCTTCGGATCCGGATGTGCACATGACGTTATCTTTGTTGTTGATGTTCTGCATTGTCTGTCTCGCTGAACCAATAATGAAAATGAGATACGATTAATATCAGTGCTCTATTAAACAATGCCCACATTAAATGAGCGCGTACATTGAGACTATATTGAATTACAGCTCGGATGCATTGTCAAAATGCGCCGCTAGATGGCACTATTACCACATATTTAAACATCCTTCAGTGAGTCACAATTATACCTAATTCACAGCCATATTTGTAAAATAAAAAATATAACATTTGTATAATATGAGACAGCCTATTGCATCTGCACGGCCTCCCTGCAACACAATCATTAGAACCATAATGATAATAATAATAATAATTTTAACCCCATCACAGCCCAAGCATTAGATCCATAATAATAATAATTTTACATCCTCACAGCCCAAGCATTAGATCCATAATATATATATATATATATATATATATATTTAAATGCATTTCCAAAATGCACCGCTAGATGACACTATTACCACATATTTAATCTGCACCCCTGCATAATAATAATAATAACACTTACCATGATGCCTTTGCGTGTGTATAGCGATGTAACTTCAGTTGAAATTCCTTCTCAGAGCTGTGTCCCATTCTTATAGTCATGGATGTTAGCCAAATGGCCCCCACCAACCTGTGGTATGCCGTCCCACATTTCCAAGATGCCGGGCGGGGTTTTTAAACATATAAACTTTGAGTGTATAATTTAGTAATTGTGATAATTCTTTTCAGTTACAATGAAAATATAATCTGTTAGCAGGTTCTTAAACGTCGTACTCAGCACTGCAAAAATATACCAAATACTTATAATTTACACAGCTGTATTATGTGCCATTGTAGTACCCCAACTTCTTATGTCATGTATTCCCAACATTCATGTTGCTGATTCTATTTAAACTATTGTGCTTTAAAATAAAAGGATATATATCTTTTGATTTAAAAGCACAACAGTTTAAAATTAAGATGTCAATACATAGACCTGTAGGTGGTGCTAATGTTCTTTTTGCAGAGATTAACACGTTGTGTGCATTAATACCCAGATGCTTTTGTTACAAGCATTGCTAGGATTTTTTAAACATATAAACTTTGAGTGTATAATTTAGTAATTGTGATAATTCTTTTCAGTTACAATGAAAATATAATCTGTTAGCGGGTTCTTAAACATTGTACTCAGCACATCAAAAATATGCCAAATACTTATAATTTACACAGCTGTATTATGTGCCATTGTAGTACCCCAACTTCTTATGTCATGTATTCCCAACATTCATGTTGCTGATTCTATTTAAACTATTGTGCTTTAAAATAAAAGGATATATATCTTTTGATTTAAAAGCACAATAGTTTAAAATTAAGATGTCAATACATAGACCTGTAGGTGGTGCTAATGTTCTTTTGCAGAGATTAACACGTTGTGTACATTAATAACCAGATGTTTTTGTTACAAGCATGGTAGTTCGTAGATGTAAGGATTTTGAAATTGTGCGGTCACGGGTAGTCCGTAGATCTAAGGATTTTGAAATTGTGCTGTCATCATTAATCATGCATGGTCATTAAAATCAATATGCTTTTTAAATCAGTGCCATGTGTGATGCTTCCGTGCATCTAAGAAAATGGACACGGTCATTAGTCATTATGCTTTTTAAACCTGTACCATGTGTGACATAGTGTGATTTTTAAATGGTACCATATGTGCCAAGCATGAAGTTTAAATTGCTGGAATTTGTGAACTATAACACTGTAATGTTTTGTTAACAATAGTGTACAGACTGGTAAAGTCAATTTTTTCATCACAAGCTGGTTTGTGATACAGCTTTATTGCGTATTCTGCGACTGGTGTTACGTGACACTCTTTTCAAAGCCATTATCTTTTAATACGGTTTAATATCGAACTCTATAAATTTTATATAAAAGCGATATCAAACACTCATTTAATATTAAAGGAGGCGTGTCACTAGAGAAAGGGGGTCTTTCTCTACTTATCCCCTCCTATCATGCAAAGGTGAATCCCTTTGTTCTGGAATCATTTAAACTGTTGATACTTGTTGATGTGGTGCAGGGGGGCTATGTGTACAATGTGCACTATTTGGATTAAATATGTAATGTTTTGATAGCTCTCCATGCATTCACAAACTCCACCGTAAATACCCACACCACGTGCAGGACCGCAGGAGCGACCATACGCAAATTGCGGATATGTGCACGCACGGCGGAACAAGTGCATGCGCAGAGGGCATGTGTGTGTATTTTATACGTGCTGTGTGTTCTGTAATATTTTTCGACTTTGACAGTCCACCCTTTAGCAGTCAACAATAACTGCCACTATCTAATCACTAAACAGAAAAATATCAATACAATATCTACAGACGATTGGATGGTAGGAGGAGAGTTGTAGGCGGGAAATGTATGACCTAGTGGGATAGTAAAAAGCATGTATGTATGAATCCATGTCTGAGGGGCATGTATCATCGTGCCGTATATGTTCTAGATAAGCTTCGAGGCATTGCGAAGTATACATTAAATCCTTCTTATCCCGTATTAAGGGTCTGTAAGTGGGCCAACAAACACTACCGAGCTCTTTCTGGCTTCTTGTTCCAACAAATGGGGTGCACATTTAGTTGATGATACATGGAGGGGGAACATATGTGAGTGCTAGTATATGTGGATATCACCTGTCGACTATGTGTGTCATTAACTGAAGGTTGTAGAGATGAAGATAAGACATGTATCTAAAATACATTCACATAACATTTTCATAATCATTCTTGGGTATGGTCGATGTCTTTTCCGGATCGGTATATCTGGGCAGAGGGGGAGACCAAGGAAAAACGGGTGAAAGAAACAGGCCATGGAATTCATTTGCAATCCTTATCATAACACTGTCTCTATGGATGGGTCGTAAATTAAATCTGCTGCTGTAACAATGCCCCCGCTCCTTAAACTCATCAAATTTGTGCCGTGCTTGCGCCGCGTTAGAATTCGAACACACCTAAATATCAAGCCAATAATTATGACGACTCCCAGGATACAGGAGAAACTTTCCCACACTCATAATAACATTTTGAGCCCACTCTCCTAATCCTGAGAACCAATTTCGTGGGTTCAACCATGAGACCCAGCCGGTCAGCTCATTACCCACAGCGGTCAGGGTAAGATTGTGTCTCCTCCGGAACTCCCACTTCAACTGCAATATATCATCCATCTTTTGATCGATAATCTTTGTGGGGTCGTCAGTGCTGTTTGTAATATACGTGCAATACTTTACACCATATTGAGTTGCCAAAGTGACACAGTACCCACCCGTCACGGCTGTGATATAATTGAGGACCATCCTGTGCTGGATCAGTTCTGTCTTGTAAGCTTGCAACTCCCTACCCGTATACCTGAAGGTGTCGTCCTACATCTCAGTGATATTATCTATCAAGTTCGCTAGCGCATGGATATACCTATAATTTATAATTCCTCTGGCAGTACGGGTGATGTCTAATGCGAGAAGGAATTGAATCCCGGTGGATTCATGGATCAAATCAGAGGCTACGTGCTCTGTCCTATCTATCTACCTGTCTCTTGACGATGTGTTCATAGTGAGTATGAGTATAAGGAGCCTGAGCACTGCAGTGAACATCTTTCATCTTATCATGGGTTATGGTCATGACCTCTGGCAACACTCTTCCAACATAACACAATCCCTCTGAGTTTGGGGCGAGCCACTTATACGCCTTCCTCCCACATATGAAATAGGCATCATCGGGGAGAACATATGGGACAGGATATGACATTACCATACTGCAAACTTTCCAAGTGAAAAACCCAATCCCTAGTTTTCCCATCTGCTCAGTACAAGTATCAGGCTGGATGATATGAGCACAGTACCCTGGTGATACTTCTCCAACCCACATGGTCTTGCTTCCTCGAGTATACCTATACCGAAAATACCTTCCACTGTTGGCTATTTGGCGTACAAGTTAAGAGTCTATGGGTATCCTATCAGCTCTGTGCGAAAAGGCAATGGTCTGGTTAATCCATGTCACCTCCCAATTTCCTGGTTTTCGGTAGTTGGAAATATTGAAACATAATAAGGATCTATCTACATGATACTGGTGGAGCTTCAAACTAGGGGACCTAGAAAGATTGAATTTCTTGTCCACCGGTCTCCCACCCCATAATTCGAGTACCTCATCTATTGCTAAAGGGTACGGTACTAATCCTGACTTGCTCTGACCTTGAGGTACTTGTGAGCACACCCAGCATTCTGTCTGGTTTAAGACCTTACCCACTAGTGAGTGGTAATCACTCAATGGATGACGGTCCATGTTGATATTAAGGCTGGACTGACATCTCTGGATGCACCCATCCTCAACTATGTTCTCACAATTCCTACAAATGAAATTTTCCTCAGCCAATAACCCTTCACAGTGCCTCTGAGGTCCCTGATACCAGATCGTTTTCTGATACTTGCCTTTGCTCGAGTGATGTGTTGCTCTTGAGATTCTACAAATCCATCCTCGCCATCAGAACCCATTCCAGATCCTTTCTCGACCTCTCTGGGACCCTCACCGAAACAGACTGTTCTGGTCAACAACAGGATTAACAGGAAAACCCGGAACGCAGTCTCTTGGGGTAAGTCCATCTTGTTAAGGGAAGAGAAAGGAAACAAGAAGGGGGAGAAAGGGAAGGAGAGAAGGAGGGTAGTGGGAGATGGAGAAAATAATAAAAAAGAAAAACTGGTGCGACAACCGCCTCTGGTCTTGTTGTTCTCCGCGCTCAGGTGCCGTCTCAATAGTCCTGCCTCTCAACCTTCCCAGAACAGACACTCCAGTGATATGATGTTCTCTACACTCTGCTCTTTGTCACGGGTTCTCTCTGGGTCAGCGACCTTCTTACAGTGGGACGAGTGGACCTAAGTCTCTCTTCCGGCAACCTTTAATGCTGTCGTGCTGGTTAGTAAGACTTGGTACGGTCCTTCCCACTTGTCAATGAGGCAACCTGAGCGTAGAAAATTCTGAATCATTACATAATCCCCAGGTTCAATGTCATGACAATTACTGTTCGGTAGGTCAGGAATCACCAGCTTTAGATTTCTATTTTGACTCCTCAGCTGCTGGCTCATCTTAACCAAGTATTTTACAGTCACTTCGTTATTGCATTTCAAATCATCCTGGGGTCTATCATTACATGGGGTTGTCGGCCAAAAAGAATCTCAAAGGGTGATAGGTTAAGTGGGGACCTGGGAGTGGTTCTGATGCTGTACAATACTAGTGGCAAAGCTTCTGGCCACAACAATCCAGTTTCAGCCATCACTTTGCTCAGCTTGTTCTTAATAGTGCTGTTTACTCTCTCCACCTTCGCACTAGCCTGTGGGTGGTACGGAGTATGCAGCTTGCTATTCATTCCCATCAGTTTGCACATAACCTGAAATACTTCACCTGTAAAATGAGTACCCCTATCGCTTTCAATTATTCTAGGGATACCATATCTACACACAAATTCCTGCACAATTTTCTTTGCAGTGAACGTAGCAGTATTTGTGGCAGCAGGGAACGCTTCTACCCAATTGGAAAACACATCAATACAGACTAACACATATTTTAAATTCCTACAGGGTGGTAACTGTATGAAATCAATTTGTATTATCTGGAAAGGGCAGTGAACGTAGCAGTATTTGTGGCAGCAGGGAACGCTTCTACCCAATTGGAAAACACATCAATACAGACTAACACATATTTTAAATTCCTACAGGGTGGTAACTGTATGAAATCAATTTGTATTATCTGGAAAGGGCCGTCTGTCGGAGGGATATGGGATGGTTCTGTTGGTATTGACTTTCCAATATTCTTCCTCAAGCAAGTAAGACATGTCATTGCTCTCTTACCCGCATGAGAAGAGAATCCTGGCACACACCAGTAGGCTCTCACCAGCTTACACATACCCTCTTTACCCAGATGAGTCAGACCATGTGTGCCGCCTCAGCTAAGCTTGGAAGATATGCTCTGGGGGCCACTGGCTTACCCTGTCCACCTGTCCAGAGTCCTGAGGACTCCTGGCCATACCCCTTTGTCCTCCAGACTGCCTCTTCCTGCAGGGAACACAAATTTTGCATTTCAAGTAATTTTTGTGTGTTGAATGTCATCAGTGATGTGATATTTGTTTGAATGGGGGTGCTGGCTGCTGATTTAGCAGCTTCGTCTGCCCGGCTGTTACCAAGTGAGATTGGGTCTTGGTTGTAAGTGTGTGCTTTGCACTTGATAACAGCCACTCTGGTTCTTGTATCGCTGTTAGAAGCCTTTTTATGTGGGATGCATGCGCTACAGGTGTGCCAGCTGCCGTCATGAAATTTCTGAGGTGCCATAGGGCCCCGAAATCATGCACTACAAAGGCATACCTAGAATCTGTGTATATATTGGCTGACTTACCCTTGGCCAATTCACACGCTCTGGTTAGGGCGACCAGCTCAGCAACTTGTGCTGAGTGCGGTGGGCCCAGGGGCTCAGCTTCTATGATACCTCTGTCATCTACAACTGCGTATCCAGTACACAAGTCTCCCGAGTCCGTCTGTCTGTGGCAACTACCATCAGTGTAAAAAGTAAAATCTACGCCTTCCAGTGGGTTGTCACTAATGTCAGGTCTTGCAGTGAAAGTCTGGTTCAGGTATTCCATACAATCATGTGTGTCAGTGTCCGCACTAAATCCTCCTTCACCATCATTCTAATCCTCCACCCTTTGTGCCTGTCCAGGCATACTTGGCAGATAAGTTGCAGGATTTAGTGCACTGCATCTCTTTATAGTGATGTTTACAGGGGCCATTAGTGCTAATTCCCACTTTGTAAACCGTGCTGATGAGACATGTCTGGTTTGGGCGGAGTTCAGTAAGGCTGATACTGCATGAGGTGTATGGATTGTCAGGTTGTGTCCTAACACTAAGTCTTCACTTTTACTTACTAGCAAAGCTATCGCTGCAACACTTTGCAAGCATGTGGGGAGAGACCGCGGTACGGTGTCCAACTGTGCACTGTAGTAAGCTACCGGCCTGCTGGCATCACCATGTCTCTGGGTTAGGACACCTGCCGCACACCCAGCACTTTCCGTACCGTACAATTCAAAGGGTTTCCCATATTCTGGCATGCCTAATGCAGGTGCCTGTGATAGGCACTGTTTGAGTCTCTCAAATGCCAGTTTGGACTCATCTGTGTGCGAGATCCGATCTGGTTTGTTCGAAGAGACCATTACTTGCAAAGGTAAAGCCAGTATGGAGAACCCTGGGATCCAGTTTCGGCAGTACCCACACATTCCAAGAAAGGTGCGGATCTGTTGCTGGGTTTGCGGCAGAGTCATGTCGCGAATCGCCTGTATTCTATCAGCGGTGAGGTGTCTAAGTCCTTGCGTCAAGCAATGTCCCAAATATTTTACCCTGGTCTGTACAGCTGCAACTTATCGTTTGAAACCTTGTGTCCCGTATTAGAAAGGTGAAACAGAAGCTGTTTCGTGTCTTTCAAGGACGATTCGAGTGAATCAGAGAACAGCAGTAAGTCATCTACATACTGTATTAATACTGATCCGCTCTCAGGTTGAAAGGATTGTAAACAGTCATGCAAAGCCTGGGAGAAAATACTTTGGCTGTCAATGAAACCTTGGGGTAGGCGAGTCCAGGTGTACTGTACTCCCCTGTATGTGAATGCAAACAGGTATTGGCGGTCAGGGTGCAGAGGGACAGAAAAGAAGGCAGAACAGAGGTCAATGACAGTGAAAAATTTTGCAGTAGGGGGAATTTGCATGAGGATGACAGCTGGATTCGGCACTACGGGGAATTGGCTCTCAACTATCTTGTTTATCCCCCTTAGATCCTGCACTAGCCTGTAACCCCTCCCCCCACTCTTTCACAGGGAAGATGGGACTATTGGCAGTGCTGGACGTCCTGACTAGGATGCCCTGTTGTAGCAAGCGCTCTATGACTGGGTACACTCCTAATTCCACCTCTGGCTTCAGAGGATACTGAGGGATTTTTGGAGCTATCCTACCATCTTTTATTTGCACTACTACAGGAGCTACATTCGCCATCAATCCAGTGTCTTGTCCATCTTTGGTCCAGAGGGATCCCGGTATTCGTGAGATCATTTCCTCTACCTTTGATGGACACCTGTCTATAACAGCAGAGTGTGACATTAGCCTTTGTGGGGTGTCCAACATATCCTGCACTTCCTGAACGTGATTCTCAGGTATATCCAAGAAGACACCCTCAGGAGTACAATATATGACACACCTCATTTTACACCATAAATCTCTCCCATGTAGATTAGTCGGAGCTGATGCAGCTAGCAAAAAGGAATGCTTGGTCTGCAAAGGCCCTATCGTAATCTCCGCAGGTCTACTCAAAGGGTAGTATTGCACTACTCCTGTTACTCCCATTGCCGAAATTGTTTTACCCGTGGTTTTCATACCTACCGTTGAATTTAACACTGACCTGGCCGCCCCTGTATCTACAAGAAAAGGTAATGATCTACCAGCTACATCAACTGTGACCTCAGGTTCACTACCAAGGCTAGCAATCAACTTCACTGGCTGCAGACTACAGGTGTGGCCCAACCCCTATTGTATATTGTGACCCTCCCGCAGCGCACTGGCAGCTACAATATGTGAGTGGGGTAACTGAGAATTTTCGGAGGTCTGCCAGTCCCTCCTAGGTGGGTACCTCCTTGTTTCCCCTGCATGTGGCTCATAACTTTTCCTATGCGATCCCTGATCCCAATTATGTGTATTATAGTGTGGTTCATATCCTGGTCTAGGGGGTCGGTATACCTTATGTGTGTTTTTATTTCTACAATTCCGTGCAAAATGTCCTTCCTTCTGACAGTTATAGCATACTACTACACGTGACTTACCATCAGGGGTCTGGGGTTTTGGCTGATGCGGTTTTGTTGTAAGAGCATTTATACTTACTGTCATCAGCTTATCCCCCTGAGACTCCCTGTGCTTAATGACGTTCCGGACGTGCTCGATAGCGGACTCTCTTAATGCAGCCACCGAGATACCTCTCCAGTTAGGTAGAGTGGTTTGTACCCTCGTTCTTAATGTCTCTTTTAACCCGTCCATTAATACTGACACAGCTACCTCCCTGTGATGTACATTGTCCTTAATATCCTCGATCCCAGTGTATCTAGCCATTTCCTGCAGTGCTCGATGGAAATATTCAGATGCCATTTCACCTTCTTTTTGTCTTATGGAAAAGATTTTATTCCATTTGACAACAGTAGGGAAATATACTCCTAATTGCAGATTGATTTGTCGTACATTCTCCTGAGTGTACTCATCAGTGAGAGGTACTTCTGCGTCTAATTTACAATCAGTAATGAATTTCGCTGGGTCAATATTGGAAGGTAAACATACTCGTAGCACTGTTCGCCAGTCTTTGTGGGTTCGGTGGCGTTACCGAACTCTTTAATGAACCTCTGGCCTGCGACTAGATCCTTTCTGGGATCGGGAAATTCTGACATAATTGCCCTCAATTCTGTCCGGGACCAGGGACAATGCATAGCAATGTTCCTGATGGGAGTGACTCCCTGAGCGTCAGTCTTCCCATTGGGGACTGCGATCACCCTGATAGGATTTAATTCAATAACGTAATTCTGAGTTGACTCCACAATCTGAGGTGCTATTGTCTCTGCATAATGTATGGTACCGTACTTACCTGTGGACACGACCTCACTTATCCCTCCGCTAGGGGGCCTTACTACTGCTCTTACTGGTTGGGCCGTGCCCACCTGAGTATTCTGTATGGTGGCTGCTAGAGAGAGTGCCGTTATCGTGCTGGGCTCATCTTCTTGCTCGCAGTCCTGAGGAAAGTTTAAAATGGGATACAACTTGCAAGGGTTAGCGTTAGTACATTTATCAACTATACTCTTATCGGATACCAATATGCCATTGTCTGTAGCCACTTTCTCCCTTACAATATACGGTGGTGGTGGTGCGGTTGCCATCATTTTCCTGCTAGGTTTGGAACCTGCTGCGTGAGCTAATTCTCGTTGCATATCGCCCTCTTGCTGCCATAAATTTAAACAATCTGTGTGTCTGACCCTTTGTTTTCGGGATTTTATCAGACATATCCTAATCCTTAAATTCTGCAATACCTCTGGTTCAAAATTGCCTACCTTAGGGAATGGTTCCCTATCTCCCGCAGTCATACGTTCCCATTCATTGCACAAAACTTCTGTGTGTGGTCCATACTTCTCACACATTATGAACCTCGCTGACCCCCTGGGCCGCGGTATGTCAACCTGAACCCTGTTTGAACGTCCCTTACTTGAGCAACTGGCCCCCATATTTTGCAGGTATTGCCCTTTCGGCTAATCCCACAAAAAACCAAAATACTCAATATAAGGCAACGGTGAAAGTTCTCCGAGCACTCTTCACCCGCTCACCGCCCACGTTGGCCAGTACTACCATACACTGTCGATAGCGAAGGCAATGTACCCAACCTAGGGCCCTATGTAACCTCTATTTACTGGACGTTTCTGGGAATAATTTACCCTTTCCAGTAAATATAGGCTGTTGGAGATTTCCTGAGAGAGACCAGTGAAAACTCCCTAAACCTTTATTATACACGAATCACGCTTGTGTATGCTATATACAGCGCTGATACCGCGATATTACGCAAAGCTCGTTAAAAGGGTATCACGTTGCGCTAAATATTGCACCCACGAACGCGTGGTCCAATCGCACAGCGTATAGGTACTTGTTACTTATCCACCGTACGACCACTGGAATCGATTTTCAGGCTGCGAAACCTCAGCCGGAGCGTATCAAAAAAACTAAATGGGTAAACCTTCGCTAACCCCCTGGGCCGCGGTACTCTAACACAATTGGCTACCTTGCTCCTTTGTACTTAAATCTATATTAACGTGAGTCAGCTGCCTCACGCTGCCAAGTCTCCACTCACTTGATGTACCACTCGACGGGATCCCGAATTCCCTGGGTCCACTACGTTCTCTGTTGCGTTTGCTCACTCACGTTCGCTCATTCAAATACACTTTGGTTTTTCTGTACAGAAAATTATCTTTCATTCAGATAAACCGCTTTATTACCAGAGGCAATACAGTAAAAAAAAGGTTTTATTTCAACTAAATCTTGGAAACCGAGCAATTTGTGCTAATGTAGCGTGACTACTGTCCCGCCCCTAAACTAAACGATGCTATTGTGTAATTTGCACTTAGCGGTCGTACCCTTACGCACGTTGCGTAAACACGCGACCGTGCGTATGTCTTTACGTTGCGTACGCAGTCCCGTACTTTGTCCGAGACACGTGTACAGAAACCGTACGTCCGCAATAGTACAAATCCCACACTTCTATAAATGTAAGCGATATTACCTATAATCGCTCACTTAACACAACACAGTTTCTTTCTGTATAAACCTTTTTAACTAGGCCAGACTGTGTTTGTGTTTTACGTTTACTTCCTTAATATTTATTCTATATTTTAACTAAATAGCAACAAATTTCTCCTCACAGGTCTAAATGAATCTAGTAATCAGTACTTATGGCAACAATATGAGCAGGTATACAGAGTACAGGTGTACGCTTGTGTTGTGTGCGCATTTGGCGCCAAACAGAAATTCACAAACTTTTTAAATAGCTTTGCGTATTTACTTTACGGGTCCCACCAGCATCCCTACAAACCATGCAGAGCAGACACCATCTAATCAGCAATAAAATAGGGTTTTCAGTGTATCCTGCGGCCAGAAAAAGGTTTACGTAGGATACCTGTCCGCCCTTTGCTGATAGATAAAGTCTGCTTTAACCTGCTAGGTTGCGGGTATGTGGAAAAACCGGACGATGCCCCCAATTGATAATGTTGATATTATCTTAAACCATAAAGCTATACCTTTAAAGACACGTTTATCATGGAGCCGCTACGGCCGCTAAACATAATATTCAGTCTACGTACCTTTTACGCTATTTGCGTAATGAGTCCCGTACCGTGTACGGACTCTGCGTACAAACGCCGCGCTGGGGGTACAAAGTACACGCAGCGCGTACACACTCAATTAGTACACTTTAAAACCTTATGCAGTTAGGCAATGTAATACACTTTAAACCCTAGCAGGGAAAAGAGGACACTCAACGCCGATTTTGTAGTTAATCACTGGGTTCCGACACCACAGAGTAATATTTCTGAAAGGGGTTAACAATACAAATTATGCACTACAATACAACAGAGTAAATGGCTACAGTCAATGTACATATGTGAGAATATTCGCATGCGCTTCCCGGTCCGGTCCTCCGCTATTAGGTAGATAACGTTGAGAGTCTTGTGACCGGCCAGGCAGCAACAGGCTTTTTATACAATACTTCCAAAAGCAATACAATGGATACTGTAATCCCTTTGTCCATTGGACACATGGATGCATCTTTACAGTACAGGAGAGGTCATAGGTTGATTTGAAAAGGTGGGCGATGTCTTTCTCAACTGCTCTTGTGGGTGGTCTCCTCTGGATTCCTGCCGCATACATAATATACAGTAAATACAGTTTATATCTATATTCTGCTTCTGCACATAACTATACGCAGGAACATGCGATCTTCCTCAAACCAACACCGGAATGTTACCCTTAAAATACCCTACAGCTGGATACCAGACACCATCTTATAACCTTAGTCTGTCCCCTCCTATCATGCAAAGGTGAATCTTTGTTCTGGAATCATTTAAACTGTTGATACTTGTTGATGTGGTGCAGGGGGGCTATGTGTACAATGTGCACTATTTGGATTAAATATGTAATGTTTTGATAGCTCTCCATGCATTCACAAACTCCGCCATAAATACCCACACCACGCGCAGGACCGCGGGAGCGACCATACGCAAATTGCGGATATGTGCACGCACGGCGGAACAAGTGCACGCGCAGAGGGCATGTGTGTATTTTATACGTGCTGTGTGTTCTGTAATATTTTTTGACTTTGACAGGCCCTAGTCAGGGAGGTGACCAAGAACCCGACTGTCACTCTTTCAGAGCTACAGCATTCCTCAGTGGAGAGAGGAGAACCTTCCAGAAGGACAACCATCTCTGCAGCAATCCAGTAATCAGGCCTGTATGGTAGACTAACCAGACGGAAGCCACTCCTTAGTAAAAAGCACATGGCAGCCCACCTGGAGTTTGCCAAAATGCACCTGAAGGACTCTCAGACCATGAGAAACAAAATTCTCTGGTCTGATAAGACAAAGATTGAACTCTTTGGCGTGAATGCCAGGTGCCATGTTTGGAGGAAACAGGGCAATGCTCATCACCAGGCCAATACCATCCCTACAGTGAAGCATGATGGTGGCAGCATCATGCTGTGGGGATGTTTTCCAGTGGCAGCAACTGGGAAACTAGTCAGGATAGAGATGAATGCACAATGTACAGAGACATCCTTGATAACCTGCACCAGAGCGCTTGTGACCTCAGACTGGGGCGACAATTCATCTTTCAGCAGGACAACGACCCTAAGCACACAGCCAAGATCTCAAAGGAGTGGCTTCAGGACAACTCTGCGAATGTCCTTGAGTGGCCCAGCCAGAACCTAGACTTGAATCCAATTGAACATCTCTGGAGAGATCTGAAATTGGCTGTGCACCGACGCTTCCCATCCAACCTGATGTAGCTTGAGAGGTGCTGCAAAGAGGAATGGGCGATACTGCCCAGAGATAGGTGTGCAAAGCTTGTGACATCATATGCAAAAAGACGAGGCTGTAATTGCTGCCAAAGGTGCATCAACAAAGTATTGAGCAAAGGCTGTGAATACTTATGTACATGTGATTTCTTAGTTTCTCTTACGTCCTAGAGGATGCTGGGGACTCCGTAAGGACCATGGGGATAAACGGGCTCCGCAGGAGACATGGGCACTTTAAGAAAGAACTTTAGGTATGGGTGTGCACTGGCTCCTCCCTCTATGCCCCTCCTCCAGACCCCAGTTTATTACTGTGCCCAGAGGAGACTGGGTGCATTACAGGGAGCTCTCCTGAGTTTCCTAAAAATAAAGTATATTTGTTAGGTTTTTTTTATTTTCAGGGAGCCTGCTGGCAACAGACTCCCTGCAGCGAGGGACTGAGGGGAGAGAAACAGACCTACTTTAATGTTAGGCTCTGTTTCTTAGGCTACTGGACACCATTAGCTCCAGAGGGATCGGTACGCAGGTCTCACCCTCGCCGTTCGTCCCAGAGCCGCGCCGCCGTCCTCCTCGCAGAGCCAGAAGATAGAAACCGGGTGAGTATGAGAAAAAAGAAGACTTCAGATCTTCACTGAGGTAACGCACAGCGGTAGCGCTGTGCGCCATTGCTCCCACACAGCACACACAAACGGCAGTCACTGTAAGGGTGTAGGACGTAGGGGGGGGGGGTGCCCTGGGCAGCAATATAAACCTCATTTTCTGGAAAAAGTACATATATACAGCTAGGCACTGTATATAAAAGAGCCCCCACCAGTTTTTTTCAATATTTGAGCGGGACCGAAGCCCGCCGCTGAGGGGGCGGGGCTTGTTCCTCAGCACTCGCCAGTGCCATTTTCTCCACAGCACAGCGCTGAGAGGAAGCTCCCCGGACTCTCCCCTGCTTATCGACGCTGAAAGAGGGTTTTAAAGAAGGGGGGGCACATAATTTGGCGCAAAATACATGATTACAGCGCTATCTGGGTAAACCTATTGTGTGTTTTTTCCTGGGTCATTAGCGCTGGGTGTGTGCTGGCATACTCTCTCTCTGTCTCTCCAAAGGGCCTTGTGGGGAAACTGTCTTCAGATAAGAGGATTCCCAGAGTGTGTGGTGTGTCGTTACGCGTGTGTCGACATGTCTGAGGTAGAAGGCTCTCCCAGGGAGGAGGTGGAGCAAATGTGTGTGGTGTCTTCGTCGACAACGCCGATACCTGACTGGATGGATATGTGGAATGTTTTAAGTGCAAATGTGAATTTATTGCACAAAAGATTGGACAAAGCTGAGGCTAGGGAACAGACAGGGAGTCAACCCCTGCCTGTCCCTATGTCGCAGGGACATTCGGGGTCTCAAAAGCGCCCACTATCCCAATTAGTAGACACTGATACCGACACGGATTCTGACTCCAGTGTCGACTACAATGATGCAAAGTTACAGCCAAAATTGGCTAAAAGTATTCGATATATGATTATTGCAATAAAGGATGTACTGCACATCACTGAGGACCCATCTGTCCCTGACACGAGGGCACACATGTTTAAGGGAAAGAAAGCTGAGGTAACCTTTCCCCCCTCTCATGAGCTGAACGAGTTGTGTGAAAAAGCGTGGGAATCTCCAGACAAAAAACTGCAGATTCCCAAAAGGATTCTTATGGCGTATCCTTTCCCAACAAAGGACAGAATACGGTGGGAATACTCCTCTAGGGTGGACAAAGCGTTGACACGCCTATCCAAGAAGGTAGCGCTGCCATCCCAAGATACGGCTATCCTCAGGGATCCTGCTGATCGCAAGGAGGAGGTTACCTTGAAGTCCATTTATGCACATTCTGGTACCTTACTCAGACCGGCGATAGCGTCGGTCTGGGTTTGTAGCGCTGTAATAGTGTGGACAGATACCTTATCGACGGAGATTGATACCCTGGATAAGGATACCATTTTATTGACCCTAGGACATATTAAATATGCTGTCTTATATATGAGAGATGCTCAAAGAGACATTGGTCTACTACTGGGTTCTAGAGTCAACGCTATGTCGATTTCTGCTAGACGAGTCCTATGGACCCGGCAATGGACAGGTGATGCCGACTCAAAGAGGCATATGGAGGTTTTACCTTACAGGGGTGAGGAATTGTTTGGGGAAGGTCTCTCGGACCTGGTCTCCACAGCTATGGCAGGTAAATCAAATTTTTTGCCTTATATTCCCTCACAGCCTATTAAAGCGCCACATTATCAAATGCAGTCCTTTCGGTCACAGAGAAACAAGAGAGCACGAGGATCGTCTTTTCTTGCCAGAGGAAAAAAAGCTGCACAACACAGCTAGTTCCCAGGAACAGAAGTCCTCCCCGGCCTCTACAAAATCCACCGCATGACGCTGGGGCTCCGCTAAGGGAGTCCGCCCCAGTGGGGACACGTCTTTGAATTTTCAGCCACATCTGGGTTCACTCACAGGTGGATCCCTGGGCAATAGAGATTGTTTCTCAGGGTTACAAGCTGGAATTAGAAGAGCTGCCTCCTCGCCGGTTTTTCAAATCCGCCCTACCGGCTTCCCCCCCAGAAAGAGAGATTAGTGTTAAATGCAATTCAAAAATTTGTATCTTCAACAGGTGGTGGTCAAAGTTCCCCTACTTCAACAAGGGAGAGGATATTACTCAACCCTGTTTGTAGTCCCGAAACCAGACGGTTCGGTCAGACCCATTCTAAATTTAAAATCCCTGAACCTATATTTGAAAAGGTTCAAGTTCAAGATGGAATCGCTCAGGGCGGTCATCGCCAGCCTGGAAGGGGGGGATTTTATGGTATCCCTGGACATAAAGGATGCAAACCTTCATGTTCCCATATATCCACCTCATCAGGCGTACCTGAGATTTGCGGTACAGGATTGTCATTACCAATTTCAGACGTTGCTGTTTGGGCTTTCCACGGCCCGAGGATTTTCACCAAGGTAATGGCGGAAATGATGGTGCTCCTGAGCAAGGGGGGTGTCACAATTATCCCGTACTTGGACGATCTCCTCATAAAAGCGAGATCACGAGAGCAGTTGCTGTACAGCGTGTCACTTTCACTGAAGGTGTTACAGCAACACGGCTGGATTCTCAATATCCCGAAGTCGCAGTTGGTTCCTACGACTCGTCTGACCTTCTTAGGCATGATTCTGGATACGGACCAGAAAAGGGTTTATCTTCCAATAGAAAAGCCCCAGGAACTCATGACTCTGGTCAGGAACGTATTGAAGCCAAACCAAGTGTCAGTGCATCACTGCACTCGGGTCCTGGGGAAGATGGTGGCATCTTACGAGGCCATTCCCTTCGGCAGGTTCCATGCGAGGACTTTCCAATGGGACCTACTGGACAAGTGGTCCGGGTCACATCTACAGATTCATCAGATGATCACCCTGTCCCCCAGGTCCAGGGTATCTCTCCTGTGGTGGCTACAGAGTGCTCACCTTCTAGAGGGCCGCAGGTTCGGCATTCAGGACTGGATTCTGGTAACCACGGACGCGAGCCTCCGAGGTTGGGGAGCAGTCACACAGGGAAGAAACTTCCAAGGTCTTTGGTCAAGTCAAGAGATTTGTCTTCACATCAACGTCTTGGAGCTGAGGGCCATATACAATGCCCTTCGTCAAGTGGAGACCTTGCTTCGCGACCTACCGGTTCTGATCCAGTCGGACAACATCACCGCAGTGGCTCATGTAAACCGCCAAGGCGGCACAAGGAGCAGAGTGGCAATGGCGGAAACCACCAGGATTCTTCGCTGGGCGGAAAATCATGTAGGCGCACTGTCGGCAGTGTTCATTCCGGGAGTGGCTTCCTCAGCAGACACGACCTGCATCCAGGAGAGTGGGGACTTCATCAGGAAGTCTTCGCACAGATTGCAATCCAGTGGGGACTGCCACAGATAGACATGATGGCGTCCCGCCTCAACAAAAAGCTACAGAGATATTGCGCCAGGTCAAGAGACCCTCAGGCGGTGGCTGTTGACGCCCTGGTGACACCGTGTGTGTTCCAGTCGGTCTATGTGTTTCTTCCTCTTCCTCTCATCCCAAAGGTGTTGAGAATAATAAGAAAAAGAGAAGTGCAGACAATTCTCATTGTTCCAGATTGGCCGCGAAGGGCCTGGTATCCGGATCTGCAGGAGATGCTCACAGAAGATCCGTGGCCTCTTCCTCTAAGACAGGACCTGTTGCAACAGGGGCCCTGTCTGTTCCAAGACTTACCGCGGCTGCGTTTGACGGCATGGCGGTTGAACGCCGGATCCTAGCGGAAAAGGGCATTCCGGTTGAGGTCATTCCTACTCTGATAAAGGCTAAGAAGGACGTGACAGCTAAACATTATCACCGTATATGGCGAAAGTGTTTCTTGGTGTGAGGCCAGTAATGCTCCTACGGAAGAATTCCATCTGGGCCGTTTCCTTCACTTCCTACAAACTGGAGTGAATTTGGGCCTAAAATTAGGCTCCATTAAAGTTCAGATTTCGGGCCTATCCATTTTCTTTCAGAAGGAATTAGCTTCTCTCCCAGAAGTACAGACTTTTGTGAAGGGTGCTGCATATTCAGCCTCCTTTTGTACCTCCGGTGGCGCCTTGTGGAATTAAAATATCTCACTTGGAAAGTGGTCATGTTGTTAGCCTTGGCTTCGGCTAGGCGAGTGTCTGAATTGGCGGCTTTGTCTCATAAAAGCCCCTATCTGGTTTTCCATATGGATAGAGCGGAATTGCGGACCCGTCCTCAATTCTTGCCTAAGGTGGTTTCATCTTGTCATATGAACCAACCTATTGTCGTGCCTGTGGCTACGCGAGACTTGGAGGATTCCGAGTCCCTTGATGTGGTCAGGGCTTTGAAAATTTACATAGCCAGAACGGCTAGGGTCAGAAAAACAGAAGCACTGTTTGTCCTGTATGCTGCCAACAGGGTTGGCGCTCCTGCTTCAAAGCAGACTATTGCTCGCTGGATCTGTAACACGATTCAGCAGGCTCATTCAACGGCTGGATTGCCGTTGCCGAAATCGGTTAAAGCCCATTCCACTAGGAAGGTGGGCTCTTCTTGGGCGGCTGCCCGAGGTGTCTCTGCATTACAATTGTGTCGAGCTGCTACTTGGTCGGGTTCAAACACCTTTGAAAAGTTCTATAAGTTTGATACCCTGGCTGAGGAGGACCTCCTGTTTGCTCAATCGGTGCTGCAGAGTCATCCGCACTCTCCCGCCCGTTTGGGAACTTTGGTATAATCTCCATGGTCCTTACGGAGTCCCCAGCATCCTCTAGGACGTAAGAGAAAATAAGATTTTAAACCTACCGGTAAATCTTTTTCTCGTAGTCCGTAGAGGATGCTGGGCGCCCGTCCCAAGTGCGGACTACTTCTGCAAGACTTGTATATAGTTTTGCTTACATAAGGGTTATGTATAGTTTCATCAGTCTCAGACTGATGCTATGTTGTTTTCATACTGTTAACTGGTTAGTATATCACAAGTTATATGGGGTGAATGGTGTGGGCTGGTATGAATCTTGCCCTTGGATTAACAAAAATCCTTTCCTCGTACTGTCCGTCTCCTCTGGGCACAGTTTCTCTAACTGGGGTCTGGAGGAGGGGCATAGAGGGAGGAGCCAGTGCACTCACATACCTAAAGTTCTTTCTTAGTGCCCATGTCTCCTGCGGAGCCCGTCTATCCCCATGGTCCTTACGGAGTCCCCAGCATCCTCTACGGACTACGAGAAAAAGATTTACCGGTAGGTTTAAAATCTTATTTTTTTAATAAATATGCAAAAATCAAAGAAAAAAAATCACGTTGTCATTTATGGGGTGTTTTTTGTAGAATTTTGACGTAAAAAATTTTTTTATTCCATTTTGGAATAAAGCTGTAACATAACAAAATGTGTAACACGTGAAGCGCTGTGAATACTTTCTGGATGCATTGTATGTGATCTATAACGTGTATGAAGCAGCCACGTAGCTATAAATATTTATTCTAAACCCGCATTGGGTAAATTTGAAGTCAGACCATAATTGTATGTAACATTAATACTTCATATATTGTCATACACTTCAGCCTGATGAAGAACAAATAATAAGGATGGACATCAGAAGCCAATGGCTAGCAACCAATGATGTTCCCGATCTAAGTGGTGTCTGCAGCGCAGCTAATGTGCACATGTGTGAAGCGCTGACTGTTTCTGTACATGTGCCCAGTTTAACCATGGATGGTAAAGACATTGTATCATTTTGATGTGAGAGCCAGTAGTGATCACGTTGTGTGATTTGATGTCTGAAGCCTGCAACCATTCAATGCTGAACTTCTGATGTCCATCCCTACAGTGCAATAATAATAAGACTGGAGTGCTATAATGCAGCTTACTTTCAAATAGAGTGTCTCTGAAAACCTGCCTTCAACAGTGCCCCTCAACATGAAAACTGTTCATTGTGATTCATATAGGGGTTTAAAATAGTAACAAAAAAAGTGCACTTGAACTTGAAGTTTCTTTCTAGCTAGGCACTTTGTTTACCTGTTAATTTCTTTAGAACAGGGTGTGTACAATAAGCAGCCCTCCAGCAGCTATGGAACTACACATCCCAGTATGCCCTGCCACAGTTTTAGCATGCACTGATGGCTATGGCAGGATATGCTGGGATCCATAGTCCCACAAGCAACTGGAGGGCCACTTATTGCCCACCCATGCTTTAGAGCAAGATATGGAAAAGGAGATCATTGACCAGGCTTGAACCAATGAGCCCTGACTGCATCACTCAGAGGGGCAAATGTATTAAACCTGGAGAAGGGATGAAAGGAGATTTATGGTAGACTTACCATGGTTAAATCTCTTGCTGAGAGGTACACTGGGTTCCACAAGGAATACACTGGGGTGTAGAGATGGATCTTGATCCAAAGGCACCGACAGGCTAAAGCTTTAGACTGTCCCAGAATGCATTGAGGGCCTCCTTTATAACCCCGCCTCCAGGCACTGTGAGCTCAGTTTTGTTAACCAGTCCAATGCAGAAGCAGCTAAAAGAGAAGGTAGATGTTAGTCACATAGAACCACGTTCTCACGACAGGAGGAGGGACTTGCGGCTAATGCCATACAAACACAAAGAAGCTAAGAGCGTAAGGGTTGGAGCCCTGTGGAATCCAGTGTACCTCGCAGAAAGATTTAACCATGGTAAGTCTACCATAAATCTCTTTTTCTGCAGCGGGGTACACTGTGTTACACAGGGAATACATCGGGGATGTCCTAAAGCAGTCCTCAAGGGAGGGGACGCACCTTAGTGGGTATGAGAACCCGGCGTCCAAATGAAGCATCCTGGGAGGCGGAAGTATCAAAGGCATAGAACCGAATAAACGTGTTCACTGAGGACCACGTAGCCGCCTTGTACAATTGTTCTGTGGACGTGCCACGACGGGCCGCCCAAGAGGGTCCAACAGACTGAGTAGAATGGGCTTTAATAGCAGCAGGAGCTGGGAGTCCAGCATATGCATAAGCTTGTGCAATCACCATTCTAATCCATCTGGCCAAGGTTTGCTTATTCGCAGGCCAGCCACGTTTGTGGAAACCAAACAGTACAAAGAGGGTATCTGACCTCCTGACAGAGGCAGTCCTCTCCACATATATACGGAGAGCCTGTACCACATCCAAAGACCGTTCTTTGGAGGACAATTCAGAAGAGATGAAGGCTGGAACCACAATCTCTTGATTAAGGTGAAAAGATGATACCAGCTTAGGTAAATAACCAGGGTGAGTTCTAAGAACTGCTCGGTCACGATAAAATATCAAAAAGGGGGAAACGACAGGAGAAAGCACCTAAGTCTGACACCCTTCTAGCAGAAGCAATAGCCAGCAGAAACAGGACCTTGGCTGTGAGTGATTCAGGTCCACTGACTCAAGAGTTTAAATGGAGACTCTTGCAGGGCATTCAGGACAACAGCCAAATCCCATGGAGCCACAGGAGGGACATAGGGAAGCTAAATCCGCAATACACCCTAAGTAAATGTATGAACGTCAGGTACAGATGCAATTTTCCTCTGAAACCACACCGACAAGGCAGATATGTGAACCTTGGGGGAGGCCAGTCGAAGGCCTAATTCCAGGCCTTGTTGCAAAAAGACCAGAAATCTGGAAGTACAGAATTTGTAAGCATCATAATTCTTAGCAGCACACCAAGTGAAGTAAGAATTCCGCACCCTATAATAAATCTGCGCAGAAGCCGGTTTTGCGGGCCTTCAGCATAAACTGGATAACCGCCTCGGAGAATCCTTTGGAACTCAGGAGTAAAGCTTAAAAAGCCACGCCGTCAAAGCCAGTCTGGCCAGGTCCGGGTAGACACAAGGGCCCTGAACGAGGAGGTCTGGGCATTGAGGAAGTAGAAGAGGATCCTCTATCGATAGACCTGCAGGTCTGAGAACCCATGCAGTCCGGGCCACACTGGAGCAACTAGAAGTAGTATTCCTCTACTTCCATAGTACCCTGGGCAGGAGTGACACTGGAGGGAACATGTAAGGCAGCCGAAAGTTCCATGGAATTGCCTGTGCTTCCACGAACGCTGCTTGAGGATCCCTGGTTCTTGATCTGAAGACCGGAACTTTGTGATTGTGTCGAGACACCATCAGGTCTACATCTGGTAGACTCCACTAGGAGTTGAAAGACTTCCTGATGAAGACTCCACTCTCCGGCATGCACGTCCTGACGACTGAGGAAATCCACTTCCCAGTTGAGGACTCCTGGAATGAACACTGCCAATATTGCTGGCAGATGATGTTCCGCCCAACAAAGGATTTTTGACACTTCCATCATTGCCATGCGGCTTCGAGTGCCGCTTTGATGGTTTATGTACGCCACAATGGTGGCGTTGTTTGACTGTACTTGAACAGGCCTGTTCTGTATCAGAGGCAGGGCGAGAGACAAAGCATTGAACATTGCCCGCAATTCCAGAATGTTTATCTGAAGGAGTGATTCCATCTTTGGTCCACCGATCCTGGAAAGAGTGTTGCTCCAACACTGCACCCCAATGCCTCAGACTGGCGTCCGTAGTTAGTAGGACCCAGTTGGAGATCCAGAAGGGACGGCCCCTGCTCAACTGCTGGTCTTGTAGACACCAGGTCAGCGATGGGTGAACCTCCGAAGTGAAGGAGATCATGTCGATGAGGCAGGCCATCCCACTTGGAAAGGATTAACCTCTGTAGAGGGCGGGAATGAAATTGAGCGTACTCTAGCATGTCGAAAGCAGACACCATGAGGCCTAGTATTTGCATCGCCTAGTGTATTGACACTGTTGGGCGAGAGAGGAAGTATCTGATGCTGTCCTGAAGTTTCAGGACCTTCTCTGGAGACAAACAGCTGTTGACTGTGTGTGTCTAGCAGTGCCCCCAGGTGCACCATGCTCTGAGCAGGGACCAGGGAGGACTTCTTCCAGATGATGAGCCACCCGTGGGCTTGTAGGAAGTTTACTGTCAACTGTAGATGACTGAGGTGGATATTGTGGGAGTTTGCCAGAATCAGCAAGTCGTCCAGATACGGCAGGATCTTGACTCCCTGGCGACAGAGATGAGCAGTCATCACAGCCGTAACCTTGGTGAAGATCCGAGGGACCGTGGCCAGTCCAAACGGCAGAGCCTGGAATTGATAGTGAAGGTTGCCAACAGCAAACAGTAGATATTGCTGATGTGATATGTCAATAGGTATGTGCAGTTAAGCATCTCATATATCCAGGGATACCATATAGTCTCCGGGTTCCCTGGCCAGTACACTTGAGCTCAGTGTTTCCATACGGAACTTGGACACTCTCACAAACTTGTTCAGTGATTTGAGATTGAGTATAGGCTGGGAAGACTATCATTGTTTCAGAACTAGAAACAGGGTCGAGTAGTATCCTCTGCCTCTCTGGGATATAGGTAACGACACTACCACTCCTATATCTAGGAGGGAACACACAACCAGTTGTAGTGCTTGCACCTTCAACGGACCCGAAGGAACAGCCGTTGTGCTGAACTGGCGAGGGGGACGTCTCTTGAAAGGGACTGCATACCTGTGAGAAACAACTTCTCGCACCAATGCGTCTAAAGCAGTCTTTAATCAGACCTGGGTGAATCACAGAAATCGGCCTTCCACCCTGGGATCCCCTAATGGACGGCCTGTCCCATCATGCAGCAGGCCTGTCATGTTTAGAAGCAGGCTGACGGGCTGCCCAGAATTGCTTAGCCTTGGGCTTTGTGGTTTTGGAAGGTTGTCTCGGGTATGCCTGACCTTTTGCTTTCCCTTGAGGCCGAAAGGAGTGAAAAGCGGTACCTTTTGCCTTCTGTGCAGAAGGAGTAGTGTTAGGAAAAAAGGCAGTCCTAGTAGCCGCCAATCACAATTTTTTATTTTTTTTGAAGTTAGGATTTTTATTGAGAATGATCAACAACCATCGCCATGTTATACACATACAGGTACAGGTCAAAATAACGAACTAGCAAACAAAAAACTTGCATATATAGCAGCAGAGAGTTGTGACATAAAGAAACTATCAAATATTAGAAGAATGAGATACATAGTTCCATAAAAGTATAGACTATCAGAGTACAACAGCACATAACCTGTGTAAATTCAAATAAGTGGGTGATCAATCTCATTTTGTTTTTCAATTAAAGTACATAGTCTATACCAAAACCGAGACAGAAATTGGTAAAAATAAAAAGGAGAAGGGAAGAAAAAGAAAAAGTGTAAGGATAGGAAGAGGGAGTTGAGAAAGTTACAGATGAGGAATCGGGAGATTGATTGTGAGCCTAAGCAAGGGTTCTAGCAGAGTCCGGGTAAGAGTAAAGAGCGCGCAAGGTACCACGGGGACCAAATGTTATGGAATTGGGCTACCGTATTATTCCGTAGACTAGTAATATATTCCATATTAGCAATATAATTAATCTTAGACACAAGTGATAACTTGGAAGGTGGTTTTTGGTCCTTCCAACATTTAGCAATCAGAGATTTAGCCGCCATGCAGAATTGCATAATAAGCTTATCTTATATTTTAGGTAGTGTCGGTATGGGGGCATGAAGTAAAGCAATTTCAGGAGAGAGATCAATGTTATGCCCGCAAGACTGAGCTATGAGCACCCCAACTGTATCCCAGAAGGGGCGAATAGAGGGACAGGTCCACCATATGTGGAAAAAGGTGCCCTCCTCTCCACAAAGTCTCCAGCATTGATTCGAGGTCGTGGGGAAAATGGAGTGGAGTCTGGAGGGGACTAAATACCATCGGGTATAAACTTTATAACATGTCTCCCTAAGTGCCACGCTAAGGGAAGCCCTTGCAGTGCGCAGTCTAATTTCGTCCCAGTGATCGTCTTCTAAAGGATGAGAGAGGTCTGATTCCCAGGCTAATTCATGGGGTTCACGAGGAGGAGGGTCTGGAGCTAAAATAGAGTTATAAATTGTCGAAATATTCCCCTTTCTGCCAATTGAAAGCAGACACATACGCTCAAAGGAGGTGGGCGGTCTCAAAAGAGTATTTTTAAGTTGCGATTTAAGAAAGCTAAGAATTTGGATATAATGGTAGTGACACGAGGATGGAACACCAAGGCGTTCTTGAAGCTCTCCAAAAGAGGTCGGCTTAGAGCGGCCCTTAACATGAATAAATCTTGTGACACCTCGAGATTGCCATGGGCCTGCCATATGTCGTTCGCAGCCTGGGGGGAAGGCAGGGTGACCCCAGATAGGTGCCAGAGGTGATGGGTATGAAGAAAGATTGTAGGTGATGCGGAGTTTGTCCCACAATCCGAGGGTGAATTTGATCGTGGGGACAGATTAGGCCGAGGCTGGTCTGCAGGACTTGAGGAGCCACAGTAGGGAGTCCAGGGGAATACCCTGAAATATAGAGTTCTCAATATCGACCCATTTTCTAATCCCTCGGGGGGAATGCCAGGACACTATGTGGTTAAGTTGACAGGCGTTAAAATAAGGTTGAAGATTAGGATAACCCAAACCGCCTGAGGTAACATTTTTGGTCAATATGGTACGCCTTAATCGAGGTTTACGGTGAGCCCAAATAAATTTGTGGCACAATGCTTGCAGGGAGGTCAACGTCATACGGGGCACCAGTGTCGGGACAGTTTGGAACAGGTATAGGATACGGGGGAGGAAGTTCATTTTCAGGACGTTAATCCTTCCAATCCATGAGATATATAATCGATCCCATTTATCTAAGTCTTGCGTGAGCGTTTTAATCAGAGGAACATAATTAGCCTGAAAGAGGCTAGTATAGGATTTAGTAATATAAATGCCGAGGTATTTGATAGCCGATGGTCTCCAAAGAAAAGGAAAAGTAGATGTCAAAGTCAAATTAGTATAAGAAGAAACATTAAACGCAAGGGCTTCTAATTTGGTATGATTTATTTTATAGCCAGATAGGGAGCCGTATGAAAAGTAGTTCCGTCTGTAAGTTAGGAAGAGATATCAAGGGGTTAGAGAGAGTCACGAGCACGTCATCTGCAAACAACGATATTTTGTATGAATCCTGGCCCACAGTAACACCCCCGATGTCTTTGTTGAGTCTAATACGGGCTGCAAGAGGTTCAATATACAGGGCAAAAAGCAAGGGCGAGAGAGGGCAACCTTGACGAGTGCCGTTCCTTAAATTAAACCGGGGTGAGCTTAAACCGTTAGTCAGGACCGTAGACGAGGGGTCAGAGTAAAGGGCCGCCACAGCAGTGACAAAGTGACCATGAAGGCCAAACGTGGATAATGTAGAAAACAAAAAGGGCCAGGAGATGCGATCAAATGCCTTTTCAGCATCAAGCGCGAAAGCAATCGCTGGTGTTTTAGATGAGTTTATGTGGTGAATCAAGTTAACAATACGTCTGGTGTTATCTGAGGCCTGACGACCGGGGATAAATCCTACTTGATCAGGGTCTATCAGTGATGTCAGCACAGTATTCAGGCGAGACACCAAGACTTTAGCAAAAAGCTTGAGGTTGGTATTGATTAAAGAGATGGGTCTATAATTTGAGCAATACGAGGGGTCCTTTCCGGGTTTCGGGATAATTATAATGCCGGAGGTCGTGGAATCAGTGTGAAAAGGGGTGCCCTGCAATATTTTATTAAACAAATAGACCAGATGAGGGAGAAGTTGAGGAGCAAAAGTTTTATAATACACCATTGGGTAGCCGTCCGGGCCAGGGGCCTTTGATGGTTTCTGCGCCAATCACAATTTTATTGAGATCTTCCTCAAACAGGATGTCTCCCTTAAAAGAGAGTACCTCCAAGGTCTTTTTGGAGTCCAGGTCCACTTTCCATGACCTCAACCTCAGAATACAGCGAGCCAGGATGGACGTAGTCGATGCCTTGGCCGCCAACACACCTGCCTCAGAGGACGCCTCCTGAATGTAATAGGAGGCGGTGGTAATGTGAGACAGGTACTGTCTGGCAGCTCTTCCTCTAATGCCTGAACTCATGCTTTAATTCCTTTTGCAGCCCAAGATGCTGCTATAGTAGTCTATGTACAGCACCTGTAAGTGGGTAAATAGACTTCAGGTGTCCCTCCACACGCTAATCTGTCGGTTCCTTCAATGAGGTGACATTGGTGACAGGCAGAGTAGACGACACCACTAGACGGGTGACCTGGGAATTTACCTGTGGTGAACCTTCCCCCTTGTTACACAACTCTGTAGGGAGAGGACAGCGAGCTACCATCCGATTAGACAGGTAGAATTTCTATCCTGGAGAAGACCAGATTATTGTAGATAGTCAGAATACGGTAATATTTCAGTTACCTCCTGACATTTAAACTCATTAGGTTTCTTAGACACCGTAGTGGAATCCTCATCAACAGTGATTTGTAGGATCTGCTTAATAGCAACCACTAAGTCAGAGACATCACCCTAAGTAGTAAATTCCTCGTCAGAAGCAGCTGTGTCAGTGTCTGACGGGACAGTATACTCCCCATCCTCATCAGAAGAATCTTCTGAGAGATTAGTGGATTGTGAGGAGGAAGTAGCCCGCTTAGATGACCCCGTGACTTGGGGCAGTTTTATGTCTAACCAAGGATTGCCGTAACCGCTGCAACTGGGTAGACAAATTATCCGCCCAAGGTGGATTTCTATAGGGACAATATGTGGCTGTAATTGCACAGGTGGTCCCATAGGGGGCGTAAGGCATATCACAAGCGTATGTAGCATAGCTGAGAATGCCACCCCAGGTGGCACCTGATTGGTTACAAGAGCCGCGGACTGACCGGGAGATATATGGCACATAGTACACAGACCGTCATATAAAACTTCCCCCTTGGATTTCCCGCCCTTTGTGTTAGACATTATTAGTGAATGCAACCGCAGAGTGTATTAGTATAATACAGCCAGAGTACAATACCTGCGAATAAATTCCCTAGTATACGACTATGCACACAGTACACAAACACCAGCGAATAAGTCCGGTATTATGTGACTGAGTGCACAGTACACAACGCCAGCGAATAAATCTGGCATTAGGTGACTGAGTACACAGTAGAGTACACTTTAATCGGTAAATACTGTGAAGCACTATATATGGACCCTGACGCACCTAGTCCCTTTGGGTACAGAATACAGTGATAGATATAGCTGGGGTACACTGAAAGTGAAATCCACACAGCAGATACAGGCACACAGTCACAGTGACAATGCAGATAATTATTTTAGCAACACAATAAAACTGCATTGAACTAGCGTATGTTTTATTTATATATATATATATATATATATATATATATATATATAAATATATATATATAAAATTAAACAATGCACGGTCTGAGACCAGATGTATATATCAGAATACTTGTACAATATATTCTGGCACAGGTACACTTGTCCTTAACTAACACTGTCTTAATATTGACATGTATAATACTTAATAAATATATATATATATATATATATATATATACAAATGGATGTGCGGCACTCCAGACGACTTGAAATAACGAGACTCAGGCAGTAAATGAAAGCAACGTTTCAATGTTTAACACATCGTCTTCAGGCTTAACAAACACACATAAAAAGACACTCACCTAAATAGTGATCTCACCCCTGTGACTGGCGCCATTGATCCGAGGGCGGGATTGCAGCCCGCTCAGGTGCGCGAACGCAAGCGTCACTGACGTCATCATAGTGCTCCCATCACCAAGGCAACATGACAACAAGCATAAGCTACATAGAAAAACATATATCATAACATAAGCCTACTTATAACTAACAATTGCACAGGTACAGGCCTATCATAACTAGTCATCATACTGATGGCCCAAGTTTTAAATTCATGTGTTAAAACCTATCTAGGTGCATATAATACATATCTGTAACTACATTATGCATAGTATTAAATGACAGACTCGTACTAGATACTCCAGGGTCCTAAACCAAACAGCTCAAACCCAGATGTTCATTTAGTCCACGAGGTGCCATGGTATCTAGCCGCTGGATCCATTGGACCTCTAATTGCAATAATTTTAACCCTCTATTCCCCCCTCGAAGAGAGGGCTGGACCTGATCGATCATCCTGTACTTCAAGGAGGTCAATGTATGTCGGGCTTTGGCAAAATGCCGAGCCACAGGCTGATCGCTTTTACCAGAAGTTATGGCAGCTTTAATGGCTGACCTGTGGGCTGTCATACGCTCCTTAAATGCCCTCTCCGTTTTACCTATGTATGACAGGCCACAGGGGCACAAAAGTTGATAAACGACAAACCTGGAACTACATGTCAACCGGTATCTGATCTGGTACGTCCTACCAGTATGCGGATGCTGGAAGGTACTACCAGAAATTAGATACTGGCAAGTGGTACAGGTACACTTGTAACACCCTTTTCTACCCGCAAATGCCATGGTTTGTTGTGCTGGATCATAAATATCCGATTTCACTAATATATCCCGTAGGTTTCTGGGTCGTTGGTAACATGGCATTAGTCTAGTATGTGTAAGCGGCAAATCTGGATCCGATTGGATCAAGTGCCAATGTTTTTTAGCTGACCTCTTAATGGAATTGCTGACTGAATGAAAACCATTAACCCAGGGTAGAATGCTGTCATTATCCTTATCTTTATGATGATTTAATAGCTGTTGGCGGTCTAATGCCATAACTTTAGTTTTAGCCTGATTTAGTAACAGGGGGTCATATCCTCGCTCCAGAAATTTTTGAGACATATTGTCAATATGATGTATAGCTAATTCTGGATCAGAAGTGATCCGTTTAGCCCGCAAGAATTGGGAATAAGGTAGCCCCCGTTTCAGAGGCACTGGATGACTACTTGAAAAATGAAGGTAATTATTGCGGTCAGTGGGCTTAGAGTACAATGATGTCGTAATTTTACCTTTATCTATAGTCAGTTGAACATCCAAAAATTGAATGGTATTAGAATCAATAGAATATGTAAATTTAATGGGATGCTCTTTGGAATTTTGGTCATCTAAAATGGCAATCAAAGATTCTTTAGAACCCTGCCAGATGACCAACCGGTCATCTATATACCTGCAAAATAATAAGATCTTATTAGATATTTCTGCATTAATAAAAAATATTTCATCCTCTATCCCAAACATATAGATATTGGAGTACGACGGGGCCACACTGGACCCCATCGCACACCCACGACGCTGCAAATAATATTTACCGTCATACAAAAAGTAATTTTTCAATAAGGTCATCTCCAATAGTCTAAGACACAGGGAGATGTCTGGCCCCTCGTAATCTGATAGGGAATGCAAAAATGCATCAACTGCTGCTAAGCCCCCTTCATGAGGGATGACTGTATACAGGCTCTGCACATCAATAGTGCAGAGCACTGTATCCATAGGTAATAATGGTAGAGCCTCAAGACGTCTCAATAGCGTACTCGTGTCCAATAAATATCTGGGCATCTTTTGAATATATGGCTGGAAGATTTCATCTAAAAAGATAGACACCGGTTGAAATAACGACCCCCTAGCCGATATAATTGGTCGACCAGGGGGTTTATCCAACCGTTTGTGTATTTTGGGCGTGGTATACAATAATGGCACCACAGGGTGCTGAGGAATGAGGGCATCTTTTACATCAGAGGAAATCTGACCAGCCATAACAGCAGAATTAAGACATTCATTAAGATCCTTTGTGAATTGTCCCGTAGGGTCACCTATTAGGCGACAATAAGTCTCACTGTCACTAAGCTGCGCTGAAATCTCTTCTTTGTAATCCTTAAGATTTTGGATAACTAAGGCACCCCCCTTGTCCGCAGGTCTAAATACAAGATCTTTATTTGCTGCCAACTTTGCCAATGCCTCTCTCTGGCCTCTAGTAAGATTGTCCCGAATAGGGGGTGGCTTGTTAACCAATGGATCACATTCCTGCTCCACCAACCGCATATACGTACGGATAGAGGCATTTGTTGATTGTGGGTCAAATGTAGATTTTGGTAACAGTTTTTTCAACTTATTTGGTATCCATGCTGCCGGCTCTTGTGTAACAGGTGCAGGTACAGCGGATTGCTTAGCAAAAAACTCTTTCAACTTCAAAGTTCTATTCAGCCTGTATTTTTCAACCTTCCACTGTAATGGTTGTGGTTTAGACACAGGGGCAAAGGCCAAGCCTTTGTTCAGAACTTGTTTTTCTGTGTCATCAAGTTCATAGTCCGAAAGATTGATTATCGCGCTGTTTTCCCCTTCGGGGGTTTGTTGCCCCTGCCCCTGCCTCTGCCTTTGTCTCTTACATTGTCTCCCGCGCCTGGTGTACGCTCGCCATCTGGATCTCCGTTCTCTTTGGCCCTGGTAGTCACCCCTAAAGGGCCCCTTGCTTGGGATGACTGGGCTTGGGAGTCCGATTCACTGGCCGTAGACGTATACTCATTAGATGACTCCTGGGGATGTCGATTATCTCGACGACGACGGAAAAAAGGTTTGCGGTTAACATTGGTACGCTGATTATCATTCCAACGGTAGACATTGTTGTTGTCATAGTCCAAGTCTACCTTAGCTTTCTTTTCGGCTTTAAATTTAATCAGATCTCTCTTATAGACCTGTAACTGGTTGTTTAATTTATCATACCAATTATTGGCAGTGTCTGTTTCCAAAGCTACCTTATGAATGGCCTCAAAAGCCGTGATTTTCTCTTTGATAAGATTCATCTCTTTAGTACTCTGTTCTATGATCAGAAGCATTAGATCCATGGAGCATCTATTCATGATTCCGACCCATTTTCTACAAAAGATTGGGTCATGCCTCCCTATGGTGGGAGAATTGGTCATCCTCAGGCCCCGTGGAATCTTTTTGGATCTATAATACTCACTTAGCGACAGGCAATGATAGAGATAATCCGTCTCTTTCCGTTTGTATTTGAGTAGATTCCGGTACACACTCTCCAATGAGCATGCCTCCGCTTGATCTTCTAGTACTGCTTTGTACAGAATTTCCTCAGCCTCTGATTCAGAATACATATGCAGAACCCCCAATGGGCTCACTCGAGGCATAAAGCCACTGGTAGTCTCCTCGGTGATGTTAGCGGCTGTCATTTTAATAAGTGGCTGTTACTTAGTAGATCCAATTTGCATATGGTTGTTGCTTGGCAATGTAAATTCAAAAGTGCAAGTGCAAACATAAAATCACCTTCAGCTGTAAATCACGGCTTTTGGCTCCAAAAAGACACCTGGATGCGGTATCCACTAGATAATGAATGCCTGGAAAATTACTATAACAAAAGAGCTGGGGAGCCTTGTAAATTAGTCCCACCTAGCTGCCACTGGTGAGACTGAGAAATAAAAACAGAAAGTACCGGCTCTCCCATCAGCTGTACACCTGCGCCGGGTGCCCGCAAAGTAAAGTTCAATAGATACAAATGGATGTGCGGCACTCCAGACGACTTGAAATAACGAGACTCAGGCAGTAAATGAAAGCAACGTTTCAATGTTTAACACATCGTCTTCAGGCTTAACAAACACACATAAAAAGACACTCACCTAAATAGTGATCTCACCCCTGTGACTGGCGCCATTGATCCGAGGGCGGGATTGCAGCCCGCTCAGGTGCGCGAACGCAAGCGTCACTGACGTCATCATAGTGCTCCCATCACCAAGGCAACATGACAACAAGCATAAGCTACATAGAAAAACATATATCATAACATAAGCCTACTTATAACTAACAATTGCACAGGTACAGGCCTATCATAACTAGTCATCATACTGATGGCCCAAGTTTTAAATTCATGTGTTAAAACCTATCTAGGTGCATATAATACATATCTGTAACTACATTATGCATAGTATAAAATGACAGACTCGTACTAGATACTCCAGGGTCCTAAACCAAACAGCTCAAACCCAGATGTTCATTTAGTCCACGAGGTGCCATGGTATCTAGCCGCTGGATCCATTGGACCTCTAATTGCAATAATTTTAACCCTCGTTAAAATTCGCGCACCTGAGCGGGCTGCAATCCCGCCCTCAGATCAATGGCGCCAGTCACAGGGGTGAGATCACTATTTAGGTGAGTGTCTTTTTATGTGTGTTTGTTAAGCCTGAAGACGATGTGTTAAACATTGAAACGTTGCTTTCATTTACTGCCTGAGTCTCGTTATTTCAAGTCGTCTGGAGTGCCGCACATCCATTTGTATCTATTGAACTTTACTTTGCGGGCACCCGGCGCAGGTGTACAGCTGATGGGAGAGCCGGTACTTTCTGTTTTTATTTCTCAGTCTCACCAGTGGCAGCTAGGTGGGACTAATTTACAAGGCTCCCCAGCTCTTTTGTTATAGTAATTTTCCAGGCATTCATTATCTAGTGGATACCGCATCCAGGTGTCTTTTTGGAGCCAAAAGCCGTGATTTACAGCTGAAGGTGATTTTATGTTTGCACTTGCACTTTTGAATTTACATTGCCAAGCAACAACCATATGCAAATTGGATCTACTAAGTAACAGCCACTTATTAAAATGACAGCCGCTAACATCACCGAGGAGACTACCAGTGGCTTTATGCCTCGAGTGAGCCCATTGGGGGTTCTGCATATGTATTCTGAATCAGAGGCTGAGGAAATTCTGTACAAAGCAGTACTAGAAGATCAAGCGGAGGCATGCTCATTGGAGAGTGTGTACCGGAATCTACTCAAATACAAACGGAAAGAGACGGATTATCTCTATCATTGCCTGTCGCTAAGTGAGTATTATAGATCCAAAAAGATTCCACGGGGCCTGAGGATGACCAATTCTCCCACCATAGGGAGGCATGACCCAATCTTTTGTAGAAAATGGGTCGGAATCATGAATAGATGCTCCATGGATCTAATGCTTCTGATCATAGAACAGAGTACTAAAGAGATGAATCTTATCAAAGAGAAAATCACGGCTTTTGAGGCCATTCATAAGGTAGCTTTGGAAACAGACACTGCCAATAATTGGTATGATAAATTAAACAACCAGTTACAGGTCTATAAGAGAGATCTGATTAAATTTAAAGCCGAAAAGAAAGCTAAGGTAGACTTGGACTATGACAACAACAATGTCTACCGTTGGAATGATAATCAGCTTACCAATGTTAACCGCAAACCTTTTTTCCGTCGTCGTCGAGATAATCAACATCCCCAGGAGTCATCTAATGAGTATACGTCTACGGCCAGTGAATCGGACTCCCAAGCCCAGTCATCCCAAGCAAGGGGCCCTTTAGGGGTGACTACCAGGACCAAAGAGAACGGAGATCCAGATGGCGAGCGTACACCAGGCGCGGGAGACAATGTAAGAGACAAAGGCAGAGGCAGAGGCAGGGGCAGGGGCAACAAACCCCCGAAGGGGAAAACAGCGCGATAATCAATCTTTCGGACTATGAACTTGATGACACAGAAAAACAATTTCTGAACAAAGGCTTGTCCTTTGCCCCTGTGTCTAAACCACAACCATTACAGTGGAAGGTTGAAAAATACAGGCTGAATAGAACTTTGAAGTTGAAAGAGTTTTTTGCTAAGCAATCCGCTGTACCTGCACCTGTTACACAAGAGCCGGCAGCATGGATACCAAATAAGTTGAAAAAACTGTTACCAAAATCTACATTTGACCCACAATCAACAAATGCCTCTATCCGTACGTATATGCGGTTGGTGGAGCAGGAATGTGATCCATTGGTTAACAAGCCACCCCCTATTCGGGACAATCTTACTAGAGGCCAGAGAGAGGCATTAGCAAAGTTGGCAGCAAATAAAGATCTTGTATTTAGACCTGCGGACAAGGGGGGTGCCTTAGTTATCCAAAATCTTAAGGATTACAAAGAAGAGATTTCAGCGCAGCTTAGTGACAGTGAGACTTATTGTCGCCTAATAGGTGACCCTACGGGACAATTCACAAAGGATCTTAATGAATGTCTTAATTCTGCTGTTATGGCTGGTCAGATTCCCTCTGATGTAAAAGATGCCCTCATTCCTCAGCACCCTGTGGTGCCATTATTGTATACCACGCCCAAAATACACAAACGGTTGGATAAACCCCCTGGTCGACCAATTATATCGGCTAGGGGGTCGTTATTTCAACCGGTGTCTATCTTTTCAGATGAAATCTTCCAGCCATATATTCAAAAGATGCCCAGATATTTATTGGACACGAGTACGCTATTGAGACGTCTTGAGGCTCTACCATTATTACCTATGGATACAGTGCTCTGCACTATTGATGTGCAGAGCCTGTATACAGTCATCCCTCATGAAGGGGGCTTAGCAGCAGTTGATGCATTTTTGCATTCCCTATCAGATTACGAGGGGCCAGACATCTCCCTGTGTCTTAGACTATTGGAGATGACCTTATTGAAAAATTACTTTTTGTATGACGGTAAATATTATTTGCAGCGTCGTGGGTGTGCGATGGGGTCCAGTGTGGCCCCGTCGTACTCCAATATCTATATGTTTGGGATAGAGGATGAAATATTTTTTATTAATGCAGAAATATCTAATAAGATCTTATTTTTTTGCAGGTATATAGATGACCTGTTGGTCATCTGGCAGGGTTCTAAAGAATCTTTGATTGCCATTTTAGATGACCAAAATTCCAAAGAGCATCCCATTAAATTTACATATTCTATTGATTCTAATACCATTCAATTTTTGGATGTTCAACTGACTATAGATAAAGGTAAAATTACGACATCATTGTACTCTAAGCCCACTGACCGCAATAATTACCTTCATTTTTCAAGTAGTCATCCAGTGCCTCTGAAACGGGGGCTACCTTATTCCCAATTCTTGCGGGCTAAACGGATCACTTCTGATCCAGAATTAGCTATACATCATATTGACAATATGTCTCAAAAATTTCTGGAGCGAGGATATGACCCCCTGTTACTAAATCAGGCTAAAACTAAAGTTATGGCATTAGACCGCCAACAGCTATTAAATCATCATAAAGATAAGGATAATGACAGCATTCTACCCTGGGTTAATGGTTTTCATTCAGTCAGCAATTCCATTAAGAGGTCAGCTAAAAAACATTGGCACTTGATCCAATCGGATCCAGATTTGCCGCTTACACATACTAGACTAATGCCATGTTACCAACGACCCAGAAACCTACGGGATATATTAGTGAAATCGGATATTTATGATCCAGCACAACAAACCATGGCATTTGCGGGTAGAAAAGGGTGTTACAAGTGTACCTGTACCACTTGCCAGTATCTAATTTCTGGTAGTACCTTCCAGCATCCGCATACTGGTAGGACGTACCAGATCAGATACCGGTTGACATGTAGTTCCAGGTTTGTCGTTTATCAACTTTTGTGCCCCTGTGGCCTGTCATACATAGGTAAAACGGAGAGGGCATTTAAGGAGCGTATGACAGCCCACAGGTCAGCCATTAAAGCTGCCATAACTTCTGGTAAAAGCGATCAGCCTGTGGCTCGGCATTTTGCCAAAGCCCGACATACATTGACCTCCTTGAAGTACAGGATGATCGATCAGGTCCAGCCCTCTCTTCGAGGGGGGAATAGAGGGTTAAAATTATTGCAATTAGAGGTCCAATGGATCCAGCGGCTAGATACCATGGCACCTCGTGGACTAAATGAACATCTGGGTTTGAGCTGTTTGGTTTAGGACCCTGGAGTATCTAGTACGAGTCTGTCATTTAATACTATGCATAATGTAGTTACAGATATGTATTATATGCACCTAGATAGGTTTTAACACATGAATTTAAAACTTGGGCCATCAGTATGATGACTAGTTATGATAGGCCTGTACCTGTGCAATTGTTAGTTATAAGTAGGCTTATGTTATGATATATGTTTTTCTATGTAGCTTATGCTTGTTGTCATGTTGCCTTGGTGATGGGAGCACTATGATGACGTCAGTGACGCTTGCGTTCGCGCACCTGAGCGGGCTGCAATCCCGCCCTCGGATCAATGGCGCCAGTCACAGGGGTGAGATCACTATTTAGGTGAGTGTCTTTTTATGTGTGTTTGTTAAGCCTGAAGACGATGTGTTAAACATTGAAACGTTGCTTTCATTTACTGCCTGAGTCTCGTTATTTCAAGTCGTCTGGAGTGCCGCACATCCATTTGTATCTATTGAACTTTACTTTGCGGGCACCCGGCGCAGGTGTACAGCTGATGGGAGAGCCGGTACTTTCTGTTTTTATATATATATATATATATATATATATATATATATATATAATTAAACAATGCACGGTCTGAGACCAGATGTATATATCAGAATACTTGTACAATATATTCTGGCACAGGTACACTTGTCCTTAACTAATACTGTCTTAATATTGACATGTATAATACTTAAGTGTTTGTAAAACCACAGCGCTGATGTACAGGCTGGTTTACAAGGGAGACCTTACCCTGCAGTCCCGGAGACCAGTCGCATCTATTTTAGAAAATGGCGCCCAGCGTCTCAGTCAGGGAGTGAGGGAGAGTGTGAGGCAGCTCCAGGGCAGGAACACCAGCAGTAGATGGTGCCCTAGGCCGGGGGATTGGCTACAGGTCAAGCGCTGGCTCCCCTATGCTGGACTTCACCACCTGGTACTGTGGCGTCTTCTTAAAAGTGGACATTAGTATATCCGACCTGTACTCCTATGCCCTGGTGGCTATAGTGGTGTCCCTGCTCGGTCACAGTGTCCACGCCAGCGTCGCAGTCCGTCTCCCTAGACTGCGATCGGAATGCGATTTAATGGCGGGTTCTGCCTGGGGGACCCTCTTACCTCCTCCCCATAGCAGCCACGAGAAGCGTCTGCAACTGTGTGCCTAAGCCGGAGCGTCTCCGCCGCAAGTACCCGGGAACTGAGCCAGCGGGAGTATGAGACGCCGCTTTGGAGGTGATGGAGCTGCAGTGCTGAAGTGTCACCCTGACATACTGCACTGACAGCCCAGTTTTGAAGAAATTTTCTGTCATAAAAAGCTTTTTCAGCGGTGCCCAGTGCAGCCCACCTGTTAAGTGACCTGCTTCTGCAGGCACCAACTGAAAACTGAGCTCACAGTGCCTGGAGGCAGGGTTATAGAGTAGGCCCCAATGCATCCTGGGACAGCTAAAGCTTTAACCTGTTGCTTCCTGGGTCAAGATCCATCTCTATACCTCCCGATGTATTTCCTGTGGAACACAGTGTACCCCGCTGCAGAAAAGGGATTTATCGGTAAGTACCAAAATCTTCCTTTTTCAGTCAACCACTAGGGGACACTGGCACAACTTCAAGACTGGGGATGTCCAAAGTCTCCCCCCTGGGTGGGAGATTGCTGAGGAACTTGCAAAACAAGACGGCCACACCGTGAAGATGAAGCTGCAAAACTATCAAACTTGTAGAATTTGGCAACGTATGAATACTGAACCAAGTGGCTGCACTACAGAGTTGAGACGTGGTAGCCCCCCCCCCCCCACTAATAGTGGTCCAGGAAGACCAAACTGAGCGTGTAGAGTGTGCAGCAATGGATAATGGAGGTCGCCTAAATTGGTGTAGATAGGCTTGACGAATAGTCAACCGAATCCAGCGGGCCAAGGTCTGCTTAGTAGCAGGCCACCCTCGACGTGGGAGATCATAAAGCACAAATAGAGCATCAGTCTTTCGTAACGTTGCTGTTCGTTCCACGTAGATCTTTATTGTTCTCACTACATCCACAGAAGAAGGTGGATCAGATTCCTCCTGCAAGGACGGTACCACATTAGGCTGATTGATATGAAAAGACATGGCTAAAATGCCCGAGTCTCGCCCCCACCTCCAGGCCGCGCTGTCCACCGTCATGCTGAGAACTTTGGCATACCTGAAGCAGGCTTCTGTTCCTGGGAACCCGCCGCAGCAGGTTTCTTGGATTTTGGCCGACCTCCTCTAAAGAAGGTGTTGGACGGCTTGGCCTTTCTTGTTTTAGCAGCCCGAATGGATTGTGATGCAGCTGAAGAAAAAGGTTTGTTCGTAGCAGGTGCAGCTGATTGAAGAAAATGTGACTTACCAGATGTAGCCGTGGAAATCCACGCATCCAACGCTTCCCCAAAAAGAGCCTGACCTGTGTAGGGTAGAGTCTCCACACCTCTCCTGAATTTCACGTCGGCAGACCACTGGTGCAGTCAAAGTCCTTGACGAGCTGAGACAGAAATGGAAGATATTTCCCACAGCCATTGAACCCAGGTCTTTCATGGATTCCACCATAAATCCTGCAGATTTCTGAATGTTACGCAAAAACAATTCAACGTCACTTTTATTCAGTGTATCCAAATCCTCAAGTAATGTGCCTGACCACTTAACTATAGTTTTGGAAATCCATGCACAGGCAATAGTAGGACGTAGTCTCGCCCCTGAAGCCGTGTATATGGATTTGAGCGTAATGTCAATTTTCCGATCAGCCGGTTCTTTTAACGCGGTAGATCCGGGGACAGGTAAAACTACTTTTTCTTAGAGTCTGGATACAGACGGGTCAATTTTGGGTGGATTTTCCCATTTTTTCCCTGTCCTCCTCAGGGAAAGGGAAAGCATTTAGAACCTTTCTAGGGATCTGAAATTTTTTCTGCAGGTTTTCCCAGGCTCTCACAAATATAGCATTTAACTCTTTAGACGCAGGGAAGGTTAGCGAGGCTTTCTTATAGTCAGTGAAGTAAGCCTCCTCAACCTGCTCAGTTGTTGTATCAGCAATATTCAACACATCTCTAATGGCCTCTATCATCAACTTGTACCCGTTTTGCAAGAGATGCCACCTCCCGCAGCACATCCCCATCACCGGCTGCCGCATCAGAATCGGTATCCGTGTCATCTTGCATAATCTGGGCAAGAGCACGTTTTTTGGGAGCATACATTAGGGGGCCCTGAGGTAACAGAACCGGACCAAACTGCCATAGAGTTCTGTACAACCTGAGTTGCAGATTCATTTTGTGCAACTCTAGAAGAAATCTGAGAAATCATACTTTTAATAGAGACTAACCATAAGGCTCCCTTGCTGGGACCTGCGCTAACAGTGCAATCCTGATTACATGGAATGGGATCATCCTGAGAGGACATATCCTCTGCAGCATATGACACAGAGTCCCTGGACATAGCTTAATGGAGACCACAAACACTACACACACACACACACACACACACACACACACACACACACACACACACACACACACGGGGCAGACAGAGTTTCCCCCCTAAGAATGGCAAGAGAAACACAGATTGGGGCCAACCCACACACAGCGCTTCAGGATATAGGGAAACCCTTATCCAGCGCTTACTGTGCACCTTGATAGGTTGCACAGTACAGATAAACAGCCTCCTCCCCCCCTTTCTACAGCCCCCTGGTACCGTATAAGATAGCTGGAGTTGATTTGGAGGAACATCTCTCACTGACAGCGCTTCTGCAGGCAGGAAAATGGCGCTGAACGCTACTGGGTCTGCTCTGAGAAGCTCCGCTCCCTTTCATGGCACTGTCTTCCCGCTCTTCTGAAGATTATACTGTACTGAGGAATTGTGCTGGCAGCGATCCTGGGACCCTGACAGGCTTGGTGGTCAGTGTAGGCGCTGGCTCAGGGCACCCCTCACAGCGCCGCACCATGTACTGCTGACCCTGGGAGCGCGGTTAGTACTGCGCTCCATACCCTGTAGCCACCATCTTCACACCGGCTCCCCGCTTGCCAGGGGGGTCGTGACTAACTCACCACCGATCTTCTGTCTCTGTAAGGAGGTGGCGGCATGCTGCTGGGGTGAGCGATCCCCTGTGGCGGGGAACTTTCTATCCCCTCAGGAGCTCAGTGTCCTGTCAGCGGAGATAGTGGCTCAGACCCCGCAGGGCGGACACTACTCCCCACCTTAGTGCCTAAACTCTATTAAAAACAATAAAAGTAAAAGTACTCCTATGGAGCTCCCCTAGCTGTGACCGGCTCCTCTGGGAACATTATCTAAACTAAGTCTGGTAGGAGGGGCATAGAGGGAGGAGCCAGCCCACACTCTCAAACTCTTAAGTGCCAATGGCTCCTAGTGGACCCGTCTATACCCCATGGTACTAATGTGGACTCCAGCATCCTCTAGGACGTAAGAGAAAAAGGTGTTAATCTAGGGTACTATGATTCAAGAATCGCTGCGTAGCAGAACCTATACTGTTGGAATCAAGCACTCTGCACTTTAGTGGTGCTTATAGTACATTTATCAGATTTTTGTTTATTTAGAACAGTCCAGGAAGATTCTAACTATAACTTCCTCCAACACTTTAGAACAGGGCTGGCCAAACCGGTCCTTGAGATCTACCAACAGTTCATGTTTTCCAGGTCTCCTGGAGATCTGTAGAATGGTCAGTTAGGAATGAATGCAGCACATCTTAATTAGAAATGACTACACCTATGCACCAGCTAGGTAGTCTGGAAAATGTGAACTGTTAGTAGATCTCGAGGACTGGTTTGGCCAGCCCTGCTTTAGAACATTGTGTTCATTGGTGCTCAACTCGTCCTATCATACTCACAACAGATCGTGTTCTCTGGCTTTCTTTAATCATGCACATATAAATTGATCTATTTTAAGTTAGTGATTATCACTATACAAAAACTAGGAAAGAGTTTTATAATAGGGCACTGAAATACACGGTGCACATTGGAGTGCCCACTTATAAAATTCTTTTAGTTTTTGAATATATTTAATTAGATTCTAGGGAGCACACCTCATTTGATTCATTGATGGCCAGTTACTGATATGGGTGCAGTGACTAAGAGGCCCTACACATTTGACGATGCGCCGCCGAGGTGGTCGAAACGGCCGACGAGCGACCCGGCGGCGGGGGGCAGTGACGGGGGGGAGTGAAGTTTCTTCACTCCTCCCGTCACGCGGCTGCATTGAAGTGCAGGCAAATATGGACGAGATCGTCCATATTGGCCTGCATGCACAGCCGACGGGAGACCAGCGATGAACGAGCGCGGGGCCGCGCATCGTTCATCGCTGGAGTCTCCACACTGAAAGATATGAACGAGTTCTCATTCATTTATGAACGAGATCGTTCATATCTTTCAGAAAATCGGCCAGTGTGTAGGGCCTATAAGGATACAGTAAGAAATTGTATTAATCTGCTGCAGGTTATATTATTGATTCCATAATTATTGCACCTGTTTCTATTGGCAGAAATACTGAAAATGTGACATGCTGGGGCTACTTGAGGACTGAAGTTGAGAAGCCCTGGTGTAGTCTATTGCACTTGTATACATGCCAGTTGTCTGGCTTATGTTCTGCAACCTAACTATGGGGGTCAATCCGAGTTGTTCGCTCGTTGCAGATTTTCGCAACGGAGCGATTAAGGCAAAAATGCGCATGGTACGCAGTGCGCATGCGCTAAGTATTTTAGCACATAACTTAGTAGATTTACTCACGTCCGAATGAAGAATTTTCATCGTTGAAGTGATCGGAGTGTGATTGACAGGAAGTGGGTGTTTCTGGGCGGAAACTGCCCGTTTTCAGGGAGTGTGCGAAAAACGCAGGCGTGCCAGGATAAAACGAGTGAGTGTCTGGAGAAACGGGGGAGTGGCTGGCCGAACGCAGGGCGTGTTTGTGACGTCAAACCAGGAACTGAACGGACTGAGCTGATCGCAATCTGTGAGTAGGTCTGGAGCTACTCAGAAACTGCTAAGAATTTTCTATTCGCAATTCTGCTAATCTTTTGGTCGCAATTCTGCTAAGATACACTCCCAGAGGGCGGTGGCCTAGCGTGTGCAATGCTGCTAAAATCTGCTAGCGAGCGAACAACTTGGAATCACCCCCTATATATTCTGCTCCCGGGGTGCTTTGATCATTGTAGTCAAGTGATTATTAGTTTCTTGCCATTTTACCTTACACTTAGAATCAATGCCCGGGAATTGAACTCATGTAGGATATAATTATGTCCCCTTCTTAGTTGTTGCTTCCAAATCATTAGCAAATTAAGCTATCTTCATGATGGCTGCTACTGGCAAATTCTCCTAGTCATCTCCATCTCGTTGTCAGGGCTGGTGTAAGGCTGGGCACACACCTGACTGACACGCTGATTAACCTCTCAATATGTCTAGCCAGACATCAAAACTGGTTGTGCATTTAAACTTGTCCACACAGTTTTAATGTAATTGTCAGTGGTTACTGCGACCAGCAAAACAGTAAGCCTGGCCAGATGTACCATTCACAGACATATCAGGTGTACACACAAGCCGATGCAATTAACTATATTTAATTCGCAGGCTGTACAAACGATATATTGCATAGCATGTACCCAGAGTAAGCCTTTAGCCTTTCCATCTGACACCCAAGTTATTCCTTTTTTTTTTTTTTTATAAAATCAAAGTACTAGTATTGCTTAAGTATTGAACAGGAGTAAGGTCTAGTGTAGTCTTCACCAGAAAAAATAAGATTTTACTTACCGGTAAATCTATTTCTCGTAGTCCGTACTGGATGCTGGGGACTCCGTAAGGACCATGGCGAATAGACGGGCTCCGCAGGAGACATGGGCACTTTAAGAAAGAATTTGGATTCTGGTGTGCTCTGGCTCCTCCCTCTATGTCCCTCCTCCAGACCTCAGTTAAAGAAACTGTGGCTGGAAGAGCTGACAGTACAAGGAAAGGATTTTGGGAATCCAGGGTAAGACTCATACCAGCCACACCAATCACACCGTACAACTTGTGATAACTTTACCCAGTTAACAGTATGAACAATAACAGAGCATCAGCAAAACCCTGATGCAACCATAACATAACCCTTATTTAAGCAATAACTATATACAAGTATTGCAGAAGAAGTCCGCACTTGGGACGGGCGCCCAGCATCCACTACGGACTACGAGAAATAGATTTACCGGTAGGTTTAAAATCTTATTTTCTCTTACGTCCTAGAGGATGCTGGGGACTCCGTAAGGACCATGGGGATTATACCAAAGCTCCCAAACGGGCGGGAGACTGCGGATGACTCTGCAGCACCGATTGAGCAAACGATAGGTCCTCCTCAGCCAGGGTATCAAACTTGTAGAACTTTGCAAACGTATTTGAACCTGACCAAGTAGCAGTTCGGCATAGCTGTAATGCCGAGACCCCTCGGGCAGCCGCCCAAGAAGAGCCCACCTTCCTAGTGGAATGGGCTTTCACTGACTTTGGCTGCGGCAATCCAGCCACAGAATGAGCCTGCTGGATCGTGTTACAAATCCAGCGAGCAATAGTCTGCTTTGAAGCAGGAGCACCAAGCTTGTTGGATGCATACAGGATAAACAGTGACTCCGTTTTCCTGACTCTAGCCGTTCTGGCTACATAAACTTTTAAAGCCCTGACTACATCTAGTAACTCGGAATCCTCCAAGTCACGAGTAGCCACAGGCACCACAATAGGTTGGTTCATATGAAAGGATGAGACCACTTTTGGCAGAAATTGTGGACGTGTCCTCAATTCCGCTCTATCCATATGGAAAACCAGATATGGGCTTTTATGAGACAAAGCCGCTAATTCTGACACGCGCTTAGCCGAAGCCAAGGCTAATAGCATGACCACCTTCCACGTGAGATATTTCAACTCCACTGTTTTAAGTGGTTCAAACCAGTGTGATTTCAGGAAACTCAACACCACGTTAAGATCCTAAGGTGCCACTGGAGGCACAAAAGGAGGCTGAATATGCAGCATTCCTTTCACAAACGTCTGAACTTCTGGCAGAGAAGCCAACTCCTTTTGAAAGAAAATGGAAAGGGCCGAAATCTGGACCTTAATTGAGCCTAACTTCAGGCCCAAATCCACTCCTGACTGAAGGAAGTGAAGGAAACGGCCCAGCTGAAACTCCTCAGTAGGAGCATTGCTGGCCTCACACCAAGAAACATATTTTCGCCACATCCGGTGATAATGTTTAGCTGTTACGTCCTTCCTAGCCTTTATCAGCGTAGGAATGACCTCCTCCAGAATACCCTTTTCTGCTAGGATCCGGCGTTCAACCGCCATGCCGTCAAACGCAGCCGCGGTAAGTCTTGGAAGAGACAGGGTCCCTGTTGCAACAGGTCCTGTCTTAGAGGAAGAGGCCACGGATCCTCTGTGAGCAATTCTTGCAGATCTGGATACCAAGTCCTTCGTGGCCAATCTGGAACGAGAATTGTTCTTACTCCTCTTTTTCTTATTATCCTCAGTACCTTGGGTATGAGAGGAAGAGGAGGAAACACATAGACCGACTGGAACACCCACGGTGTCACCAGGGCGTCTACAGCTACCGCCTGAGGGTCCCTTGACCTGGCGCAATAGCTCTGTAGCTTCTTGTTGAGGCGTGACGCCATCATGTCTATCTGTGGTAGTTCCCACCGACTTGTAATCTGTGTGAAGACTTCTTGATGAAGGCCCCACTCTCCCGGGTGGAGGTCGTGCCTGCTGAGGAAGTCTGCTTCCCAGTTGTCCACTCCCGGGATGAACACCGCTGACAGTGCGCTTACGTGATTCTCCGCCCAGCGAAGAATCCTGGTGGCTTCCGCCATCGCCACCCTACTCCTTGTGCCGCCTTGGCGGTTTACATGAGCCACTGCGGTTATGTTGTCTGACTGAATCAAAACCGGTTGGTCGCGAAGTAGGGACTCCGCTTGACGTAGGGCGTTGTATATGGCCCTTAGTTCCAGGATGTTGATGTGAAGGCAAGTCTCCCGACTTGACCACAGGCCTTGGAAATTTCTTCCCTGTGTGACTGCTGCCCCCCCCCCCCCCCCCCCGGAGGCTTGCATCCGTGGTCACCAGGACCCAGTCCTGAATGCCGAATCTGCGGCCCTCCAGAAGGTGAGCACTCTGCAGCCACCACAGGAGAGACACCCTGGCCCTGGGGGATAGGGTGATTAACCGATGCATCTGAAGATGTGATCCGGACCATTTTTCCATGAGATCCCATTGAAAGGTCCTCGCATGGAACCTGCCGAAGGGAATGGCCTCGTATGATGCCACCATCTTTCCCAGGACTCGTGTGCAGTGATGCACCGACACCTTTTTTGATTTTAATAGGTCTCTGATCAGTGTCATGAGCTCCTGAGCCTTCGCCATCGGGAGATAAACCCTCTTCTGGTCTGTGTCCAGAATCATGCCCAGGAAGGGCAGACGAGTCGTAGGAATCAACTGCGACTTTGGAATATTCAGAATCCAGCCGTGCTGTCCTAACACTTCCAGAGAGCGTGCTACGCTGATCAGTAACTGCTCTCTTGACCTCGCTTTTATGAGGAGATCGTCCAAGTATTGGATAATTGTGACCCCTTGCTTCCGCAGGAGTGCCATCACCTTGGTAAATATTCTCGGTGCCGTGGACAGACCAAACGGCAACGTCTGAAATTGGTAATGACAATCCTGTACCACAAATCTGAGGTACGCCTGATGAGGTTGTCAAAGTCAGAAAAATATCACGATGCACACTGCCATATTTGCACCTCATACATGTCCTCACTGCGCATGCGTACACTCTCCCGTGCGTGCGCATACTCGCAGTCGCGTGCACCCGCAGGCGCACGATATGCGCATTTACGGTAGAGTTTGTGTGCGTCTAGCGGGCGACTCGTTCATAACATATTTTAACTATATAATGTATTTTGTAGATTATGGTCCCTTTGATAGAATCTGAAAGTTTGGTTAATATAGCATGTTCATGGACAGAGAGATCCCTCATTGTTTGATACGAAGGGTCAGACAGGAGTAATACAGTGGTGTTTAGTATCCATCGGAAGAGTATTTAATTAGCAATATTCCGGTGTTGGTTTGAAGCAGATTAATCGCTCGTGCGAATAGTTATGGACATAAGAAGTTTATGTCCATTTACTATTATTTGCACTTACTTATCCATGCGGCGGGAAACCTAGTTTCCCACCCACCTGAGCAGTTGGAAGTAGACACAGCCCACCTGTATGAATCAACCTATGACCTTTTGTTATAATGCGAGGAGGAATTCCTGTGTCCAATGAACAATGAGATTGTAGGGACCATTGAATTGTATTGTGTGTGGGGCATAAATAGACAAGCCGATCACATCCAGCTCACTCTTCAACGGTTCTCATTGCTGATAATCGGGAGCTGGATGTCCAGAGGCGCATGCGATCGTTCCCCTTTGTGCGTAAGTTTTTCTCCGCAATCATATTGTCTTTCTTCTTATTATGGGCCATATCTCTCTCTCTCTTCTCCTTTTTCTTTCATTTTCCCTTAAAACGTAATTGTATTGTATTGTATTTACTGTGTAGTTATCTGGTTAGTTAGTCTATGTTATATTGTAGTGTATGACTTGTAATTGTATTATTCTTTTTCAAGTATAACATTCATATTAGGCGTTAGACCCTAAGCACGGTATTTGTGTATTTCTTATAGTGTTAAGTATTCTCAGAGCGTCGGTGACGCTCGAACAGCTTTTAAGTTAATAAGGTTACACTGTGTTGCATCTACACCCTATCTCTACACTAAGGTTTTACTGCATATTACATTGTTTATGGTTTAGATATAAGGTTTAACATTGTGAGCGTCTGCGCCGCTGGTGATCTCCTCGTGGTCTCGAGCGTTCGCATCGCTATAGCAAATCATTACGTTAGTCGGCAGCCAATAGCGTGCCTGCCTGTGATCTCTTGGCCGTGAGCGAACGTAACGCTTGAGCGTCTCGACTACGGCTAAGCGATTGTTACGCAACGTGCGTACCCTTACGGTACTCCATACGTCAATAGCGTACAGTATTCTTTAACCTTTTAGAGTGTTTTAAATAAGATAAATATTAGGCTTTATCAATTGGCGGCTCGTCCGTCCTTCACATATCTCTGCTAGGTAATTTCAGCAGACATTATCCAGCAGCAAAGGGCGGGAGGTCATATTCCTCGTGGTGCTGTTTGGATAAGCGTCTGCTTCGCTTAGTAAAGGGTGCTGAAGGAATCCGGAACCGGAGGTAAGAACAAAACGCTAGTGTCTTTTAAAACTGTTTATTTTCTGTCTTGCGTACGCACGCACATATCTGCATTTCTTTTTTTTTCATTCGTGTATTCTCATATCACTCTCCTGTTTGCCATTTTATAATTGATAAAACGTGCTAAGAGAGATTTGTCGCTATTTCATAGTTAGTGTAAAAGTAATATATTAAGGGATAAAGTGTAAAGCCCACACGCAACTCTACCTAAGGTATAAGGAGAGATTGGTGTGGTGCGCGGTAGACGATCGAGGATCATCTACATTGATAAATGTGTTAGGTGTGTTGCGGTGGATATTTGCTTTGCGTACACGTGTCTCTAACAAAGGGTGAGACTCGCGTACGCAACTCAAAGGCCGACGCACGCAGCGTATATTACGCAACGGAGCGTCCGGGTACGCCCACGTAACTCAAATCACACGCTAGTGTTAGTTTAACAGGCGAAAAGGTGGCAACGTGGTAAGTAGCGCAAGTCTATTTTAGTGTCCGAAATTTAGATTAACAGATCCTTCTCCAAATTCACAACACATCTGGTCTAAAGAAAATTTCTGCGCAGAAATAGAAATAGAAACAAAAGTGTACATGTGGTGAGTGAGTGCTTTGTATAAGTTTATACAATGTTCCAGGTTGAACCACAAGAAGTCGAGTTCTCGCAGAGGTACATGCATGTAAGTGTCGTACATGGTGGCGAGGGAGGCATCCCTTGTTAAATATAAAATTTGAGCAGTAGAGTATAGTAGACCAGGAGGTCATACTGAAGCACAGACCAGGAGGTCCAGGTACAGCAGACAAAGAAGTCTGCTATAAATAAGAGAAAAGGGCACAACCCAGGGGGTTGGTGCAAAACCCATATAGGCCAATAAAGCTCTGGCTGAAGGAATTCGCAGCCGAAATTTTCGATTCCACTGGTCGCTCAGTACATAAGATTAGTTGCTTATGTGCTAAACGATTGTACCGCACGTAATTGTGTGCATTAGTTAGTCTGACCAGTACCATTTGTGTACGAAACCGGTCATAAAACTATTTGTACATTCTGACGTGATTTGTGTAATTTTTTATTTTCTGAAGGGAAGTTCGCTGGTCACTCAGGAATTGTCCAACAACCAATAGTTACTGGAAAGAGTAAGTGTTCTGCGGATATCCCTCGCATGTTCCAGTAAATAGAGGTTCATAGGGGCCCTGGGTCGAGTACGCCAGCGCTAAGGCAGTGTGTAGGTCGTATTGGTCGGCGTGGGCGAGTGAGTGGGGTACTCGGTAAACCGCCACCGTCAGCCTATCGTGAACATTTTGGTTTTTGTAAGGGTTCGCTGAAGACCCTGATTGAAGGTCAGAGGTGGTGAAAGCAACACCTGCAAGTTATGGGGGCCAATTGTTCAGGAAGGGGGCGATCAACCTCGGTTCGGGTTGATTCAGTGAACCGACCAGTCGGGTCGGCAAGGTATGTAATGTGTGAAAAATATGGTTTACATACAGAGGTTTTATGTGATGAATGGGAGAGAATGACAGTACATGACGGGGAGAAATTCCCAAGGGTAGGTAGCTTTAGCCCAGAAGTGTTGCAAAATTTAAGGAGGAGGATATGTCTCATTAAATCAACAAAGAGACGAATCCAACATTATGATTATTTGCAGTTATGGCAACAGGAGGGTGAAATACAGAGAGGATTGGCTCTGGCGGCGGGATCTAATCCTATCAAGAAATTGATAGCCACGGCCCCGCCGCCACCATACATATCAGGAGAGAAATTGGTTGCGGAGAATGACGCATTAGGGTGTAACAAACAAACACTTAGCAACTGTGTAAATGTTAATAAGTTAACTAATGCAAGTATTAACCCGTGCAAGTTGTACCCTGTTTTGAACTTTCCCCAGGAGTGTGATCAAGAGGACGAATCGGCAACAATATCAGCGCTCTCTCTAGCAGCCACCATAGCAGAGACAACAGTAGGCACGGCTCCACCCACGAGATTAGTAACAAAAGCCCCTAGCGGAGGGATAGGTGAGGTCGTATCAACGGGTAAGTACGGCACCATACACTATGCTGAAACCATTTCACCACAGGCTGTAGAATCTACACAGAATGATGTTAGTAGACTTAATCCTGTTAGGGTAATAGCAGTGCCAAATGGGAAAACTGACACCACAGGAATCACTCCTGTTAGGAACATTGCCATGTACAGCCCATTTTCCCGAATGGAATTAAGAACCATAGTGTCTGAATTCCCTGACCCTAGGAAAGACTTAGTTGCTAGCCAGAAATACATCAGAGACCTAGGGAACACTTTAGAGCCCAATAACAAAGACTGGCAGATATTGCTGAGGGCATGTTTACCCTCCAATGTCGACGCAGCTCAATTTTTAGCTGACTGTGGATTGGATCAGGATGTACCTCTTACAGATGTGTACAACAAAGATAATGTAAAAAGAATAAGCTTACAGTTAAAGAAGTATTTCCCAGCGGTAGTTAAATGGAACAAGATATTCTCCATTAAACAAAAAGAGTCAGAAACTGCTGCAGAATATTTTCACAGGGCATTATTAGAAATGGCAAAATACACAGGTATAGGGGACATTAAAACAAACATAAACCATCGAGAAGTAGCAGTATCTGTACTAATGGATGGTTTAAAAGAGACATTAAAGACAAGGGTACAGACCACGCAACCATGTTGGCGAGGTCTGTCGGTGGCTACTTTGAGAGAGGCTGCTATTGATCACGACCGGAATATCACCAGACACAGGGAATCGCAAGGTGATAAATTAATGGCCGTAAGTATACAGGCCCTGACCACAAGGCAGCCTTTGTATAAATCACCAAACCCTGTGGGTAAGTCAAATGTGGTAACTTGTTTTTCTTGTCATAGACAGGGACACATGGCACGAGATTGTAGAGTGAAATATTCACAAAACTCATATCAACCCCCTAGACAACGACACGACACACGACATTGGGAGCAGGGTCCGCAGAAACGGAGTTATGAGCCACATGCAGGGGAAACAAAAAGATATCCCCCGAACAGAGACTGGCAAGCCTCTGGTAGTTCCCATTTAACCCCTTCACAAGTAGTTGCTGCCAGCGGGATTCAGGGAGGTCACCATACCCAATAGGGGTGTGGCCATACCTGTAATCTGCAGCCAGTAAAATTGATTGCAAGTCTTGGGAGTGAACCTGAAATTGCAATTAATGTAGCTGGTAAATCATTCAACTTCCTTGTAGATACAGGGGCGGCCAAATCAGTGATAAATTCGACAGTGGGCATGAGAACCACTGGTAAGACAATTCCAGCCATGGGAGTAACGGGAGTAGTCCAGCATTACCCTGTTAGCAAACCAGCCGAGATTACAATAGGGCCTTTACATACCAAGCATTCCTTTTTGCTGGCTGCATCGGCACCGACTAATCTCATGGGAAGAGACTTATTGTGTAAAATGGGGTGCGTCATTTATTGTACTCCTGAAGGTGTATTCTTGGACATACCTGAGAATCACGCTCAGGAAGTGCGAGACATGTTAGACTCCCCATCAAAATTAATGTCACATACCATTATGACAAATAGGACTCCATCCCAAGTAGAAGAAATGACATCCCAGATACCAGAGTCACTGTGGACTAAAGACGGACAAGACACTGGATTGATGGCAAACGTAGCTCCGGTAGTTGTGCAAGTAAAAGATGGTAGGATAGCTCCAAAAATCCCACAGTACCCTCTGAAGCCAGAGGTGGAGTTAGGAGTTTACCCAGTAATAGAGCGCTTGCTACAACAGGGCATTCTGGTAAGAACGTCCAGCACTGCCAACAGCCCCATCTTCCCTGTGAAAAAGAGTGGGGGGAGGGGTTACCGGCTAGTGCAGGATCTAAGGGGGATTAACAAAATAGTTGAGAGTCAGTTCCCCGTAGTGCCAAATCCAGCTGTCATCCTTATGCAAATCCCTCCCACTGCGAAATTTTTCACTGTTATTGACCTCTGCTCCGCTTTCTTTTCGGTACCTCTGCACCCTGACAGCCAATATTTGTTTGCATTTACATACAGAGGAGTCCAATACACATGGACTCGATTACCACAAGGTTTCATAGACAGTCCAAGTATATTTTCCCAGGCTTTGCATGATTGTTTACAGTCTTTCCAACCAGAGAGTGGATCAGTATTAATACAGTACGTGGATGATCTACTACTGTGTTCTGATTCATTGGAAGCATCCCTGAAGGATACGAAACAGCTCCTGTTTCATCTTTCAGACACAGAACACAAGGTTTCCAAAGACAAGTTACAATTATGCCAAACTAAAGTAAAGTATTTGGGACACTGTCTAACACAAGGACTGAGACACCTGACCGCTGATAGAATTCAAGCAATTAGAGACATGACTCTGCCACAAACCCAGCAACAGATCAGAACGTTTTTAGGAATGAGTGGGTATTGCCGTAACTGGATCCCAGGGTTTTCCATTCTAGCGTTACCTTTTGCAGGAGATGGTCTCCTCAAACAAACCTGATCGGATTTCGCATACAGACGAGTCCGAGATGGCATTTGAGAGACTTAAACAGTGCCTAACGCAGGCACCAGCATTAGGTATGCCAGACTATGGGAAACCCTTTGAGCTGTACGGAACAGAAAGTGCTGGTTGCGCGGCAGGCGTCCTAACCCAAAAGCACGGTGATGCCAGCAGGCCAGTAGCATACTACAGCGCTCAGCTAGATACAGTAGCGCGATCCCTCCCCACATGCTTGCGAAGCGTTGCTGCGATAGCATTGCTAGTAACGAAAAGCGAAGACGTAGTGCTAGGTCACAACCTCACAATTCATACACCACATGCAGTGTCAGCCTTGCTAAATTCTGCCCAAACCAGGCACGTCTCATCAGCACGGTTTACAAGATGGGAATTGGCACTAATGGCCCCCGTAAACATCACCATAAGGAGATGCAGTGCATTAAATCCTGCAACATATCTCCCAGGTGTGCCTGGACAGGCACAAAGGGTGGAGGATGAGAGTGGTGGGGAAGGAGAATTTAATACAAAGGAGGACACACATGATTGTATGGAATATTTGACCCAAAATTTTACCGCAAGGCCTGACATCAGTGACAACCCACTGGAAGATGTAGATCTAACTTTCTACACGGACGGTAGTTGTCACAGACAGTCAGACTCGGGAGACTTGTGTACTGGATACGCAGTCGTAGATGACCAAGGCACCATAGAAGCAGAACCGCTAGGCCCACCTCACTCAGCCCAGGTTGCTGAACTGGTCGCCCTAACCAGAGCATGTGAATTGGCTAAGGGCAAATCAGCCAATATCTACACCGACTCTAGATACGCATTCGGGATAGTCCATGATTTCGGAGCCCTATGGCGCCTCAGAAATTTCATGACGGCAGCTGGTACACCGGTAGCGCATGCAGCCCACATAAAAAGGCTTCTAACAGCGATACAGGAACCCGACAGAGTGGCTGTTATCAAGTGTAAAGCACACACCTATAGCCAGGACCCAGTATCACTTGGTAACAGCCGAGCAGACGAAGCAGCTAAGTTAGCAGCTGGTACCCCCAGACAGACAGACACCACACAACTGATGGTATTTAATACCATCAACACACAGAAGTTGTGAGAGATGCAAAATTTGTGTTCCACACAGGAAAAGGCAGTCTGGAAGGCAAAGGGATATGGCCAGGAGTCCTCAGGACTCTGGACGGATGGACAAGGTAAACCGGTGGCCCCCAGAGCATATCTCCCATGTTTAGCTGAGGCAGCTCACGGGCTGACTCACCTGGGCAAGGAGGGAATGTGCAAGTTGGTAAGAGCATATTGGTGCGCCCCAGGATTTTCATCTCATGCAGGTAAGAGAGCAATGTCATGCCTTACCTGTTTGAGAAAGAATATCGGAAAGGCAATACCAACAGAACCATCTCATATCCCACCTACAGGCGGACCTTTTCAGGTAATACAGATTGACTTTATCCAATTACCCCCTTGTCGAAATTTGAAATATGTACTTGTTTGTATAGATGTATTCTCAAATTGGGTCGAAGCATTTCCTGCGGCCACAAACACCGCTATGTTTACTGCTAAGAAAATTGTGCAGGAATTTGTATGTAGATATGGTATCCCTAGAATAATTGAAAGTGATAGGGGTACCCATTTTACAGGTGATGTCTTTCAAGGAATGTGTAAGTTGATGGGAATTGATAGCAAGCTGCACACTCCATACCGTCCACAGGCGAGTGCGAAGGTGGAAAGAGTGAACAGCACTATTAAAAATAAATTGAGCAAAGTCATGACGGAAACAGGATTGACATGGCCAGAAGCTTTACCCATTGTACTGTACAGCATCAGAACCACTCCCAGGCCCCCTCTTAATCTGTCTCCCTTTGAAATCTTGTTTGGTCGACAACCGCATGTTATGATTAACCCTCAGGATGATTTGAAGTGTAACAATGAAGTGACTGTAAAGTAGCTGGTTAATATGAGTCAACAGCTAAGGAATCAAAATGATAATTTGAAGTTAGTGATTCCTGATTTGCCAGATAGTAATTGTCATGACATTGAACCTGGGGATTATGTAATGATACAGAATTTTCTACGCTCAGGTTGCCTTATTGATAGATGGGAAGGACCATACCAAGTCTTATTGACTAGCACTACAGCATTGAAGGTTGCCGAGAGAGAGACTTGGGTTCATTCGTCCCATTGTAAGAAGGTTGCTGATCCAGAGAGGTCCCGTGATAAGGAACAGACGGTAGAGGAAGTTGTATCACTGGAGTGTCTGTTCCAGGAGGACTGAGGCGGCACCTGAGCATTGAAAATCACAAGATTAAAAGCAGTTGTCGATTCCCTGTTCCCTTTTATTGTTTTTCTCCACTTCCCATCCCCTCTCCCTCAAACTATTTCTCCCCCCTTCTCATTCTTCTTCGTTTCCTCCTATAAGATGGACTTGCCCCAAGAGACTGTGATCCGGATTTTCCTGTTGACCATGATGTTGACCAGAGCAGTCTGTCCCGGCGAGAGTACCATGGAGGTCGAGAAAGGTTCTGGAATGGGTTCTGATGACAAAGATGGAGGCGTAGTTTTCCAAGAACAACTTAACCAACAAGTAAAGGCGAGTATCAGAAAACGATCCGATAACATAGACCATAGAAGGAATTGTGAAGGATTGTTAGCTGAAGAAAACTGTATCTGTAGGCTCTGTGACAGTGTAGTTGAGGATGGGTGCATTAAGAAATGCCAATCCAGTTTTAATATCCACATGGACCGGCATCCCTTGAGTGACTATCACTCCTTAGTGGGTAGTGTGTTAAATCAAACAGATTGTTGGGTATGCTCTCAAGTACCTAAAGGTCATAGCAAATCAGGACTAGTACCATTTCCTTTAACGATAGGGGAGGTACTTGAGCTAAAGGGTGGGAGACCGGTGGACAGGAGGTTTAATATCTCCAGTCCTCCTAGTTTGAAGCTCCACCAATATCATGTGGATAGATCCCTAATATGTTTTAACATTACCAATCCCCGAAAGCCGGGAAATTGGGAAGTGTCATGGAGTAACCAAACCATGACCTTTTCATATAGGGCAGATAGAATGCCTACAGATACAGAGCTTATACGCCACATAGCCAGTAGAGAAAAATCTTTCCGATATAGGTATACCCTAGGAAGTAGGATTACGAGAGTTGGAGAGGTATCACCAGGATACTGTGCACATATCGTACAAACTGATACGTGTACTAGACAGATGGGAGAATTAGGGTTAGGAGATTTCACATGGAAGATGTGTAATAATAAGAATTTACTTACCGATAATTCTATTTCTCGGAGTCCGTAGTGGATGCTGGGGTTCCTGAAAGGACCATGGGGAATAGCGGCTCCGCAGGAGACAGGGCACAAAAGTAAAGCTTTCCGATCAGGTGGTGTGCACTGGCTCCTCCCCCTATGACCCTCCTCCAAGCCAGTTAGGTACTGTGCCCGGACGAGCGTACACAATAAGGGAGGAATTTTGAATCCCGGGTAAGACTCATACCAGCCACACCAATCACACCGTACAACTTGTGATCTAAACCCAGTTAACAGTATGATAACAGCGGAGCCTCTGAAAAGATGGCTCACAACAATAATAACCCGATTTTTGTAACTATGTACAAGTATTGCAGATAATCCGCACTTGGGATGGGCGCCCAGCATCCACTACGGACTCCGAGAAATAGAATTATCGGTAAGTAAATTCTTATTTTCTCTATCGTCCTAGTGGATGCTGGGGTTCCTGAAAGGACCATGGGGATTATACCAAAGCTCCCAAACGGGCGGGAGAGTGCGGATGACTCTGCAGCACCGAATGAGAGAACTCCAGGTCCTCCTTAGCCAGGGTATCAAATTTGTAGGATTTTACAAACGTGTTTGCCCCTGACTAAATAACCGCTCGGCAAAGTTGTAAAGCCGAGACCCCTCGGGCAGCCGCCCAAGATGAGCCCACCTTCCTTGTGGAATGGGCATTTACATATTTTGGCTGTGGCAGGCCTGCCACAGAATGTGCAAGCTGAATTGTATTACACATCCAACTAGCAATAGTCTGCTTAAAAGCAAGAGCACCCAGTTTGTTGGGTGCATACAGGATAACAGCAAGTCAGTTTTCCTGACTCCAGCCGTCCTGGAACCTATATTTTCAGGGCCCTGACAACATCTAGCAACTTGGAGTCCTCCAAGTCCCTAGTAGGTGCAAGGCACCACAATAAGCTGGTTCAGGTGAAACACTGACACCACCTTAGGGAGAGAACTGGGGACGAGTCCGCAGCTCTGCCCTGTCCGAATGGACAAACAAATATGGGCTTTTTTGAGAAAAAAAACCCACCAATTTGACACTCGCCTGGTCCAGGCCAGGGCCAAGAACATGGTCACTTTTCATGTGAGATGCTTCAAATCCACAGATTTGACTGGTTTTAAACCAATGTGATTTGAAGAATCCCAGAACTACGTTGAGATCCCACAGTGCCACTGGAGGCACAAAAGAGGGTTGTATATGCAATACTCCCTTGACAAAGTTCTGGACTTCAGGAACTGAAGCCAATTCTTTCTGGAAGAAAATTGACAGGGCCGAAATTTGAACCTTAATGGATCCCAATTTGAGGCCCATAGACACTCCTGTTTGCAGGAAATGCAGGAATCGACCGAGTTGAAATTTCTTTGTGGGGCCTTCCTGGCCTCACACCACGCAACATATTTTCGCCACATGTGGTGATAATGTTGTGCGGTCACCTCCTTTCTGGCTTTGACCAGGGTAGGAATGACCTCTTCCGGAATGCCTTTTTCCCTTAGGATCCGGCGTTCCACCGCCATGCCAACAAACGCAGCTGCGGTAAGTCTTGGAACAGACATGGTACTTGCTGAAGCAAGTCCCTTCTTAGCGGCAGAGGCCATAAGACCTCTGTAAACATCTCTTGAAGTTCCGGGTACCAAGTCCTTCTTGGCCAATCCGGAGCCATGAGTATAGTTCTTACTCCTCTACGTCTTATAATTCTCAGCACCTTAGGTATGAGAAGCAGAGGAGGGAACACATACACCGACTGGTACACCCACGGTGTTACCAGAACGTCCACAGCTATTGCCTGAGGGTCTCTTGACCTGGCGCAATACCTGTCCCGTTTTTTGTTCAGACGGGACGCCATCATGTCCACCTTTGGTATTTCCCAACGGTTTACAATCATGTGGAAAAAACTTCCCGATGAAGTTTCCACTCTCCCGGGTGGAGGTCGTGCCTGCTGAGGAAGTCTGCTTCCCAGTTTCCATTCCCGGGATGAAACACTGCTGACAGTGCTATCACATGATTTTCCGCCCAGCGAAAAGTCCTTGCAGTTTTTGCCATTGCCCTCCTGCTTCTTGTGTCGCCCTGTCTGTTTACGTGGGCGACTGCCGTGATGTTTTTCCCACTGGATCAATACCGGCTGACCTTGAAGCAGAGGTCTTGCTAAGCTTAGAGCATTATAAATTTACCCTTAGCTCCAGTATATTTATGTGGAGAAAAGTCTCCAGACTTGATCACACTCCCTGGAAAAATTTTTTTTTTCTTTGTGTGACTGCTCCCCAGCCTCTCGGGCTGGGCTCCGTGGTCACCAGCATCCAATCCTGAATGCCGAATCTGCGGCCCTCTAGAAGATGAGCACTCTATAACCACCACAGGAGAGACACCCTTGTCCTTGGATATAGGGTTATCCGCTGATGCATCTGAAGATGCGATCCGGACCATTTGTCCAGCAGATCCCACTGAAAAGTTCTTGCGTGAAATCTGCCGAATGGAATTGCTTCGTAGGAAGCCACCATTTTCTACCAGGACCCTTGTGCAATGATGCACTGTTTTTAGGAGGTTCCTGACTAGCTCGGATAACTCCCTGGCTTTCTCTTTCGGGAGAAATACCTTTTTCTGGACTGTGTCCAGAATCATCCCTAGGCACAGCAGACGTGTCGTCGGGATCAGCTGCGATTTTGGAATATTTAGAATCCACCCATGCTGTTGTAGCAGTATCCGAGATAGTGCTACTCCTACCTCCAACTGTTCCCTGGACTATGCCCTTATCAGGAGATCGTCCAAGTAAGGGATAATTAAGACGCCTTTTCTTCGAAGAATCATCATCATTTCGGCCATTACCTTAGTAAAGACCCGGGGTGCCGTGGACAATCCAAACGGCAGCGTCTGAAACTGATAGTGACAGTTCTGCACCACGAACCTGAGGTACCCTTAGTGAGAAGGGCAAATTTGGGACATAGAGGTAAGTATCCCTGATGTCCCGGGACACTATATAGTCCCCTTCTTCCTGTTCGTTATCACTGCTCTGAGTGACTCCATCTTGATTTGAACCTTTGTAAGTGTTCAAAAAATTTTTAGATTTAGAATAAGTCTCACCTAGCCTTCTGGCTTCAGTACCACAATATAGTGTGGAATAATACCCCTTTTCTTGTAGTAGGAGGGGTAATTTAATTATCACCTGCTGGGAATACAGCTTGTGAATTTTTTCCCATACTGCCTCCTTGTCGGAGGGAGACCTTGGTAAAGCAGACTTCAGGAGCCTGCGAAGGGGAAACGTCTCGACATTCCAATCTGTACCCCTGGGATACTACTTGTAGGATCCAGGGGTCCTGTACGGTCTCAGCGCCATGCTGAGAACTTGTCAGAAGCGGTGGAACGCTTCTGTTCCTGGGAATGGGCTGCCTGCTGCAGTCTTCTTCCCTTTCCTCTATCCCTGGGCAGATATGATCTTATAGGGACGAAAGGACTGAGGCTGAAAAGACGGTGTCTTTTTCTGCAGAGATGTGACTTAGGGTAAAAACGGTGGATTTTCCAGCAGTTGCCGTGGCCACCAGGTCCGATGGACCGACCCCAAATAACTCCTCTTCCTTTATACGGCAATACACCTTTGTGCCGTTTGGAATCTGCATCACCTGACCACTGTCGTGTCCATAACATCTTCTGGCAGTTATGGACATCGCATTTACTCTTGATGCCAGAGTGCAAATATCCCTCTGTGCATCTCGCATATATAGAAATGCATCCTTTAAATGCTCTATAGTCAATAAAATACTGTCCCTGTCAAGGGTATCAATATTTTTAGTCAGGGAATCCGACCAAGCCACCCCAGCTCTGCACATCCAGGCTGAGGCGATCGCTGGTCGCAGTATAACACCAGTATGTGTGTATATACTTTTTATGATATTTTCCAGCCTCCTGTCAGCTGGTCCTTGAGGACGGCCCTATCTATAGACGGTACCGCCACTTGTTTTGATAAGCGTGTGAGCGCCTTATCCACCCTAAGGGGTGTTTCCCAACGCGCCCTAACTTCTGGCGGGAAAGGGTATACCGCCCATAATTTTCTATCGGGGGGAACCCACGCATCATCACACACTTTATTTAATTTATCTGATTCAGGAAAAACTATGGTAGTTTTTTCACATCCCACATAATACCCTCTTTTGTGGTACTTGTAGTATCAGAAATATGTAACACCTCCTTCATTGCCTTTAACGTGTGGCCCTAATAAGGAATACGTTTGTTTATTCACCGTCGACACTGGATTCAGTGTCCCTGTCTGTGTCTGTGTCGACCGACTAAAGTAAACGGGCGTTTTAAAACCCCTGACGGTGTTTTTGAGACGTCTGGACCGGTACTAATTGTTTGTCGGCCGTCTCATGTCGTCAACCGACCTTGCAGCGTGTTGACATTATCACGTAATTCCCTAAATAAGCCATCCATTCCGGTGTCGACTCCCTAGAGAGTGACATCACCATTACAGGCAATTGCTCCGCCTCCTCACCAACATCGTCCTCCTACATGTCGACACACACGTACCGACACACAGCACACACACAGGGAATGCTCTGATAGAGGACAGGACCCACTAGCCCTTTGGAGAGACAGAGGGAGAGTTTGCCAGCACACACCAAAAACGCTATAATTATATAGGGACAACCTTATATAAGTGTTTTACCTTATAGCATCTTTTTTATATATTTCTAACGCCAAATTAGTGCCCCCCCTCTCTGTTTTAACCCTGTTTCTGTAGTGCAGTGCAGGGGAGAGCCTGGGAGCCTTCCCTCCAGCCTTTCTGTGAGGGAAAATGGCGCTGTGTGCTGAGGAGATAGGCCCCGCCCCTTTTTCGGCGGCCTCGTCTCCCGCTCTTAACGGATTCTGGCAGGGGTTAAATATCTCCATATAGCCTCCGGAGGCTATATGTGAGGTATTTTTAGCCAAAATAGGTTTTCATTTGCCTCCCAGGGCGCCCCCCTCCCAGCGCCCTGCACCCTCAGTGACTGCCGTGTGAAGTGTGCTGAGAGGAAAATGGCGCACAGCTGCAGTGCTGTGCGCTACCTTTAGAAGACTGAGGAGTCTTCTGCCGCCGATTCTGGACCTCTTCTTATTTCAGCATCTGCAAGGGGGCCGGCGGCAAGGCTCCGGTGACCATCCAGGCTGTACCTGTGATCGTCCCTCTGGAGCTGATGTCCAGTAGCCAAGAAGCCAATCCATCCTGCACGCAGGTGAGTTCACTTCTTCTCCCCTAAGTCCCTCGTTGCAGTGATCCTGTTGCCAGCAGGACTCACTGTAAAATAAAAAACCTAAGCTAAACTTTTCTAAGCAGCTCTTTAGGAGAGCCACCTAGATTGCACCCTTCTCGGCCGGGCACAAAAATCTAACTGGCTTGGAGGAGGGTCATAGGGGGAGGAGCCAGTGCACACCACCTGATCGGAAAGCTTTACTTTTGTGCCCTGTCTCCTGCGGAGCCGCTATTCCCCATGGTCCTTTCAGGAACCCCAGCATCCACTAGGACGATAGAGAAATGGTTATGTCCTACTCCGTCCCATATGTTCTCCCCGATGATGCATATTTCATATGCGGGAGGAAGGCGTATAAGTGGCTTGCCCCAAACTCTGAAGGATTGTGTTATATTGGAAAAGTACTGCCTGAAGTAATGACTGTATCACATGCCAAAATGAAAGATATTCACCGTGGTGCCCAAGCTCCTTATACTCACACCCATTACGAGCACATCGTTAAGCGGCACCTGATAGAAAGAACAGAGCATCCGGCCTCTGACCTCATCAGTAAATCCACCGGGATTCAATTCCTAATAGCGTTAGATATCACTCGCCCCGCTAGAGGAGTGCTGAACTATAGATACATCTCTGCGCTTGCAAATTTGTTAGATAATATCACAGAAATGTATGATGACACGTTTAGGTATACTGGAAGAGAACTTCAAGCTTATAAAACAGAACTAGTTCAGCATAGAATGGTTCTCAATTATCTCACAGCAGTAACAGGTGGATATTGTGTCACACTGGCAACACAATACGGCGTGAAATGTTGCACATATATTACGAATAGCACCGAGGACCCGGTCGAGGTCATAGACCAAAAGATGGACGATATTCTCCAATTGAAGTGGGAATTTCGCAGGAGACACAATCTCACCCTTGCTGCTGTGAGTAATGAGCTGACTAGTTGGGTGTCATGGTTGAACCCGCGAAATTGGTTCTCTGGGTTAGGAGAATGGGCTCAAGGAGTCATAATGGATGTAGGGAAGTTTCTCCTATGTATCTTAGGTGTTATCATATCGATTGGCTTGATATTTAGATGCGGTCAGGCTTTAATGAAGTGCAAACGTAGTACCAGGGTAATGAGTCTAAGCAGTGAGGAAATTGTAATTCCAATGGATTTGATTTAGGACCCAACTGTAGAAACAATGATGTGATGAAAATGCGATTTCTACGGTCCGTTTCTTTCACCTGTTTTTCCGGTTTCTCCAAGGTAATAAGACCTACGTTTGGCAAGGAATTTGATGATCCTGTATACAGACAAAGGATGGATTAAAGAAGAAGTTTTGACAACCTTACACATAGAGATTTGATGAACTATGCCATAGACCCCCAGTTTCCCTAGAAATTTTAAAATTACGCTAACACTTTTGTAAGCCTATGGACATTGACAAAGCTTTTTGCCCACACGCCTTTTGGCAAAAGCACAAAGAAGACTGCATTCAACAGACACCGAACAAGACTTCAACCGACAAATGTTCATTAACCTGACATAGAATACCACTGCATTTACCGTAATTATGTATTTTCTTCATCTCTACAACCTTCAGGTAATTACACACATAGTCGATAGGGAATACAAGCACAGATATCAGCAATCACATGTTCCCCCATTCATGTATCATCAACTAAAATGTGCTCCCCCATTTTGTTGCAACCACAGCCGAAAAGAGCTCGGTAAAGTTTGACAGCCCATCCACAGACCCGTACCACGGGATAAGAAGGAATTCAAATGTATACTTCGCAGTACCTCGAAGCTTGATTTAAAACACGTACGGCACGATGATACATGGCCCCCAAACACGGATTCACACACACATGCTTCTGCTATCTCACTAGGTCATACCCTTTTCCTAACTTCTCCTCTCCTCCCCTACCCAACCATAGAAATTTATTTACACTTGACATATATTTTTCTCTTTTTGAAATGTTTTAGGAAGTGGCAGTTATTGTTGACTGCCAAAGGGTGGACTGTCAAAGTCAGAAAAATATCACGATGCACACTGCCATATTTGCACCTCATACATGTCCTCACTGCGCATGCGTACACTCTCCCGTGCGTGCGCATACTCGCAGTCGCGTGCACCCGCAGGCGCACGATATGCGCATTTACGGTAGAGTTTGTGTGCGTCTAGCGGGCGACTCGTTCATAACATATTTTAACTATATAATGTATTTTGTAGATTATGGTCCCTTTGATAGAATCTGAAAGTTTGGTTAATATAGCATGTTCATGGACAGAGAGACCCCTCATTGTTTGATACGAAGGGTCAGACAGGAGTAATACAGTGGTGTTTAGTATCCATCGGAAGAGTATTTAATTAGCAATATTCCGGTGTTGGTTTGAAGCAGATTAATCGCTCGTGCGAATAGTTATGGACATAAGAAGTTTATGTCCATTTACTATTATTTGCACTTACTTATCCATGCGGCGGGAAACCTAGTTTCCCACCCACCTGAGCAGTTGGAAGTAGACACAGCCCACCTGTATGAATCAACCTATGACCTTTTGTTATAATGCGAGGAGGAATTCCTGTGTCCAATGAACAATGAGATTGTAGGGACCATTGAATTGTATTGTGTGTGGGGCATAAATAGACAAGCCGATCACATCCAGCTCACTCTTCAACGGTTCTCATTGCTGATAATCGGGAGCTGGATGTCCAGAGGCGCATGCGATCGTTCCCCTTTGTGCGTAAGTTTTTCTCTGCAATCATATTGTCTTTCTTGTTATTATGGGCCATATCTCTCTCTCTCTCTCTTCTCCCTTTTCTTTCATTTTCCCTTAAAACGTAATTGTATTGTATTGTATTGTATTTACTGTGTAGTTATCTGGTTAGTTAGTCTATGTTATATTGTAGTGTATAACTTGTAATTGTATTATTCTTTTTCAAGTATAACATTCATATTAGGCGTTAGACCCTAAGCACGGTATTTGTGTATTTCTTATAGTGTTAAGTATTCTCAGAGCGTCGGTGACGCTCGAACAGCTTTTAAGTTAATAAGGTTACACTGTGTTGCATCTACACCCTATCTCTACACTAAGGTTTTACTGCATATTACATTGTTTATGGTTTAGATATAAGGTTTAACATTGTGAGCGTCTGCGCCGCTGGTGATCTCCTCGTGGTCTCGAGCGTTCGCATCGCTATAGCAAATCATTACGTTAGTCGGCAGCCAATAGCGTGCCTGCCTGTGATCTCTTGGCCGTGAGCGAACGTAACGCTTGAGCGTCTCGACTACGGCTAAGCGATTGTTACGCAACGTGCGTACCCTTACGGTACTCCATACGTCAATAGCGTACAGTATTCTTTAACCTTTTAGAGTGTTTTAAATAAGATAAATATTAGGCTTTATCAAGGTGGATAAATGGGGACATGAAGGTATGCATCCTTTATGTCCAGAGACACCATAAACTCCCCCTCTTCCAGGCTTGCAATGACCGCTCTGAGCGATTCCATCTTGAACTTGAACCTTTTCAGGTATATGTTCACAGATTTTAAATTCAATATGGGGGGGGGGGCGTGGTCTGGCCAGCAAGCTGAGAGCAGGAGCTCCTGCCAGCCTTACACAAGTTGGCAGAAATTACATATAACTAGGGGCTCCCACTGACCCCACTGTCTCCTGGTATTGATCCTCAGCCTGTCTGATCGAGGGGTTGTGGCTGCGGAGCCGGGGGACCCTTTTAAGGGTTTTTGCGGGTTGTGGCCTACCCCTCCCTGTGGAGCCGGGGACTGTAGTGGGAGTCTCCCCCCGGACTCGGCGCGCGGCTGAGCGTCACATCCCTACTACGGAGCTCGGGTGTGGAGGCACCTGCACCCGCGACGAGCGGCGGAGGCCAGGAGCGGAGACGTCTATCCACGCGACGGGAGCTGCGGCAGCCCTCCGGTCTTCTCCCCTGAGACTCGACGGCAGAGGTGAAGGCCCTGCGAGCCTGGCGGAAGTAGCGGCTCTGGACAGCTGGTGAGTCTCCCCCGCCTGCTTGGCCCTTGTCACCCGGCGGCTCTGCGGTGTGCACGACACCTCTGCCCCCGCTGAAGTACATCCACGGCCGCGTTCTGCGTGGCATTGGCGGATCGAGCGGCTCCCTCCGTCGCCGGGCGGCCGCGGCCTCCGTCCACCCTGCAATGAGACCGGGGGCTAAAGTTGAGTGGGGATCCGGCCGTGAGTTCCGGGATCGGAGCACGGCCACGGCGGGCCCCGAACGTACACCTGCGGGTGCCTGCCTCACACATACGAGCACCCCCAGCTGCCGCAGGCCTGAAAAACAGCTGGCCCTCTCCTTATATCATCGGCTGATGGTGGTCTTGCATGCAGCTATTTCTCTAAGTATGAAGTTTATGTGCTGAGTTGGAGCTCCCCCTTGTGGCTCTCCAACATAAATACATGGACTGATAGCTGTGATTCTCCTGTCCTATACCTGCCTGATAGATTCTGCAAATTGTCTCGGGACGCATATTGGGAGCCGGCGACGCGGATGCCCAGCACCCGCCCTCTCCTCCCCGGGGAGACAGAAACCGACGCCCACTGTGAGCTTCATTATCTTCATGGCTGATATTAATTAATGGCGTGCTAGTGCCATTCCACCGGGAATCACCATGCTGTAGGCACTTCGCAGCATACTGAGCAGCACTAAGCGTATGGCAGCGCCATCACATGCTATCATTTAACCACCTGTCCTTCTTTCAGCATGGTCAGATCCGGGAGAAAGAAAAGTAATACGACACAACCTAGGGAGACAGTGTCCCAGCCGGGAATGAGAGCGTTCCTACACACCACTCCCGCTGCGCTTTCTGGAGGTCTTTCCCCCGCAAGCCCTTCCTCCTGTCAATCCGTCCCATTAGCGATGGAGCAACCTGCCCCACACGTCCACAGGACATCCTGCAGTTTATGAAAACGCTTCCAACTAAACAAGACCTCCAAGACACCATGCGTAGAGAGCTGGCATCTATCAAACATGATATCTCGCAGCTTTCAGATAGAGTGTCCACACTAGAGGACCATCGTGACTCTGCGGATGCCTTTCTGGGGTCTCTAACGGATGTCATTAAAGCTCAATCTGAGGAAATCCGGTCGTTGCGGACTCGTGTGTTGGATTTGGACAACAGAGGTAGGAGGAACAATGTTCGGGTGAGGAGTATCCCAGAAGATGTCCCCCAGACGGGCCTAGTTGATGCCCTGACGAAAATATTCCACGCAGTTTTGGATAAAGACCCGGCCCCCGCCATAGTCTTCGACAGGGGGCTCACCACGCCCTCAAACCAAGAGGGCTCCCCTCTGACCGGCCCCGGGATGTTATATGTCGATTGCACTACTACGCTCAGAAAGAGGAAATTATGAGCAAAGTGCGCCGCATAGATGACCTGGACTTTAATGGTGACCCAATCTCCATCTTCCAGGATCTCTCCTGGCATACGCTTCAACAAAGAAAGATCCTCCGCCCCCTTACAGAGGAACTCCGCAAGCGACAACTGAAATACCGATGGGGTTTCCCTTTCAGCCTACAGGTATCTGCTTCGGGGAAGATACACACCCTATTTACTCCCTCCGATCTCCCCACTTTCTGCTCCGTTCTCGGTCTCCTACCTCTGAAGATCCCGGACTGGGACTTCATTCTCCCGGATCTATACCCGCCCCAACCTGCGGGGAATGGAGCGCCATGGCAAGTTGTAACTAACTCTCGGAAGAAAGCTTCAAAACCCCTGCCCGCGTGCCAGGACTCTTCCACTACCTGAAGAAACTGCTCGTCACTGCCCTGTAGACCAGACCCTCCTTGCTTTATGCAGGAGGCTTTCACGTTCCGGCTGTGGCACGCCGGGTGCGACACGATCTGTATGGCCTCGCACTACTACTGATCCGCTTCACTGTGTCCCCCCCCCCGGTTTTGCCAACAGACCTGGAGTAGTTTTGTGACTATATTAGTGATTAATTAGATGTTGCTGCCGATTCCTACCAATGTTTGCATGGTTCTAAAATGGTTATACTAGATATAGTGCCTGTGGGGGTGACTCCCTTGCCCCAGTCCCGCACACGGCCGCTGTGCCCTATGGGGAAGCTGGTATATATACTTACCTGCTCTCCCATTGCGGGTGTTTATTTGTTTATGATGTTCCTATTCTCTGTGTTCTACTCTTCTTCCTTTCTCTCTTTTCTGTATTGTTTTTTATTTTTTTTTGGTGACCGGTCCGAGTCTCTTGCTATCCTGTGCTGTGAAACGATGTGATGTCTGCCCCGGGTACTCTTAAATTTGCCTCAATTACTGCTAACGGTCTTAACATTCCTGAAAAGAGGTCCCATTTATTTCGGACACTGCGGTCAGACGGGGTAGATGTGGCCCTGATTCAGGAGACGCACTTTAAGATTTCTGCTCGTAGGCCCACGTTAATAAGTCATAGCTTTCCCCTCGCTTTCTACTCCAATAATCCCGAAAGTAAGTCTAAAGGGGTTGCTATACTTTTCTCTTGTCTCTGTCCATAAATTAGTTCCTGGGAGATTGCTGGTGGTCCAATGCAATATATTTTCTCAGGCGTACACTCTCATAGCCCTCTATGCTCCAAACCAGGGCCAACTGTCCTTCTTCCGGTCCCAAATCCCCCGACTAGATGCCCTTCTGACAGGTATTGTTGTTTTGGGAGGTGACAAACTGGTCCATGGACCCCACCATTGACACATCCCCGCCAGCCCCTAAATTCTTTGCACAAAAATATAGACAGGTTAGGAAGGTCTTTCATGAACTTCAATTAGCTGACTCCTGGAGAGTCTCACATCCCGCTGACAGAGATTTCTCATTCTTCTCACACCCGCATCAGGTCTATTCTCGACTAGACTATTTGTTTTTGAGCCATAGACACCTCCCCTTATTAGTAGACGCCTCTATTGGCTCCATTACTTGGTCGGACCATGCCCGGTATTCCTATCTCTCGCTGCCCCCTCCCGATCCACTGGCCCTTGGACCTGGCGCCTTAATGAATCCCTCTTACACGATGAGTATTGCAAATCAGAACTAGACAAGGCGTTATCAGAGTACTTTGTTATTAACGATACGGGGGATCTATCCAAAATCACTGTCTGGGAGGCCCACAAATGTGTCATAAGAGGTAAATTGATCCACTTGGGCTCCTTCCTGAAGAAGAATAGACTGGCCTTAATCACCACTTTGTTGCATAAAATCCATTCTCTAGAGGCCCGCCATAAATCCTCCCTGTCTCCCTCCGACTTGGCGGAGTTGTCCGAAGCCCGGATGCACCTCCGGACAACCCTCAATAATAAAACCCAAGCCTCTCTCCCGTAAATGTAACGGCAAATACTATAAATGGGGAAATAAACCAGGACGCTTGCTAGCACAGGCAATTAGATTCCAGAGAATGGCCTCTTTTATTCCCTCTATGAAAAATGGTGCGGGCTCCGTATGCTTTAAGTCACCGGAGATAGCAGAGAGTTTTAAAAACTACTATACCACCTTATATAACCTGGGTGACCCTTCTCCGGCTCACGATCCCCTTTCTAATATGTTGAGATCCAGGGAATACTTAGCTAAGGTGGCGTTTCCCCAGTTGCCACTCTCCGCCCGTGACTCCCTAGAAGCTCCCTTCACTCTAACTGAAGTAGAACAAGTTATCTCCTCCACACCCCTACGTAAAAGCCCAGGCCCGGACGGTTTTACTGCCACCTATTATAAGACATTTAAGGAGACTCTAGCCCCCAGATTGTTACAGGCCTTTAACTCCATCTCTGCAAATACACACTTCTCACGTCAGTCTCTAGAGGCTCAGATCACTGTGATTCCTAAACAGGGGAAAGACCCCTCAGTGTGTTCCAGCTACAGGCCCATCTCTTTGCTCAATGTGGATCTCAAACTTTTTGCAAAATTGATGGCCCTTAGATTGAACGAGTTTCTCCCATCACTCATTCAGTGACCAGGTGGTCTTTGTTCCGGGCCGAGAAGCAAAAGATAATACGACAAAGATCCTCAACCTTATACATCTGGCCTCTAGCAGCGGGACATCTTCTGTCCTGCTGTCTACAGATGCCGAAAAGGCCTTCGATAGAGTCAATTGGCACTTCATGAGGGCGGTGCTGGAGCACATTGGGTTGGGCCCACAAGCCCTCCATAGAATATTATCACTCTATACACAGCCATCGGCTAGAGTGCGGGTTAATGGGATCCTTTCTGATAATTTCTCTATAAGCAATGGAACGAGACAGGGCTGCCCCTTGTCCCCCCTGATCTTCGTTCTATGTATCGAAGCCTTGGCCAGAGCTGTTAGAGCGAATGACTGTATTAAGGGGCTTCAAGTAGGTAACATGGAATATAAACTTGCTCTGTTTGCAGATGACCTGTTGACAGTTGTCACACAACCCACCCACTCACTCCCCCACCTGATGTGTGAGCTGGACAATTTCAGCTCACTCTCAGGTTTTAAAGTCAACACGTCCAAATCCTATGCCCTCCATATCTCAATCCCTCCAACGACTTTAACGGTTTTGAAATCCACTTTCCCATTTATATGGAGAAATTCCCACATCACGTATCTAGGAGTCCAACTTTCTAGCGACTTATCGCGACTGATGTCCCTAAACTTCCTCCCTATTCTCCAGGCCATTAGAAACGACTACTGCAGATGGCAACACCACAATCTTTCATGGCTAGGCAGAATCAATGTTGTAAAAATGAACACACTGCCCAAATTGCTCTATCTCCTCCAGACCTTACAGATTCGGATCCCAGACCATAGGATCCTTAATCCAACAATTTATTTGGCGACGTAAGAGGTCCAGAATTGGTAGAACCATTCTGACTCGCCCGCCTAAAAAAGGTGGGTTTCTACTCCCAGATATTAAAACCTATTATCATGCAATCCTCCTGAACAGGGTCTTGGACTGGACCAGGAGGTGAAACATTGGGTGGTCTTAGAGGGCCTATGTGTCCAGATGTACCCCAAAATTTTCCCTTGGCTCCAGACCTTACCCAAACTCCCGCTCCCTCACCCAACTGTTTCCCCTACGCTTTCCTTCTGGAGAGGAATAAGGCGACGACCGGCCCTTTCCTCGGTATTTGGCCCCCTTACTTCCTTTTTGAGCAACCCGGCTTTCCCACCTGGACTCTCCCTGGGTTATTACCGAAACTGGGCGCTGGAGGGACTTTTTAGAGTGGGTCAGCTAGTTCAACCATCAGGGGTCAAGCAATTCTCGGATATTCGGACAAAATGGGAGATTCCGCAGGCTGACTTCTGGAAGTTCTTGCAGGTTCGACACTTCCTATATGCGGATAATATATACCGGCAGGCATCCCGGGAGCTGACCCTATTTGAAAAGATATGTGTTGCGCACCTGAACCCCGTACACACGGTGTCCACCCTGTATAAACTCTTAAGTGCATTTGACTCCTCCTCTTTTCACCCAAAAATGGGAAAGAGACCTGAATATCTCACTCTCAGATAGGGAGTGGGACTCTATCTTTCTTAAAGCCCATGGGAGTTCTATATGCATACAGGTCAGAGAAACACAATATAAGATTCTGATGAGATGGTACAGGCACCCTACCCTCCTCCACGCTTTTTCCCCATCTATCTCACCTGCCTGTTGGAGATGTCATAAAGACCTAGGCTCTTTGTTGCACATCTGGTGGACCTGTCCCCTTATTAAATCTTTTTGGGGGGGATGTAATTACATGCTCCTGTCCCCTCTGACCCGGCTTTTTGGCTACTGAACCACTCCACTACCCCTCTTTCTACCTATAGGTCATCACTATTAAGACACCTTGGCAATGCCGCCTGAGCAGTAATACCCGCTCTGTGGAGGTCCTCCAGGCCTCCTACATGTTGTACCTGGTTCTCCAGACTGGACTACTACATGAATATGGAAGATATATTACTGACCGCTGGGATAGACGGTCTGAGTTTATCGCTACGTGGTTGCCTTGGATTGAGTATAAGACCTCCGAGTCATACAAGAACTATACCTCTTCTATGATATGAACTGAGATGGGAGCCTAGTGGCCAGCTTCCCCGTGCCTGCATATTTGAATTTGTCCGTTCAGTTCACATATCCTTCCCTCCTTTTCTTAGCATTCTCGGCGCTCTCACCTTTTTCTCGGTTATGTTCTTTTTCTCGTTCTGTGTCAGTTTTCTTCTAATGTTCTTTATTTTAAAATTGTTAGTGCAGACCTTGGAAACATTGACCACACTTTGTTCATATTTATGTACGCCACTATGTTTAGCCGTTTACATGATCATACGTGTGTATACGTTGACACAAGTCTGTACTCTTTTTCAATAAAAACAGATTATACAAAAAAAAAAAAAAAAAATCAATATGGGTCTGACCGAACCGTCCGGTTTCGGTACCACAAACATGGTCGAATAATAACCCTTCCCTTGTTGAAGGAGGGGAACCTTGACCACCACCTGCTGAAGATACAATTTGTGAATTGCAGCTAACACTATTTCCCTCTCTAATGGGGAAGCTGGCAGGGCCGATTTGAGGTATCGGTTAGGGGGCATCTCTTCGAATTCCAGCATGTATCCCTGAGACACAATCTCTATTGCCCAGGGATCTACCTGGGAGTGGACCCACTTGTGGCTGAAATTTCGGAGACGCGCCCCCACCGGGCCTAGCTCCGCCTGTGGAGCCCCAGCGTCATGCGGTGGATTTAGTGGAAGCCGGGGAGGACTTCTGTTCCTGGGAACTAGCTGTGTTGTGCAGCTTCTTTCCTCTGCCCCTGCCTCTGGCAAGAAAGGACGCACCTCGGACTTTCTTGCCTTTTTGTGATCGAAAGGACTGCATTTGGTAATACGGTGCTTTCTTAGGTTGTGAGAGAACATATGGCAAAAAAATTTGACTTTCCTGCAGTAGCTGTGGAGACCAGGTCCGAGAGACCCTCCCCAAACAATTCCTCACCCTTGTAAGGTAAAACCTCCATGTGCCTTTTTGAGTCGGCATCACCTGTCCATTGCAGAGTCCACAGGACCCTTCTGGCAGAAATCGACATTTATTCTAGAGCCCAGTAGGCTAATATCTCTTTGAGCATCTCTCATATATAAGACAGCGTCTTTTATATGCCCCAGGGTCATTAATATAGTATCCTTGTCTAAGGTATCCGTCCATGCTGCTACAGCACTACACACCCAGGCCGACGCAATTGCCGGCCTTAGTAAGGTACCCGAATGTGTATAAATGGACTTCAGGGTACCCTCTTGCTTTCAATCCGCAGCATCTTTTAGGGTGGCCGTATCCTGTGACGGCAGGGCTTCCCTCTTGGATAAGCGTGTTAGATTCCCAGCGTAACCTGTCCGTTGGCGGGAAGGGATACGCCATAAGCATCCTCTTGGAAATCTGCAGTTTATCTGGAGATTCCCAAGCCTTTTCACATAACTCATTTAGCTCATGTGAAGGGGGAAAGGTCACCTCCTGCCTTTTTTCCCCATACATATGAACCCTCTTGTCAGGGACTGGGGTTTCCTCTGTGATGTGCAACACATCCTTCATTGCTATAATCATATAACGGATGGCTTTAGCCAATTTAGGCTGTAACTTTGCATCATCATAATCGACACTGGAGTCAGAATCCATGTCGGTATCTGTGTCAACAATTTGGGATAGTGGGCGCTTCTGAGACCCGGACGGCCTCTGCGACATCGGATCAGGCATGGGCTGAGACCCTGACTGTCCTAAGGTTTCAGCTTTATCCAACCTTTTATGCAAGGAATTAACATTATCATTTAAAACCTTCCACATATCCATCCAATCAGGTGTCAGCGCCGTCGGCGGAGACCACATTCATTTGCTCCCGCTCTGCTTCCACATAGGCTTCCTCGTCAAACATGTCGACACAAGCGTACCGACACACCACACACACACACGGGATGCTCTTTTTGAAGACAGTTCCCCCACAAGGCCCTTTGGAGAGACAGAGTATGCCAGCACACACCCCAGCGCTATATGTCCCAGGAATCACACAGTAACTTAGTGTTAACCCAGTAGCTGCTGTATATTATGTTTTTGCGCATAATTTATGTGCCACCCCCCCCCCCCTCTTTTTACCCTCTTCTACCGTGAATCTGCAGGGGAGAGCCTGGGGAGCTTCCTCGCAGCGGAGCTGTGGAGAGAAAATGGCGCTGGTGAGTGCTGTGGAAGAAGCCCCGCCCCCTCAGCGGCGGGCTCTGTCCCGCGTTTCTGTACACTTATGGCGGGGGCTCATACATATATACAGTGCCCAACTGTATATATGTCTAACTTTTGCCAAGAGGTCCTAATTGCTGCCCAGGGCGCCCCCCCCCTGCGCCCTGCACCCTACAGTGACCGGAGTATGTGGGTGTAGTGTGGGAGCAATGGCGCACAGCTGCAGTGCTGTGCGCTACCTCAGTGAAGACTGGAGTCTTCTGCCACCGATTTCGAAGTCTTCTTGCTTCTTTCACCCGGCTTCTGTCTACCGGCTCTGCGAGGGGGACGGCGGCGCGGCTCCGGGATCGGACGACAAAGGGTGAGATCCTGTGTACGATCCCTCTGGAGCGAATGGTGTCCAGTAGCCTAAGAAGCAGGACCTATCTTCAGAGAGTAGGGCTGCTTCTCTCCCCTCAGTCCCACGATGCAGGGAGTCTGTTGCCAGCAGATCTCCCTGAAAATAAAAAACCTAACAAAATACTTTCTTATAGCAAGCTCAGGAGAGCTCACTAAGTAGCACCCAGCTCGTCCGGGCACAGATTCAAGCTAAGGTCTGGAGGAGGGACATAGAGGGAGGAGCCAGAGCACACCAGAATCCAAATTCTTTCTTAAAGTGCCCATGTCTCCTGTGGAGCCCGTCTATTCCCCGTGGTCCTTACGGAGTCCCCAGCATCCACTAGGACGTTAGAGAAAATAAGAATTTACTTACCGATAATTCTATTTCTCGGAGTCCGTAGTGGATGCTGGGGTTCCTGAAAGGACCATGGGGAATAGCGGCTCCGCAGGAGACAGGGCACAAAAAGTAAAGCTTTACGATCAGGTGGTGTGTACTGGCTCCTCCCCTTATGACCCTCCTCCAAGCCTCAGTTAGGTACTGTGCCCGGACGAGCGTACACAATAAGGAAGGATTTATGAATCCCGGGTAAAACTCATACCAGCCACACCAATCACACCGTACAACCTGTGATCTAAACCCAGTTAACAGTATGATAACAGCGGAGCCTCTGAAAAGATGGCTCACAACAATAATAACCCGATTTTTGTAACTATGTACAAGTAATGCAGATAATCCGCACTTGGGATGGGCGCCCAGCATCCACTACGGACTCCGAGAAATAGAATTATCGGTAAGTAAATTCTTATTTTCTCTATCGTCCTAGTGGATGCTGGGGTTCCTGAAAGGACCATGGGGATTATACCAAAGCTCCCAAACGGGCGGGAGAGTGCGGATGACTCTGTAGCACCGAATGAGAGAACTCCAGGTCCTCCTTAGCCAGGGTATCAAATTTGTAGAATTTTACAAACGTGTTCTCCCCCGACCACGTAGCCGCTCGGCAGAGTTGTAATGCCGAGACCCCTCGGGCAGCCGCCCAAGAAGAACCCACCTTCCTTGTGGAGTGGGCTTTTACCGATTTTGGCTGTGGCAGGCCTGCCACAGAATGTGCAAGCTGAATCGTACTACAAATCCAGCGAGCAATAGTCTGCTTAGACGCAGGAGCGCCCAACTTGTTGGGAGCATATAGTATAAACAGCGAGTCAGATTTCCTGACTCCAGCTGTCCTTGAAATGTATATTTTTAAAGCGCTGACAACGTCCAACAACTTGGAGTCCTCCAAGTCGCTTGTAGCCGCAGGCACTACAATAGGTTGGTTCAGATGAAATGCTGACACCACCTTAGGGAGAAAATGCGGACGAGTCCGCAGTTCTGCCCTGTCCGAATGGAAAATCAGATATGGGCTTTTGTAAGATAAAGCTGCCAGTTCTGACACTCTCCTGGCCGAAGCCAGGGCTAGTAGCATGGTCACTTTCCATGTGAGATATTTTAAATCCACAGTTTTTAGTGGTTCAAACCAATGAGATTTGAGAAAGTCCAAAACAACATTGAGATCCCACGGTGCCACTGGAGGCACCACAGGGGGCTGTATATGCAGCACTCCCTTAACAAAAGTCTGGACTTCAGGAACTGAAGCCAATTCTTTTTGGAAGAAAATCGACAGGGCCGAAATTTGAACCTTAATAGATCCCAATTTGAGACCCATAGACAATCCTGATTGCAGGAAATGTAGGAATCGACCCAGTTGAAATTCCTCCGTCGGAGCACTCCGATCCTCGCACCACGCAACATATTTTCGCCAAATGCGGTGATAATGTTGCGCGGTTACTTCCTTCCTTGCTTTAATCAAAGTAGGAATGACTTCTTCCGGCATGCCTTTTTCCTTTAGGATCCGGCGTTCAACCGCCATGCCGTCAAACGCAGCCGCGGTAAGTCTTGAAACAGACAGGGACCCTGCTGAAGCAAGTCCCTTCTCAGAGGTAGAGGCCACGGATCTTCCGTGATCATCTCTTGAAGTTCCGGGTACCAAGTCCTTCTTGGCCAATCCGGAACCACTAGTATCGTTCTTACGCCTCTTTGCCGTATAATTCTCAATACTTTTGGTATGAGAGGCAGAGGAGGAAACACATACACCGACTGGTACACCCAAGGCGTTACCAGCGCGTCCACAGCTATTGCCTGCGGATCTCTTGACCTGGCGCAATACCTGTCCAGTTTTTTGTTGAGGCGAGACGCCATCATGTCCACCATTGGTCTTTCCCAACGGGTTACCAGCATGTGGAAAACTTCTGGATGAAGTCCCCACTCTCCCGGGTGAAGGTCGTGTCTGCTGAGGAAGTCTGCTTCCCAGTTGTCCACTCCCGGGATGAACACTGCTGACAGTGCTATCACATGATTCTCTGCCCAGCGAAGAATCCTTGCAGCTTCTGCCATTGCACTCCTGCTTCTTGTGCCGCCCTGTCTGTTCACATGGGCGACTGCCGTGATGTTGTCCGACTGGATCAACACCGGTTTTCCTTGAAGCAGAGGTTCTGCCTGGCTTAGAGCATTGTAGATTGCTCTTAGTTCCAGAATGTTTATGTGAAGAGACGTTTCCAGGCTCGACCACACGCCCTGGAAGTTTCTTCCTTGTGTGACTGCTCCCCAGCCTCTCAGGCTGGCGTCCGTGGTCACCAGGATCCAATCCTGTATGCCGAATCTGCGGCCCTCCAATAGATGAGCACTCTGCAACCACCACAGAAGAGATACCCTTGTCCTTGGAGACAGGGTTATCCGCTGGTGCATCTGAAGATGCGACCCTGACCATTTGTCCAACAGATCCCTCTGGAAAATTCTTGCGTGGAATCTGCCGAATGGAATTGCTTCGTAAGAAGCCACCATTTTTCCCAGGACTCTTGTGCATTGATGTACAGACACCTTTCCTGGTTTTAGGAGGTTCCTGACAAGCTCGGATAACTCCTTGGCTTTTTCCTCCGGGAGAAAAACCTTTTTCTGAACCGTGTCCAGAATCATCCCTAGGAACAGCAGACGTGTTGTCGGAATTAACTGGGATTTTGGAATATTCAGAATCCACCCGTGCTGTTTTAGCACTTCTTGAGACAGTGCTAATCCCATCTCTAGCTGTTCTCTGGACCTTGCCCTTATTAGGAGATCGTCCAAGTATGGGATAATTAATACGCCTTTTCTTCGAAGAAGAATCATCATCTCGGCCATTACCTTGGTAAAGACCCGAGGTGCCGTGGACAATCCGAACGGCAGCGTCTGAAACTGATAGTGACAGTTCTGTACGACGAACCTGAGGTACCCCTGGTGTGAGGGGTAAATTGGAACGTGGAGATACGCATCCTTGATGTCCAAGGATACCATAAAGTCCCCTTCTTCCAGGTTTGCTATCACTGCTCTGAGTGACTCCATCTTGAACTTGAACTTCTTTATGTACAGGTTCAAGGATTTCAGATTTAGAATAGGTCTTACCGAGCCATCCGGCTTCGGTACCACAAATAGAGTGGAATAATACCCCTTTCCTTGTTGTAAAAGGGGTACCTTGACTATCACCTGCTGAGAGTACAGCTTGTGAATGGCTTCCAAGACCGTCACCCTGTCGGAGGGGGACGTTGGTAAAGCAGACTTCAGGAAACGGCGAGGTGGATTCGTCTCTAGTTCCAACCTGTACCCCTGAGATATTATCTGCAGGATCCAGGGATCTACCTGCGAGTGAGCCCACTGCGCGCTGAAATTCTTGACGACCCCCCACCGCCCCCGAGTCCGCTTGAGAAGCCCCAGCGTCATGCTGAGGCTTTTGTAGAAGCGGGGGAGGGCTTCTGTTTCTGGGAAGGAGCTGCCTGTTGCTGTCTCTTCCCCCTTCCTCTGCCTCGTGGCAGATATGAATATCCCTTTGCTCTCTTGTTTTTAAAGGAACGAAAGGGCTGCGGTTGAAAAGTCGGTGTCTTTTTCTGTTGGGGAGTGACTTGAGGTAAAAAGGTGGATTTCCCGGCTGTAGGCGTGGCCACCAAATCCGATAGACCGACACCAAATAACTCCTCCCCTTTATACGGCAAAACTTCCATATGCCGTTTTGAGTCCGCATCGCCTGACCACTGTCGCGTCCATAAACTTCTTCTGGCCGAAATGGACATAGCACTTACCCGTGATGCCAGTGTGCAGATATCCCTCTGTGCATCACGCATATAAAGAAATGCATCCTTTATTTGCTCTAAAGACAGTAAAACATTGTCCCTATCCAGGGTATCAATATTTTCAATCAGGGACTCTGACCAAGCTACCCCAGCACTGCACATCCAGGCTGTCGCTATAGCTGGTCGTAGTATAACACCTGTATGTGTGTATATACTTTTTTGGATATTTTCCATCCTCCTATCTGCTGGATCTTTAAGTGCGGCCGTCTCAGGAGAGGGTAACGCCACTTGTTTTGATAAGCGTGTGAGCGCCTTGTCCACCCTAGGAGGTGTTTCCCAGCGCGCCCTAACCTCTGGCGGGAAAGGGTATAAAGCCAATAACTTCTTTGTAATTAGCATGTTTTTATCGGGGGCAACCCACGCTTCATCACACACCTCATTTAATTCATCTGATTCAGGAAAAACTATAGGTAGTTTTCACACCCCACATGATACCCTGTTTTGTGGTACCTGTAGTATCAGCAATATGTAACGCCTCCTTCATTGCCAAAATCATATAACGTGTGGCCCTACTGGAAAATACGGTTGATTCGTCACCGTCGCCACTGGAATCAGTGCCTGTGTCTGGGTCTGTGTCGACCGACTGAGGCAAAGGGCGTTTTACAGCCCCTGACGGTGTTTGAGGCGCCTGGACAGGCACTAATTGATTGTCCGGCCGTCTCATGTCGTCAAACGACTGCTTTAGCGTGTTGACACTATCCCGTAATTCCATAAATAAAGGCATCCATTCTGGTGTCGACCCCCTAGGAGGTGACATCCCCATATTTGGCAATTGCTCCGCCTCCACACCAATATCGTCCTCATACATGTCGACACACACGTACCGACACACAGCAGACACACAGGGAATGCTCTTAACGAAGACAGGACCCCACTAGCCCTTTGGGGAGACAGAGGGAGAGTTTGCCAGCACACACCAAAAGCGCTATATATGACAGGGATAGCCTTATAATAAGTGCTCCCTGTATAGCTGCTTTAATAATATAGTTTTGCCACAATTTTGCCCCCCCTCTCTTGTTTTACCCTGTTTCTGTAGTGCAGTGCAGGGGAGAGCCTGGGAGCCTTCCTGACCAGCGGAGCTGTGTGAGGAAAATGGCGCTGTGTGCTGAGGAGATAGGCCCCGCCCCTTTTTCGGCGGGCTCGTCTCCCGCTCTTTAGTGGATTCTGGCAGGGGTTAAATATCTCCATATAGCCCCCGGAGGCTATATGTGAGGTATTTTTAGCCAAAAAAGGTTTTCATTTGCCTCCCAGGGCGCCCCCCTCCCAGCGCCCTGCACCCTCAGTGACTGCCGTGTGAAGTGTGCTGAGAGGAAAATGGCGCACAGCTGCAGTGCTGTGCGCTACCTTAAGAAGACTGAGGAGTCTTCTGCCGCCGATTCTGGACCTCTTCTCGTTTCAGCATCTGCAAGGGGGCCGGCGGCGAGGCTCCGGTGACCATCCAGGCTGTACCTGTGATCGTCCCTCTGGAGCTAATGTCCAGTAGCCAAGAAGCCAATCCATCCTGCACGCAGGTGAGTTCACTTCTTCTCCCCTAAGTCCCTCGTTGCAGTGATCCTGTTGCCAGCAGGACTCACTGTAAAATAAAAAACCTAAGCTAAACTTTTCTAAGCAGCTCTTTAGGAGAGCCACCTAGATTGCACCCTTCTCGGCCGGGCACAAAAATCTAACTGAGGCTTGGAGGAGGGTCATAAGGGGAGGAGCCAGTACACACCACCTGATCGTAAAGCTTTACTTTTTGTGCCCTGTCTCCTGCGGAGCCGCTATTCCCCATGGTCCTTTCAGGAACCCCAGCATCCACTAGGACGATAGAGAAATGTAAATTACCTCTATGATAGAACCCTAGACAAGCCATTTCAAATAATTCCCACCATTATGGTACAATGCTTCTCTATTCTGATGGGATAACATACTAGTTCCTCCATTGCTGAATGACTTTCAGGTCACCACACATCTCACTTACACCAAAATCAGCTTTACAGACACCAGTCAGCTTCCATTGTTCTGGACAACAAGTTGGAGTTGAGACAATCAGTTACTAAAATTTATCAAAGAAAAAGGATTTATTACTGAATTACTTCACATAGATTTTCTCATAGAATAAATTAAGTCTTCTTCTGTTTTTTCTTCTCATTCTCTTCTTTCTCTTTTTCAATCTCTGCCACGTACCTTTCAATCTCATCCGGGCTCAAGATCTGCAGTAAAAGAAACAAGTGCAAGTCTATAACTAGAAACTTAACATTTAACAGGAATGGCACTTTCCATTTAAAGATGCAAATCAGTTCTTACCTTTAGAGGCTGGTCTCGCCTCATGACTGCTAATTCAATGTTTTTCCCACCGGACTGAACCACCTATAACACAAAGTACAAAGTGATAGAGAATCAGCACGTTATACACAATGAGCTACAATACAACATTCCATAAAAATTATTATGACATTACAAAATGCCAATGTAGACGCTTCTGAATCTGGATAAATATGCTGAAACAAACTGGTAGTTTCCAATTAACTATAAACAACTGCGAAAGTGGAATATTTTGCATATCAGATGAACACATAATGGGACCTTGATACCTTGCAATGACTACCTTCCTAATTACACTCCAGTAGTATCACTTGAGTATTGAGTGGAGCTATTGTTAGATATACTATATTTATATAGTACTCACTTCAAGCAGAGCCTTAATGACCAGTTTAATGGTCAAATCATCAGTCTCGATGGCTTCATCGGTGTAGTGTTTTTCCAAGAACTCGCGGACAGATTTGGCTCCTCTGCCAATAGCATTTGCCTGTTGGGTAACAGGAGATACTTAGTCTATAGGGTTCACCTGGATACAAGATTCAGTAAATGGATGAGAGACTTACTTTCCATGCATGATAAGTGCCTGAAGGATCGGTTTGGTAGAGACGGGGAGTTCCATCAAAGTCAAACCCCACAATCAAGGCAGATATTCCAAAAGGCCGACGTCCATTGCTCTGAGTGTAACGCTAGAGGATACAAAGGTGGTGTTCAATGTATGAGCTAGAAGCAGGAACAAATCACTCCTTATAAGTCTCCAACACTTAAGTACTGTTTGGTCCTCAGATTTCCAAGTCCAAAACATTCTAGAGCAGATTAAGATTGGTGAACTGCATGTCATCTTTTGCAACAGTCCTGCATGGCTGGCCAAAGTGATTATGGGTTTGTAAAAGCTGCCACATTCTGATAGGAGTAACTGTGTAGAACAGGAAACTAATTTGGGAGCACAGGCTAGTTGCACATAGCAGCCCCCCCCCAAAAATTTAAAAAAAAAAAAAAAAAAGATTTTAAACCTACCGGTAAATCCTTTTCTCCTAGTCCGTAGGAGACATGGGCACTTTAAGAAAGAACTTTAGGTATGGGTATGCACTGGCTCCTCCCTCTATGCCCCTCCTCCACACCTCAGTTAGAGAAACTGTGCCCAGAGGAGACGGACAGTACGAGGAAAGGATTTTTGTTAATCCAAGGGCAAGATTCATACCAGCCCACACCATTCATACCGTATAACTTGGGTTATACGAACCAGTTAACAGCATGAAACAACACAGCATCAGTCCGAGACTGAACAAAACTGTAACATAACCCTTATGTAAGCAATAACTATATACAAGTCTTGCAGAAGTAGTCCGTACTGGGACGGGCGCCCAGCATACTCTACGGACTAGGAGAAAAAGATTTACCGGTAGGTTTAAAATCTTATTTTCTCTTACGTCCTAGAGGATGCTGGGGACTCCGTAAGGACCATGGGGATTATACCAAAGCTCCCAAACGGGCGGGAGAGTGCGGATGACTCTGCAGCACCGATTGAGCAAACATGAGGTCCTCCTCAGCCAGGGTATCAAACTTGTAAAACTTTGCAAAGGTGTTTGAACCCGACCAGGTAGCTGCTCGACACAACTGTAATGCAGAGACGCCTCGGGCAGCTGCCCAAGAAAATCCCACCTTCCTAGTGGAATGGGCCTTAACCGATTTTGGTAACGGCAATCCAGCCGTAGAATGAGCCTGCTGAATTGTGTTACAGATCCAGCGAGCAATAGTCTGCTTAGAAGCAGGAGCGCCAACCTTGTTGGCTGCATACAGGACAAACAGTGCCTCTGTTTTTCTGACCCGAGCCGTTCTGGCCACGTAAATTTTCAAAGCCCTGACTACATCAAGGGACTCGGAATCCTCCAAGTCTCGCGTAGCCACAGGCACCACAATAGGTTGGTTCATATGAAAAGATGAAACCACTTTGGGCAAGAATGGAGGACGAGTCCGCAATTCTGCTCTATCCACATGGAAAACCAGATAGGGGCTTTTGTGAGACAAAGCCGCCAACTCAGACACTCGCCTAGCCGAAGCCAAGGCTAACAACATAACCACTTTCCAAGTGAGATACTTTAATTCCACCGTTTTAAGTGGTTCAAACCAGTGGGACTTAAGGAAACTCAACACCACGTTAAGGTCCCAAGGCGCCACCGGAGGTACAAAAGGAGGCTGAATATGCAGCACTCCCTTCACAAAAGTCTGTATTTCTGTGAGAGAAGCTAATTCCTTCTGAAAGAAAATGGATAGGGCCGAAATCTGAACCTTAATGGAGCCTAATTTTAGGCCCAAATTCACTCCAGTTTGTAGGAAGTGAAGGAAACGGCCCAGATGGAATTCTTCCGTAGGAGCCTTCCTGGCCTCACACCAAGAAACATACTTCCGCCATATACGGTGATAATGTTTAGCTGTCACGTCCTTCCTAGCCTTTATCAGAGTAGGAATGACCTCATCCGGAATACCCTTTTCCGCTAGGATCCGGCGTTCAACCGCCATGCCGTCAAACGCAGCCGCGGTAAGTCTTGGAACAGACAGGGCCCCTGTTGCAACAGGTCCTGTCTTAGCGGAAGGGGCCACGGATCTTCTGTGAGCATTTCCTGCAGATCCGGATACCAGGCCCTTCGCGGCCAGTCTGGAACAATGAGAATTGTCTGTACTCCTCTTTTTCTTATGATTCTCAACACCTTGGGGATGAAAGGAAGAGGAGGAAACACATAGACCGACTGGAACACCCACGGTGTCATCAGGGCGTCTACTGCCACCGCCTGAGGGTCTCTTGACCTGGCGCAATACCTCTGTAGTTTTTTGTTGAGGCGGGACGCCATCATGTCTATTTGGGGCAGTCCCCACCGACTTGCAATCTGTGCGAAGACTTCCTGATGAAGTCCCCACTCTCCTGGATGTAGATCGTGTCTGCTGAGGAAATCTGCTTCCCAGTTGTCCACCCCCGGAATTAACACTGCTGACAGTGCGCTGACATGATTTTCCGCCCAGCGAAGAATCCTGGTGGCTTCCGTCATTGCCACTCTGCTCCTTGTGCCGCCTTGGCGGTTTACATGAGCCACTTCGGTGATGTTGTCTGACTGAATCAGAACCGGTAGATCGCGAAGCAAAGTCTCAGCTTGACGAAGGGCGTTGTATATGGCCCTCAGCTCCAGGACATTGATGTGAAGACAAGTCTCCTGGCTTGACCAAAGACCTTGGAAGTTTCTTCCCTGTGTGACTGCTCCCCAACCTCGGAGGCTCGCGTCCGTGGTTACCAGAATCCAATCCTGAATGCCGAACCTGCGACCCTCTAGAAGGTGAGCACTCTGCAGCCACCACAGGAGAGATACCCTGGCCCTGGGGGACAGGGTGATCATCTGATGAATCTGTAGATGTGACCCGGACCACTTGTCCAGTAGGTCCCATTGGAAAGTCCTCGCATGGAACCTGCCGAAGGGAATGGCCTCGTAAGACGCCACCATCTTTCCCAGGACTCGAGTGCAGTGATGCACTGACACCTGTTTTGGCTTCAATAGGTCCCTGACCAGAGTCATGAGTTCCTGGGCCTTTTCTATTGGAAGATAAACCGTTTTCTGGTCCGTATCCAGAATCATGCCTAAGAAGGTCAGACGAGTCGTAGGAACCAACTGCGACTTCGGGATATTGAGAATCCAGCCGTGTTGCTGTAACACCTTCAGTGAAAGTGACACGCTGTACAGCAACTGCTCTCGTGATCTCGCTTTTATGAGTAGATCGTCCAAGTACGGGATAATTGTGACACCCTGCTTGCGCAGGAGCACCATCATCTCCGCCATTACCTTGGTGAAAATCCTCAGGGCCGTGGAAAGCCCAAACGGCAACGTCTGAAATTGGTAATGACACTCCTGTACCGCAAATCTCAGGTACGCCTGATGAGGTGGATAAATGGGAACATGAAGGTATGCATCCTTTATGTCCAGTGATACCATAAAATCCCCCCCTTCTAGGCTGGTGATGATAGCTCTGAGCGATTCCATCTTGAACTTGAACCTTTTCAAGTATAGGTTCAAGGATTTTAAATTTAGAATGGGTCTGACCGAACCGTCCGGTTTCGCGACTACAAACAGGGTTGAGTAATACCCCTTCCCTTGTTGAAGCAGGGGAACTTTGACCACCACCTGTTGAAGACACAATTTGTGAATCACATTTAAAACTATCTCCCTTTCTGGGGGAGAAGCTGGCAGGGCCGATTTGAAAAACCGGCGAGGAGGCACCTCTTCGAATTCCAGCTTGTACCCCTGGGAAACAATTTCTATTGCCCAGGGATCCACCTGTGAGTGAACCCAGATGTGGCTGAAAAGTGCCCCCACTGGGGCGGACTCCCTCAGCGGAGCCCCAGCGTCATGCGGTGGATTTTGTAGAGGCCGGGGAGGACTTCTGCTCCTGGGAACTAGCTGTGGTAGGCAGCTTTTTCCCTCTGCCCTTACCTCTGGCAAGAAAGGACGATCCTCGTACTCTCTTGTTTCTATTTGACCGAAAGGACTGCATCTGATAATGTGGCGCTTTCTGAGGGACTATAAGGCAAAAAATTTGATTTACTTGCCGTAGCTGTGGAAACCAGGTCCGAGAGACCATCCCCAAACAATTCCTCACCCCTGTAAGGTAAAACCTCCATATGCCTCTTTGAGTCGGTATCACCTGTCCATTGCCGGGTCCATAGGACTCGTCTAGCAGAAATCGCCATAGCGTTGACTCTAGAACCCAGTAGGCCAGTGTCTCTTTGAGCATCTCTCATATATAAGACAGCATCTTTAATATGACCCAGGGTCAATAACATGGTATCCTTATCCAGGGTATCAATTTCCGCCGATAAGGTATCTGTTCACGCTATTACAGCGCTACAAACCCAAGCCGACGCTATCGCCGGTCTGAGTAAGGTACCAGAATGTGTGTAAATGGACTTCAAGGTAGTCTCCTGCTTGCGATCAGCAGGATCCCTGAGGGTAGCCGTATCTTGGGATGGCAGCGCTACCTTTTTGGACAAGCGTGTCAACGCTTTGTCCACCCTTGGGGTGGATTCCCACCGTATCCTGTCCTTATTCGGGAAAGGATGCGCCATAAGAATCCTTTTGGGAATCTGCAGTTTTTTGTCTGGAGATTCCCAAGCCTTTTCAAATAACTCGTTCAGCTCATGAGACGGGGGAAAGGTTACCTCAGGTTTCTTTTCTTTATACATGTGAACCCTCGTGTCAGGGACAGGGGGGTCCTCTGTGATATGCAAAACATCTTTTATTGCAATAATCATATATTGAATACTTTTAGCCAATTTTGGCTGTAACTTTGCATCATCGTAGTCGACACTGGGATAGTGGGCGCTTTTGAGACCCTGAAGGTCCCTGTGACATAGGGGCAGGCAGGGCTTGACACCCTGTACATCCCTTGGACTCAGCTTTGTCCAACCTTTTGTGCAATAAATTCACATTAGCACTTAAAACATTCCACATATCCAACCAGTCAGGTGTCGGTGTTGCCGACGGAGACACCACAGTCATTTGCTCCACCTCCTCCCTAGGAGAGCCTTCTACCTCAGACATGCCGACACACGCCACACTCATACCCCTTTCACACCGCAGCTTATACCCGGTATTTTGCCGTTTTAACTGGCTTCCTAAACGGGTCAAGCTGCGATGTGAAAGGGTCCCCTTCAATTTACCGTTTTCAAAATACCAGTATTTTGAAATGGTAAAAAAGAAGGGTCCTACCCGTTTCAGTCCCATTTCACTGTGCAGTGTGAAAGGGTCTGAAACGGTATTTGCAAGCCCCAGCAAGTCATAGGCTGTCTCCATGTGTGATGTCAGCAGCCACAACCAGGAAACAGCTTGGAAAACACAGGAGACACATGTGAGAGTGGCTTTATAAACGTTTAGACTGCAAAGCCATTATAAAATGTCTAATTGGAGTGATGAAGAGGTGAGGGAGCTGCTTTAGGATCAGAGGGGATGAGGAAATCTGCTGGCAAATTACTGGGACAGTCAAGGATACCCTCATATATAAAAACATAGCAAAAATGCTTCAAGCTGCTGGGTTCCATCGTACGACTATCCAAATTATTAATAATGAATTAATTAATAATTATTAATAATGTGTGGGCCAAAAAAGTCCATTTATAATGACAACCACTGTTTTCTATGGGTGAAACAGGTTCAGTGTGAAAGGTACCAAAACGGTAATGAAATGGTAATTTACTGGTTACAACATGAGATGTGAAAGGGGTTTAACTGCTCAGACCCGTTTTAAGAACCGTTTCAAATACCATTTCAAAAGCAGGTTTTGCGATGTGAAAGCAGCATCAGGGAATCCTCTTATCTGAAGACAGTTCCCCCTTAAGGCCCTTTGGAGAGACAGAGAGAGAGTATGCCAGCACACACCCAGCGCTAATGACCCAGGGAAAAAACACAATATGTTTACCCAGATAGCGCTGTTATCATCTATTTCTCTGACGTCCTAGTGGATGCTGGGAACTCCGTATGGACCATGGGGAATAGCGGGCTCCGAAGGAGGCTGGGCACTCTAGAAAGATTTATGACTACCTGGTGTGCACTGGCTCCTCCCACTATGACCCTCCTCCAAGCCTCAGTTAGATTTTGTGCCCGGCCGAGGTTGGATGCACACTAGGGGCTCTCCTGAGCTCTTAGAAAGAAAGATAGACTTAGGTTTTTTATTTTCAGTGAGACCTGCTGGCAACAGGCTCACTGCAGCGAGGGACTAAGGGGAGAAGAAGCGAACTCGCCTGCTTGCAGCCGGATTGGGCTTCTTAGGCTACTGGACACCATTAGCTCCAGAGGGATCGACCGCAGGCCCAGTCCTTGGTGTTCTGTCCCGGAGCCGCGCCGCCGTCCCCCTTACAGAGCCAGAAGCAAGAAGAGGTCCGGAAAATCGGCGGCAGAAGACATCAGTCTTCTCCAAGGTAGCGCACAGCACTGCAGCTGTGCGCCATTGCTCCTCACACACACTTCACACTCCGGTCACTGAGGGTGCAGGGCGCTGGAGGGGGGGGGGGGGGGCGCCCTGAGAAGCAATTATAACACCTTGGCTGGCAAAAATACCACAATATATAGCCCTAGAGGCTATATATGTGGAAAATACCCCTGCCAGAATCCAGAAAAAAGCGGGAGAATAGGCAGCGGAAAAGGGGCGGAGCTATCTCCTGCAGCACACTGGCGCCATTTCTCCTTCACAGATCCACTGGAAGGAAGCTCCCTGGCTCTCCCCTGCAGTCTACACTACAGAAAAGGGTAAAAAAAGAGAGGGGGGGCACTAAATTTAGGCGCTGTATAAATTATATAAGAAAAGCAGCTATAGGGGACATAACTCAGTTAGTCCCTGCATTATATAGCGCTCTGGTGTGTGCTGGCATACTCTCACTCTGTCCTCCCAAAGGGCTTTTGTGGGTCCTGTCCTCTGTTGGAGCATTCCTTGTGTGTGTGTGCGGTGTGTCGGTATGGCTGTGTCGACATGTTTGATGAGGATAATGATGTGGAGACGGAGCAGATGCCTTTAGAAGGGATGTCACCCCCTGCGGGGCAGACACCTGAGTGGTTGAGCTTATGGAAAGAAATGAGTGCACGTATAGACTCCTTACACAAAAAATTTGACGACATGCCAAATGTGGGACAGCCGACTTCTCAGCTCGTGCCTGCCCAGGCGTCGCACAGGTCATCAGGGGCTCTAAAACGCCCGCTACCTCAGACTGCAGACCCAGATGTCGACACTGATACTGACACCAGTGTCGACGACGATGAGTCTAATCTGATGCCCACTAAGGCCATTCACTGCATGATTGAGGCAATGAAAGAGGTGTTACACATTTCTGATATAAATACAGGTACCACTAAAAAGGGTATTATGTTTGGGGAGAAAAAACTACCCGTAGTTTTTCCCCCATCAGATGAATTAAATGAAGTGTGTGAAGAAGCGTGGGCTTTCCCTGATAAAAAATTGGTAATTCCTAAGAAGGTACTAATGGCGTTCCCTTTCCCGCCAGAGGATAGGTCACGTTGGGAAACACCTCCTAGGGTGGATAAAGCGCTCACACGTTTGTCTAAAAAGGTGGCACTACCGTCTCCGGATACGGCCGCCCTCAAGGAACCTGCTGATAGAAAGCAGGAGGCGATCCTGAAGTCTGTATATACACACTCAGGCATTATACTTAGGCCAGCTATCGCGTCAGCTTGGATGTGCAGTGCTGCCGCTGCGTGGTCAGATAAACTGCCAGAAAATATTGACACAGACAGAGACACGATCCTGTTAACCATAGACCATATAAAAGACTCAGTCTTATATATGAGAGATGCACAGAGGGAAATCTGCCGACTGGCATCTAAAGTTAGTGCATTGTCCATTTCTGCTAGGAGAGGCTTATGGACTCGCCAGTGGACAGGAGATGCAGATTCTAAAAGGCACATGGAAGTGTTGCCATATAAGGGTGAGGAATTATTTGGGGATGGTCTCTCGGACCTAGTTTCCACAGCAACGTCTGGGAAGTCAGCATTTTTACCCCATGTCCCCTCGCAGCCTAAGAAGGCGCCGTTTTATCAGGTTCAGTCCTTTCGGACCCAGAAAAACAGGCGTGGAAAAGGCGGGTCTTTTCTATCCAGAGGCAGAGGTAGGGGAAAAAGGCTGCAACAAACAGCAGGTTCCCAGGAGCAAAAGTCCTCCCCCGCTTCTTCTGCCAAGTCCGCCGCATGACGGTGGGGCTCCACAGGCGGAGCCTGGTACGGTGGGGGGCCGCCTCAAGAATTTCAGCGATCAGTGGGCTCGCTCACAGGTGGATCCCTGGATCCTTCAAATAGTATCTCAGGGGTACAAACTGGAATTCGAGGCATCTCCACCCCACCGGTTCCTAAAATCTGCCTTGCCGATTGCTCCCTCAGACAGGGAGGCGGTGCTAGCGGCAATTCACAAGCTGTATTCCCAGCAGGTGATAATCAAGGTACCCCTACTTCAACAAGGCCGGGGTTACTATTCCACACTATTTGTGGTACCGAAACCGGACGGTTCGGTGAGACCCATTTTAAATTTGAAATCCTTGAACACATACATAAAAAAATTCAAGTTCAAGATGGAATCGCTCAGGGCGGTTATTGCGAGCCTGGAAGAGGGGGATTACATGGTATCCCTGGACATCTAGGATGCTTACTTGCATGTCCCCATTTACCATCCTCACCAGGAGTACCTCAGATTTGTGGTACAGGATTGCCATTACCAATTCCAGACGCTGCCGTTTGGACTGTCCACGGCACCGAGGGTATTTATCAAGGTGATGGCGGAAAATACTCCTTCGAAAAAAGGGAGTTTTAATTATCCCATACTTGGACGATCTCCTAATAAAAGCGAGGTCCAAGGAACAGTTGTTGGTGGGAGTAGCACTATCTCAGGAGGTGCTGCACCAGCACGGCTGGATTCTGAATATCCCGAAGTCACAGCTGGTTCCGACGACACGGCTACTGTTCCTGGGTATGATTCTGGATACAGTCCAGAAAAAAGTGTTTCTCCCGAAGGAGAAAGCCAGGGAGTTGTCATCTCTAGTCAGAGACCTCCTGAAACCAAAACAGGTATCAGTGCATCGCTGCACGCGGGTCCTGGGAAAGATGGTGGCTTCTTACGAAGCAATTCCCTTCGGCAGGTTCCATGCCAGAATCTTTCAGTGGGACCTGTTGGACCAGTGGTCCGGATCGCATCTTCAGATGCATCGCTTGATAACCCTGTCTCCAAGAACCAGGGTGTCTCTACTGTGGTGGCTGCAGAGTGCCCATCTTCTAGAGGGCCGCAGGTTCGGCATACAGGACTGTGTCCTGGTGACCACGGACGCCAGCCTTCGAGGCTGGGGGGCAGTCACACAGGGAAGAAACTTCCAAGGACTATGGTCGAGTCAGGAGACTTCCCTTCACATAAATATTCTGGAACTAAGGGCCATCTACTATGCCCTAAGTCAAGCAAAATCCCTGCTCCTACACCAGCCGGTGCTGATCCAGTCAGAAAACATCACGGCAGTCGCCCATGTAAATCGACAGGGCGGCACAAGAAGCAGGATGGCGATGGCAGAAGCCACAAGAATTCTCCGATGGGCGGAGAATCATGTACTAGCACTGTCAGCAGTGTTCATTCCGGGAGTGGACAACTGGGAAGCAGACTTCCTCAGCAGACATGACCTCCACCCGGGAGAGTGGGGACTTCATCCAGAAGTCTTCCAGATGCTGGTAAACCGTTGGGAAAAACCACAGGTGGACATGATGGCGTCCCGCCTCAACAAAAAGTTAAAAAGATATTGCGCCAGGTCAAGGGACCCTCAGGCGGTAGCTGTGGACGCTCTAGTGACACCGTGGGTGTACCAGTCGGTTTATGTGTTCCCTCCTCTGCCTCTCATACCAAAGGTATTGAGAATAATAAGAAAGAGAGGAGTAAACACCATTCTCGTGGTTCCGGATTGGCCAAGACGAGCGTGGTACCCGGAACTTCAAGAGATGCTCTCAGAGGACCCGTGGCCTCTACCGCTCAGACAGGACCTGCTACAGCAGGGGCCCTGTCTGTTCCAAGACTTACCGCGGCTGCGTTTGACGGCATGGCGGTTGAACACCGGATCTTGAAGGAAAATAAGATTTTACTTACCGATAAATCTATTTCTCGTAGTCCGTAGTGGATGCTGGGGACTCCGTCAGGACCATGGGGGACTAGCGGCTCCGCAGGAGACAGGGCACAAAAATAAAGCTTTAGGATCAGGTGGTGTGCACTGGCTCCTCCCCCTATGACCCTCCTCCAAGCCTCAGTTAGGATACTGTGCCCGGACGAGCGTACACAATAAGGAAGGATTTTGAATCCCGGGTAAGACTCATACCAGCCACACCAATCACACCGTACAACTTGTGATCTGAACCCAGTTAACAGTATGACAACGTAGGAGCCTCTGAACAGACGGCTCACAACAAGAACAACCCGATTTTTTTGTAACAATAACTATGTACAAGTATTGCAGACAATCCGCACTTGGGATGGGCGCCCAGCATCCACTACGGACTACGAGAAATAGATTTATCGGTAAGTAAAATCTTATTTTCTCTAACGTCCTAGTGGATGCTGGGGACTCCGTCAGGACCATGGGGATTATACCAAAGCTCCCAAACGGGCGGGAGAGTGCGGATGACTCTGCAGCACCGAATGAGAGAACTCCAGGTCCTCTTTAGCCAGGGTATCAAATTTGTAGAATTTTTCAAACGTGTTCTCCCCCGACCACGTAGCTGCTCGGCAGAGTTGTAATGCCGAGACCCCTCGGGCAACCGCCCAGGATGAGCCCACCTTCCTTGTGGAATGGGCCTTGACAGATTTAGGCTGTGGCAGGCCTGCCACAGAATGTGCAAGTTGAATTGTGCTACAAATCCAACGAGCAATCGTCTGCTTAGAAGCAGGAGCACCCAGCTTGTTGGGTGCATACAGTATAAACAGCGAGTCAGATTTTCTGACTCCAGCCGTCCTTGAAATATATATTTTCAATGCCCTGACAACGTCCAGCAACTTGGAATCCTCCAAATCGCTAGTAGCCGCAGGCACCACAATAGGCTGGTTCAGGTGAAACGCTGACACCACCTTAGGCAGAAAATGAGGACGCGTCCGCAGTTCTGCCCTGTCCGAATGGAAAATCAGATATGGGCTTTTATACGATAAAGCCGCCAATTCTGACACTCTCCTGGCTGAAGCCAGAGCCAGTAGCATGGTTACTTTCCATGTAAGATATTTCAAATCCGCCGATTTGAGTGGCTCAAACCAATGGGATTTGAGAAAATCCAAAACTACATTAAGGTCCCACGGAGCCACTGGGGGCACAACCGGGGGCTGTATATGTAGTACTCCTTTTACAAAAGTCTGGACTTCAGGAACTGAAGCCAATTCTTTCTGGAAGAAAATAGACAGGGCCGAAATTTGAACCTTAATGGACCCAAACTTGAGGCCCATAAACAATCCTGTTTGCAGGAAATGTAGGAATCGACCCAATTGAAATTCCTCCGTGGGGGCCTTCCTGGCCTCACACCACGCAACATATTTTCTCCAAATGCGGTGATAATGTTGTGCAGTCACCTCCTTCCTGGCTTTAACCAGTGTAGGAATGACCTCTTCTGGAATGCCTTTTTTCCTTTAGAATTCGGCGTTCATCCGCCACGCCGTCAAACGCAGCCGCGGTAAGTCTTGCAATAGACACGGTCCCTGCTGAATCAGGTCCCGTCTTAGAGGTAGAGGCCACGGATTTTCCGTGAGCATCTCCTGAAGTTCCGGGTACCAAGTTCTTCTTGGCCAATCCGGAGCCACGAGTATCGTTCTTACTCCCCTTTGCCGTATAATTCTCAGTACTTTGGGTATGAGAGGCAGAGGAGGAAACACATACACTGACTGGAACACCCACGGTGTTACCAGAGCGTCCACAGCTATTGCCTGAGGGTCTCTTGACCTGGCGCAATACCTGTCCAGTTTTTTGTTGAGGCGAGACGCCATCATATCCACCTTTGGTTTTTCCCAACGGTTCACAATCATGTGGAAGACTTCTGGATGAAGTCCCCACTCTCCCGGGTGTAGATCGTGTCTGCTGAGGAAGTCTGCTTCCCAGTTGTCCACTCCCGGAATGAACACTGCTGACAGTGCTATCACATGATCTTCCGCCCAGCGAAGAATCCTTGCAGCTTCTGCCATTGCTCTCCTGCTTCTTGTGCCGCCCTGTCTGTTTACGTGGGCGACTGCCGTGATGTTGTCTGACTGGATCAACACCGGCTGACCCCGAAGCAGGGGTTTTGCCAGGCTTAGAGCATTGTAAATCGCTCTTAGCTCCAGTATATTTATGTGAAGAGACATCTCCAGGCTTGACCATACTCCCTGGAAGTTTCTTCCCTGTGTGACCGCTCCCCAGCCTCTCAGACTGGCCTCCGTGGTCACCAGGACCCAGTCCTGTATGCCGAATCTGCGGCCTTCTAACAGATGAGCACTCTGCAACCACCACAGAAGAGACCCTTGTCCGTGGCGATAAGGTTATCCGCTGATGCATCTGCAGATGCGATCCGGACCATTTGTCCAGCAGATCCCACTGAAAAGTTCGTGCGTGGAATCTGCCGAATGGGATTGCTTCGTAAGAAGCCACCATCTTTCCCAGGACTCTTGTGCATTGATGCACAGACACTTTTCCTGGTTTTAGGAGGTTCCTGACAAGTTCGGATAACTCCTTGGCTTTCTCCTCCGGAAGAAACACCTTTTTCTGAACCGTGTCCAGAATCATTCCCAGGAACAGCAGACGTGTTGTCGGGGTCAACTGAGATTTTGGGAAATTCAGAATCCACCCGTGTTGTTGCAGCACTACTTGGGTTAGTGCTACTCCGTCCTCCAGCTGTTCTCTGGACCTTGCCCTTATCAGGAGATCGTCCAAGTAAGGGATAATTAATACGCCTCTTCTTCGCAGAAGAATCATCATTTCGGCCATTACCTTGGTAAAGACCCGAGGTGCCGTGGACAATCCAAACGGCAGCGTCTGAAACTGATAATGACAGTTTTTCACCACGAACCTGAGGTACCCTTGATGTGAAGGGCAAATTGGGACATGCAGGTAAGCATCTTTTATGTCCAGGGACACCATAAAGTCCCCTTCTTCCAGATTCGCTATCACTGCTCTGAGTGATTCCATCTTGAACTTGAATTTTTGTATGTACAGGTTCAAAGATTTCAGATTTAGAATAGGTCTTACCGAGCCGTCCGGCTTCGGTACCACAAATAGCGTGGAGTAATACCCCTTTCCCTGTTGTAGGAGGGGTACCTTGACTATCACCTGCTGAGAAAACAGCTTGTGAATGGCTTCCAATACCGTCGCCCTGTCTGAGGGAGACATTGGCAAAGCAGACTTTAGGAACCGGCGAGGGGGAGACTTCTCGAATTCCAACCTGTAACCCTGAGATACTACCTGCAGGATCCAGGGGTCCACCTGTGAGCAAGCCCACTGCGCGCTGAAATTCTTGAGTCGACCCCCCATCGCTCCTGAGTCCGCTTGTAAAGCCCCAGCGTCATGCTGAGGGCTTTGCAGAACCCGCGGAGGGCTTCTGTTCCTGGGAAGGGGCTGCTTGCTGCCCTCTCTTACCCTTTCCTCTGCCTCGGGGCAGATATGACTGTCCTTTTGCCCGCTTGTTCTTATAGGACCGAAAGGACTGCGGTTGAAAAGACGGTGTCTTTTTCTGTTGGGAGGGGGTCTGAGGTAAAAAGGTGGATTTCCCGGCAGTTGCCGTGGCCACCAAATCCGATAGACCGACGCCAAATAATTCCTCCCCTTTATACGGCAATACTTCCATATGCCGTTTGGAATCCGCATCACCTGACCACTGTCGTGTCCATAAACTTCTTCTGGCAGATATGGACATCGCACTTACTCTCGATGCCAGAGTGCAAATATCCCTCTGAGCATCTCGCATATAAAGAAAAGCATCCTTTAATTGCTCTAAAGTCTGTAAAATACTGTCCCTATCCAGGGTATCAATATTTTCAGTCAGGGAATCCGACCAGACCACTCCAGCACTGCACATCCAGGCTGAGGCGATGGCTGGTCGCAGTATAACACCAGTATGTGTGTATATACTTTTTAGAGTAGTTTCCAGCCTCCTATCAGCTGGATCCTTGAGGGCGGCCGTATCAGGAGACGGTAACGCCACTTGTTTTGATAAGCGTGTGAGCGCCTTATCCACCTTAGGGGGTGTTTCCCAGCGCGCCCTAACCTCTGGCGGGAAAGGGTATAATGCCAATAACTTTTTAGAAATTAGCCCTTTTCTATCTGGGTTAACCCACGCTTCATCACATACATCATTCAATTCCTCTGATTCAGGAAAAACTACAGGTAGTTTTTTCACCCCCCACTTAATACCCCTTTTTGTGGTACTTGTAGTATCAGAGATATGCAAAGTCTCCTTCATTGCCGTGATCATATAACGTGTGGCCCTACTGGAAAATACGTTTGTTTCTTCACCGTCGACACTAGATTCAGTGTCCGTGTCTGGGTCTGTATCGACCGACTGAGGTAAAGGGCGTTTTACAGCCCCTGACGGTGTCTGAGACGCCTGGGCAGGTACCAACTGGTTTGACGGCCGTCTCATGTCGTCAACTGATTTTTGTAATGTGCTGACATTATCACGTAATTCCATAAACAAAGCCATCCATTCCGGTGTCGACTCCCTAGGGGGTGACATCACCATTACCGGCAATTGCTCTGCCTCCACACCAACATCGTCCTCATACATGTCGACACACACGTACCGACACACAGCAGACACACAGGGAATGCTCTATTGAAGACAGGACCCCACTAGCCCTTTGGGGAGACAGAGGGAGAGTTTGCCAGCACACACCCAAGCGCTATAATATATATGGGAACAACCCTATATAAGTGTTGTATCCTTATAGCAGCTTAAATATATTAATATCGCCAAAAAAAGTGCCCCCCCTCTCTGTTTTACCCTGTTTCTGTAGTGCAGTGCAGGGGAGAGTCCTGGGAGCCTTCCTCACAGCGGAGCTGAGCAGGAAAATGGCGCTGTGTGCGGAGGAGAATAAGCCCCGCCCCCTATTTCGGCGGGCTCTTCTCCGGAATCTGTGAGATCTGGCAGGGGTTAAATACATCCATATAGCCTCAAAGGGCTATATGTGATGTATTTTTAGCCATAAAAAGGTATTATATATTGCTGCCCAGGGCGCCCCCCCAACGCCCTGCACCCTCCGTGACCGCTGTGTGAAGTGTGCTGACAACAATGGCGCACAGCTGCAGTGCTGTGCGCTACCTCAGGAAGACTGAAAAGTCTTCTGCCGCCTGCTTCTGGACCTCTTCCATCTTCGGCATCTGCAAGGGGGGTCGGCGGCGCGGCTCCGGGACGAACCCCAGGGTGAGACCTGTGTTCCGACTCCCTCTGGAGCTAATGGTGTCCAGTAGCCTAAGAAGCCAATCCATCCTGCACGCAGGTGAGTTCACTTCTCTCCCCTAAGTCCCTCGATGCAGTGAGCCTGTTGCCAGCAGGACTCACTGAAAATAAAAAAACCTAAAAACTTTTTCTAAGCAGCTCTTTAGGAGAGCCACCTAGATTGCACCCTGCTCGGACGGGCACAAAAACCTAACTGAGGCTTGGAGGAGGGTCATAGGGGGAGGAGCCAGTGCACACCACCTGATCCTAAAGCTTTATTTTTGTGCCCTGTCTCCTGCGGAGCCGCTAGTCCCCCATGGTCCTGACGGAGTCCCCAGCATCCACTAGGACGTTAGAGAAAAGGGTATTCCGGAAGAAGTCATTCCTACGCTTATTAAGGCCAGGAAAGATGTTACGGCAAAGCATTATCACCGCATATGGCGGAAATATGTTGCATGGTGCGAGGCCAAAAAGGCCCCAACAGAGGAATTTCAACTAGGTCGATTTCTGCATTTCCTGCAAGCAGGAGTGAATATGGGCCTAAAACTAGGCTCCATTAAAGTACAGATCTCGGCTCTGTCGATTTTCTTTCAAAAAGAACTAGCTTCAGTACCTGAAGTTCAGACATTTGTGAAAGGAGTGCTGCATATTCAGCCCCCATTTGTGCCTCCTGTGGCACCTTGGGATCTCAACGTGATGTTGAGTTTCTTAAAATCACATTGGTTTGAGCCACTAAAAACCGTGGATCTGAAATATCTCACGTGGAAAGTGGTCATGCTATTGGCCTTGGCCTCAGCCAGGCGAGTGTCAGAATTGGCGGCTTTATCATGTAAAAGCCCTTATCTGATTTTCCATATGGATAGAGCGGAATTGAGGACTCGTCCCCAATTTCTCCCTAAGGTGGTGTCAGCGTTTCACCTGAACCAGCCTATTGTGGTGCCTGCGGCTACTAAGGATTTGGAGGACTCCAAGTTGCTAGACGTTGTCAGGGCCCTGAAAATATATGTTTCCAGGACGGCTGGAGTCAGAAAATCTGACTCGCTGTTTATCCTGTATGCACCCAACAAGCTGGGTGCTCCTGCTTCTAAGCAGTCTATTGCTCGCTGGATTTGTAGTACAATTCAGCTTGCACATTCTGTGGCAGGCCTGCCACAGCCAAAATCTGTAAATGCCCATACCACAAGGAAGGTGGGCTCATCTTGGGCGGCTGCCCGAGGGGTCTCGGCTTTACAACTTTGCCGAGCAGCTACTTGGTCAGGGGCAAACACGTTTGCAAAATTCTACAAATTTGATACCCTGGCTGAGGAGGACCTGGAGTTCTCTCATTCGGTGCTGCAGAGTCATCCGCACTCTCCCGCCCGTTTGGGAGCTTTGGTATAATCCCCATGGTCCTTACGGAGTTCCCAGCATCCACTAGGACGTCAGAGAAAATAAGAATTTACTCACCGGTAATTCTATTTCTCGTAGTCCGTAGTGGATGCTGGGCGCCCATCCCAAGTGCGGATTGTCTGCAATACTTGTAAATAGTTATTGTTAACTAAAGGGTTATTGTTGAGCCATCTGTTGAGAGGCTCAGTTGTTTTCATACTGTCAAACTGGATATAGTATCAAGAGTTGTACGGTGTGATTGGTGTGGCTGGTAAGAGTCTTACCCGGGATTCTAAATCCTTCCTTATTATGTCAGCTCGTCCGGGCACAGTGTCCTAACTGAGGCTTGGAGGAGGGTCATAGTGGGAGGAGCCAGTGCACACCAGGTAGTCATAAATCTTTCTAGAGTGCCCAGCCTCCTTCGGAGCCCGCTATTCCCCATGGTCCTTACGGAGTTCCCAGCATCCACTACGGACTACGAGAAATAGAATTACCGGTGAGTAAATTCTTATTTTTGCACCAAATTATGTGCCCCCCTTCTTCTTAAAAACCCTCCTTCACCGTGGTAAGCAGGGGAGAGTCCGGGGAGCTTCCTCTCAGCGGTGTGCTGTGGAGAAAATGGCGCTGGTGAGAGCTGAGGAACAAGCTCCGCCCCCTCAGCGGCGGGCTTTGGTCCCGCTGAAAATTTTCAAAAAACTGGCGGGGGTCTCATATATACAGTGCCTAGCCTGTATATCACTATTTAAGCCAGATTTGGAGGTCCTTATTGCTGCCCAGGGCGCCCCCCCTGCGCCCTGCACCCTTACAGTGACTGCCGTGTGTGCGCTGTGTGGGAGCAATGGCTGTGTGGGAGCAATGAGTTACCTCTATGAAGATCTGAAGTCTTCTGCAGTCTCTGAAGTCTTCTTTCTTCACATACTCACCCGGCTTCTATCTTCCGGCTCTGCGAGGAGGACGGCTGCGCGGCTCTGGGACGAACGGCGAGGGTGAGACCTGCGTTCCGTTCCCTCTGGAGCTAATGGTGTCCAGTAGCCTAAGAAACAGAGCCTAACATTAAAGTAGGTCTGTTTCTCTCCCCTCAGTCCCTCGATGCAGAGAGTCTGTTGCCAGCAGGCTCCCTGAAAATAAAAAACCTAACAAAATACTTTCTTTTCAGGAAACTCAGGAGAGCTCCCTGTAATGCACCCAGTCTCCTCTGGGCATAAACTGGAGGAGGGGCATAGAGGGAGGAGCCAGTGCACACCCATACCTAAAGTTCTTTTTTAGTGCCCATGTCTCCTGCGGAGCCAGTCTATCCCCATGGTCCTTACGGAGTCCCCAGCATCCTCTAGGACGTAAGAGGGCAAAAAAAAAAAAAAGCATGAGGAACGTTTTCACAAGGGACAGTATAAACGTCCAGAATGAAGTTGCACTTACACGTATAAGCAGGTAAATTAGGCGCATTCATGCAAATAGAAATGTGTTGGGCTCTTGCATATTTTTTTGTTAGTAATACTCCTTTCACATCGCAAAAATAACCCGGTATAGCCCCAGTATATTGCAGAGTTGATGCGGGTCACTGTGCAGTGTGAAAGGGGCCCCATGACAAATTCCCGGGTCACTTGACCCGGTAATTCAACCCGGGAATAAAGCAGTTTTATTCCTGGGTTAAAATACCGGGTCAGGTGCAGTGTGAACGGGTTGCCGGGGCGATGCAACCTGGGATAGTTTCACAGCATAGGAAGAGGCAGCACGGAGATGATCTCATCTCCCAGTGCAGAAGCTGCCCCTTTTGCTGCCGCCGCGGTGCCCGCCCCGGCATGCTGCCGGGTCAGAGAAGCCAGTGTTAGGGTCCAATGCCGGGTCTCACCCGTGAAGGACCCGTTTCCAATTCCCGGGTGTGACCCGGCATTTGCGATGTGAAAGGGTATTATATGACCAGTATCCTCACTCATGCCACAAATACTTGTTCCCAGTAGTTAGATTCTGATTTTGGCACCATTACTAAAAGAATGCAATGTAGTTCAGATAGCTACTTGATAATAAGATTTTACTTACCGATAAATCTATTTCTCGTAGTCCGTAGTGGATGCTGGGGACTCCGTCAGGACCAAGGGGAATAGCGGCTCCGCAGGAGACAGGGCACAAAAAGTAAGCTTTTAGGATCACATGGTGTGTACTGGCTCCTCCCCCTATGACCCTCCTCCAAGCCTCAGTTAGGTACTGTGCCCGGACGAGCGTACACAATAAGGAAGGATCTTGAATCCCGGGTAAGACTCATACCAGCCACACCAATCACACCGTACAACCTGTGATTTGAACCCAGTTAACAGTATGATAACAACGAAGGAGCCTCTGAAAAGATGGCCCACAACAATAACAACCCGATTTTTGTAACAATAATTATGTACAAGTAATGCAGACAATCCGCACTTGGGATGGGCGCCCAGCATCCACTACGGACTACGAGAAATAGAATTACCGGTAAGAAAAATCTTATTTTCTCTAACGTCCTAGTGGATGCTGGGGACTCCGTCAGGACCATGGGGATTATACCAAAAGCTCCCAAACGGGCGGGAGAGTGCGGATGACTCTGCAGCACCGAATGAGAGAAACTCCAGGTCCTCCTCAGCCAGGGTATCAAATTTGTAGAATTTTACAAACGTGTTCCCCCCTGACCACGTAGCTGCTCGGCAAAGTTGTAAAGCCGAGACCCCTCGGGCAGCCGCCCAAGATGAGCCCACCTTCCTTGTGGAATGGGCATTTACAGATTTTGGCTGTGGCAGGCCTGCCACAGAATGTGCAAGCTGAATTGTACTACAAATCCAACGAGCAATAGTCTGCTTAGAAGCAGGAGCACCCAGCTTTTTGGGTGCATACAATATAAACAGCAAGTCAGACTTTCTGACTCCAGCCGTCCTGGAATTATATATATATATATATTTTCAGGGCCCTGACAACGTCTAGCAACTTGGAGTCCTCCAAGTCCCTAGTAGCCGCAGGCACCACAATAGGTTGTTTCAGGTGAAACGCTGACACCACCTTAGGAAGAAACTGGGGACAAGTCCGCAGTTCTGCCCTGTCCGAATGGAAAATCAAATATGGGCTTTTGTAAGACAAAGCCGCCAATTTTGACAATCGCCTGGCCGAGGCCAGGGCCAACAGCATGGTCACTTTCCATGTGAGACATTTCAAATCCACAGATTTGAGCGGTTCAAACCAATATGATTTGAGGAATCCCAACACTACGTTGAGATCCCACGGTGCCACTGGAGGCACAAAAGGGGCTGTATATGCAATACTCCCTTGACAAACGTCTGGACTTCAGGAACCGAAGCCAATTCTTTCTGGAAGAAAATCTACAGGGCCGAAACTTGAACCTTAATGGACCCCAATTTGAGGCTCATAGACACTCCTGTTTGCAGGAAGTGCAGAAATCGACCTAGTTGAAATTTCTTCGTGGGGCCTTCCTGGCCTCACCCACGCAACATATTTTCACCACATGTGGTGATAACGTTGTGTGGTCACCTCCTTCCTGGCTTTGACCAGGGTAGGTATGACCTCTTCCGAAATGCCTTTTCCCTTAGGATCCGGCGTTCAACCGCCATGCCGTCAAACGCAGCCGCGGTAAGTCTTGGAACAGACATGGTACTTGCTGAAGCAAGTCCCTTCTTAGCTCCCGAGGCCATTAGTCCTCTGTGAGCATCTCTTGAAGTTCCGGGTACCAAGTCCCTCTTGGCCAATCCGGAGCCACGAGTATAGTTCTTACTCCTCTACGTCTTATAATTCTCAATACCTTGGTTATGAGAAGCAGAGGAGGGAACACATACACCGACTGTTACACCCACGGTGTTACCAGGACGTCCACAGCTATCGCCTGAAGGTCTCGTGACCTGGCGCAATACCTGTCCCGTTTTTTGTTCGGGCGGGACGCCATCATGTCCACCTTTGGTCTTTCCCAACGGTTCACAATCATGCGGAAAACTTCCAGATGAAGTTCCCACTCTCCCGGGTGGAGGTCGTGCCTGCTGAGGAAGTCTGCTTCCCAGTCGTCCACTCCCGGAATGAACACTGCTGACAGTGCTATCACATGATTTTCCGCCTAGCGAAAAATCCTTGCAGTTTTGCCACTGCCCTCCTGCTTCTTGTGCCGCCCTTTCTGTTTACGTGGGCGACTGCCGTGATGTTATCCCACTGGATCAATACCGGCTGACCTTGAAGCAGAGGTCTTGCTAAGCTTAGAGCATTATAAATTTGCTCTTAGCTCCAGTATATTTATGTGGAGAGAATTCTCCAGACTTGATCACACTCCCTGGAAATTTTTTCCCTGTGTGACTGCTCCCCAGCCTCTCAGGCTGGCCTCCGTGGTCACCAGCATCCAATCCTGAATGCCGAATCTGCGGCCCTCTAGAAGATGAGCACTCTGTAATCACCACAGGAGAGACACCCTTGTCCTTGGATATAGGGTTATCCGCTGATGCATCTGAAGATGCGATCCGGACCATTTGTCCAGCAGATCCCACTGAAGAGTTCTTGCGTGAAATCTGCCGAATGGAATCGCTTCGTAATAAGCCACCATTTTTACCAGGACTCTTGTGCAATGATGCACTGACACTTTTCCTGGTTTTAGGAGGATCCCGATTAGCTCTGATAACTCCCTGGCTTTCTCCTCTGGGAGAAACACCTTTTTCTGGACTGTGTCCAGAATCATCCCTAGGACCAGCAGACGTGTCGTCGGAACAACTGCGGTTTTGGAATATTTAGAATCCACCCGTGCTGTCGTAGAACTACTTGAGATAGTGCTACTCCGACCTCCAACTGTTCTCTGGACCTTGTTCTTATCAGGAGGTCGTCCATTTTCTTTGAAGACGAATCCTCATTTCGGTCATTACCTTGGTAAGGACCCGGGGTGCCTTGGACAATCCAACGGCATCGTCTGAAACTGATAGTGACAGTTCTGTACCACGAACCTGAGGTACCCTTGGTGAGAAAGGCAAATTTTGGGACATGGAGGTAAGCATCCCTGATGTCCCGGGACACCATATAGTCCCCTTCTTCCCGGTTCGCTATCACTGCTCTGAGTGACTGCATCTGGATTTGAACCTTTGTAAGTGTTCAAATATTTCAGATTTAGAATAGGTCTCACCTAGCCTTCTGGCTTCAGTACCACCATATAGTGTGGAATAATACCCCTTTCCTTGTTGTGGGAGGGGTAATTTTATTATCACCTGCTGGGAATACAGCTTGTGAATTGTTTTCAATACTGCCTCCCTGTCGGAGGGAGACATTGGTACAGCAGACTACAGGAACCTGCGAAGGGGAAACGTCTCGACATTCCAATCTGTACCCCTTGGATACTACTTGTAGGATCCAGGGGTCCTGTACGGTCCCAGCGTCATGCTGAGAACTTGGTAGAAGCGGTGGAGGGCTTCTGTTCCTGGGAATGGGCTGCCTGCTGCAGTCTTCTTCCCTTTCCTCTATCCCTGGGCAGATATGACTCTTATAGGGACGAAAGGACTGAGGCTGAAAAGACGGTGTCTTTTTCTGCAGAGATGTGACTTAGGGTAAAAAACGGTGGATTTTCCAGCAGTTGCCGTGGCCACCAGGTCCCATGGACCGACCCCAAATAATTCCTCCCCTTTATACGGCAATACATCTTTGTGCCGTTTGGAATCTGCATCACCTGACCACTGTCGTGTCCATAAACATCTTCTTGCAGATATGGACATCGCATTTACTCTTGATGCCAGAGTGCAAATATCCCTCTGCGCATCTCGCATATATAGAAATGCATCCTTTAAATGCTCTATAGTCAATAAAATACTGTCCCTGTCAAGGGTATCAATATTTTTAGTCAGGGAATCCGACCAAGCCACCTCAGCTCTGCACATCCAGGCTGAGGCGATCGCTGGTCGCAGTATAACACCAGCATGTGTGTGTATACTTTTTAGGATATTTTCCAGCCTCCTATCAGCTGGCTCCTTAAGTACGGCCCTATCTGTAGATGGTACCGCCACTTGTTCTGATAAGCATGTGAGCGCCTTATCCACCCTAAGGGGTGTTTCCCAACGTGCCCTAACTTCTGGCGGGAAAGGGTATACCGCCAATAATTTTCTATCGGGGGAAACCCACGCATCATCACACACTTCATTTAATTTATCTGATTCAGGAAAAACTACAGGTAGTTTTTTCACATCCCACATAATACCCTTTTTTGTGGTACTTGTAGTATCAGAAATATGTAACACCTCCTTCATTGCCCTTAACGTGTGGCCCTAAAGGAAAATACGTTTGTTTCTTCACCGTCGACACTGAAATCAGTGTCCGTGTCTGGGTCTGTGTCGACCGACTGAGGTAAATGGGCGTTTTACAGCCCCTGACGGTGTTTTAGACGCCTGGACAGGTACTAATTTGTTCGCCGGCCGTCTCATGTCGTCAACCGGCTTGCAGCGTGTTGACATTATCACGTAATTCCATAAATAAGCCATCCATTCCGGTGTCGACTCCCTAGAGAGTGACATCACCATTACAGGCAATTTGCTCCGCCTCCTCACCAACATTTTCCTCATACATGTCGACACACACGTACCGACATACAGCACACACATAGGGAATGCTCTGATAGAGGACAGGACCCACTAGCCCTTTGGGGAGACAGAGGGAGAGTTTGCCAGCACACACCAAAACGCTATAATTATACAGGGACAACCTTTATATAAGTGTTCCTCCCTTATAGCATTTTAATATATATTCATATCGCCAAATCAGTGCCCCCCCTCTCTGTTTTAACCCTGTTTCTGTAGTGCAGTGCAGGGGAGAGCATGGGAGCCTTCCCACCAGCAGTTCTGCGAGGGAAAATGGCGCTGTGTGCTGAGGAGAATAGGCCCCGCCCCCTTTTCGGCGGGCTTCTTCTCCGGAGTCTGTGATATCTGGCAGGGGTTAAATACATCCATATAGCCTCAAGGGCTATATGTGATGTATTTTTCGCCATACAGGTATTATACATTGCTGCCCAGGGCGCCCCCCCCCGCGCCCTCCGTGACCGCTGTGTGAAGTGTGCTGACAACAATGGCGCACAGCTGCAGTGCTGTGCGCTACCTGATGAAGACTGAAAGTCTTCTGCCGCCTGGTTCCGGACCTCTTCAATCTTCAGCATCTGCAAGGGGGGTCGGCGGCGCGGCTCCGGGACGAACCCCAGGGCGAGACCTGTGTTCCGACTCCCTCTGGAGCTAATGGTGTCCAGTAGCCTAAGAAGCCAATCCATCCTGCACGCAGGTGAGTTCACTTCTCTCCCCTAAGTCCCTCGATGCAGTGAGCCTGTTGCCAGCAGGACTCACTGAAAATAAAGAACCTAAAAACTTTTTCTAAGCAACTCTTTAAGAGAGCCACCTAGATTGCACCCTGCTCGGACGGGCACAAAAACCTAACTGAGGCTTGGAGGAGGGTCATAGGGGGAGGAGCCAGTACACACCATGTGATCCTAAAAGCTTACTTTTTGTGCCCTGTCTCCTGCGGAGCCGCTATTCCCCTTGGTCCTGACGGAGTCCCCAGCATCCACTAGGACGTTAGAGAAAATATATGCCTCATTCTGCCACATGACAAACAAGCTGTTTATGTGTACCCTCAAAATTATACTACATCTAGGGGAGATATTAATTGGCTTCAAAGTTATGTCTGAACTTTGCTCACTAATATAATGAAGATTTTAAGGGGCAGATGACGCTCCTCTTTCCTTGCAGCCAATATAGGTTTGAGGCTTAGCAAGCTAAAGGCCCATATAGACAGGCCGATGCGGGAGAGATGTGTGCTGAGCGAACCGCTCAGCACACATCTCTCCCGCCACTCAGCACAGCGCGATCTGTGCTGAGCGTGCGGGGGGGTTGCACACTTCACCCTGTGGGTGAAGTGAGCGACTCGCTAGATTGGCCTGCATGCAGGCCAATCTAGCAGCAGCGATAGCGATGCGCGGGGCAGCGCAGCGCTATAGGGGGTACACACGGAGCGATAATGCTCAAATTCTAAGCAATCTAGTCAGATTTCTTAGAATATCGCTCCGTTAGTACCTCCCTTAATGGGTCTATTTACTAAGCCTTAGATGGAGATAAAGTCGCTGGAGATAAAAGTACCCGCCAATTGGCTCCTACATGCCATCCACAGGCTGTGTTTGAAAAATGACAGTTAGGAGCAGATTGGCTGTTACTTTATCTCCAGCAACTTTATCTCCATCCAAGGCTTAGTAAATAGACCCCTGAGTTCCCCCAACAAGATTACCAGCAATGTGTGCAGCAGAACCTTGCTCTTAGGGCCTAATTCAGACCTGATCGCAGCAGCAAATTTGTTAGTAGTTGGGCAAAACCATGTGCACTGCAGGTGGGGCAGATATAACATGTGCAGAGAGTGTTAGATTTCGGTGGGGTATGTTCAAACTGAAACCTAGATTGCAGTGTAAAAACAAAGCAGCCAGTATTTACCCTGCAGAAACAATATAACCCACCCAAATCTAACTCTCTGCACATGTTATATCTGCCACACCTGCAGTGCACATGGTTTGCACGCTAACAAGTTTGCTGCTGTGATCAACTCTGAATTACCCCCTTAGTGACAATCTGCCTCCTAGAGAGTCTGTTAAAGTAACATAAAATGCACTGTTTACAAAAGATGCCACTGTGTGTATCCTCACTCACAGCAACTTATTGTTTGTTACACACACTTTAAGAAAGGAAAAAAAGGGTCTGTCCTGGTATTATCACAAATACATTGAACTGAAAGCTCTTAAACTCCAGAAACTTTTACATAGGTCTGTGAATGTTGTTGTTGGAATTCTGTTTATACGTCATTTGCATTATAGGTTTGATGTTTCTTTAAACAGTTTGCTGTTAAGACGGACTCACCTGTTTCAGACTAGCAATATATCTTGTAATGTATTCCACTGTCACCGGATCTTCTACTGTAAGTCGGTGGCTCTGACATTCAACACGTGCGCGGTTTATAACAATCCGAGCATCAGCGGTGAGACCTGTAACAGAGGTGATTCTGTTTGTGCTATACTGCTAAACAATCAATTTGGTTATCCACTTTTGGAAAAAGCCCAATAAAATCTGCCGCCCAGTACATCAATCACCTACATTCCAGGAACCAGGTCATACTATTGCCCTCATTCCAAGTTGATCGCTCGCTAGCTACTTTTAGCAGCCGTGCAATCGCATAGTCGCCACCCACCGGGGAGTGTATCTTCGCTTTGCAAGTGTGCGAACGCGTGTGCAGCCGAGCGGGACGAAAAAGTTTTTTGCAGTTTCTGAGTAGCTCTGAACTTACTAAGCCCTTGCGATCACTTCAGTCTTTTTGGTCCCGGAATGGACGTCAGACAGCCGCCCTGCAAACGCTTGGACACGCCTACGTTTTTCCAAATAATCCCTGAAAATGGTCAGTTGACACTCACAAACGCCCTCTTCCTGTCAATCTCCTTGCGATCGGCTGTGCGAATGGATTCTTCGTTAAATCCATCGCCCAGCAACGATCCGCTTTGTACTCGTACGACACGCCTGCGCATTGCGGTGAATGCGCAGTAATAAACTTTTCGCTGCACTGTGAAAACGTCAGCGAGCGATCAACTCGGAATGACCCCCTATGGCCTGTTCAAGTTGTGCATTACAGTCCATCCAGTCCTCTTTAGAGCTCTATAGTAGAGACCGAACAGATGGCGTCCTATATCACAATGAGCTGTGGGGTGAACCTGCTTTGGGTTTTTGATGCCTATTTGCTAAACAGAAGGGCAAGTCATATTAAGACAGTTGCCAAAAAGTAAACAACCGATCAGATGTGATCTGGTTTACTGTAATTTTGTATGAGGAAAATAAAAAAAAACACTCTCCTAGCCTGCAAATACAGATGGATATTAGACGTACAGCTATTGAGAATATCCCTCTAAGTTTGTGTAGCATGATAAACTCTAATTCTGTCTAAATAAAATGTTATTAATATACTACATCAGATAAAGGAGGATAATTAAGAAACCTGTTCATGTCCACTCATCCATGTATCAAAAAGGTTAACGAGGAGGAAATAATACAGCTTATGTAAAAGTATAAGGTTGAAGTAAGTAACAATATGGTACAAGGAGCAGCCCCAAACACTGTGGGACGGGAGTGGAATGCCAAAAATGAAACAGCTCTAGTGACCAATGTCAGATAAAATAATACAGTTTATAAATACTATTTTATCTGACATTGGTCACTAGAGTTGCTTCATTTTTGGCATTCCACTCCCGTCCCACAGTGTTTGGGGCTGCTCCTTGAACCATATTGTTGTTTTCCTCTATTGCTACACCTGTAGCAGCTGCTCTACACCTGATTTCCCCCTTCACTTATCCAGGCCCGGCGACAGGGGGGGTGGAAGACTAAGTGTACAGTTGTACAGGGCCCCAACATTCAGAGGGGCCCCAGCCACTGAGTCGTCTGGAGACCAGTCTAGGTTCTGGCTCTGCAGCTTGTCCAGTGAATACTGCAGGACGCAGACATGAAAAGGAACTGGGAGCACGGCATGCGCAGCTTGAAGAGGGACTGGGAGGCCAATCGGCCATGGAAAGTTTTTTTTATTTCTTTTATTATTTAATCAATACAGCAGTATGACAGGACATCACGTAACTGAACTGGAGCCGCAAAGAGGAGCAGCAGAACTTCAAGACAGAGAAGTTAAATGGGGCTGGATACTGAGAGACATAATGGGTGCACTGCTGCAGCCGAAGAGACAAAGGGGAATGAGACTAAAGCCAGAGAGGTGGAGGAAGCTGAAGCCAGAAAGAGGGATAAAGCTGAAACCGCAGAGGGGGATTAGGGTTGGAGAAGAACATGAGCTGGATCCGGAGTCATAGAGATGGAGATGAGAATAAGGCTGGAGAGGGGGATAGGGCAGGAGTCCAAAAAAATAAGATTTTACTTACCGGTAAATCTATTTCTCGTAGTCCGTAGAGGATGCTGGGGACTCCGTAAGGACCATGGGGAATAGACGGGCTCTGCAGGAGATAGGGCACTAAGAAAGCTTTGGATTCTGGGTGTGCACTGGCTCCTCCCTCTATGTCCCTCCTCCAGACCTCAGTTAGAGAAACTGTGCCCAGAGGAGATGAACAGTACGAGGAAAGGATTTTTGTAAAGCTAAGGGCAAGATTCATACCAGCCACACCGTATAACTTGTGATAAACTACCCAGTTAACAGTATGAACAATAACATAGCCTCGGTTCAAACCCAATCAACTATAACATAACCCTTATGTAAGCAATAACTATATACAAGTCTTGCAGAAGAAGTCCGCACTTGGGACGGGCGCCCAGCATCCTCTACGGACTACGGGAAATAGATTTACCGGTAAGTAAAATCTTATTTTCTCTAATGTCCTAGAGGATGCTGGGGACTCCGTAAGGACCATGGGGATTATACCAAAGCTCCCAAACGGGCGGGAGAGTGCGGATGACTCTGCAGCACCGATTGAGCAAACAGGAGGTCCTCCTCAGCCAGGGTATCAAACTTATAGAACTTTGCAAAGGTGTTTGACCCCGACCAAGTAGCAGCTCGGCACAGTTGTAGTGCCGAGACCCCTCGGGCAGCCGCCCAAGAAGAGCCCACCTTCCTAGTGGAATGGGTCTTAACCGATTTAGGCAATGGCAATCCTGCCGAAGAATGCGCCTGCTGAATCGTGTTACAGATCCAGCGAGCAATAGTCTGCTTTGAAGCAGGAGCGCCAACATACAGAACAAACAGAGCTTCGGTCTTCCTGATCCTAGCTGTTCTGGTCACATAAATCTTCAAAGCCCTGACCACATCCAGGGAATCGGAATCCTCCAAGTCCCGTGTAGCCACAGGCACGACAATAGGTTGGTTCATATGAAAAGATGAGACCACCTTGGGCAGAAATTGAGGACGAGTCCTCAACTCTGCCCTACCCACGTGAAAAATCAGGTATGGGCTTTTATATGATAAAGCCGCCACTTCCGAAACCCGCCTTGCAGAAGCTAGGGCCAACAACATGACCACTTTCCAAGTGAGGTATTTCAACTCCACTGTTTTGAGTGGTTCAAACCAAGGTGACTTGAGGAAACTTAATACCACGTTAAGGTCCCAAGGCGCCATCGGAGGTACAAAGGGAGGCTAAATATGCAGCACGCCCTTCACGAAAGTCTGTACTTCAGGAAGAGAAGCCAATTCTCTTTGAAAGAAAATGGATAAGGCCGAAATTTGAATCTTTATGGACCCTAATTTTAGGCCCAAATTCACTCCCATTTGAAGGAAGTGAAGCAGACGGCCCAACTGGAACTCCTCCGTAGGAGCAGCTCTGGCCTCACACCAAGCAACATATTTTCGCCATATATGGTGATAATGTTTCGACGTCACGTCCTTCCTAGCCCCGATCAGGGTAGGAATGACCTCCTCCGGAATCCCTTTTTTCGCTAGGATCCGGCGTTCAACCGCCATGCCGTAAAACGCAGCTGCGGTAAGTCTTGGAACATACAGGGCCCCTGCTGCAGCAGGTCCTGCCTTAGAGGAAGAGGCCACAGATCTTCTGTGAGCAACTCTTGCAGATCCGGATACCAAGTCCTCCATGGCCAATCTGGAACAATGAGGATTGTTCTGACCCTTCTTATTCTTATTATCCTCAACACCTTGGGTATGAGAGATAGAGGAGGAAACACATAGACCGATCTGAACACCCAAGGTGTCACCAGAGCGTCTACCGCAACCGCCTGAGGGTCTCTTGACCTGGCGCAATACCTCTTTAGCTTTTTGATGAGGCGGGACGCCATCATGTCTATCTGAGGCAGTCCCCACCGATCCGTGATCTGTGTGAAGACTTCTTGATGAAGTCCCCACTCTCCCGGATGCAGGTCGCGCCTGCTGAGGAAGTCCGCCTCCCCGTTGTCCACCCCCGGGATGAACACTGCTGATAGTGCGCTTACATGGCCTTCCGCCCAGCGCAGAATCCTGGTCGCCTCTGCCATGGCCACTCTGCTCCTTGTGCCGCCTTGGCGGTTTACATGAGCCACTGCCGTGACATTGTCTGACTGAATCAGAACCGGTTTGTTCCGAAGCCATTCCTCCGCTTGGCGTAGGGCGTTGTATATGGCCCTCAACTCCAGGACATTGATGTGGAGACCAGTCTCTAGGCTTGACCAGAGACCCTGGAATTTCTTCCTAGTTCGACAGCTCCCCAACCTCGGAGGCTCGCGTCCGTGGTCACCAGGACCCAGTCCTGAATGCCGAACCTGCGACCCTCCAGGAGGTGAGCACTGCGCAGCCACCACAGGAGAGACACCCTGGCCCTGAGAGACCGGGTGATCCGATTTTGCATGTGTAGATAGGACCCGGACCATTTGTCCAATAGGTCCCATTGAAAGGTCCTTGCATGGAACCTGCCAAAGGGGATGGCCTCGTATGCAGCCACCATCTTCCCCAGAACCCTCGTGCAATGATGCACTGAAACCTTTTTTGGCTTCAATAGGTTCCTGACTAGAGCTACGAGCTCCCGAGCCTTCTCCACTGGAAGAAAAACTCTTTTTTGGTCTGTGTCTAGAATCAGGCCCAAAAAAGGCCAGACGCGTTGCAGGGACTAGCTGGGCTTTCGGTAAATTGAGAAGCCAGCCGTGCCTCTGCAACGTCTTCACGGACCGAGACACGCTGTCCAGCAACTTCTCCCGAGATCTCGCCTTTATGAGGAGATCGTCCAAGTACGGGATAATTGTGACGCCCTGCCTGCGCAGGAGCGCCATCATTTCCGCCATTACCTTGGTGAAAATTCTCAGGGCCGTGGAAAGACCAAACGGCAACGTCTGAAATTGGTAGCGACAGTCCTGTACTGCAAATCTCAGGAACGCCTGGTGAGGAGGGAAAATCGGAACATGAAGGTACACATCCTTTATGTCCAGGGACACCATCCAATCCCCTCCCTCCAGGCTGGCGATGACCGCTCTGAGCGATTCCATTTTGAACCTGAACCTCTTCAAGTACAGGTTCAGGGATTTCAGATTTAAAATGGGTCTGACCGAACCGTCCGGTTTCGGTACCACAAACAGGGATGAATAATAACCCCCTCCTTGCTGGAGATGAGGGACTTCGACTATCACCTGTTGAATGTACAATTTGTGAATTGCAGCTAACACCAGCTCCCTCTTCGACGGGGAAGCCGGCAGAGCCGATTTGAAAAACCGGCGAGGAGGCATGTCTTTGAATTCCAGTCTGTATCCCTGGGAAACAATCTCTATTGCCCAGGGATCCACCAGTGATAGAACCCAGACGTGGCTGAAAAGACGAAGACGTGCCCCCACTTGATCTGACCCTCCCCCCCCGGAAAGCCCCAGCGTCATGCGGTGGACTTTGCGGAAGTAGGGGAGGACTTCTGCTCTTGGGAACTAGCCGGGTGCAGCTTTTTTCCCTTGCCTTTACCTCTGGCAACAAAGGACGATCCTCGTACCTTCTTGCTTTTATTAAAACGAAAGGACTGCATTTGATAATGCGGTACCATCTTAGCATGCTGCGGGGGAACATAAGGTAAAAAAAATTCGATTTACCGGCCGTAGCAGTAGAGACAATGTCCGAGAGGCCGTCTCCAAACAACTCCTCCCCCTTGTAAGGCAATGACTCCATATGCCGCTTTGAGTCGGCATCTCCCGTCCACTGTCGGGTCCACAAGAGTCGCCTAGCAGAAATAGACATAGCGTTTATTCTGGAGCTTAGTAAACAAATGTCTCTCTGAGCATCCCGCATATACAAGGCAGCATCTCTGATATGTTCAATGGTCATTAGAATGGTATCCCTATCTAAGGTGTCAATCTCCGTAGATAAGGAGTCTGCCCATGCCACGACAGCACTACAAACCCAGGCCGACGCCATGGCCGGTCTAACGATAGTTCCTGAATGTGTGTAAATGTGCTTCATGGTAATTTCCTGCTTGCGATCAGCAGGATCCTTGAGGGAAGCAGTATCCGGAGAAGGCAGTGCCACCTTCTTGGATAAGCGTGTCAGTGCCTTGTCTACTTTAGGCGAAGATTCCCATCGTATCCTATCGATCTGTGGAAAAGGATACGCCATAAGAATCCTTTTGGGAACATGTAGTCTCCTATCCGGAGACTCCCAAGCCTTTTCGCACAATTCGCTTAGCTCAAATGAGGACGGTAACGTGACCTCAGACTTTTTCCCTTTATACATGTGAACCCTCGTGTCAGGGACAGGGGGTTCCTCAGTGATATCCAAAACCTCTGATGGCAATAATCATGTATCGAATACCCTTTGCCACCTTGGGCTGTAATTTTGCATCCTCATAGTCGACACTAGAGTCAGTATCTGTGTCAGCGACCTGGGATATGGGGCGCTTTTGAGACCCTGAAGGTCCTGGCGCCACAGGGACAGGCACGGTCTGGCTACCTGACTGATCCCTAGCTTCAGCCTTGTCTAACCTTTTATGCAGGAGATTCACATTTGCATTTAAGACATTCAGCATATCCACCCAGTCCGGTGTCGGCGTTGCCGACGGCGACCTGGCATTCAAACACTCACCCTCCACATTAAGCAAGCCTTCCTCGTCAAACATGTCGACACACACGTACCGACACACTTCACACACACAGGGAAACTCTTTTCTGAAGACGGTATCCCCTTTAAGGCCCTTTGGAGAGACAGAGTATGCCAGCACACACCCCAGCGCAATGACCCTGGAGACCAACACAAATCCCCCCCCCCCCCAGCATCGCTGTATAATATCTTACCTGCCAATTATGTGCCCCACCCCCTCTCTTTTAAACACCCCTTCACCGTGTGTAAGCAGGGGAGAGTCCGGGGAGCTTCCTCTCAGCGTTCTGTGGAGAGAAAAATGGCGCTGGTGAGTGCTGAGGGAGAAGCCCCGCCCCCTCGGTGGCGGGCTTCTGTCCCGCTCAAAGTTATTGAAAAATGGCTCTTTTATATACATGTACAGTGCCCACCTGTACATGTATATTGTCTTTTGCCATAAGAGAGGTGTTATATTGCTGCCCAGGGCGCCCCCCCCTGCGCCCTGCATCCGTACAGTGACCGGAGTATGTGAGGTGTATGGGAGCAATGACGCACAGCTGCGGTGCTGTGCGTTACCTCAGTGAAGCTCTGAAGGCTTCTGCCGCCTGAGACGTCTTCTGACTTCGTTTCTTCTGGCTCTGTGAGGAGAACGGCGGCGCGGCTCTGGGGGTGGACGCCCAGTAAGAACCTGTGTTCACCCCCTCTGGAGCTAATGGTGTCCAGTAGCCGAGGAAGCAGAGCCTATCATTTAAGAAGGTCTGCCCCTCTCTCCTCAGTCCCTTGATGCAGGGAGCCTGTTGCCAGAAGTGCTCCCTGTAAAAATGTAGAAAAATTCCAAACAAAAATGCTTTCTAGGCAGAGAACTCAGGGGAGCTCCCTGCAGTGCACCCATCTCGCTCTGGGCACAGTGTAAAACTGAGGTCTGGAGGAGGGACATAGAGGGAGGAGCCAGTGCACACCCAGAATCCAAAGCTTTCTTAAAGTGCCCCATCTCCTGCGGAGCCCGTCTATTCCCCATGGTCCTTACGGAGTCCCCAGCATCCTCTAGGACGTTAGAGAAATAAGAATGAGGCTGGAGCAGAAGAGGGTGACGACGTTATAGACAGAGGGGGCATCAGGCTAAAGCATGGGTCTTCAACCTGCGGCCCTTGAGCTGCTGTGGAACTGCACATCCCAGCATGCCCTACTACAGTTTTGCTATTAAGGCATGCATGCTGGGATGTGTAGTTCCACAACAGCTGCAAGGCCACAGGTTGAAGACCCACGGGCTAAAGGAAAAAAAAGAGATGGAGAAGTGGATGGGATACCCCACGACGAAAAATGCATCAAAATCTGCGAAAATGGGCTGCATTTTCAACGGAAAACATGTGGATTCGCCAGTCCACGTGCTTTCCACCCCTGCTTTTTTTTCCTCGCCTAGGCGAAAATCCGACCCTGTTATTTTATAGGGCGAATCCCCATTCGTCCTAAAATTAGCAAAAAGCTCAGTTTTTTCGCCTGGGTGGAAAAAAAAAACGGAGCTAATTGCATAGACCGCATAGTAGTGATTTCTGGTAAGCCTTTGGTGCATACACTGTAGCCCGGTCATCCAATAATGGTCATACCTGCAAAAGCCATAAAAACATTCTCATCCAGCGCACAGATCTTCCGTACTGTCCTCTCATCTTGCAATTTGGCTACAGATTTCTTCTCTACGCCAAGGACCACAATTTCTTTTCCTCGTACCCCAACCTAATGCAGACAGAACAAAACATTTCATTAACTTCAAACAATATTCTTGTATAATATGAAAAGCAAGAATCATACTGTGATTAGCCAACAGCACAGAGGAACCTTTTCTATGGAAACATCTACAGATGAACTCTATGTTGCCCTACGTGAAAGGCCCAAAATGACTTGCAATATAACTATGCAGATGCACTCCTGATGAGAAATTATTACTGTGGTGGCATGGATTCTCTGCAGCTCTGATCCCAAAATGTAAAAGAATGTGGTTTGGTTCTGCATTTATTATTATTATTGTGAGTTTAACTTTCAGTGTCCAAACCACGTTTTTTCACCCAGGGAATCCCGATTTTAAGTGTGATCCCTCTGCCCTGACCCCGGATCCCGACTTCCATTCTCCCGCTATGGGGGATCCTATCTGCAGCCGGAGATGCTCCCTGTTATTCCTTCCCCAGAGGGGTTACTCTGCCCCCTCTCCCCCAGATCCCGTCTTTCCCCAACACCACCACAGTCCCTGTTTTCCTTTATGCTACCGCGTATAGGAATTGGTATATAGACGTATCTGTCCATTTTTACCGCTGTGGATCCTTTCTTCACGGCCTCCTGCGCATATTCCACCTGGAAGAGATGGCCGTCCGGGGAGAAGACGGTGATTGCCCTGTCGTAGCTCATCCTCGCACCGGGAATACAACGCTCACAAAACGAAACCTACTGAAAACAGCGCACTCATCCGCCGCCAATTCACGAAGCCTACTTAGAGCGTCGGCGTAGCGTAACCCAATGGCCGAGTCTCTCCTCTAGTCTACGTAATTTGCGTTACCAAGCCCCGCCCCCGGGAACCTGCTCTACCCGGTGCCTGAGACAGGAAACCCGGCTTGTGGGACATACCACTTGTGTACAGGGGAGGTGTCCAATACATTGTACTAACACCTCAGACTAGTACACTTGTATAGCTCAATGTAGGTTTAATGGAGGTTATATATTAGCACTCTATACAAAACAGATACAATGTACGCTACACACTAGATCCGAGTGTAGACAAGTTGTTTAATTGACCCCCGCACCGCCCCTGTCTGCTGCACAGAATAAGAGTCCCCTGGCTTGTAATAGGGTGCCGATATTAAGAATATCTGTAATAATTTATACGGAGCTGACACCTAAGATCAGACACACAGGGGCATAGTGGGATCATGTCTGTGGCCTTTGCTTCAGCCAGACCCAGAGGGAAAGGAGAGGTCACCCAGCAAACTATACAGAAGGTAAATTATCTGCAGGGGGTGTCTGATGGCAGCAGCTTTATTCTAAGGAGAGGAGATAAATTCCCCATGTGTCATCTGTCATACATGCTATGCAGAATATGACAGATGCACAAGTGCGAGCTTCAAAAAAAATTGTATACATGTATGTATGTATGTATGTGTTCATATATATATATATATATATATATATATATATATATATATATTATACGTACGTGTGTGGTGTCGGGTGTGCAATAGAGCGATAGGAGGTTCGGGTGGAAATGGAATACATCATCTCTCCCAGGTGGCATTTGCCTCCATGATGACAAAAAGAACAAGATGCATGAGTGTCTTCTTCATCGTTATCTGTGGATTAGGGAGGAGGGGTGGTGAATGAGAAGCTATATTTTACCATTGTCTGACAGGAGGTTACAGTTTTCTGATTCTCTTTATACTGGCTCAGAAGTGATGCAGAATGGGGAACAACAGCACACAGTCTTTACCATCTGATGCATAATGGGGTATGCCATGCTACTTTATAGGTCTCGTATACTATTGCTCTGTGTTGATGACATTGGTGCTGGGTGTTTTATTCATTGCAAATGTGTCAGCCAGGATAAGCAATGTCACTTGTTACATAAAGTCAGTAAAAAAATTGTAGTTGACAAAATTTGTATGAGCAAATAATTTACAGAACCCTTTATGAATTGTAGACATTTTTTATTTTTAATGAATGATCTCTTAATAATGAAATGTACTGTCATTGGTTTAGCATCAGTAAAACCTGCAACTATTTGGTAATGCAATATAATTCCACACTGAACATAACGTGTTTCTGGTTCCTGATATTTTACAGTTGCAATCATTATTATGGGTACTACAACTTATGGCTACAATGTTTAAAATGAGCCGTATGCCTGAAATTTACTGTTGAAAACTCAAAAACATAGAAAATGCCTAATAATGGCTACATTTGTCATTCTTCATTTGTTTTCCTCTGAGTCGCCACCACAAGTTTTGTGAGCCTATTCTATGGATCTTTCACCCTATACAGTATGCTAAATAGTTTTTCATTAAGTTTCCTTTTAGTCTTCCTGCCACCAAGTTTCAAAGCGTATCCCTTAGATGTATTTCTTATATAAAATGCAGCCACCCTGAACATTAACCATTGTTATATTATAATAATATTGTTATATTATAATATAATATTGATCAAGTCCTGCTGGCTCCCAAGGTGCTGAACCACTCTTGGAAGCTATGCCCCTCTCCTCAGTATTGCCTACCACCCTGCTATTTCTTACCTTAGCAGGTGGGAGGTGGGATGACATTATTATTTCCAAAGTCTTAGGGTGGCACTATGCTGTGATATAAAAAAAAAACACCACGCTCATAATACAAATATGAAGGAGTCAGCAGCCACACATGTAAAAAGCTGCTGGATGGTTCTATCTCCTTCATGTTATAAGCAGTCACTCCGAATTGGGGTGCCACTGGTCATCACAAACACTGACAGAGTGCCATTTTGCCACTAAGGGGTCTATCTACTATCAGTGGAGAAAGCACCAAACAATCAGCTCCTAACTGCCATGTTACAGGCTGTGTTTGAAAAATGACAGGAGCTGGTTGGTTGGTACTTTATCTCTCCACTTTATTAAGGCTTAGTAAGTAGACCCCTTATTCAGCCTTGCCTATGTCATTTTTCTTCTCTAAACCTAGGTAGCCCATATGCCACTTTAGTAGCCCTTCTACAATTTTTTCTTGCTTTCTATTTTCTGATACCCCTTTCACATCGCACAAATAACCCGGTATCGACACGGCATATTGCCGTGTCGAAACGGGTCAGTGTGCGGTGTGAAAGCTCCTTTGCTGAATTAGCGGGTCGCCTGACCCGGTAATTCAACCCGGTAAAAAAGAAGGGTTATTACCGGGTTGAATACCCGGTCAGGTGCAGTGTGAATGGGAGCCGTTCCGATGCGACACGGCTTCCATTCACAGCATAGGGAGAGGCGGCGCAGGAGATGAGCTCATCTCCCGTCGCCGCCTCCACCCCCGCCCCTGCTGCTGCGCTCCCCGCTTCTATGGCAACCGACCCGGTATATTGCCGGGTCGGAAAGCCAGCAAAGGAGCGCAAATGCCGGATCCCACCCGGTAAGGACACGTTTCTCTTACCGGGTGGGATCCGGCATTTGCGATCTGAAAGCAGCATGAGTGTCTTCTTGGAGATTGACCACCAGAACTGTATGCAGTATCAAAGGGGGGATCTTACCAGCAATCTCTGTAGTGGCAATATATAACCTCTTTCATTTTGCTTTTAATAGCATTTCAAACACAACCAAATATGGCTTTTTCCACTGTTTGACTACACTGATTACCTTCATATCATCTGACAGCATGACTTCAATATTTCTGTCTTCTGTGGTTGTTGACAATATGTCAACATTCATTCTGTATTGTGCTTTTATACTGTACATTATTTTGTAGTAATATGATTCTATGTAGCAGGGTATTTATCAAAGCATGGAGCGAGATAAGGTGGAGAGAAATAAAGCACTAACCAATCAGCTCCTAACTGTCATTTTTCAAACTCATGGGGAGATTTACTAAGCAGTGAAAAGAGTTGAGAAGTGAGCCAGTGGAGAAGTTGCCCATGACAACCAATCAGCTGCTCTGTATAGTTTTATAGTAAGCAAATTATAAATGTTATTTCAATGCTGATTGGTTGCCATGGGCAACTTCTCCACTGGCTCACTTCTCCACTCTTTTCACTGCTTGGTACATCTCCAGTCTGTACAATGAGAGTTAGAAACTGATTGGTTAGTGCTTTATATCTTTTCACTTTATCCCTCTCCATGTTTGGAAAAATACCCCCATCAGTTAAGTCCTCTTTTTTTTTTAATAACTACACATTTGACTTACGCCTTTGGATTATCAAGCTTGTTTCTAGCAAATCTTTGAGGGCAATTCTTTTCTCAGAAATATGCGTTTTAGGATCCGGCATGATATACTGGCAGACGGGATGCCGGCTGTCAGTATACCGACAGTGGCATCCCGTTTGCCAGAATCGAGGCAGTGAGTCCCCTGGCGGATTCACTGCGCTCACCACGCTTTGGGCCCAGTGGCTCGATTTGCTTGCCTAACTGAGTGGGAATACTAGGCGAGTGTTGGTATTACGTCTGTTGTTAAAATGCCGGCTTTCAGGATTCCCACATCGGGGTCCTGAATGCCGGCAATTTAACTGAATCCCGCGTTTTAATGTGATCCTGGTTGTGAATATCACCAAGAATTATAGTACACCAACACCACACATTTTCCCACGCACCTCTATTGGGGGGAATTCTACTGTACAAGATGGACGATGCAATGTGCCTTTCCGGAACAGCACATTGTGTCCACCTGTACTGCAAGTTTTTCTTGCACCCCTACTGTAACTGATCGAGATGGACACCCGGCGGCAGATCACGTGCAATTGAATTCCCTATTGGTGCAAGGGAAATTGTGTGATTTTAGTGTTCGCGATGTGATAACGTTCACAGCTAATTTATAGAGGAAAAAAGGAATAGAAACCTGATTAAGTATTTCATGTGCAAATGTTAATCTGCAAACCCCTATTAAAGGAGTGGGACTCTAGTCCTGGATGCTAACTTTGGGTGCTGCTTTCTCACCAGATAGTTGTGTGACTACATATGATATACTGTATTAGTATAGAAGGGAAAGTAGCCATTTAGTGGAAGATGTCTTCATTCATCATAAATCCTAACTTTAATTTATGCAGTAAATATGTAGTGCTCTGCTACACAGAACATATTACAAGTAAATTATTAACATAAATACTGGCAATAAGGACAGTGTGTATGCTGAAAAAGGAAATGCATATACAATAAATAAAGTATTAAAATACTGCATGTGTCCTTCCTACTATCAGCTACTATTATCAGTATTTATGTTAATTGGTGATCACTCTATATCCACATAAAGAGCCATAGGTCTCAATCACTCTTAAATCCCAACATAGGTAACTAATATGCCACGCACTCCGTCAAATAATTCACATACTATAAATTATATAATGTATGTCTCATACCATGGGAATTATACCTCCAATAGTGAGTATTGTTCCATAACTATGAGGAGATAACAATATCTCATATACAGGTATACCAGTGCAGTCAAGGCTGCTGGCTTTTGATGAATGCAGAAAGGGAGCATGTGTTACTTTGTAGTGTGAAGTTAATACAATTCAAAGATTCTATTGTATAATATTGTGGTTTAAAAGAGGTTGAGACCCATAGGAGATGTATCAAGCCTCCTAAAGAGGGGAGAAGTTGCCCATAGCAATTAATGAGATTCTAGCTAGCATTTATCAAGTATATTCTTTAAAATGATAGGGAGCAGCTGATTGGTTGCTATGGCCAACTTCTCCACTTGTCCATTCTTTAGTAGGCTTGATACGTCTCCCCAATAGTTCTTTATGTGGCTATGGAGTCATCATCAATTAATATAAATATTGGTAATAGATGGTGATTAGAGGAAGGATATAGTAGGTTCGTATTTTGCGTATTGTGCACGTTTTTCTTGTTACAGAGTATCTGTCTTTGTAGTGTATATTTATGTTCCTATTTTATTGTTTTTAAGAATTCCTAAATAACAGCATTTTATATTTCTCTAACGTCCTAGTGGATGCTGGGGACTCCGTAAGGACCATGGGGAATAGACGGGCTCCGCAGGAGACTGGGCACTCCAAGAAAGATTTAGTACTACTGGTGTGCACTGGCTCCTCCCTCCATGCCCCTCCTCCAGTTAGAATCTGTGCCCGGCCAGAGCTGGGTGCTTTTAGTGAGCTCTCCTGAGCTTGCTAATAAGAAAGTATTTTAGTTAGGTTTTTTATTTTCAGAGAGCTTCTGCTGGCAACAGACTCTCTGCTACGTGGGACTGAGGGGAGAGAAGCAAACCTACTAACTGCGGCTAGGTTGCGCTTCTTAGGCTACTGGACACCATTAGCTCCAGAGGGTTCGAACACAGGATCTTAACCTTGGTCGTCCATTCCCGGAGCCGCGCCGCCGTCCCCCTCGCAGAGCCAGAAGACAGAAGCCGGCAGAAGCAAGAAGACATCGAAATCGGCGGCTGAAGACTCCTGTCTTCACATGAGGTAGCGCACAGCACTGCAGCTGTGCGCCATTGCTCCCACACCACCCGCACACTCCGGTCACTGTAGGGTGCAGGGCGCAAGGGGGGGGGGGCGCCCTGGGCAGCAATTATGATACCTCTTGGCAAAAAGGCACATATATACAGCTGGGCACTGTTTATATGTACGAGCCCCCGCCATTATTTTTACACAGAAGCGGGACAGAAGCCCGCCGCTGAGGGGGCGGGGCCTTCTTCCTCAGCACTCACCAGCGCCATTTTCTCTCTACAGCTCCGCTGAGAGGCAGCTCCCCAGGCTCTCCCCTGCAGTCTCAAGGTAGAAAAAGGGTAAAAAAGAGAGGGGGGGGGGCACATAAATTTAGGCGCATTTATCATTATACAGCAGCTACTGGGTAAACACTAAGTTACTGTGTAATCCCTGGGTTATATAGCGCTGGGGTGTGTGCTGGCATACTCTCTCTCTGTCTCCCCAAAAGACCTTGTGGGGGTCCTGTCCTCATTTAGAGCATCCCCTGTGTGTATGCGGTGTGTCGGTACGTTTGTCGACATGTTTGATGAGGAAGGATACGTGGAGGCAGAACAGGTGCAAATGAATGTGGTGTCGCCGCCGACGGTGCCGACACCTGATTGGATGGATATGTGGAAGGTTTTAAATGATAACGTGAACTCCTTGCATAAGAGGTTGGATAAAGCTGACACAGTGGGACAGTCAGGGTCTCAACCCATGTCTGATCCTACAGCTCAGAGGCCGTCAGGGTCTCAAAAGCGCCTACTATCCCAGATTGTTGACACAGATATCGACACGGATTCTGACTCCAGTGTCGATGGCGATGATGCAAAGTTGCAGCCTAAAATGACTAAAGCCATCCGCTACATGATTATAGCAATGAAGGATGTATTGCACATATCGGAGGAAAACCCTGTCCCTGACAAGAGGGTTTATATGTTTGGGGAGAAAAAGCAAGAAGTAACTTTTCCCCCTTCACATGAATTAAACGAATTATGTGAAAAAGCATGGGATTCTCCTAATAGGAAAGTGCTGATTTCCAAAAGATTACTTATGGCGTATCCTTTCCCGCCATCGGACAGGTTACACTGGGAATCCTCCCCTAGGGTAGACAAAGCGTTGACTCGCTTATCTAAGAAGGTGGCCCTGCCGTCACAGGATACGGCCGCCCTAAAGGATCCTGCGGATAGGAAGCAGGAAGGTATCCTGAAGTCTGTTTATACACATTCTGGTACTGTACTGAGGCCAGCAATTGCTTCGGCCTGGATGTGTAGTGCTGTGGCAGCATGGACAGATACTCTGTCTGAGGAGATAGATACACTGGACAGGGAGACTGTTTTACTGACCCTAGGACATATCAAAGATGCTGTCCTATATATGAGGGATGCCCAGAGGGACATTTGCCTGCTGGGCTCTAGAATAAACGCAATGTCGATTTCTGCCAGAGGGGTCCGGTGGACTCTGCAATGGACAGGTGATGCCGACTCTAAAAAACACATGGAGGTTTTACCTTACAAGGGTGAGGAATTGTTTGGGGACGGTCTCTCGGACCTAGTTTCCACAGCTACGGCTGGGAAGTCAAATTTTTTTACCATATATTCCCTCACAGCCAAAGAAAGCACCGTATTACCAAATGCAGTCCTTTCGTTCACAAAAAAGCAAGAAAGTCAGAGGTGCATCCTTTCTTGCCAGAGGCAGGGGTAGAGGAAAGAAGCTGCACCATGCAGCTAGTTCCCAGGAACAAAAGTCCTCCCCGGCTTCCACTAAATCCACCGCATGACGCTGGGGCTCCACAGGCGGAGCCAGGAGCGGTGGGGGCGCGTCTCCGAAATTTCAGCCATCAGTGGGTTCGCTCACGGGTGGATCCTTGGGCTATACAAATTGTGTCTCAGGGATACAAGCTGGAATTCGAGGTGACGCCACCTCACCGTTACCTAAAATCGGCCCTGCCAGCTTCCCCCATGGAAAGGGAGGTAGTGTTAGCGGCGATTCGCAAGTTATATCTCCAGCAGGTGGTGGTAAAGGTTCCCCTCCTTCAACAGGGAAGGGGTTACTATTCCACTATGTTTGTGGTACCGAAACCGGACGGTTCGGTCAGACCCATTTTGAATTTAAAATCCCTGAACATTTATCTGAAGAAGTTCAAGTTCAAAATGGAATCGCTCAGAGCGGTCATTGCAAGCCTGGAAAGGGGGATTTTATGGTGTCTCTGGACATCAAGGATGCTTACTTGCATGTCCCCATTTATCCACCTCATCAGGAGTACCTCAGGTTTGTGGTACAGGACTGTCATTACCAATTCCAGACGTTGCCGTTTGGCCTGTCCACGGCACCGAGGATTTTTACCAAGGTAATGGCGGAGATGATGGTGCTCCTTCGAAAGCAAGGAGTTACAATTATCCCATACTTGGACGATCTCCTCATAAAGGCGAGGTCCAGGGAGCAGTTGCTGATCAGCGTAGCACACTCTTAGGAAGTGTTGCAACAGCACGACTGTATTCTGAATATTCCAAAGTCGCAGCTGATTCCTACGACGCGTCTGCCCTTCCTGGGCATGATTCTGGACACAGACCAGAAGAAGGTGTTTCTCCCGGCGGAGAAGGCTCAGGAGCTCGTGACTCTGGTCAGAGACCTCCTAAAACCAAAACAGGTGTCGGTGCATCACTGCACGCGAGTCCTGGGAAAGATGGTGGCGTCATACGAAGCCATTCCCTTCGGCAGGTTCCATGCGAGGATCTTTCAGTGGGATCTGTTGGACAAGTGGTCCGGATCGCATCTTCAGATGCATTGGCTGCTCACCCTATCCCCCAGAGCCAGGGTGTCTCTTCTGTGGTGGCTGCAGAGTGCTCACCTTCTCGAGGGCTGCAGGTTCGGCATACAGGACTGGGTCCTGGTGACCACGGATGCAAGCCTCCGAGGATGGGGGGCAGTTACTCAGGGAAGAAACTTCCAAGGGCTGTGGTCAAGTCAGGAGGCTTGTCTGCACATCAATATCCTGGAACTAATGGCCATATACAACGCCCTGAGTCAAGCGGAGCCTCTGCTTCGAAACCAACCAGTGCTGATTCAGTCAGACAACATCACTGCAGTGGCCCATGTAAACCGCCAGGGCGGCACAAGAAGCAGGGTGGCAATGGCGGAAGCCACCAGGATTCTTCGGTGGGCGGAGAATCACGTGCAAGACAGTGTTCATTCCGGGAGTGGACAACTGGGAAGCAGACTTCCTCAGCAGACACGACCTCCACGCGGGAGAGTGGGGACTTCATCAGGAAGTCTTCACGCAGATTGCAAATCGATGGGGACTGCCACAGGTGGACATGATGTCGTCCCGCCTCAACAAAAAGCTAAAAAGGTATTGCGCCAGGTCGAGGGACCCTCAGGCGATAGCTGTGGACGCACTAGTAACACCGTGGGTGTTCCAGTCGTTCTATGTGTTTCCTCCTCTTCCTCTCATACCCAAGGTGCTGAGAATCGTAAGAAAAAGAGGAGTGAGAACAATACTCATTGTTCCGGATTGGCCAAGAAGGACTTGGTACCCGAAACTGCAAGAAATGCTCACAGAGGACCCATGGCCTCTGCCTCTCAGACAGGACCTGTTGCAACAAGGGCCCTGTCTGTTCCAAGACTTACCGCGGCTGCGTTTGACGGCATGGCGGTTGAACGCCGGATCCTAGCGGAAAAAGGCATTCCGGAGGAAGTTATTCCTACGCTGATAAAGGCTAGGAAGGACGTGACAGCAAAGCATTATCACCGTATATGGCGAAAATATGTTGCTTGGTGTGAGGCCAGGAAGGCCCCTACAGAGGAATTCCAGCTGGGCCGATTCCTGCACTTCCTACAGTCAGGAGTGACTATGGGCCTAAAATTAGGGTCCATAAAGGTCCAGATTTTGGCCCTATCCATTTTCTTTCAAAAAGAACTGGCTTCACTTCCTGAGGTTCAGACGTTTGTTAAGGGAGTGCTGCATATTCAGCCCCCTTTTGTGCCACCAGTGGCACCTTGGGATCTTAACGTGGTGTTGGGTTTCCTGAAATCCCACTGGTTTGAGCCACTTAAGACCGTGGAGCTAAAGTATCTCACATGGAAAGTGGTCATGCTGTTGGCCTTAGCTTCGGCTAGGCGGGTGTCAGAATTGGCGGCTTTGTCATGTAAAAGCCCCTATCTGGTTTTCCATATGGACAGGGCAGAATTGCGGACTCGTCCGCAATTTCTGCCAAAGGTGGTGTCATCTTTTCATTTGAACCAACCTATTGTGGTGCCTGCGGCTACTCGTGACTTGGAGGACTTGCTGGACGCAGTCAGGGCTTTGAAGGTTTATGTAACCAGAACGGCTGGAGTCAGGAAGACTGACTCGCTGTTTATCCTGTATGCATCCAACAGGCTGGGTGCTCCTGCTTCAAAGCAAACTATTGCTCGCTGGATCTGTAACACGATTTAGCAGGCTCATTCTGCGGCTGGATTGCCGCATCCAAAATCAGTGAAAGCCCATTCCACAAGGAAGGTGGGCTCTTCTTGGGCGGCTGCCCGAGGGGTCTCGGCATTACAGCTTTGCCGAGCTGCTACTTGGTCGGGTTCAAACACATTTGCAAAATTCTACAAGTTTGATACCCTGGCTGAGGAGGACCTTGTGTTTGCTCATTCGGTGCTGCAGAGTCATCCGCACTCTCCCGCCCGTTTGGGTGCTTTGGTATAATCCCCATGGTCCTTACGGAGTCCCCAGCATCCACTAGGACGTTAGAGAAAATAAGATTTTACTCACCGGTAAATCTATTTCTCGTAGTCCGTAGTGGATGCTGGGCGCCCGTCCCAAGTGCGGACTTTCTGCAATACGTGTATATAGTTATTGCTTAATAAAGGGTTATGTTATGTTGGCATCCATTGGTTGATGCTCTGTTGTTTGTTCATACTGTTAACTGGGTAAGTTTATCACAAGTTATACGGTGTGATTGGTGTGGCTGGTATGAGTCTTACCCTGGATTCCAAAATCCTTTCCTTGTAATGTCAGCTCTTCCGGGCACAGTTTCCTTGGCTGGGGTCTGGAGGAGGGGCATGGAGGGAGGAGCCAGTGCACACCAGTAGTACTAAATCTTTCTTGGAGTGCCCAGTCTCCTGCGGAGCCCGTCTATTCCCCATGGTCCTTACGGAGTCCCCAGCATCCACTACGGACTACGAGAAATAGATTTACCGGTGAGTAAAATCTTATTATATTATGTAAATAAAATATATGTTTTATTATTAAGAAAACCACAAGAGTGTGTATCCAGCAAACTATCTAATGTACTTTGTCCTCTTTTCCCAATATATATACTTTGCAGCCATTGCCACTAATTGAATCGGCCCCTTTGTATAATCTGAATATCACAAATACATTGATGAAAGCCTAGGACTTATCGCGGTACACCACTAATCACCAGGTCTTCATCTGCTAACACAATAAATTAAAATGAACCCCTAGGCGAAAAGGAAAAATAAAGTGAAGGATGTTCATCTGTGCCTACACTAAGCTACAATACTCCCCTATCCTTAACTGTTTATTAACCTTTCTGCTGCGGGGTTCACTGGGCTCCACAGGGAATGGCATTGGGGTGTAGAGTAGGATCTTGATCCGAGGCACCAACAGGCTAAAAGCTTTGACTGTTCCCAGAATGCATAGCGCCGCCTCCGTGCACAGGAGCTCAGTTTTGTAGTTGGTGCCATGCAGTGCAGGCATACAACAGGTGGGCTGCTCCATCAGCCCTCAGAAGCTTTTTCAAAGTAAAAAATGAAGACTTCAAGGGCTGCAGCAGAGACACTGTGAGTGTTAGATGTCAGTCAGACATCTCCTGCTGCAGCTCCATCACCTCCCCCAGCGGCGCTGTATACACCCGCGCCCTGGTTGCCGGGTACTTACAGCGGAGGCTCCGGTTTGCTCCTGTCAGTCACACACCCCACCACGGCTCTCCTGGATCGCGTGGCCGCACCAGGGAGGAGGTAAGAGGGTCCCCCAGACAGGACCCGCTGGAAATCGCGATCCAGCGCGGCCGTTGGGAGGCGGGCCGCGCGGTCTGGCGTGGACACTGTGGTAGTACAGGGACCCCACTAGACTACCAGGGCAAGGGCACAGGTTGGTTTTACTAAAAACTGTTTGCTATATAGCCCGCAGTACCCGGTGGTGAAGTCCAGCAAGGGGATAAGGCTTTGACCTGTAGCCCCTCCCCCAGGGCGCCATTTAGAGTAAATGTTCCCACCCTGGAGCTACATATCTCTCTCTACCTCTCTCCCTGTCAGCGTTTGGGCGCCATTAGGACAAGCTGAGCTGATCCTGGGACTGTTTGGGCAAATCCTCCTCTGTAAAGCCGCCTGCATGTCGGCGCTGTGCATTTTACCGGACACTTAAGTATTCTACATGTCTGCTGACAGTGTTAGATAAGAAACAGTGCCTTTAGTCAGGGTTATTTAGTACAAGTACCCTGTGATATACATCCATTATTTACTGTGCATTAATATATCTATTAAGTGTATAGCTATACCCTAGTATAACTATGTGTTGCTAGTCCAGTGCAGTTTTATTGCATGTCATAATTTCTGCACTGTACAATGTGACTATGTGTGTGTGCATATAGCTGCTGTGTGACCTCCATTTCGTGTATCTCACTCAGATTGCTATCCCTATATTCTGTAACCTGAGGGGGCTAAGTGTGTCAGGGTTATTATTAATATAGGTGTTTCACAAGATATACTTATTGTGTATTTTTCTTTGTGATTTTCAGTCACCATATACGTCTGGAACTCTCTGTTTGTGCTGATACACTACTCAGGGGGTTCTTGTCAGGTGTTGTGCTGCTGATATTGTACTGTGTTGCCCTGAATTGAGCTTTCAGATATGTCAGCTACAAGGGGCGACGGAGCTGAAGCTGATCCCACATTGCGTGGTGGTGACGCTGCAGACACGTTTGAGGAAAATATAGCAGCTAAGGGTTCAGGCTCTGGGGGTTCCTTAGTAGCAACGGGGGGTTCAAAATGACCCACCTTGGGCTACTTTCTCCACATTATTGAATACGCTGGTAACTAGACTTGCGCCCCCTATGGGACCTCCTGTACCGGTACAACCGCTTATGGTCCCTACGGTTAATCCGCCATGGGCAGATCAACTGTCCACTCAGTTACAGCAATTGAACCAATCACTGACTAAACAGAAGTCTAACCCTCGCCCGCCTAAGACCAAGGGGTCCTCTAAGTGGGCCTTTACTTCCTCACAATCCACTAACATCCCAGACACTTCGTCTGATGAGGAGGGCATATATACTGACCCCACAGACACTGATTCTAATGCTTCTGATGGGGAATCTGTTTCACAGGTGGATGTTCCTGACTTGTTGGAGGCTATCAGGTTAATCCTTCAAATTACTGATGACCCAGAGCCTGATACTGCCCCTAAGAAACCGGACAGATTTAAACGTCAGAAAGTGGTTAAACAAGTTTTACCTCACTCTGACCATTTGGTTGACATACGTCAGGAATCCTGGGAAAATCCAAGAAAGAAATTCACGCTTCACAAGAAGATGCTGGCTCGCTATCCCCTCGCAGCGGAGCTAAGTACAAATTGGGAGACACCCCCGCCAGTGGATTCGCAAGTGGCGCGGCTGGTGGTATCCTCAGCTCTGCCTGTAACTACCGTCACGTCTCTGAAAGAACTGACGGATAAGCGTGTGGAGGGTTGTTTAAAGGCGATTTACACCTTAGCAGGTGCTGCGCTTGGCCCACCATTGTAGCGACTTGGGCTGCAGAGGCCGTTGAAGCGTGAGCTCAGGAGTTGGAAGCTGAGTTGCCTGCCAATGCTTCTGATCATGCTGGACAAATGTCTGTCGTATATTGTCACAGCTTCTCATTACATTAAAGAGGCGGCTTCTGATGCCGGTATTCTGGCGGCCAAGGCTTCTACTACGTCCATTTTGGCTCGCCGTATTCTCTGGTTGCGGTCCTGGTCTGTGGATCTGGACTCTAAGAAAACCCTGGAGGTGCTCCCTGTTAAGGGAGACATTCTTTTTGGAGAAGACCTCAACAAGATAGTGGCTGACTTAGCTTCAGCTAAAACAGCATGTCTACCGAATACTGCTCCTTCGGTATCGAAGGCTAAGAGTACTTCCTTTCTCTCCTTTTATCCTTCAGGGAAAGCAAAGGGTCAGGCGTACCCGAAACAGGCTCGCACTTCCAAAACCAATAAGCCCAAACCTAAACGGGCCTGGGCTGCCCGTCAGCATGCTTCCAAAACTGACAAGCCTGCTGCATGACGGGGCGGGCCTCCCTCTGGGGGATCCCAGGGTGGGGGGCCGAATTCTAGGGTTTACCCAGGAATGGTTGAAGACCACTTCAGATGCCTGGGTATGGGAAGTCGTCACTCAAGGGTACGCAGTATCCTTCAAAAATCGTCCCCCTCTTTGAGTGTGCCTGACAGACATCCCTTCGGATCCAGTGAAGGCAAAGACTCTTCATTCTGTGGTACAGTCCCTCCTGGACACAGGAGTGGTAGTACAGGTGCCTCTGGCTCAGAGAGGCTGGGGGTACTATTCACCACTGTTCCTAGTCCTGAAACTGAATGGGTCCTCCCGGCCCATTCTTAACCTCAAGTCCTTGAACAAATTTGTGAAGGTCTCCAACTTTCGTATGGAAACTCTTTGCTCTATTGTTCTGGCCTTGGAACCTGGGGATTATATCGTCTCCCTGGATATACAGGATGCTTACCTGCATATTCCCATTGCAATGTCGCATAAGCAGTACCTGAGGTTTGCGGTTGGCAACCTCCATTACAAATTTCGGGCGTTACCTTTTGGTTTGACCACGGCTCCACGAGTCTTCACCAAGGTCATGGCGGTAATGACGGCTGTACTACGCCGTCAAGGGGTCAGGATCCTGCCGTATCTGGACGACTTGTTGATCCTAGCGAATTCCCCAGAAATACTCCTACGCCATCTAGATCTGACTATCCGGCTTCTGCATGCCCACGGGTGGCTCATCAACTGGAAGAAATCTTCCCTGGTCCCTGCTCAGAGCATGGTGCACCTGGGGGCGTTGTTGGACACTCACAACCAGCGGTTGTTCTTGTCTCAGGAGAAAGTCCTGAAGCTTCAGGATAGGAGTCGATGCTTTCTGTCTTGTCCGCAAGTGTCGATACATTCGGCAATGCAAGTGCTAGGTCTCAGGGTGTCGGCTTTCGACATGGTGGCGTACGCTCAATTCCATTTCCGCCCTCTGCAGAAACTGATTCTTGCAAGTGGGACGGCCTGCCTCATCGGATCAGGCAGCAAATGATCTCCTTGTCTCCGGAGGTCCGTCTGTCACTACACTGGTGGCTTCAGGACCATCGATTGAGCAGGGGTCGTCCCTTCTGGATCTCCAACTGGGTCCTGCTAACGACGGATGCCAGTCTGAGAGGTTGGGGCGCGGTGTTGGAGCAACACTCCCTTCAGGGTCAGTGGACCAGGGAGGAGTCTCTCCTCCCAATAAACATTCTGGAATTGCGGGCGGTGTTCAACTCACTGAACTTGGCCCAGCATTTAATACAGAACAGACCTGTTCAAGTACAGTCGGACAACGCCACCACAGTGGCGTACATAAATCATCAAGGCGGCACTCGAAGCCGCATGGCAATGAGGGAAGTATCCAGGATTCTTCAATGGGCGGAACGCCATCTGCCGGCCATATCGGCAGTATTCATTCCGGGGGTCCTAAACTGGGAAGCGGACTTTCTCAGTCGTCAGGACGTACACGCCGAAGAGTGGAGCCTCCATCCAGAAGTGTTTCAATCAACTCCTCGTGGACAAATGGGGCCTTCCAGATGTGGACCTGATGGCGTCTCAACACAATCACATGGTTCCGGTCTTCGGAGCAAGGACAAGGGATCCTCAAGTAACGTTCATGGACGCACTGGCAATTCCATAGAACTTTCGGCTGCCATACGTGTTCCCTCTGGTGTCACTCCTGCCCAGAGTAATAAGGAAGTTAAAGCAAGAAGGAGGAATCCTACTTCTGATCGCTCCCGCGTGGCCCAGACGGCATTGGTTCTCAGACCTCCAGGGTCTTTCGTTGGAGCGTCCCCTTCTACTTCCACCGCGCCCGGATCTCCTCCTTCAGGGCCCCTGTGTGTATCAGGATTTAGCCCGGTTGGCTTTGACGGCGTGGCTCTTGAAGCTTCCATCCTGAGGGCCAAAGGATTTTCTGAGGCGGTCATTCAAACCATGTTGAAGGCTCGGAAACCGGCTTCTGCTCGGATTTATGATAGGGTCTGGAATTCTTACTTTGCTTAGTGCGCCACTAATAATCATGACGCTTACAAGTTTAATACGGCCAAACTTTTGGCCTTTCTACAACAAGGCCTGGACTTGGGCCTTCGTCTGGCCTCCATCAAGGTTCATATTTCTGCCTTGTCGGTTTGGTTTCAGAGAAAAATTGCGACTTTACAAGATGTTCATACGTTCACTCAGGGTGTGTTGCGGATTCAACCTCCTTATGTCCCGCGTGTGGCTCCTTGGGACTTGTCGGTGGTTCTGGAGGCGTTGCAAGGGTCTCTATTTGAGCCTCTTGAATCTGCAGACCTTAAGTGGCTTTCTCTTAAGGTATTGTTTCTGCTGGCTATTGCCTCTGCTAGATGGGTGTCGGATTTGGGTACCTTGTCTTGTAGGTCCCCATATCTGAATTTTCACCGTAATCGGGCGGTTCTTAGAACACGTCCTGGGTACTTACCTAAGGTGGTATCTTCTTTCCACCTTAATCAGGAGATCGTGGTTCCGGCCTTTGCGTCTCCTGAATTGTCTTCCAAAGAGCGGTCTTTGGATGTGGTACGGGCTCTCCATATCTATGTGAAGAGATCTGCATCCCTTCGGAAGTCTGATTCTCTCTTTGTACTGTTTGGTTTTCACAAACGTGGCTGGCCTGCTCACAAGCAGACCCTGGCCAGATGAATTAGAATGGTAATTACACATGCTTATGTACAGGCTGGCCTTCCAGCTCCTGCTACCATCAAGGCCCATTCTACTTGGTCTGTTGGACCTTCTTGGGCGGCCCGCCGTGGTGCGACCCTTGAACAATTGTGCAAGGCGGCTACGTGGTCCTCAGTGAACATGTTCATAAGGTTCTATGCCTTCAATACTTCTGCCTCCCAGGATGCTTTCTTTGGACGCCGGGTTCTTGTGCCCGCTACAGTGCGTCCCCTCCCATGAGGAACTGCTTTAGGACATCCCCAATGTCATTCCCTGTGGAACCCAGTGTACCCCGCAGCAGAAAACGAGATTTATGGTAAGAACTTACCTTTGTTAATACTCTTCCTGCGAGGTACACTGGGCTCCACAGGGCGCCCACCCTGACGCACTTAGCTTCTTTGGGTTGGTATGGCATTAGCCACTGACACTTTCTCCTGTCTTGAGAATGTGGTGTATGTGGTGTCAGGAATCGACTTACCACAGCTGCATCTGTCCGTTGGTGCGGTCTCCGTCCGGGGTCCCTACGTCTCGCTGCCACTGGTCACCTTGTCGCCGGACGTCATCTTGGGCCTAAGGACATTCCTGTTGCCAGCGGGCGTGCATGCACGCCGCGTTCCCGCCGGGCCGCGGCATGGGCGCCGCCATGACAGTTTCCATCAGACTACCGCATCAGCCAATCCGGAGCTTGGCCGCACCTCCTCATTCACTTTCCACCAATACCTACAGACTGGGGGGTATATCAGGAGCAGCAAAGTGAGTCAGTCCTTGTCCTGGACTTCGTGTCACTCCTATGACCTGTGTCTCTGGCTCCGTTCTCCAGTTCCTCCGTTTACCTGCTTTGCCTTCCAGTTTGATCCTGTACTACCATGGAACCACAAGCACCAGCAATCCTTGCACTTGTGATCAAGCTTCACACCTTTACCAGCTACAGTGTGCTCCAGCCCTTTGCAGTAGAGTAGGGGTGGGCAAAATACGGCCCGCGGGCCGGATGCGGCCCGCAAACCGATCCTTCCCGGCCCACTGCCTCCCACTAGCAAGCAATGACAAGCGGCCCGACCGGCTGAGCTGCTTGTCATTGCTCTGCAGTACCTCCAACCAAGCTGCCGGTGCCAGTCTCCCCTGCTGCTGCTGCTGCTGCTGCACGGCGCCTGCGTTGTAGTAGCCTCCTCCTCCTCCCGCCTGCAGAGTCCCCAGTGACAACGGCTGTGTGCAGCCTAAAAGGGGCGGAGCTACGTGTCGACGAGGGGGCGGGGCTACACGGGACCTCAGGGGGCGGAGCTACACGGGACAAGAGCCAGACTGCTACAGATCAATCTTTCCTGCCACTGACAGCCAGATCAGTGAGTTAATGGAAAAAGTGAGTGAAAGAAAGAATGTGTGTGTGTGTGTGTGTGTGTGTGTGTGTGTGTATTTGTGTGTGCGGGCAGTGGCGTCAGACTGTCTTTAGGTTGGGGGGTAGAGATCTTTAGCTCTCGCTGTACCAACCCCTCCAGTGTTCTCTCACTGTGTCACCCCCACCGTGTTCTGTCACCGAGTCACCCCCCAGTGTTCTGTCACTGTGTCACCCCCACCGTGTTCTGTCACCATGTCACCCCCCAATGTCCTGTCACCGAGTCACCCCCCAGTGTTCTGTCACTGTGTCACCCCCACCGTGTTCTGTCACCATGTCACCCCCCAATGTCCTGTCACCGAGTCACCCCCCAGTGTTCTGTCACCGTGTCACCCCCCCATGTTCTGTCACCGTGTCACCTCCCCATGTTCTGTCACCGAGTCACCCCCCAGTGTTCTGTCACCGTGTCACACCCCCGTATTCTGTCACCGTGTCACCCCCCCGTGTTCTGTCACCGTGTCACCCCCCCATGTTCTGTCACCGAGTCACCCCCCAGTGTTCTGTCACCGAGTCACCCCCCCGTATTCTGTCACCGTGTCACCCCCCCATGTTTTGTCACCATGTCACCCCCCCCATGTTCTGTCACCGTATCACACCCCAGTGTTCTGTCACCGTGTCACCCCATGTTCTGTTACCGTGTCACCCCCCCCCCCCATGTTCTGTCACTGTGTCACCCCCCCGTGTTCTATCACTGTCACCCCCCGTGTTCTATCACTGTCACCCCTCGTGTTCTATCACTCTCACCCCCCGTGTTCTATCACTCTCACCCCCCGTGTTCTATCACTCTCACCCCCCGTGTTCTGTCACTGTCACCCCCCGTGTTCTGTCATCGTGTCACCCCCCTGTGTTCTGTCACTGTGTCACACCACCGTGTTCTATCACTATGTCACACCTTTCCCCAGGGGCCATAAGACACTGGATAATTTGCTTGCTGCGCAATGATTATCCCAAATAAAATGTTAATGTGTAAAAGGGGGCTCTACCTGCTGTAATGTGTAAAAGGGGGCTCTACCTTCCGTACTGTGTAAAAAGGGGGCTCTACCGTCCATAATATGTATAAGGGAGCTCTACCTGCCATAATGTGTGTAAGAGGGGCTCTACCTGGTATAATGTGTGTAAGTGGCGCTACTGGTGGCGCAATTTGAATAATGGAGACTATTGAGCAGCCTAATATGAATCTATTCTTTTTTGGCCATGCCCCTTCCATATGAAGCCACGTCCCTATATTTTTGGCACGTAGGGGGAGCTGCTATTTTATGTGTGGCCCTCGGATACTGACAAAAAAGCGTCAAGTGGCCCCTCAGCTGAAATAATTGCCCACCCCTGCAGTAGAGACTCTCCTCCAGGTGCATCTCATCATCTACACCTGTTCATCAGCCTGCAAGCTGCCAGTGTTATTTCAAACTGCATTGAGAACTTTAACACTTGTCTCCTGCAATTGCTACCAGGCTTGCTATTCCCATCATCATCTCTGCTGGCTCCACGGCCTAACAACCCTCGGTTCCCATACCGACACATGGATCCCCTGATCGATTGAACTTACTATACAGACTTTGCCATAGACTCTCAGCTTCCACGCTGCACATTCACAATTGCATTTGTTACTGTTATTTTCAAGTATTCCTGCTGCCATATTGTTTAAACTTATTGTTTAATAAACAACGTCGCGCTCATGCGCAGGAATCCAATCCAGCCTCCTCACTTCTTCCATCCTACCTCCACTGACCCACTAGCGCCCCTTCCGGGAACACAAACTAAACAGAACCTGACGTGGCTACTAATGGTTATCGTCTCTTTTATCTGCTACTGCATTGGACTGGTTAACAAAAACTGAGCTTCTGTGCACGGAGGCGGGGTTAGCGAGGAGGTGGTGCTATGCATTCTGGGAACAGTCAAAGGTTTTAGCCTGTTGGTGCCTCGGATCAAGATCCTACTCTACACCCCAATGTCATTCCCTGTGGAGCCCAGTGTACCTCGTAGAAAGAGATTTAACAACGGTAAGTTCTTACCATAAATCTCGTTTTCATTATATTACACCAACTTATTACTCAGCGCGTTACGTAGAGTGTTTAATGACTAACATCCATCCCTGCCCTAGAGGAGCTTACCACACAGACACCCATTAACATTAAACTACCAGTATGGGTTTGGACTGTGAGAGGAAACTGCAGGATCCAACATCAACCCACAGAAACCTCGAAAGAACATACAAACTCTTCAGTGATAGTACGTACCCTATCATTATGGAACTCATAGCTCCAATGTTTTGAAGCAATAATACTAACCACTCTGACACCAACATTTATCTATTCCATCATCCATTTTTCAATCCCCGTGCCATTTACCCGGTGATTTGTGCAGCACTGCTGCCACCAAGGCAGGACTCCGGAGAGGTAAGTATTAAAGAAATGGGTGCAGCCTGTGCGGTGTGGGTTTCCCTGGAACCATAGGGCCCATGTGCACCTCACACCTTCATCTCATTACAGATACGCCACTGCTTTCACACCAAAATCCCAGATCCAATCTGGGTTAATGAGCACAGTTTCAACCCGTGATAGAGCTGCTCAGACCCTTTTCACACCACTCATTGGGTGGAATTCAAATGTTTGAAAAGTCGGTTGGGTGTCTGTTTTTTCCTGTCTATTAGATAGGAAAAAACAGACTCCCAACTGACTTTTCAAACATTTGAATCTCCCCCAGTGTATCCAGGTTATTCCGGGGTCATCACCTTTCACACTGCACCTGTGTCTGCCCTGCATAACAAGTGTGAGTCATTAAATTGACATTACACGCTCATAAAGATGACTCAAAACCCGGCCCAAATAACCTGGATCCCCTCTTTCACACCATAGTGTATCTGGTACGGTCCATGTAATTACCCTTGATCAAGGACCTGGGACACATAACCCTGGTTGACCCTTTCACATCAAGACACGACCTGGGTTTACTTGGCAATATCCTGGGTCAAAAGATCAGTGTGAAATGGGTATAAGGGACCCTTATAGTATCTGTAAATATTGAAACAATTAGTGCTTTTCAGTTTATTTCAGTGGTGAGTTGTGTGTCTAAGGACACAAAATATGTGTCATTTGGCAGTAAGAGTAGATTTTGTTTTAGTTTTCAACAGACAATTTGCGTAAAAATTACTATTTTAAGTATGCGTAAGTTGTAGTACTCAGCACTATAATTTTCATTAGGGACACAGGGCTACATTCACAAAGCGCTTCTCAGGCAGGTTTAACATAAAAATGTAAAGAAGCACTAACATGAAGGGGTTAAATTAGAAACAAGGGGGTAAATTTACTGAGATGGGAGTTCTATTTAAGATGGGATGTTGCCCATAGCAACCAGTCAGATTCCAGGTATTATCTTCTAGAAGGTGCTAGATAAATGAGAAGTAGAATCTGATTGGTTGCTATGGGTAACATCACATCTTAAATAGAACTCCCATCTTAGTAAATTTTCCCCAAGGGTGGTAGTTGCTGTTGCAATGGCGTATAGACGCTGGCAACAGCAGCTGAACTTACCCCCCTCATGACCCAAGCTAGCCCAGGACCTGTAGATTATTTTTTGGAGTCCTATGGGCTGCCAACTAAGATCTGTGAGTCGTATGCCGTATAGCTATTTGTATTGACCCCTAAGTATAAAGTCTGATGTTCTTTTTGCTTAACTTAGTGTTACTTTGAATTTTTACTTCAAACCTAACGAGAAGGAGCTGCTTATAAAAGCTGCCGCTTTGTAAATATAGTTCATACAGAGCCTTTCAGTGAGTTACCGTCTAAAACCAAAAACCCCATATATACATTTTACTTGTGAAGAATAGGTCTGTGGCATTTGTTGAGAAAAAAAATAGAATTACATACACAATTTCTGATTGAAACCAACAGCATTGTAAACTGAGCTTTGTGTGATGAGTACATAACTTTTTGTATGTTTATTTTTGTGTTATTTTGGTCACCAGATGCTTGATGAGAACCACCACCTCATACAGTGTATAATGGATTATCAAAGCAAGGGGAAGACAGCAGAGTGTACACAGTGAGTGACCTTACAGACAAAGTACGCTTGCCCGCACATAGTATGGGTGTTTCCCAAGCTGCAAAATGCGTTTCATTATCTTACACATTTATTTTTGCTCCTATAAACTTCAGCGGGTGGAGGTTGAGCATTAGAGGATGTTCCTATTTTTGATGTCGGCTTTAGGGCCTTATTAGTGCCAGTAATTGAACATTTCCCTATGCTTTAAATGGGATATCTTTTGCACATTCCAGTTACATTTTATGCAAGATATCTCATGTACAGTTGCCGTTCTACCAATGGAATAAAAGTGCAGAAAACTACAAATGTGGCAGATGGCATGCTATCCTATATTTAAATATGAATGATGCAAATGGTGACTGGTATGTGCAGCAGTGAATGATGCCACCTGTTGGCATCCATGACTACCCTTCACCATTTATCTTAATTGAACTTCCATCCTCTTCTAGTTATGCAGGTCTTTTGATATTGTACTGCATGGGTACTATTGGTCAATTGTTTCCTTCGTAGAAGTTGTGGCGGTCGCTGGTGTCACCAAGGATGCAGCAGAAATAACCAAATGGTGAACAGAGATGGCAGTTGAAATGACAGACAGTTGAATACACTGGGGATGAAGCCTTGTGAGCACTATGCACATGTGTGTAGCACACTCTGCCATAGCTCAGAGAGTAAACACATACATACAGTATGAAGGCCTGCAAGTTTTTTTCTCATGTCAAAGCTTATGGAAGGAGAGGCAGAACTTTAGGGCCCCATACAATAGTACCCCTTTCACATCGCACAAATAATGCCGACACGGGTAAGTGTGCGGTGTGAAAGCGCCAAGTCCAAATTCATGGGTTACCTGACCCGGTTATTCAACCCGGGTTATAAGCAGTGTTATTCCCGGGTTGAATACCGGGTTAGTGGTTGCTTAAACGGATTCCCGGGTCGATGCCAGCCAAAAGGGGTAGGAGAGTCTCCAATGACTGATCCCACCCGGGAAGGACCCGTTTCCAATTCCCGGGTGAGATCCGGCATTGGAGATCTGAAGGGGGTATAGGACGATAATGCCCGATTTCATCCGATTTCGGGCATTCGGCTCGATATATCTGATGAAATCGGGCATTTTGGAGGTGTTTCCGATCCGATGCGCGTTCCCGTGAGCATCGGTTCGGATCCTCCAGATTGAATGTGCTGCACGTTCAATCATGTCCGACCCCGCAGGCATGGCTAGGATCGCCTAAGATACATCGTATGCAAAAGGACAGCATGCGATGTATCTTGGGCGATCCTGCCGCCCGGGAGGCTGCCGGGGTGATCGCCTGCGACATGTCAGACGGACATGTCGCGTTAGTGTATGGGGCCCTTTAGGCTGAATTCAGTAGGATAAATTTGTTTGGGTAGCTATCTGGGCACACCTATGGATTTGTGAAGGGAGGATGGTATATAGGGCCTAATTCAGACAGCAAATTTGTCAGCAGATGGGCAAAACCATGGGGGTCATTCAGACCTGATCGCTCACTAGCTGTTCTATGCAGTCCTGCGTTCGCCCACCGGGGAGTGTATTTTTGCTGTGCAAGTATGTGATTGCATGTGCAGCCGAGCGATACAAAGAAACTTTGTGCAGTTTCTGAGTTGCCCAGGACTTACTCAGCCGCTGCAATCACTTCAGCCTGTCCGGGGGCGGAATTGACGTCAGACACCCACCCTGCAAACGCTTGGACACGCCTGTGTTTTTCCAACCACTCCCTGAAAACGGTCAGTTACCACCCACAAACGCCTTCTTCCTGTCAATCTCCTTGCGATCGGCTGTGTGAACGGATTCTTCGTAAAACCCATCGCACAGCAACGATCCACTTTGTACCCGTGCGACGCGCCTGCGCATTTCGGTGCATGCGCAGTTCTGACCTGATCGCAGTGCTGCAAAAAATGCTAGCGAGTGGTCAGGTCTGAATTATCCCCCATGTGCACTGCAGGGGGGAGAGATGTAACATGTGCAGAGAAAGATTTGGGTGGGGTGTGTTAAAACTGAAATCAAAATGCAGTGTAAAGATAAAGCAGCCAGTATTTACCCTGCACAGAAACAATATAACCCACCCAAATCTAACTCTCTGCACGTTATATCTGCCCCCCCTGCAATGCACATGGGCCCTCATTCCGAGTTGTTCGCTCGCAAGCTGCTTTTAGCAGATTTACTCACGCTAAGCCGCCGCTTACTGGGAGTGAATCTTAGCTTCTTAAAATTGCGAACGACGTATTCGCAATATTGCGATTACACCTCTCTTAGCAGTTTCTGAGTAGCTCCAGACTTACTCGGCATCTGCGATCAGTTCAGTGCTTGTCGTTCCTGGTTTGACGTCACAAACACACCCAGCGTTCGCCCAGACACTCCTCCGTTTCTCCAGCCACTCCCGCGTTTTTCCCAGAAACGGTAGCGTTTTTCCGCACACACCCATAAAACGGCCAGTTTCCGCCCAGTAACACCCACTTCCTGTCAATCACACTACGATCACCAGAACGAAGAAAAAGCCGTGAGTAAAATTCTTAACTGCATAGCAAATTTACTTGGCGCAGTCGCACTGCGCACACGCACTAAGCGGAAAATCGCTGCGATGCGAAAAAAATTACCGAGCGACCAACTCGGAATGACCACCATGGTTTTGCCCAACTGCTAACAAATTTGCTGCTACGATTAGGTCTGAATTAGGCCCATAGGTTATATAACTGCCTGATAAAGCTAGTTCTAGAGCTTTCTAACGTGGTAAAAAATAAATAAATGGATCTGGGGTAAATAATTCCATCCCCTAAAATGTGTTGTGTTATTCCTGCCAAAGGAAGACTCAATCATACAAAGATACAACAGAAAAAAAATAATTTCAGAACATAAACTTATTTTGCATTCTCATCTAAAAAAAAAAATGTATATACTGTATAGGTAAAAATCTAAGTCACAGCTCATTAATGCGAATACATTACTTCAGACCAGCAATTATGTGCATATGCACCTGTTAGGAGACTTATCTCTAATGCCTCTTGTAGGGCAGCTGCAAGTACACACTGATGATGATGATGATGATGACTATTATTAAAGTGTGCACATATGCAGCCAATGCAGAGGTTTTGCGGTGCGCTCAGCAGAATATGCAAATATACACTATTTTTCTATGCACTTTTTTTGAGTTTACGATTTTGCTGCCAACTCTGTATCCGCTACACTGAGTGTAGGAGTTGTACCGAGATGGTATTGCTAAACGGCTCTGTACATTAGCGTTCACGATAGGCTGTTTTTAGCAGGACGTCACACCCTGTACAATTTTAAAACGTCAAAATGCACCTTGCCTTAATCGCGGCGCCCTGATAAAGCAGCCTACTTGGTGCCATCCCCGCCCTTGGATGGGAAAAGTTGCAGTATGGCAATCTCTGCTGGTGAATAGATGCAATGTGCATGTGCAAACATTGAGGAGAGAGATTGGGGAAAGCCCAGCACCTCTGTACGTGCTGGGCACTCCCCTAAGAGTGATGCCGACGTGGCTGCGAACCTGTGACTGCACTTCCCTGCCCTGCCCACATCCTAGCGGGGACATTAGTACTTGGTGTAGCAGTGCACATCTGCACTACCGTGTCATTTCCCACAGCATATATGGGGTAACATTGCATTGTATAATATACAATACATGGCAATAAATAGGATCAATTTGAATAATCGTTTTAATTAATTGTTAATTTATAATTAATAATAATACAAGTGCTTTGACAGGAAACTGAAGATGCATAAGGAATAGAACCCTTCACCAAACTGCTTACACTCCAGTTAGGTTAATACAGTGGTGCAAGTAGAAATATTTTCTTAGTGGCACTGACTGTTCCGAAAAATGGGTGTGGTCACGTGTCATGAGGGGGCATGACATGAGGGGGGGTGCCTCAGGGACGTGCGGTGAGCTAAATAGCTCAGGAGACACTGGCTAGCACCAGAGCCAGATTTACATGAAATATATGAGCCAAAGCGTACATCTGGGCATTATACACAGGTGCAGCAGGATTAACTCCTGGAAATTTGGTGAGTTTTGATCAGAGATGTGCGGAAAAGTTAGCCAGGTGAGGCACTGCCTCACCAGCCGTAGACTTTTTACTTCAGAGTTTTGGCTATACAAATTATTAGAATAATACAAAGAATAAATTTCAAACATATTCTTTGTTTCTCTAACGTCCTAGTGGATGCTGGGAACTCCGTAAGGACCATGGGGAATAGCGGGCTCCGCAGGAGACTGGGCTCTCTAAAGAAAGATTTAGTACTATCTGGTGTGCACTGGCTCCTCCCTCTATGCCCCTCCTCCAGACATCAGTTAGAATCTGTGCCCGGCCAGAGCTGGGTGCTTTTAGTGAGCTCTCCTGAGCTTGCTAATGAGAAAGTATTTTGGTTAGGTTTTTTTTATTTTCAGAGAGCTTCTGCTGGCAACAGACTCTCTGCTACGTGGGACTGAGGGGAGAGAAGCAAACCTACTAACTGCGGCTAGGTTGCGCTTCTTAGGCTACTGGACACCATTAGCTCCAGAGGGATCGAACACAGGACCTGACCTTGTCGTCCGTTCCTGGAGCCGCGCGCCGTCCCCCTCGCAGAGCCAGAAGACAGAAGCCGGCAGAAGCGTAGAAGACATCGAAATCGGCGGAAGAAGACTCCTGTCTTCACATGAGGTAGCGCACAGCACTGCAGCTGTGCGCCATTGCGCCCACACTAACCCACACACTCCGGTCACTGTAGGGTGCAGGGCGCAGGGGGGTGGGGCGCCCTGGGCAGCAATTGATACCTCCTGGCGAAAACTGCATATAGACAGTGGGACACTGTTATATGTATGAGCCCCCGCCATTTATTTTGCAGAAAATCGCGGGACAGAAGCCCGCCACTGAGGGGGCGGGGCCTTCTTCCTCAGCACTCACCAGCGCCATTTTCCTGCCACAGCTCAGCTGAGAGGAAGCTCCCCAGGCTCTCCCCTGCAGAATCACGGTAGAAGGGTGAAAAAGAGAGGGGGGGCACATAAATTTAGGCGCATTAATCATAATACAGCAGCTACTGGGTAAACACTAAAGTACTGTGTAATCCCTGGGTTATATAGCGCTGGGGTGTGTGCTGGCATACTCTCTCTCTGTCTCTCCAAAAGGCCTTGTGGGGGTCCTGTCCTCATTTAGAGCTTCCCCTGTGTGTGTGGTGTGTCGGTACGACATGTTTGACGAAGAGGGCTATGTGGAGGCAGAGCAAGTGCAGTTGACTGACGTGTCGCCGCCGACGGTGCCGACACCTGATTGGATGGATATGTGGAAGGTGTTAAATGATAATGTAAACTCCTTACATAAAAGGTTGGATAAAGCTGATACCTCGGGCCAGTCAGGGTCTCAACCCATGCCTGATCCTACAGCGCAGAGGCCCTCAGGGTCTCAAAAGTGTCCACTATCCAAAATGGTTGACACAGATGTCGACACGGATTCTGACTCCAGTGTCGACGACGATGATGCAAAATTGCAACCAAAAATTACAAAAGCTATACGCTACATGATTATAGCGATGAAGGATGTTTTACACATATCAGAGGTAAACCCTGTCCCTGACAAGAGGGTTTATATGTATGGGGAGAAAAAGCAAGAGGTGACTTTTCCCCCTTCACATGAGTTAAATGAGTTATGTGAAAGAGCGTGGGATTCCCCAGATAAGAAAGTCCTGATTTCCAAAAGGTTACTTATGGCGTACCCTTTCCCGCCAGAGGACAGGGTGCGCTGGGAATCCTCCCCTAGGGTAGATGAAGCTCTCACACGCTTATCTAAGAAGGTGGCCCTGCCGTCGCAGGATACGGCCACCCTAAAGGATCCTGCAGATAGAAAGCAAGAAAGTATCCTGAAATCTGTTTATACACATTCAGGGACTCTACTGAGGCCGGCAATTGCGTCGGCGTGGATATGTAGTGCTGTAGCAGCGTGGACAGATAATCTGACTGAGGAAATGGATACCTTGGACAGGGATACCATTATGCTGACCCTGGGGCAGATAAAAGACACTGTCCTATATATGAGGGATGCCCAGAGGGACATTTGCATACTGGGCTCTAGGATTAATGCAATGTCAATTTCTCTGACGTCCTAAGTGGATGCTGGGGACTCCGTCAGGACCATGGGGGGATAGCGGCTCCGCAGGAGACAGGGCACAAAAGTAAAAGCTTTAGGATCAGGTGGTGTGCACTGGCTCCTCCCCCTATGACCCTCCTCCAAGCCTCAGTTAGGTTTTTGTGCCCGGCCGAGAAGGGTGCAATCTAGGTGACTCTCCTAAAGAGCTGCTTAGAGTAAACGTTTTATTAGGTTTTTTATTTTCAGTGAGTCCTGCTGGCAACAGGCTCACTGCAACGAGGGACTTAGGGGAGAAGAAGTGAACTCACCTGCGTGCAGGATGGATTGGCTTCTTAGGCTACTGGACACTAGCTCCAGAGGGACGATCACAGGTACAGCCTGGATGGGTCACCGGAGCCGCGCCGCTGACCCCCTTGCAGATGCTGAAGAGAGAAGAGGTCCAGAAATCGGCGGCTGAAGACTTCTCAGTCTTCATGAGGTAGCGCACAGCACTGCAGCTGTGCGCCATTGCTCTCAGCACACTTCACACCAACGGTCACTGAGGGTGCAGGGCGCTGGGGGGGGCGCCCTGGGCAGCAATGAAAGTACCTATACTGGCTAAAAATACATCACATATAGCCTCTGGGGCTATATGGATGTATTTAACCCCTGCCAGGTTGTCAGAAAAACGGGAGAAGAAGCCCGCCGAAAAGGGGGCGGGGCCTATTCTCCTCAGCACACAGCGCCATTTTCCCTCACATAACTGCTGGTGGGAAGGCTCCCAGGCTCTCCCCTGCACTGCACTACAGAAACAGGGTTAAAACAGAGAGGGGGGGTGGCACTTATTTGGCGATATGATTATATATTAAGATGCTATAAGGGAAAACACTTATATAAAGGTTGTCCCTGTATAATTATAGCGTTTTGGTGTGTGCTGGCAAACTCTCCCTCTGTCTCCCCAAAGGGCTAGTGGGGTCCTGTCCTCTATCAGAGCATTCCCTGTGTGTGCTGTGTGTCGGTACGTGTGTGTCGACATGTATGAGGACGATGTTGGTGAGGAGGCGGAGCAATTGCCTGTAATGGTGATGTCACTCTCTAGGGAGTCGACACCGGAATGGATGGCTTATTTAGGGAATTACGTGATAATGTCAACACGCTGCAAGGTCGGTTGACGACATGAGACGGCCGGCAAACAAATTAGTACCTGTCCAGGCGTCTCAAACACCGTCAGGGGCTTTAAAACGCCCATTTACCTCAGTCGGTCGACACAGACACGGACACTGACTCCAGTGTCGACGGTGAAGAAACAAACGTATTTTCCTTTAGGGCCACACGTTACATGTTAAGGGCAATGAAGGAGGTGTTACATATTTCTGATACTACAAGTACCACAAAAAAGGGTATTATGTGGGGTGTGAAAAAACTACCTGTAGTTTTTCCTGAATCAGATAAATTAAATGAAGTGTGTGATGATGCGTGGGTTTCCCCCGATAGAAAATTATTGGCGGTATACCTTTTCCCGCCAGAAGTTAGGGCGCGTTGGGAAACACCCCTTAGGGTGGATAAGGCGCTCACACGCTTATCACAAGTGGCGTTACCGTCTCCAGATACGGCCGCCCTCAAGGAGCCAGCTGATAGGAGGCTGGAAAATATCCTAAAAAGTATATACACACATACTGGTGTTATACTGCGACCAGCGATCGCCTCAGCCTGGATGTGCAGCGCTTGGGTGGCTTGGTCGGATTCCCTGACTGAAAATATTGATACCCTTGACAGGGACAGTATTTTATTGACTATAGAGCATTTAAAGGATGCATTTCTATATATGCGAGATGCACAGAGGGATATTTGCACTCTGGCATCAAGAGTAAGTGCGATGTCCATATCTGCCAGAAGATGTTTATGGACACGACAGTGGTCAGGTGATGCAGATTCCAAACGGCACATGGAAGTATTGCCGTATAAAGGGGAGGAGTTATTTGGGGTCGGTCCATCGGACCTGGTGGCCACGGCAACAGCTGGAAAATCCACCTTTTTTACCCCAAGTCACATCTCAGCAGAAAAAGACACCGTCTTTTCAGCCTCAGTCCTTTCGTCCCCATAAGGGCAAGCGGGCAAAAGGCCAGTCATATCTGCCCAGGGATAGAGGAAAGGGAAGAAGACTGCAGCATGCAGCCCATTCCCAGGAACAGAAGCCCTCCACCGCTTCTACCAAGTCCTCAGCATGACGCTGGGGCCGTACAAGCGGACTCAGGTGCGGTGGGGGGTCGTCTCAAGAGTTTCAGCACGCAGTGGGCTCACTCGCAAGTGGACCCCTGGAGCCTACAAGTAGTATCCCAGGGGTACAGATTGGAAATTCGAGACGTCTCCCCCTCGCAGGTTCCTGAAGTCTGCTTTACCAACGTCTCCCTCCGACAGGGAGGCAGTATTGGAAACAATTCACAAGCTGTATTCCCAGCAGGTGATAATCAAAGTACCCCTCCTACAACAAGGAAAGGGGTATTATTCCACACTATATTGTGGTACTGAAGCCAGACGGCTCGGTGAGACCTATTCTAAATCTGAAATATTTGAACACTTACATACAAAGGTTCAAATCAAGATGGAGTCACTCAGAGCAGTGATAGCGAACCAGGAAGAAGGGGACTATATGGTGTCCCTGGACATCAGGGATGCTTACCTCCATGTCCAAATTTGCCCTTCTCACCAAGGGTACCTCAGGTTCGTGGTACAGAACTGTCACTATCAGTTTCAGACGCTGCCGTTTGGATTGTCCACGGCACCCCGGGTCTTTACCAAGGTAATGGCCGAAATGATGATTCTTCTTCAAAGAAAATGGACGATCTCCTGATAAGGGCAAGGTCCAGAGAACAGTTGGAGGTCGGAGTAGCACTATCTCAAGTAGTTCTACGACAGCACGGGTGGATTCTAAATATTCCAAAATCGCAGCTGTTTCCGACGACACGTCTGCTGTTCCTAAGGATGATTCTGGACACAGTCCAGAAAAGGGTGTTTCTCCCGGAGAAGAAAGCCAGGGAGTTATCCGAGCTAGTCAGGAACCTCCTAAAACCAGGAAAAGTGTCAGTGCATCATTGGACAAGGGTCCTGGGAAAAATGGTGGCTTCTTACGAAGCGATTCCATTCGGCAGATTTCACGCAAGAACTTTTCAGTGGGATCTGCTGGAAAAATGGTCCGGATCGCATCTTCAGATGCATCAGCGGATAACCCTGTCTCCAAGGACAAGGGTGTTTCTTCTGCGGTGGCTGCAGAGTGCTCATCTATTAAAGGGCCGCAGATTCGGCATTCAGGACGGTATCCTAACTGAGGCTTGGAGGAGGGTCATAGGGGGAGGAGCCAGTGCACACCACCTGATCCTAAAGCTTTTACTTTTGTGCCCTGTCTCCTGCGGAGCCGCTATCCCCCCATGGTCCTGACGGAGTCCCCAGCATCCACTACGGACTACGAGAAATAGAATTATCGGTAAGTAAATTCTTATTTTCTGCCAGGAGGGTCCTGTGGACTCGGCAGTGGACAGGTGATGCCGACTCCAAAAAACACATGGAGGTGTTACCTTACAAGGGTGAGGAATTGTTTGGGGACGGTCTCTCTGACCTGGTTTCCACAGCTACTGCTGGGAAGTCAAACTTTTTGCCATATATTCCCTCACAACCTAAGAAAGCACCGTATTACCAAATGCAGTCCTTTCGCGCACAAAGAAGCAAGAAGGTCAGAGGTGCTTCCTTTCTTGCTAGAGGCAGGGGTAGAGGAAAAAAGCTGCACCTTACAGCTAGTTCCCAGGAACAGAAGTCCTCCCCGGCTTCCACTAAATCCACCGCATGACGCTGGGGCTCCACGGGTGGAGCCAGGAGCGGTGGGGGCGCGTCTCCGACAGTTCAGCCACCAGTGGGTTCACTCGCAGGTGGATCCCTGGGCTATACAGATTGTGTCTCATGGATACAAGCTGGAATTCGAGGTGATGCCCCCTCAACGTTACCTAAAATCGGCCCTGCCAGCTTCCCCCATAGAAAGGGAAGTAGTGGTAGCGGCAATTCACAAGCTATTTCTCCAGCAGGTGGTGGTAAAGGTTCCCCTTCTTCAACAAGGAAAGGGATACTATTCCACAATGTTTGTGGTACCGAAACCGGATGGTTCGGTCAGACCTATATTAAATTTAAAGTCCCTGAACATTTATCTGAAAAGATTCAAGTTCAAAATGGAATCGCTCAGAGCGGTCATTGCAAGCCTGGAAGAGGGGGATTTTATGGTGTCTCTGGACATCAAGGATGCTTACTTGCATGTCCCCATTTATCCGCCTCATCAGGAGTACCTCAGATTTGTGGTACAGGACTGTCATTACCAATTCCAGACGTTGCCGTTTGGGTTCTCCACGGCACCGAGAATATTTACCAAGGTAATGGCAGAAATGATGGTGATCCTGAGAAAGCAAGGAGTCACAGTTATCCCATACTTGGACGATCTCCTCATAAAGGCGAGGTCAAGGGGCAGTTGCAGATCAGCGTAGCGCACTCTCAGGAAGTGTTGCAACAGCATGGCTGGATTCCGAATATATCAAAGTCGCAGCTGATTCCTACGACGCGTCTGCCCTTTCTGGGCATGATTCTGGACACAGACCAGAAGAAGGTGTTTCTCCCGACGGAGAAGGCTCAAGAGCTTGTGACTCTAGTCAGAGACCTCTTAAAACCAAAACAGGTGTTGGTGCATCACTGCACGCGAGTCCTGGGAAAGATGGTGGCATCGTACGAAGCCATTCCCTTCGGTCTTTCAATGGGATCTGTTGGACAAATGGTCCGGATCGCATCTTCAGATGCAGCGGCTGATCACCCTGTCCCCCAGGGCCAGGGTGTCTCTTCTGTGGTGGCTACAGAGTGCTCACCTTCTCGAGGGCCGCAGGTTCGGCATACAGGACTGGGTCCTGGTGACCACGGATGCGAGCCTCCGAGGGTGGGGGGCAGTCACTCAGGGAAGAAACTTCCAAGGGTTGTGGTCAAGTCAGGAGGCTTGTCTGCACATAAATATCCTGGAACTAAGGGCCATATTCAACGCCCTGAGTCAAGCGGAGCCCCTGCTTCGCAACCAACCGGTGCTGATTCAGTCAGACAACATCACCGCGGTGGCTCGTGTAAACCGCCAGGGCGGCACAAGAAGCAGAGTCGCGATGGCGGAAGCCACCAGGATTCTTCGGTGGGCGGAGAATCACGTGCAAGCACTGTCAGCAGTGTTCATTCCGGGGGTGGACAACTGGGAAGCAGACTTCCTCAGCAGGCACGACCTTCACCCGGGAGAGTGGGGACTTCATCACGAAGTCTTCATTCAGATTACAAATCGATGGGAACTGCCACAGGTAGACATGATGGCGTCCCGTCTCAACAAAAAGCTACAACGGTATTGCGCCAGGTCAAGAGACCCTCAGGCGATAGCTGTGGACGCCCTGGTAACACAGTGGGTGTTCCAGTCGGTCTATGTGTTTCCTCCTCTTCCTCTCATACCCAAGGTGCTGAGAATCGTAAGAAAAAGAGGAGTGAGAACAATACTCATTGTTCCGGATTGGCCAAGAAGGCCTTGGTACCCGGAACTGCAAGAAATGCTCACAGAGGACCCGTGGCCTCTGCCTCTCAGACAGGACCTGTTGCAACAGGGGCCCTGCCTGTTCCAAGACTTACCGCGGCTGCGTTTGACGGCATGGCGGTTGAACGCCGGATCCTAGCGGAAAAAGGCATTCCGGAGGAAGTTATTCCTACGCTGATAAAGGCTAGGAAGGACGTGACAGCAAAGCATTATCACCGCATATGGCGAAAATATGTTGCTTGGTGTGAGGCCAGGAAGGCCCCTACAGAGGAATTCCAACTGGGCAGATTTCTGCACTTTCTACAGTCTGGAGTGACTATGGGCTTGAAGTTGGGATCCATAAAGGTCCAGATTTCGGCCCTATCCATTTTCTTTCAAAAGGAACTGGCGTCTCTTCCTGAAGTTCAGACGTTTGTTAAGGGAGTGCTGCATATTCAGCCCCCTTTTGTGCCACCAGTGGCACCTTGGGATCTCAACGTGGTGTTGGGTTTCCTAAAATCCCACTGGTTTGAACCACTTAAGACCGTGGAGCTAAAGTATCTCACGTGGAAGGTGGTCATGCTATTGGCCTTAGCTTCGGCTAGGCGTGTGTCATAATTGGCGGCTTTGTCATGTAAAAGCCCCTATCTGGTTTTTCATATGGACAGGGCAGAATTGCGGACTCGTCCCCAATTTCTGCCAAAGGTGGTGTCATCTTTTCATTTGAACCAACCTATTGTGGTGCCTGCGGCTACTCGTGACTTGGAGGATTCCAGGTTACTAGATGTAGTCAGGGCTTTGAAGATTTATGTAGCCAGAACGGCTGAAATCAGGAAAACTGACTCGCTGTTTATCCTATATGCCCCCAACAAGTTGGGGGCTCCTGCTTCAAAGCAAACCGTAGCCCGCTGGATCGGTAACACGATTCAGCAGGCTCATTCTGCGGCTGGATTGCCGCCTCCAAAATCAGTGAAAGCCAATTCCACAAGGAAGGTGGGCTCTTCTTGGGCGGCTGCCCGAGGGGTCTCGGCTTTACAGCTTTGCCGAGCTGCTACTTGGTCGGGTTCAAACACATTTGCAAAATTCTACAAGTTTGATACCCTGGCTGAGGAGGACCTTGAGTTTGTCCATTCAGTGCTGCAGAGTCATCCGCACTCTTCCGCCCGTTTGGGAGCTTTGGTATAATCCCCATGGTCCTTACGGAGTTCCCAGCATCCACTAGGACGTTAGAGAAAATAAGATTTTACTCACCGGTAAATCTATTTCTCGTAGTCCGTAGTGGATGCTGGGCGCCCGTCCCAAGTGCGGACTTTCTGCAATACGTGTACATAGTTATTGCTTAATAATGGGTTATGTTATGTTGGCATCCATTGTTGATGCCCTGTTGTTGTTCATACTGTTGACTGGATAAGTGTATCACAAGTTATACGGTGTGATTGGTGTGGCTGGTATGAGTCTTACCCGGGATTCCAAAATCCTTTCCTTATAATGTCTGCTCTTCCGGGCACAGTTTCCTTAACTGAGGTCTGGAGGAGGGGCATAGAGGGAGGAGCCAGTGCACACCAGATAGTACTAAATCTTTCTTTAGAGTGCCCAGTCTCCTGCGGAGCCCGCTATTCCCTATGGTCCTTACGGAGTTCCCAGCATCCACTACGGACTATGAGAAATAGATTTACCGGTGAGTAAAATCTTATTATTTTTCAAATACTTTATACAGTCAAAACTGTGGCACAAACGTTAGTATGACAGGAAAGGCTCTGCCTCACCTACCTCACCCCACTGTCACGTCACTGGAGTGGCTACATTACACTAGGGGTGTGGCCACACAGCATAGTCCCTTTTCTTTGCACTCTGGAGGTAAGGCTAGAAATATATAGTACTGCCTCCAGTATAACAGAAATATATAGTAATAACTCCAGTATAATATAAATATATTGTAATGCACCAGTAAAATATAAATATATTGTAATGCCCCCAATTTAATAAAAATACATAGTAATGCCCCCATTATAGCTGGAATATATACTGTAGTAGTGCCCTCGGTATAATAGAAATACAGTGCATCAAAAGTATTCACAGCACTTCACTTTTTCCACATTTTGTTATTTTACAGCCTTATTCCAATCTGGAAAAAATTAATTTTTCCCTCAAAATTCTACACACAGGCCCTCATTCCGAGTTGTTCGCTCGCAAGGCGATTTTAGCAGTATTGCACACGCTAAGCCGCCGCCTACTGGGAGTGAATCTTAGCTTCTTAAAATTGCGAACGAAAGATTCGCAATATTGCGATTACACATCTCGTAGCAGTTTCATAGTAGCTTCAGACTTACTCGGCATCTGCGATCAGTTCAGTGCTTATCGTTCCTGGTTTGACATCACAAACACACCCAGCGTTCGCCCAGACACTCCTCCGTTTCTCCAGCCACTCCCGCGTTTTTTCCGGAAACGGTAGCGTTTTTTCCCACACGCCCATAAAACGGCCTGTTTCCGCCCAGTAACACCCATTTCCTGTCAATCACACTACGATCGCCTGAGCGAAGAAAAAGCCGTGAGTAAAAATCCAAACTTCATAGCAAATTTACTTGGCGCAGTCGCAGTGCGGACATTGCGCATGCGTACTAAGCGGAAAAACGCTGCGATGCGAAGAAATTTTCCGAGCGAACGACTCGGAATGACCTCCACAATACCCCATAATGACACCGTGAAAAAAGTTTTTTTTTAGATTTTTGCAAATTTATTAAAAATAAAAAACTAAGAAATCACATGTACATAAGTATTCACAGCCTTTGCGCAATACTTTGTTGATGCACCTTTGGCAGTAGTTAACAGCCTCAAGTCTTTTTGAATATGATGCCACAAGCTTGGCACACCTATCTTTGGGCAGTTTCGCCCATTCCTCTTTGCAGCACCTCTCAAGCTCCATCAGGTTGGATGGGAAGCGTCGGTGCACAGCCATTTTCAGATCTCTCCAGAGATGTTCAATCAGATTCAAGTCTGGGCTCTGGCTGGGCCACTCAAGGACATTCACAGAGTTGTCCTGAAGCCACTCCTTTGATATCTTGGCTGTGTGCTTAGGGTCGTTGTCCTGTTGAAAAATGAACCGTCGTCCCAGTCTGAGGTCAAGAGCGCTCTGGAGAAGGTTTTCATCCAGTATGTCTCTGTACATTGCTGCATTCATATTTCCCTCTATCCTGACTTGTCTCCCAATTTATGCTGCTGAAAAAAATCCCCACAGCATGATGCTGCCACCACCATGCTTCACTGTAGGGATGGTATTGGCCTGGTGATAAGCGTTGCCCTGTTTCCTCCAAACTTGACGCCTGGCATTCATGCCAAAGAGTTCAATCTATGTCTCATCAGACCAGAGAATTTTGTTTCTCATGGTCTGAGAGTCCTTCAGGTGCATTTTGGCAAACTCCAGGTGGGCTGCCATGTGCTTTTTACCAAGGAGTGGCTTCCATCTGACCACTCTACCATACAGGCTTGATTGGTGAATTGCTGCAGAGATGGTTGTCCTTCTGGAAGGTTCTCCTCTCTCCACAAAGGAATGGTGTAGCTCTGACAGAGTGACCATCAGGTTCTTGGTCACCTCCCTGACTAGGGCCCTTCTCCCCCTAATTGCTCAGTTTAGATGGTCGGCCAGCTCTAGGAAGAGTCCTGGTGGTTCCGAACGTCTTACATTTACGGATGATGGAGGCCACTGTGCTCATTGGGACCTTCAAAGCAGCAGATATTTTTCTGTACCCTTCCCCAAATTTGTGCCTCGAGACAATCCCATCTCGGAGGTCTACAGACAATTCCTTCGACTTCATGCTTGGTTTGTGCTCAGACATGCACTGTCAAGTGTGGGACCTTATATAGACAGGTGTGTGCCTTTCCAAATCATGTCCAATCAACTGAATTTACTCCAATTAAGCCATAGGAACATCTCAAGGATGATCAGTGGAAACATGATGCACCTGAGTTCAATTTTGAGCTTCATGGCAAAGCCTGTGAATACTTGTGATTTCTTAGTTTTTTATTTTTAATAAATTTGCAAAAATCACATAAAAAAAAAATGTTTTTCACGGTGTCATTATGAAGTTTTCTGTGTAGAATTTTGAGGGGGAAAATTATTTTTTTCCATTTTGGAATAAGGCTGTAACATAACAACATGTATTGTACTACTATATATAGTAGAGTCCCACATTACAAAAGAAATATATAGGAATGCCCCCATAATAATAGACATATATAGAAGTATCCCACATTCCAATATAAATATATAGTAATGCCCCCATAATAATAGACATATATAGTAGTGTCCACATTACAATAGAAATATACTCCTACTGCAAATCCTTCACTCCATCGGTCTGCGTGACACTGCCCTCTCTTGGCTGTCTTCCTACCTCTCTGACCTTTCATTCTCTGTCTCCTCTCATGATTCCACCTCCCCCTCACTTCCATTAACTGTAGGTGTACCCCAAGGTTCTGTCCTTGGTCCTCTTCTCTTCTCTCTCTATACATCCTCACTAGGTAAGCTCATTAGTTCTTTTGGTTTCCAATATCATCTCTATGCTGATGACACCCAAATCTATCTTTCCTCTCCAGACCTTTCCCCTGCTCTCCTCACTCGTATCTCCAACTGTCTCTCTGCTATCTCTTCCTGGATGTCCCAGTGCTTTCTTAAACTTAACATGTCTAAGACCGAGCTAATCATCTTCCCTACCTCCCGCATAACCTCACCTCCTACAATCTCACTATCTATTGATGGCACTACTATCTCCTCTAGCCCCAAGTGCGCTGTCTTGGAGTAATCCTTGACTCCTCCCTCTCCTTCAAACCACACATTCAGCACCTCTCGCACCTGCCGTTTTTATCTAAAAAATATTTCCAGGATCAGATCCTTTCTGACCCAGGATGCTACTAAGACTCTTATCCACTCACTGGTCATCTCCAGACTGGACTACTGTAATCTTCTCCTGACTGGCATTCCTGACAAATACCTCTCTCCACTCCAATCTATCCTCAATGCTGCTGCCCGGCTCAGTTTCCTCACCAAACGCACTACGTCTACCTCTCCTCTCTTACTAGACCTTCACTGGCTCCCCTTCCCTTTCAGAATCCATTTCAAGCTTCTCACACTCGCTTACAAAGCCCTCACCCACTCCTCTCCCATCTATATCTCTGATCTTATCTCCCTTTACACTCCCGCTCTGCTAATGCACGATGACTTTCCTGCCTACGGATTACTTCCTCCCACTCCTACCTCCAAGATTTTTCACGTACTGCTCCAGTTCTCTGGAATTCCCTATCTCTCCTCCTCAGACTCTCCACCTCTCTACAAAACTTCAAACGAGCTCTCAAGACCCACTTCTTCACCAAACCCAGCCAAATCTCATCCTAACCCTCTGTTCCACGTTCTCTATGTACCCCATCTGTGTCACCCGTGTCTGTCTACCCCTCCCCTTTAGATTGTAAGCTCTCACGAGCAGGGCCCTCTTCCCTCATGTGCTTATCCTTTGTCTTACTTTAATAATCTTCAGCTGTACCACATCCAGTAGTATTCTGCCCCCTGATACTTATTCCAGTGTCATCTGCTGATGTAACTATGTTTATTTACCCTGTACTTGTCCTATACTGTCATCAACTGTAAGTTGCTGTTTTCCTGTTTGATTATTTATGTACTCTGTAATTGGGCGCTGTGGAACCCTTGTGGCGCCATATAAATAAAGGATAATAATAATAATAATAATAATAATAGTAATGCCCCCATAATAATAGACATATATATATAGTAGTGTCCACATTACAATAGAAATATATAGTAATGCCTCCATAATAATAGAAATATATAGTAGTGTCCACATTACAATAGAAATACATAGTAAGGCCCCCATAATAATAGACATATATAGTAATGTCCACATTACAATATAAATACATAGCAATGCCCCCATAATAATAGACATATATAGTAGTGTCCCACATTACAATACAAATATATAGTAATGCCTCCATGATAATAGACATATATAGTAGTGTCCACATTACAATATAAATATATAGTAATGCCCCCATAATAATAGACATATATAGTAGTGTCCACATTACAATAGAAATATATAGTAATGCCTCCATAATAATAGAAATATAGAGTAGTGTCCACATTACAATAGAAATACATAGTAATGCCCCCATAATAATAGACATATATATAGTAATGTCCCCATAATAATATAAATATATAGTAATACCCCATAATAATATAAATATATAGTAGTGTCCACATTATAATAGAAATATATAGTAATGCCCCATAATAATAGACATATATAGTAATATCCACATTGCAATAGAAATATATAGTAATGCCCCCATAATAATAAACACATATATTAGTGTCCACATTAAAATAGAAATATATAGTAATGCCCCCATAATAATAGAAATATATAGTAATGCCTCCATAATAATACAAATATATAGTAGTGTCCACATTACAATAGAAATATATAGTAATGCCTCCATAATAATAGAAATATATAGTAGTGTCCACATTATAATAGAAATATATAGTAATGCCCCATAATAATAGACATATATAGTAATATCCACATTGCAATAGAAATATATAGTAATGCCCCCATAATAATAAACACATATATTAGTGTCCACATTAAAATAGAAATATATAGTAATGCCCCCATAATAATAGAAATATATAGTAATGCCTCCATAATAATAGAAATATAGAGTAGTGTCCACATTACAATAGAAATATATAGTAATGCCCCCATAATAATAGAAATATACAGTATAGTAGTGTCCACATTACAATAGAAATATATAGTAATGCCCCCATAATAATAGACATATATAATAATGTCCCCATCATAATAGAAATATATAGTAATACCCCATAATAATAGAAATATATAGTAGTGTCCACATTATAATAAAAATATACAGTAATGCCCCCATAATAATAGACATATATATTAATGTCCCTATAATAATATAAATATATAGTAATACCCCATAATAATATAAATATATAGTAGTGTCCACATTATAATAGAAATATATAGTAATGCCCCCATAATAGACAAATATAGCAGTGACCCACATTCCAATAAAAATATATATTAATGTCTCCATAATAATAGAAATATACATTAGTGTTCACATTATATTAAAAAATTAATTCCCCCACACAGTGAAGCCAGAGACATTCCCATCAGCCCAGCCTTTGAAGAACAAAAGCCGCTCAGTGCTGATGCGTCACTCGAGCCGAGTGAAGGGAAACAGCTGGACACTGCGGGAGAAGGCACCCAGTCCGCAGGCTTCTCTCTTCGTGCCTTCACCATCGCGCTCCCTGTAGCCCTGACAAAGTGGGAGGAGCCGTCATGCTGCCGAACACCATGGTCTTATTGCTCGGCAGCGCATTATAATTGTGGTAATGGCAGTTACAGGTGCAAAGTGTACAGTGGGTGGTACTGCGTACCTGCTGCCAAATTCTTAAGAGTACTCCGTACCTGAGCATACCTGCATACTTGCACCACTGGGTTAATGGGTAAAACAGAAACCATAGATCAAAGTAAAGTGCAAATTTCAGCCTGGAACACAAGCATCAGACAAAGTATCTTACACAACAGTGGTGTCATCTGTTTCTTTGCAGAAAGTAGTGTACATGATCTCCCATATCTGAAAAGCTGATATCAAAAAAATTTCAAAATCCAATTGTTTTTTTTAAGGGTTACTGGGGTCACTTAGTGCGATGGGGGTATAGATGGGGTCCAAAGGAGCTGGTGCACTTTAAATTTCTTCAACTGGGTGTGCTGGCTCTCCCCTCTATGCCCCCTCCTACAGCCAGTTTAGAAAAATGTGCCCTCAGGAGAGGATGCACACTCTGGAGCTCCAGAGAGTTTTTCTTCAGTTTAGTTTCTTTTTGTTATTTTCAGGTACGCTGTTTGGGCAACAGCATACCTGCACCGTGAGAGTTAGGGAGGGGGGGGTCACCGGCCTCTATAAGGCGTCAGAGCCACTTCCCCGCTGCAGGACCACTCTCCTGAGAGGTTGTGTTACCGCGGGCACGGCGCCTTAGCGAGCACAGTCGCAGCATGCCTCACACCACTAACATATGCCTGAAGGTGAGAAGAGTGGCGAGTACACACCGGGGGCTCCGCTAGAGGGGTCCCCCGGTTCTTGGTGCGGCGCAAACGCAGGGGGGGGGATCCCATAGCCCCCCTGGGAGCATCCCATAGCCCCCCTGGGGGGATCCCATAGCCCCCCTGCGTGAACTGGCCAGCGGTTGGGTGGAAACAAGTATTTATACTCTGTTTGGCACCATATAGGAGACATTGCCAGTATAAATAAGTACATAGCTCCGGCGCCATTACAGGGGGCGGAGCTAACTCAGAGCAGGACCAACAGTTTTCTGGCACCATTTCACTGCACACTGATTACACAGACGCTGCAGGGGACAAATCAACTCCTCCAGGGACACTCCAACGCCACAAATGGCAAAGGGGTTTATTGTAGGGTGGAATGATACTACAGGAGCTTTTAAAAAAGTAAAAGGTCCTAGTACAGATATATTATATACATATATATATTATATGTAGCCCAGAACTTAGCTGGAGGCTGGTATGCTGTTTCTCTCTGTATAAACTGTGAAAAGCACGCTTGTTTCCCCATGTATGTCTGTATGTCCTCCTACATATACTATTCTGAGTAAAAACTAGTGCAGACTGGTTTTCCTCTGTGTGGTGTGATTCTCAGCAGCCATCATCCACACCCTAATGTGGATACAACGTTGCCTATAGGCAGAGGAGGGGAATGATCACATAGACCACAGTGTGCCTGTGTCTTTGTACTATGGGGGTCATTCCGAGTTGATCGCACGTAGCAACTTTTTGCTGCCCATGCGATCAACTAGACGCCACCTATGGGGGAGTGTATATCTGCATAGCAGGGCTGCGAACGCTTGTTCTTGGCTCAACAAGAAGCTTCGCCGGTATTGTTCAAGAACCAGGGACCCTCAGGCGATAGCAGTGGATGCACTGATGATGCCGTGGCCTTATCGGTTGGTCTACCTGTTTCCGTCGATTCCGTTGTTCCCAACTGTGCTGAAGAGAATCGGGCATCAAAGAGTCCAGGCAATTCTAATTGCCCCAGACTGGCCTCAGAGGGCGTGATATGTGGATCTTCTGGACATATCCGTTGAAGACCCTTGGTCTTTGCCACTGAGAAGAGATCTTCTTCAACAAGGACCGTTCGTCTACCCGGACTTACGGCAGCTTCGTTTGACGGCATGGCGGTTGAGCGGAACATCCTAGCTCGCAGCGGCCTTTTCAAAAAGGTTACTGCAACCATGGTTGAGGCCAGGAAACCTGTAACGTCAAAGCATTACCATTATATCTGGAGGAGATATGTCTGTTGGTGCGAGGAGCGCACGTATCCTTCTGCAGATTTTCACTTAGGACGCTTCTTGCATTTCCTACAGGCTGGAGTGGATATGGGCCTACGTCTGGGCTTCTTCAAGGTCCAGATATCGGTCCTCTATATTTTCTTCCAGTAGAAGTTGGCAATGTTGCCAGAAGTTCAGACTTTCTTGCAACAGGTACTTCACATACAACCTCTCTTTGTACTGCCAACGGCACCCTGGGATTTGAATGTGGTCTTGGAGTTTCTACAGTCCTCCTGTTTTGAACCTTTGATGGCGGTAGAAGACAAGTACCTTACGTGGAAGATGGTAATGTTGCTGGCCCTGGCTTCTGCTAGGCGTGTCTCAGAATTGGGGGTCTTATTGTGTAAAAGTCCATACTTGGTCTTTTACGAAGACAGAGCAGAGCTCAGGACTAGGCAGCAGTTCCTGCTGAAAGTTGTCTCTGCATTCCACCTATTGTGGTCCCATCTAGTTCTGGCTCTTCTGCTCCTCTGGAGGCATTGGATGCTGTGCGAGCCTTGAAGATCTATGTCAAGAGGACGGCTCGGATCAGAAAGACGGATACCCTGTTTGTGTCCTATGATGCGCAGAAAAAGGGTTGCCATGCTTCTAAGCAGTCATTGCTCGTTGGCTTAGGCTTACTATCCAACAGGCCTATGTGTCGGCATCCTTACCTGTTCCTCAGTCTCTGAAGGCCCACTCTACAACATCGGTGGGGTCTTCCTGGGCGGCTGCCCGTGGAGTCTCAGCCTTGCAACTATGCCGGGCTGCTACCTGGTCGGTTAAGAACACCTTTGTGAAGTTCTACAGGCTTGATACCCTGGCAAAAGAGGATACCCAGTTTGGACAGGCGGTGCTGCAGACGTCTCCGCACATTTACCGCCCAGTCTGGAAGCTTTGGGACGTCCCCATCGTACTAAGTGGCCCCAGTATCCCTTATGGATGCTAGAGAAAATAGGATTTTGGTTACCTACCGGTAAATCATTTTCTCGTAGTCCATAAGGGAAACTGGGCACCTGCCTCAGTGCGTTGACTTGTCTGCAGGTTTTTCTTCTGTAAAAGTTTACCTGTTCAGCTGTTGCTGTTTTGTTACCAGCAGTTGCTGGTCGGTTTATGTTGTGGTGTGCTGGTGTGTGAATCTCACCACTCGTTATGTTCCTTCTCTCAAGTATGTCCATTCTCCTTCGGTCACAGTTTTACCTAGACTGGCTGTAGCAGGGGGCATAGAGGGGAGGAGCCAGCACACCCAGTTGAAGAAATTTAAAGTGTACCAGCTCCTTTGGACCCCATCTATACCCCCATCGTACTAATTGACCCCAGTTTCCCTTATGGAGATAGTGACACCTTTACTTTGTAATAGTTCAATGTACACAGAATTTGTATCATGCAGACAATTACTGAAAAGGTATAAAATGACCTTCAGGCTATGAGGGTTATTCAGAGATGGACACAGCTCTTGTTTCCCCCAGCAAGATCTGTGTCCATCTACTCACATGCTGAAGGCTGCCCAACATGTGTGTGGCCCCGCCCCACGATGTATTGACAGTTTAGTTGTGAATGCATCGATTAGAGGTTGATCCCTGGCTGCGCTGGCAGGCGGTCCTGCACCATTTTATTTCCTCGGAGCTGCTGCGTGTGACATCACGCAGCTGCCCCAAAAATGCTCCCAACACGCCCCCATTTTACCCACCACGCCCGCGAAACGCCACGTTGACACCCTCCTGTCAATTAACTTGCGGCCGCTTCCTTCCATGGTGAATGGCCAGGCACGTACACTATAGAGGCTGCACGTGCACAGACCCCTGGATGCGGCCGCTGCGTGTGAATGAGCGGCTGCATCCAGGTCTGAATAGACCCCTTTGTGTATAAGGTTTATATGAAACATAAATACATTTTGTTTTTAGACTTGGGTCCCATCCCCAAGATATCTCATTATGGTATGCATATAATCTAAAAGATGGGCAAATCCAAAATATGCATGGTGCCAGGCATTTGGGATATAGGGGACTCAACCTATATTATCTAGAGGCATGGTGTAGGCCCAAGTCCCAAGATGCTTAAAGAGCACTTAAAAATGCTACTAGACAATAGTGTATATTAAGACTGTGTATTATGGAGTTAAATAAGAAATATTTATTAACTAATCTGTTTATCCCTAGGTAATATGACCCCACAATCTCTTTCACCCCTCTCTAGCATGTTACCATGTCAGCAGAGAGGATGTTCTCTAAGGGGTATATTCAATTAGGGTCGAATCCATTCCGACATGGATTTGTCGGAATGGATACGATCCCATCTCAATTCGAGTTTAAAAAAAGTCAAATTGAGAGGAGACCTGTGAGCGGAGGAGAGGGGGGAGACCAGCGGGGACAGCTGCTGGCAGACGGAGGAGAGCAGCGCTGCAGAAGAATGACTCACAACTGCCTGACCTCACGGCAGTGTCCACCCGGCTCCAGCAAGCGTGACCTCACTTGTTGGAGCCGGGTGGACGCTGCCGTGAGCGGCGCGGCTGTGAGAGATCCTGCTGCAGCGCTGTGCTGTAGCGCTGCTCTCCCCTGTATGCTCGTGGCTGTCCCCCGTCTCCTCGCGCCTCTCCCCCTCTACTCCTGTAAGGTCCCTCATCTCAGTCCGACATTTTTTTATGTCTGACTGAGATGGTCGGAAACAGTGCCAAATCCTGTCGAATTTGGCCCCGTTTCCCTCAAAAGTACGTGAATTGGCAGCTATACCGCCGATTCACGTACTATTCGACAAGTCGAATTCCAAGACTTGTCGAAAAAAAACAGCTGGGATTGAATAGGTCGAATCACGATTCGACCTTAAAAAGTCGAAAACTGGCGTCTTTTCGACAGACGGCAGTTTTCGACCCTAATTGAATATACCCCTAAATGAGAAGACACCGAGTATAGTAATTGACAATCTTTCCAGACATGTTCAGCAGAAATGCAATGTGACAGGGGGCAGGGCTAAATAACATAAAATGTCACAGCAGTTCAACTTAATTCTGTACCAGCTGTTTGACCTGTGATCACCATGTTGGAGGTGCTCCAGCTGTATGAAGTCAGCAGGTATGGAGTATCTGGAAAGTATTTTACTTTTATGGTTCATATTTGAAACGTTCTGTTTTGGAAATTAGTGGTCGTTTAATCCTTTCACTGCCATCTACCTAATTTGTGCATCAGAGCCTACCCTACAGCTAAGAATACACAGAAGTGAAATTTTATGTAGTGTAGGATCCGCTTCACTACTGGGCGTACCAGCCTGTAACATATTGGGTTTCCTACTACTTCCCAAATACTTGGAAAAATGATCTAGATCTCCTTATCTTCATCATAATGGTGGCCTAGCAGGAAACAGTGGTAATGTGATCACTAGTTCTTCTACTTAGACCTAGTAGGACACAACCAGTTGCAGAACAGTGCATTGCCGGGCCCCATAGCAAGATTTGAATAGGAACCTAGCCAATCGCGTACATAAATTGTTGCGGTGCTAGTGCAGCTTAATGGAATGGGGCCCTTGTAAAAAAAATGTTAGGCTAGTTTTTACAATGCAGCTATGCTGTCATTTAAATGGAATCATTTGAAACATATTTGTAGTTCCAGAAAGAAAATGTTTTATGTAACTCTAGACCCACAAGGTGTTTTTATGGGATACGTATCACAACATGGAGTTATATACGACCCCATCCGATACAAAAAGGGGCCTAATTCAGACCTGATCGTAGCAGCAAACTTGTTAGCAGTTGGACAAAACCATGGGCCTAATTCAGACCTTATCGTAGCCGTGCAAAATTACGAACAGTTACTCAGACATGCGGGCAGCCAGCACAGGTCTAGTCTGCCCTGCATGTCTGGCCCTAAACCGCCACCCCCGCACAAGTACAAAAGCATCGCACAGCGGCGATGCTTTTGTACTTGACGAGTAGCTCCCTACCTGCGCAGCTCCTGTGCGCTGTCAGGGAGAGTTAGATTTCGGTGGGTTATATTGTTTCTGTGCAGAGTAAATACTACTCTGCACATGTTATATCTGCCCCCCTGCAGTGCACATGGGGGGTCATTCCGACCCGATCGCACGCTGCAGTTGTTCGCAGCGGTGCGATCGGGTCAGAACAGCGCCGCAGTGCGCTGGCGCATGCCAGACGGCTGAAGGCCCTCGTTGCCTAGCGATCGCCTCTGCCTGATTGACAGGCAGAGGCGGGAGGGGGCAGCATGGCGGCGTTTGGCTGCCGTATTCGGGGGGTGGTCCGGCCAACGCAGGCGTGGCCGGACCACGCGGGGGTACGGGTCGCATCGGCTGCGTGATGTCACACGCATCCGCTGCGACCCTGGCAGCGACAAGTAACTCCCGGCCAGCCGCAGGAGCTGCGCTGGCTGGGAGTTACTCTACAAGTACAGAAGCAGCGGCGATACTTTTGTACTTGTGTGGTGGGCCCTGTGCTGGGCGTCCCCCCGCATGTCTGTGGCAGTGATCGTAGCTGTGCTAAATTTATCACAGCTACGATCAGGTCGGAATGACCCCCCATGGTTTTACCCATCTGCTAACAAATTTGCTGCTACGATCAGGTCTAAATTAGGCCCACGGTCTAATCTCACACACACCCACCCACACACACACACACGCGCGCACACACACACACACACACACACACACACACACACACACACACAAAAAAAAAAAACATTTTTGGTGCATACATAGCTTTTATTGAGTTACTTCCAATAGCTGAATAAAGGCAGATGGGCTAAATAATCACACATTAAGTATTCATTTTACTTTTATTTCACAAATAACTAGTTTATAAGAAGTGGCACAAAATATGTTACACAAATAACATGATGGTTTAGAAATTGGTAATGTTTAGACTTCATATCACAAGAACATTAAAGAAACTATAAGTAGACATGTGAATACTTGTTAGGCCGTAGCCTAGTGAATTTAACATCAATATGTAGAAATTTTTTAATCATCAATGACCAGGTATTTCTTACTTTCTCTTATGTCCTAGAGGATACTGGGGTCCATTTAGTACCATGGGGTATAGGGGGTATAGATGGGTCCACTAGGAGCCATGGGAACTTCAAGAATTTGATAGTGTGGGCTGGCTCCTCCCTCTACACCCTTCCTACCAGACTCAGTTAAAAAAATGTGCCCGGAGGAGCCGGTCACGCTGAAGAAAGCTACCGAAGAGTTTTCTGCATTTATTTTCTATGTTTGTTATTTTCAGGCAGGGCTGGTTAGCACCAGCCTGCCTGCTTCGTGGGACTTAGGGGGGCGAACGGCCCAACACTTGAAGGGTTAATGGTCCCATTCCCCGCTAACAGGACACTGAGCTCCTGAGGGACCTATTCGCAAGCCCCACCATGGCGAGTGTACAGTACCGCAGCACGCCGCCACCCCTAAGAGAGCCAGAAGAAAGAAGAGTGGTGAGTACTGAGCTGGCATCCCGGCTAGAGGGGTGCCGACCATTATGGCGGCATGAGGGTACGGAGACGCGCGGCTTATAAACGGGGCGGAAAGCGTCTCCGGACACAGTACATAACTACGTCCCCATACACTGTACAGTACCCATACTGGCACAACAGTCTTAAAACGGTTTTCTCCATTTTAAGCACCAGATTCCTCAGCCAGTATAAAAAAAGCGGGAAGACCACACGCCATTGAAGGGGCGGGACTTCACTATGAGAGGATCCATCAGCTCACCAGCGCCATTTTCCCTCTGCAGTGGACACAGATGCTGACTGACAGGGACGCGCAGCTCCTCCAGTGTGACTCCAGATTACCTCAGCGATACCAGGGGGTCATAGCAGGGGGGAAACGACTATTAGTGTACTACAGGGGTGGGGAACCTTTTTTCTACCGAGGGCCATTTGGATATTTATAAAATCCTTCGGGGGCCATATAAGTCTGCCCCCGCGCGCGCCCAAAAAATGGGTGTGGCCAGTTAAAATGGGACGTGATACACATATGCCCCCAATAGTGCAGTGCTAAATCCACAATTGCCCCCACAGTGTCAGGTATACAAATGCCCCTCACAGTGCCAGGTATACAGATGCCCCCACAGTGCCAGGTATACAAATGCCCCCACAGTGCCAGGCATACAAATGCCCCTCACAGTGCCAGGCATACAAATGCCCCTCACAGTGCCAGGCATAAAAATGCCCCCACAGTGCCAGGTATACAAATGCCCCTCACAGTGCCAGGTATACAGATGCCCCCACAGTGCCAGGTATACAAATGCCCCCACAGTGCCAGGTATACAAATGCCCCCACAGTGCCAGGTATACAGATGCCCCCACAGTGCCAGGTATACAAATGCCCCTCACAGTGCCAGGTATACAGATGTCCCCACAGTGCCAGGTATACAGATGCCCCCACAGTGCCAGGTATACAAATGCCCCTCACAGTGCCAGGTATACAAATGCCCCTACAGTGCCAGGTATACAAATGCCCCTACAGTGCCTGGTATACAGATGCCCCCACAGTGCCAGGTATACAAATGCCCCCACAGTGCCAGGTATACAAATGCCCCTCACAGTGCAAGGTATACAGATGCCCCCACAGTGCCAGGTATACAAATGCCCCTCACAGTGCCAGGTATACAGATGTCCCCACAGTGCCAGGTATACAGATGCCCCCACTGTGCCAGGTATACAAATGCCCCTCACAGTGCCAGGTATACAGATGTCCCCACAGTGCCAGGTATACATATGCCCCTCACAGTGCCAGGTATACAGATGCCCCCACAGTGCCATGTATACAGATGTCCCCACAGTGCCAGGTATACAGATGCCCCCACAGTGCCAGGTATACAGATGACCCCCACAGTGCCAGGTATACAGATGCCCCCCCATCTCTCCCCCCCCGTCCCGCTTACCGCTCCTTTCGGCGGGTACACGGAGGAGAGCGCAGCTATGTTGGGCGGCGGCGTGTAAGACTTGAAACTAGCCGTCGGTTCGAGAGCCAATCAGAGCTCGCGGACCGGCACCTCGGCTCCTGATTGGCTGCCGGTCCGCGAGTTCTGATTGGCTCACGAACCGGCGGCTGGTTTCAAGTCCTACACGCCGCCGCCCGACAATAGCCGCGCTCTCCTCCGTGTGGTGACAGCTGAGACACAGTCCGGCGGCAGCGTGTCTCACTGAGAGGAGCGGGTGGGCCGGACCAAACGGCTTCGCGGACCGGAGGTTCCCCACCCCTGGTGTACTAGGTCCCCTATCAGGGTACTTAGTCTGCGACCCGGCTAAGCTTGGCATTAGCGATAAGGGCGTGGTGGGGGCTGGCTCCAAACAACTGTGTCTCCCTGAAGGGCTCTTTGTGGGTTACTTGTGCATAACCTTATCGTGTGTGTGTGTGTGTGTGTGTGTGTGTGTGTGTGTGTGCTGTCACATTACATTATGTCAGGCAAAGAGTGTGTTTCTTGTACAGCGGAGTGTTCCTCTTCACCAGGGGGCTCACTACTGGGTACTCAGGGTTCACAGGCTAGCGGGGCTGCACCGGAATGGGTTAATTCTTTTAAGGGAATGATCTCCACTCTTTCTACAAAATTGTTCCGCAATGAGAAAGAGACGTAATATTTAAAACAGACTGTGGATGAGTTTATGAACAGAGACTCAGTCCCCAAAACAGCGTCTCAGTCCCCTCCCATTTGTCCGCAAAAGCTATCTCTGGCCCACATCCTGCAGTCTGACTCAGACAGGTCAGACATGGAGGAGGGAGAGGTGGACTCAGAGGGGGAAGGGGGGGGGATGCAGCTCTGTCACAGGGAATAGAGGCTCTTATAGAGGCTATCGGAGATGTTTTGCATATTCCTGATAAGGTGTCAGAGGAGTGTGAGGAATCTTATTTTAATGTAAAAAAGAAGTTCTAAGTTCTTTTTCCTGTGTCAAAGGAATTTAATACCCTGTTTGAAGAATCATGGGTAAATCCTGATAAGAAGTTTCAGATCCCTAAAAGGCTGCTCTCATCTTTTCCTTTTCCTCTGGAGGATAGGAAAAAATGGGAAACTCCACCGATAGTGGACACATCAGTCTCTAGGCTGTCACGTAAAATTGTATTGCCTGTTCCTGGTGCAACCTCCCTGAAAGACACGGCTGATCGTAAAATTGAGACTACACTCAAATCATTGTACACAGCTGCTGGGATGGCCAAAAGACCCACTATTGCATGTGCGTGGATCACTAAAGCCATTGCTAAATGGTCAGGTAACCTAATTGAGGGATTAGATTCCTTATCTAGGGTGGATGTTGTCTTACTCCTGCAGCATATACATGACTCTGCAAACTTTATGGTGGAAGCCATAAAAGAAATAGATGTGCTTAACGCACGCACCACCGCTGTGGCAGTGTCGGCACGCAGGGGCTTGTGGCTACGCCAGGGGACTGCTGACGCGGACTCCAGAAAAGGCGTGGAAGGCTTACCATTCACATGAGAGGCCTTGTTTGGAGACGAACTAGACAAATGGATCTCCACAGCTACTGCGGGTAAGTCTACGTATCTTCCTTCCGCAGCTCCCCCAACCAAGAAGACTTATTCAGCTTCTCAGTTACAGTTCTTTCAGACGCCCAAGTTCAAGGGCAAATCCAGAGGTGCTTCTACGTCCTCCAGCGTCGCAAGAGGTAAACCACGCAAGCCAGCAACTGCAGAGGCTCAACCCAGGCTCTGATTCCTCAAAGGCTTCAGCATGACGGTGGAATGCTTGAAAGGCTGTCAGGTGGGTGCCCGACTATAATTCTTCAGTCAGATCTGGTCAAGTTCGTGACAGGATCCCTGGGTCATAGTTCTTATTTCCCAGGGCTACAGACTGGAGTTCCATAAGCTCCCACCTACAGTATGCCATCCAAAAACTGGCACAGACTTTCGTCATTGTTCCAGTCCCACCTCATCAGCTCAACAAGATGGAGTCTCTGAGAGCGAGATTCTCAGGTCTGGAGGAGGGGGATTTCTTAGTGTCTCTGGATATCAGGGATGCGTACCTTCACATTCCGATCTGGCCGCCTCATAAGGCCTATCTACGGTTTGCACTGCAGGACTGTTACTTCCAGACATTGCCCTTTGGTCTCTCCACGGTGCTGAGGGTGTTCACCAAGGTGATGTCAGAGATGATGTTTCTACTCCGCAAACAGGGAGTGAACATAATTCCGTACCTGGACGATCTCCTGACAAAAGCACCGTTTAGGGAAAGGTTGCTGGACAGCATTGGTCTCTCAACCAAACTTCTCCAGGATCACGGGTAGATTCTGAACCTTCCGAAATATTACCTAAACAAGAAGGCTCCCATTCCTGGGCATGGTACTGGACACTGAGTCGCAGAAATTGTTCCTTTCGTTGGAAAAGGCATTGGTAATCCAGTAGATGGTTCGGTACGTCCTGAAGCCAGCTCGGGTGTCTGTGCATCTGTGCATTCGTCTTCTGGGAAACACGGTGGCCTCTTACGAGGCTCTTCAATACGGAAGGTTTCACGCAAGACCCTTCCAGATAGATCTGTTGGACAAATGGTCTGGATCGCATTTTCACATGTACCAGATGTTCCGTCTGTCGCCAAAAGCCAGGATCTCCTTTCTGTGATGGCTACAGTCTTTTCACCTCGTCGAAGGTCAGAGGTTCGGAATTCAGAACTGGATTCTGTTAACCACAGACGCAAGCATCAGAGGTTGGGGGGCAATCACTCACTGGTGCAGTTTCAAGGAAGATGGTCAAGTCATGTAGTTGTCCTTCCAATCAACATTCTGGAACTCAGGGCCGTATACAACACCCTTCTGCAGACCTCACATCTTCTTCAAGATCGGGCCATTCAGATCCAGTCAGACAATGTAACGGCAGTGACGTACATAAACCGCCGGGGCGGAATGAAGAGCAGAGCAGCAATGTCAGAGGTGTCAAGAATTCTCCTCTGGGCAGAAAGCGTTCTTCATTCCGGGAGTAGACATGATGGCCTCTCGGCTCAACAGGAAGATCAATCCCGACTATGATCCGAGCCAGGAAGGGGGTAACGTCTAAGCATTACCATCTTATTTATTTGGAAGAAATACATCTCTTGATGTGAGAGCAGAAATTGTTCTGCGGTGGAATTTCATCTGGGACGTTTCCTGCTTTTTCTGCAGGCAGGTGTGGATGTGGGCCTGCGTCTGGGCTCCTTAAAAATCCAGATTCGGCCTTGTCCATTTTCTTTCAGAAACTATTGGCTTCTCTCCCTGAGGTCCAGACGTTCTTGAAAAGTGTTCTGCACATCCACCCTCCCTTTGTGCCTCCCACGGCACCTTGGGATCTCAACGTGATGCTGCAGTTCCTCCAGTCGGACTAGTTTGAACCGTTACAGGATGTGGACGCAACTTATCTTACATGGAAGACCATCACACTGTTGGTCTTGGCTTCAGCAAGAAGTGTGTTGGAATTGGGGGCTTTGTCTCATAAAAGTCCCTATTTAATTTTCAATAAGGACAGAGCTAAACTCGGAACTCGTCAGCAATTTGTTCCTAAAGTGGTGTCTGCGTTTCACATCAAACAACCTATTGTGGTTCCGGTTGTCACCGACGCTTCTGCTACTTCAGAGTCTTTGGATGTTGTGAGGGCTTTGAAGGTGTATGTGAAGAGAACAGCTCATCACAGAAAATCAGACTCGCTGTTTGTTCTTTATGATCCCAATTAGATTGGGTGTCCTGCTTCAAAGCAGTCTATTGCACGCTGGATCAGGCTTACTATCCAGCATGCTTATTCCACGGCAGGTTTGCCATGTCCAAGATCTGTACAGGCCCACTCTAGTAGGTCGGTGGGTTCTTCCTGGGCGGCTGCCCAGGGTGTCTCGGCTTTACAGCTTTGCCGAGCAGTTACTTGGTCAGGTTCGAACACATTTTCTAAGTTCTACAAGTTCGATACTTTGGCCTCTGAGGACCTTTAGTTTGGACAATCAGTTCTGCAGGAACCTCAGCACTCTCTCACCCGGTTTGGGAGCTTTTGTACATTCCCGTGGTACTAAACGGACCCCAGTATCCTCTAGGACGTAAGAGAAAAATAAAATTTTACTTACCGGTAAATCTATTTCTCGTAATCCGTAGTGGATGCTGGGGACTCCGTAAGGACCATGGGGAATAGACAGGCTCCGCAGGAGACAGGGCACTTTAAGAAAGAATTTGGATACTGGTGTGCTCTGGCTCCTCTCTCTATGTCCCTCCTCCAGACCTCAGTTAGAGAAACTGTGCCCGGAAGAGCTGACAGTACAAGGAAAGGATTTTGGAATCCAGGGCAAGACTTATACCAGTCACACCAATCACACCGTATAACTTGTGATAAACTTACCCAGTTAACAGTATGAACAACAACGGAGCATCAGATCAACCCTGATGCAACCACAACATAACCCTTATTTAAGCAATAACTATATACAAGTATTGCAGAAGAAGTCCGCACTTGGGACGGGCGCCCAGCATCCACTACGGACTACGAGAAATAGATTTACCGGTAAGTAAAATCTTATTTTCTCTAACGTCCTAGTGGATGCTGGGGACTCCGTAAGGACCATGGGGATTATACCAAAGCTCCCAAACGGGCGGGAGAGTGCGGATGACTCTGCAGCACCGAATGAGCAAACACAAGGTCCTCCTCAGCCAGGGTATCAAACTTGTAAAACTTTGCAAAAGTGTTCGAACCTGACCAAGTAGCTGCTCGGCAAAGCTGTAATGCCGAGACCCCTCGGGCAGCCGCCCAAGAAGAGCCCACCTTCCTTGTGGAGTGGGCTTTTACTGATTTTGGAAGCGGCAATCCAGCCGCAGAATGAGCCTGCTGAATCGTGTTACAGATCCAGCGAGCAATAGTTTGCTTTGAAGCAGGAGCACCCAGCTTGTTGGATGCATACAGGATAAACAGCGACTCAGATTTCCTGACTCCAGCCGTTCTGGCTACATAAACCTTCAAAGCCCTGACTACCTCTAGTAACTTGTCATCCTCCAAGTCACGAGTAGCCGCAGGCACCACAATAGGTTGGTTCAAATGAAAAGATGACACCACTTTTGGCAGAAATTGCGGACGAGTCCGTAATTCTGCCCTGTCCATATGGAAAATCAGATAGGGGCTTTTATGTGACAAAGCCGCTAATTCTGACACACGCCTAGCTGAAGCCAAGGCTAATAGCATGACCACCTTCCACGTGAGAAATTTTAACTCCACGGTCTTGAGTGGCTCAAACCAGTGTGACTTCAGGAAATTCAACACCACATTAAGATCCCAAGGTGCCACTGGAGGCGCAAAAGGGGGCTGAATATGCAGCACTCCCTTTACAAACGTCTGAACTTCAGGAAGAGAAGCCAGTTCCTTTTGAAAGAAAATGGATAGGGCCGAAATCTGGACCTTAATGGAACCCAATTTCAGGCCCAAAGTCACTCCCGACTGTAGGAAGTGAAGGAAACGGCCCAGCTGGAATTCCTCCGTAGGGGCATTCCTGGCCTCACACCAAGCCACATATTTTCGCCATATACGGTGATAATGTTTAGACGTCACGTCCTTCCTAGCCTTTATCAGCGTAGGAATAACCTCATCCGGAATGCCTTTTTCTGCTAGGATCCGGCATTGAACCGCCATGCCGTCAAACGCAGCCGCGGTAAGTCTTGGAACAGACAGGGCCCCTGTTGCAACAAGTCCTGTCTTAGAGGCAGAGGCCATGGGTCCTCTGTGAGCATTTCTTGCAGATCTGGACACCAAGTCCTTCTTGGCCAATCCGGAACAATGAGTATTGTTCTCACTCCTCTTTTTCTTATGATTCTCAGCACCTTGGGTATGAGAGGAAGAGGAGGAAATACATAAACCGACTGGAACACCCACGGTGTCACTAGTGCGTCTACAGCTATCGCCTGAGGGTTTCTTGACCTGGCGCAATACCTCTGTAGCTTTTTGTTGAGGCGGGATGCCATCATGTCCACCTGTGGCAGTTCCCACCGACTTGCAATCTGCATGAAGACTTCTTGATGAAGTCCCCACTCTCCCGGGTGGAGGTCGTGCCTGCTGAGGAAGTCTGCTTCCCAGTTGTCCACTCCCGGAATGAACACTGCTGACAGTGCTCTTACGTGATTCTCCGCCCAGCGAAGAATTTTGGTGGCTTCCGCCATCACCACCCTGCTCCTTGTGCCGCCTTGGCGGTTTACATGAGCCACTGCGGTGATGTTGTCTGACTGAATCAGCACCGATTGGTCGCGAAGCAGGGTCTCTGCTTGACTTAGGGCGTTGTATATGGCTCTTAGTTCCAGGATATTGATGTGAAGGCAAGTCTCCTGACTTGACCACAGACCTTGGAAATTTCTTCCCTGCGTGACTGCCCCCCACCCTCGGAGGCTTGCATCCGTGGTCACCAGGACCCAGTCCTGAATGCCGAATCTGCGGCCCTCGAGAAGGTGAGCACTCTGCAGCCACCACAGGAGAGACACCCTGGCCCTGGGGGATAGGGTGATCAGCCGATGCATCTGTAGATGTGCTCCGGACCACTTGTCCAACAGATCCCATTGAAAGGTCCTCGCATGGAACCTGCCAAAGGGAATGGCCTCGTATAATGCCACCATCTTTCCCAACACTCGCGTGCAGTGATGCACCGACACCTGTTTTGGTTTTAATAAGTCCCTGACCAGTGTCATGAGCTCCTGAGCCTTCTCCATCGGGAGATAAACCCTCTTCTGGTCTGTGTCCAGAATCATGCCCAGGAAGGGCAGACGAGTCGTAGGAATCAACTGCGACTTTGGAATATTCAGAATCCAGCCGTGCTGTTGTAACACTTCCCGAGAGCGTGCTACGCTGATCAGCAACTGCTCTCTGGACCTCGCCTTTATGAGGAGATCGTCCAAGTATGGGATAATTGTGACCCCCTGCTTTCGTAGGAGCACCATCATTTCCGCCATTACCTTGGTAAAAATTCTCGGTGCCGTGGAGAGACCAAACGGCAACGTCTGGAATTGGTAATGACAATCCTGTACCACAAATCTGAGGTACGCCTGATGAGGTGGATAAATGGGGACATGAAGGTATGCATCCTTTATGTCCAGAGACACCATAAAATCCCTCCCTTCCAGGCTTGCGATGACCGCTCTGAGCGATTCCATCTTGAACTTGAACCTTTTCAGGTATATGTTCAGGGATTTTAAATTCAATATGGGTCTGACCGAACCGTCCGGTTTCGGAACCACAAACATGGTCGAATAAATAAGATTTTACTTACCGATAAATCTATTTCTCGGAGTCCGTAGTGGATGCTGGGGTTCCTGAAAGGACCATGGGGAATAGCGGCTCCGCAGGAGACAGGGCACAAAAAGTAAAGCTTTTTCCGATCAGGTGGTGTGCACTGGCTCCTCCCCCTATGACCCTCCTCCAGACTCCAGTTAGGTACTGTGCCCGGACGAGCGTACACAATAAGGGAGGATTTTGAATCCCGGGTAAGACTCATACCAGCCACACCAATCACACCGTACAACTTGTGATCTAAACCCAGTTAACAGTATGATAACAGCGGAGCCTCTGAAAGATGGCTTCCTTCAACAATAACCCGAATTAGTTAACAATAACTATGTACAATTTATGCAGATAATCCGCACTTGGGATGGGCGCCCAGCATCCACTACGGACTCCGAGAAATAGATTTATCGGTAAGTAAAATCTTATTTTCTCTATCGTCCTAGTGGATGCTGGGGTTCCTGAAAGGACCATGGGGATTATACCAAAGCTCCCAAACGGGCGGGAGAGTGCGGATGACTCTGCAGCACCGAATGAGAGAACTCCAGGTCCTCCTTAGCCAGAGTATCAAATTTGTAAAATTTTACAAACGTGTTCTCCCCTGACCACGTAGCTGCTCGGCAAAGTTGTAATGCCGAGACCCCTCGGGCAGCCGCCCAAGATGAGCCCACCTTCCTTGTGGAGTGGGCCTTTACAGATTTAGGCTGTGGCAGGCCTGCCACAGAATGTGCAAGTTGGATTGTGCTACAGATCCAACGAGCAATCGTCTGCTTAGACGCCGGAGCACCCATCTTGTTGGGTGCATACAATATAAACAACGAGTCAGATTTTCTGACTCCAGCTGTCCTTGCAATATATATTTTTAATGCTCTGACAACGTCCAGTAACTTGGAGTCCTCCAAGTCACTTGTAGCCGCAGGCACTACAATAGGCTGGTTCAGATGAAATGCTGACACCACCTTAGGGAGAAAATGCGGACGAGTCCGCAGTTCTGCCCTGTCCGAATGGAAAATCAGATATGGGCTTTTGTAAGATAAAGCTGCCAATTCTGACACTCTCCTGGCAGAAGCCAGGGCTAGAAGCATGGTCACTTTCCATGTGAGATATTTCAAATCCACCTTTTTTAGTGGTTCAAACCAATGAGATTTTAGGAAATCCAAAACCACATTGAGATCCCACGGTGCCACTGGAGGCACCACAGGAGGCTGTATATGCAGCACTCCCTTAACAAAGGTCTGGACTTCAGGGACTGAAGCCAATTCTTTTTGAAAGAAAATCGACAGGGCCGAAATTTGAACCTTAATAGATCCCAATTTGAGACCCATTGACAATCCTGATTGCAGGAAATGTAGGAATCGACCCAGTTGAAATTCCTCCGTCGGAGCACTCCGATCTTCGCACCACGCAACATATTTTCGCCAAATTCGGTGATAATGTTGCACGGTTACTTCCTTCCTTGCTTTAATCAAAGTAGGAATGACTTCTTCCGGCATGCCTTTTTCCTTTAGGATCCGGCGTTCAACCGCCATGCCGTCAAACGCAGCCGCGGTAAGTCTTGAAACAGACAGGGACCCTGCTGAAGCAAGTCCCTCCTTAGAGGTAGAGGCCACGGATCTTCCGTGATCATCTCTTGAAGTTCCGGGTACCAAGTCCTTCTTGGCCAATCCGGAACCACTAGTATCGTTCTTACGCCTCTTTGCCGTATAATTCTCAATACTTTTGGTATGAGAGGCAGAGGAGGAAACACATACACCGACTGGTACACCCAAGGCGTTACCAGCGCGTCCACAGCTATTGCCTGCGGATCTCTTGACCTGGCGCAATACCTGTCCAGTTTTTTGTTGAGGCGAGACGCCATCATGTCCACCATTGGTCTTTCCCAACGGGTTACCAGCATGTGGAAGACTTCTGGATGAAGTCCCCACTCTCCCGGGTGAAGATCGTGTCTGCTGAGGAAGTCTGCTTCCCAGTTGTCCACTCCCGGGATGAACACTGCTGACAGTGCTATCACATGATTCTCTGCCCAGCGAAGAATCCTTGCAGCTTCTGCCATTGCACTCCTGCTTCTTGTGCCGCCCTGTCTGTTCACATGGGCGACTGCCGTGATGTTGTCCGACTGGATCAACACCGGTTTTCCCTGAAGCAGAGGTTCTGCCTGGCTTAGAGCATTGTATATTGCTCTTAGTTCCAGAATGTTTATGTGAAGAGACGTTTCCAGGCTCGTCCATACTCCCTGGAAGTTTCTTCCTTGTGTGACTGCTCCCCAGCCTCTCAGGCTGGCGTCCGTGGTCACCAGGATCCAATCCTGTATGCCGAATCTGCGGCCCTCCAATAGATGAGCACTCTGCAACCACCACAGAAGAGACACCCTTGTCCTTGGAGACAGGGTTATCCGCAGGTGCATCTGAAGATGCGACCCTGACCATTTGTTCAACAGATCCCTTTGGAAAATTCTTGCGTGGAATCTGCCGAATAGAATTGCTTCGTAAGAAGCCACCATTTTTCCCAGGACTCTTGTGCATTGATGTACAGACACCTTTCCTGGTTTTAGGAGGTTCCTGACAAGCTCGGATAACTCCTTGGCTTTTTCCTCCGGGAGAAAAACCTTTTTCTGAACCGTGTCCAGAATCATCCCTAGGAACAGCAGACGAGTTGTCGGCATTAACTGGGATTTTGGAATATTCAGAATCCACCCGTGCTGTTTTAGCACTTCCTGAGACAGTGCTAATCCCATCTCTAGCTGTTCTCTGGACCTCGCCCTTATTAGGAGATCGTCCAAGTATGGGATAATTAATACGCCTTTTCTTCGAAGAAGAATCATCATCTCGGCCATTACCTTTGTAAAGATCCGAGGTGCCGTGGACAATCCGAACGGCAGCGTCTGAAACTGATAGTGACAGTTTTGTACAACGAACCTGAGGTACCCCTGGTGTGAGGGGTAAATTGGAACGTGGAGATACGCATCCTTGATGTCCAAGGATACCATAAAGTCCCCCTCTTCCAGGTTCGCTATCACTGCTCTGAGTGACTCCATTTTGAACTTGAACTTCTTTATGTACAGGTTCAAGGACTTCAGATTTAGAATAGGCCTTACCGAGCCATCCGGCTTCGGTACCACAAAAAGAGTGGAATAATACCCCTTCCCTTGTTGCAGAAGAGGTACCTTGACTATCACCTGCTGAGAGTACAGCTTGTGAATGGCTTCCAACACCGTCTCCCTTTCGGAGGGGGACGTTGGTAAAGCAGACTTCAGGAAACGGCGAGGTGGATCTGTCTCTAATTCCAACCTGTATCCCTGAGATATTATCTGCAGGATCCAGGGATCTACTTGCGAGTGAGCCCACTGCGCGCTGTAATTTTTGAGACGACCCCCCACGGTCCCCGAGTCCGCTTGAGAAGCCCCAGCGTCATGCTGAGGCTTTTGTAGAAGCCGGGGAGGGCTTCTGATCCTGGGAAGGAGCTGCGTGTTGCTGTCTCTTCCCTCGACCTTTGCCTCGTGGCAGATATGAATAGCCCTTTGCTCTCTTATTTTTAAAGGAACGAAAGGGCTGCGGTTGAAAAGTCGGTGCCTTTTTCTGTTGGGGAGTGACTTGAGGTAGAAAGGTGGATTTCCCGGCTGTAGCCGTGGCCACCAAATCTGATAGACCGACTCCAAATAACTCCTCCCCTTTATACGGCAAAACTTCCATATGCCGTTTTGAATCCGCATCGCCTGTCCACTGTCGCGTCCATAAAGCTCTTCTGGCCGAAATGGACATAGCACTTACCCGTGATGCCAGTGTGCATATATCCCTCTGTGCATCACGCATATAAAGAAATGCATCCTTTATTTGTTCTAACGACAGTAAAATATTGTCCCTGTCCAGGGTATCAATATTTTCAATCAGGGATTCTGACCAAACTACCCCCGCACTGCCCATCCAGGCAGTCGCTACAGCTGGTCGTAGTATAACACCTGCATGTGTGTATATACTTTTTTGGATATTTTCCATCCTCCTATCTGATGGATCTTTAAGTGCGGCCGTCTCAGGAGAGGGTTACGCCACTTGTTTAGATAAGCGTGTTAGCGCCTTGTCCACCCTAGGAGGTGTTTCCCAGCGCTCCCTAACCTCTGGCGGGAAAGGGTATAATGCCAATAATTTCTTTGAAATTATCAGCTTTTTATCAGGGGCAACCCACGCTTCATTACACACGTCATTTAGTTCTTCTGATTCAGGAAAAACTATAGGTAGTTTTTTCATACCCCACATAATACCCTGTTTAGTGGTACCTGTAGTATCAGCTAAATGTAACGCCTCCTTCATTGCCAAAATCATATAACGTGTGGCCCTACTGGAAAATACGGTTGATTCGTCACCGTCACCACTGGAGTCATCGCCTGTGTCTGGGTCTGTGTCGACCGACTGAGGCAAAGGGCGTTTCACAGCCCCTGACGGTGTTTGAGTCGCCTGGACAGGCACTAATTGATTGTCCGGCCGTCTCATGTCGTCAAACGACTGCTTTAGCGTGTTGACACTATCCCGTAGTTCCATAAATAAAGGCATCCATTCTGGTGTCGACTCCCTAGGGGGTGACATCCTCATATTTGGCAATTGCTCCGCCTCCACACCAATATCGTCCTCATACATGTCGACACACACGTACCGACACACAGCAGACACACAGGGAATGCTCCTAACGAAGACAGGACCCACTAGCCCTTTGGGGAGACAGAGGGAGAGTTTGCCAGCACACACCAAAAGCGCTATATATATATCAGGGATAGCCTTATAATAAGTGCTCCCTTATAGCTGCTTTGTTATATCAAAATATCGCCATAAATGTGCCCCCCCCTCTCTGTTTTACCCTGTTTCTGTAGTGCAGTGCAGGGGAGAGACTTGGGAGCCGTCCTGACCAGCGGAGCTGTGAGAGGAAATGGCGCCGTGTGCTGAGGAGATAGGCCCCGCCCCTTTTCCGGCGGGCTCGTCTCCCGCTATTTAGAAAAATTAGGCAGGGGTTAAATATCTCCATATAGCCTCTAGGGCTATATGTGAGGTATTTTTAGCCTTTATAGGTACTCATTTGCCTCCCAGGGCGCCCCCCTCCCAGCGCCCTGCACCCTCAGTGACTGCCGTGTGAAGTGTGCTGAGAGGAAAATGGCGCACAGCTGCAGTGCTGTGCGCTACCTTTAGAAGACTGCAGGAGTCTTCAGCCGCCGATTCTGGACCTCTTCTGATTTCAGCATCTGCAAGGGGGCCGGCGGCGTGGCTCCGGTGACCATCCAGGCTGTACCTGTGATCGTCCCTCTGGAGCTTGATGTCCAGTAGCCAAGAAACCAATCCATCCTGCACGCAGGTGAGTTGACTCCTTCTCCCCTCAGTCCCTCGCTGCAGTGATCCTGTTGCCAGCAGGAATCACTGTAAAATAAAAAACCTAGCTAAACTTTCTCTAAGCAGCTCTTTAGGAGAGCCACCTAGATTGCACCCTTCTCGGCCGGGCACAAAAATCTAACTGGAGTCTGGAGGAGGGTCATAGGGGGAGGAGCCAGTGCACACCACCTGATCGGAAAAAGCTTTACTTTTTGTGCCCTGTCTCCTGCGGAGCCGCTATTCCCCATGGTCCTTTCAGGAACCCCAGCATCCACTAGGACGATAGAGAAATAACCCTTTCCTTGTTGAAGGAGGGGAACCTTGACCACCACCTGCTGAAGATACAATTTGTGAATTGCAGCTAACACAATTTCCCTCTCTAAGGGGGAAGCTGGCAGGGCCGATTTGAGGTATCGGTGAGGGGGCATCTCCTCGAATTCCAGCTTGTATCCCTTAGACACAATCTCTATTACCCAGGGATCCACCTGGGAGTGAACCCACTCGTGGCTGAAATTTCGGAGACGCGCCCCCACCGGGCCTAGCTCCGCCTGTGGAGCCCCAGCGTCATGCGGTGGATTTAGTAGAAGCCGGGGAGGACTTCTGTTCCTGGGAACTAACTGTGTTGTGCAGCTTCTTTCCTCTACCCTTGCCTCTGGCAAGAAAGGACGCACCTCGGACTTTCTTGCCTTTTTGTGAACGAAAGGACTGCATTTGGTAATACGGTGCTTTCTTAGGTTGTGAGGGAACATATGGCAAAAAATTTGACTTTCCAGCAGTAGCTGTGGAGACCAGGTCCGAGAGACCCTCCCCAAACAATTCCTCACCCTTGTAAGGTAACACCTCCATGTGCCTTTTTGAGTCGGCATCGCCTGTCCATTGCCGAGTCCACAGGACCCTTCTGGCAGAAATCGACATTGCATTTATTCTAGAGCCCAGTAAGCTAATGTCTCTTTGAGCATCTCTCATATATAGGACAGCGTCTTTTATATGCCCCAGGGTCATTAATATAGTATCCTTGTCTAAGGCATCCAGTTCCTCAGATAAGGTATCCGTCCATGCTGCTACAGCACTACACACCCAGGCCGACGCAATTGCCGGCCTTAGCAAGGTACCTGAATGTGTATAAATGGACTTCAGGGTACCCTCTTGTTTTCTATCCGCAGCATCTTTTAGGGTGGCCGTATCCTGTGACGGCAGGGCTACCCTCTTGGATAAGCGTGTTAGAGCTTTATCCACCCTAGGGGAGGATTCCCAACGTAAACCTGTCCGTTGGCGGGAAAGGATACGCCATAAGCATCCGTTTGGAAATCTGCAGTTTCTTATCTGGAGATTCCCAAGCCTTTTCACATAACTCATTTAGCTCATGTGAAGGGGGAAAGGTCACCTCCTGCCTTTTTTCCCCATACATATGAACCCTCTTGTCAGGGACTGGGGTTTCCTCTGTGATGTGCAACACCTGCTTAATTGCTATAATCATATAACGTATAGCTTTAGCCAATTTAGGCTGTAACTTTGCATCATCATAGCCGACACTGGAGTCAGACTCCGTGTCGGTGTCTGTGTCAACAATTTGGGATAGTGGGCGCTTCTGAGACCCTGACGGCCTCGGCGACATAGGATCAGGCATGGGCTGAGACCCTGACTGTCCTAAGGTTTCAACTTTATCCAACCTTTTATTCAAGGAATTAACATTATCATTTAAAACCTTCCACATATCCATCCAATCAGGTGTCGGCGCCGTCGGCGGCGACCCCACATTCATTTGCTCCCGCTCTGCTTCCACATAGCCTTCCTCGTCAAACATGTCGACACAAGCGTACCGACACACCACACACATACAGGGGATGCTCTTTTTGAAGACAGTTCCCCCACAAGGCCCTTTGGAGAGACAGAGAGAGAGTATGCCAGCACACACCCCAGCGCTATATGACCCAGGAATCACACAGTAACTTAGTGTTAACCCAGTAGCTGCTGTATATAAAGCTTTTTGCGCCTAATTTATGTGCCCCCCCTCTCTTTTTACCCTCTTTCTACCGTGTTTCTGCAGGGGAGAGCCTGGGGAGCTTCCTCTCAGCGGAGCTGTGGAGAGAAAATGGCGCTGGTGAGTGCTGAGGAAGAAGCCCTGCCCCCTCAGCGGCGGGCTTCTGTCCCGCGTTTGTATGTAAAATAATGGCGGGGGCTCATGCATATATACAGTGCCCAACTGTATATATGCTACTTTTTGCCAAGAGGTTCCTAATTGCTGCCCAGGGCGCCCCCCCCTGCGCCCTGCACCCTACAGTGACCGGAGTGTGTGGGTTTAATGTGGGAGCAATGGCGTACAGCTGCAGTGCTGTGCGCTACCTCATATGAAGACTGGAGTCTTCTGCCGCCGCTTTTGAAGTCTTCTTGCTTCTGTCACCGGCTTCTGTCTTCCGGCTCTGCGAGGGGGACGGCGGCGTGGCTCCGGGATCGGACGTCAAAGGGTGAGATCCTGTGTACGATCCCTCTGGAGCTAATGGTGTCCAGTAGCCTAAGAAGCAGGACCTATCTTCAGTGAGTAGGGCTGCTTCTCTCCCCTCAGTCCCACGCTGCAGAGAGTCTGTTGCCAGCAGATCTATCTGAAAATAAAAAAACCTAACAAAATACTTTCTTATAGCAAGCTCAGGAGAGCTCACTAAGTAGCACGCAGCTCGTCCGGGCACAGATTCAAACTGAGGTCTGGAAGAGGGACATAGAGGGAGGAGCCAGAGCACACCAGTATCCAAATTCTTTCTTAAAGTGCCCTGTCTCCTGCGGAGCCCGTCTATTCCCCATGGTCCTTACGGAGTCCCCAGCATCCACTAGGACGTTAGAGAAATAGGATTTGAATTGCCTACCGGTAAATCCTTTTCTCGTAGTCCGTAGAGGATACTGGGGACCATTTAGTACCATAGAGATGTACCAAAGCTGTACCATAGTAGAGGCTACTGGGCACCCGCCCAGTGCTACGTTCTTCCTGCAATGTTACTTGGTTAAGTAATGTTGGTTCAGCCGTTGCTGTTCCTGTTTCAAGTTTGGTTAGCTTGGCTTTCCTCTTGTTGTGTGCGCTGGTTTGGAATCTCACCACTATCATTATCTATCATCTCAAAGTATGTTCATCTCCTCGGGCACAATTTCCTAGACTGAGTCTGGTAGGAGGGGCATGGAGGGAGGAGCCAGCCCACACTATCAAATTCTTGAAGTGCCCATGGCTCCAAGTGGACCCATCTATACCCCATGGTACTAAATGGACCCCAGTATCCTCTATGGACTACTAGAAAAGGATTTACCGGTAGGTAATTAAAATCCTATTATTTCTGATTATGCCATTGGCATCTATATAGGATGAATATAATATATGGACTGTGTAAGTGCTGACTGAGGCAACCATGAAGTCAGCCGAATAGAACTTTTATCAATACTGCATCTTTTGATTCCTTGTCTTCTCTTTAGTACGACTCAGTGATGTTTGTTTTATGTTAAAAATATGTCATATAAAGAACATTGAAACGTGTCACATCACACAATAACCTGAACAATTTACTGAGATTAACAATAAGACAGTTAGTGCCCGATAAAGAGTTAGTAGCAATGCAAAAACTAGCATTACTTTGCTAGCTAACACTGCTGTAATTATGCTCCATCCGGTGGAAGATACTGGTGTGAAGATACAAGTTATTATTGGTGGCCTGGCTCATATGTTATAGCCATGGGCATGTAAAGACATTAGTGAAGGGCACAGAAGGGAGAAGAGAAAATGAAAGCAATGTATTGCGTAAACGTTGAAGCTAGGCTATTACATATTTAGCGATATACATCACCAAGAGTTCTCTGGAATGGCAGCAGCTTAGACACGCAAATGAGACGAGGTGGCGATTCAGCAGCATTTTTTTAATCTAAAAGAAAGATCTCATTAATGAAAGATGAAGGAAGGTAGATGCAACAATTGCTTTCAGTTTTTAGCACACACATAAAGCCATACTGGATGGTTTCAAGATACAATTGCATTTTATTGGGGGGTGGTTAATCAAGCCACTTTAATAATGTTCAGTACAAGCCTCCCGCACTCTCATTGCAAAGAGTGGTGTGTCATGTACGTTTATGTCCTTGTTTTGTATTGTGTTGTATTACCTCTCCTCCTATATTCTGTAGATATCAGCAGATCCTGCACAGAAACTTGGTGTATCTGGCAACTATAGCGGACTCCAATCAGAACATGCAGTCTCTGCTTCCTGCGGTGAGTATGGATTCCCTCATCACAGAACCCTTCCTCACGCTACCACAGAGATATAACACTAGTTCTGCAGTCATTGTCCAGTAGTGCCCCCTTATATCTTACCCTGAATTTCATTCCATTGAATAGGTCGAATCATGATTCGACCTAAAAAAGGTCAGAAACTGCCGTCTTTCCGACAAGATGGCAGGTCCAACTATAATTAAATACACCTATATATCTGTGCAGCATTATGTTGTTTATTATTCTATTTTATTTATGGGGGTTCCACAAAGTATCCGCAGCCCCATACATGGGTAAACAGTACAATTGAACATCAATACATGGTATAACTTTAACAAAATGAAAGAAACAAATGCAGGATAAAGTTAAATGGGGAAGTATGGGGAAAAGTACAGCAACTCATTATGGCTAGCATATTGCTATGCTTTATATAGTCTATACTGACAAACCCCAAATTTAGGGAAAGTCTATAAATTACTCTGCTCCACAAGGAGAAATCAATGTGAAAGTACATTTGCATATCTGCCCCCATATTTGCATATTTGTGTTGGTTAATTTCTGTTTGTTCTGGGGGGGGGGGGTTTTGGTTTTTTTTACGGGGGAGTGTTTAGTTGTTACCACTTGTTAAAGTAGTACATTTGTAGAATGTAACAGCCAGTAAGAAGTTAGAGAGTTAGAGTGCGGTCTACTAGCAGATTGGTTGTAAAATGTATATCTTTTTAAATAACATGTGACAGTGCCGTAACTAGGTATTTTAGCGCTGTGTGCAAGAAACGGCATTGACGCCCCCTTCTATGCTTAATAGGGGCAGTGCGCGTCGTAGGCGCGGTGGAAAATATATAGGGGCGTGGCTTCATGGGGAAGGGGCGTGGCCACAAAATAATACCAATTCATACTACGGTGCACAGTAGTCTCCATTATTCAAATTACGCTGCACAGTAGCGCCACTACACCAGGTAGAGCTCCTTTTACACATTACGGCAGACAGTCCCCCTTTTTACACATTACGGCAGCCAGTGCCCCTTTTTACACATTACGGCAGCCAGTGCCCCTTTTTACACATTACGGCAGACAGCGTCCCCTTTTTACACATTACGGCAGACAGCGTCCCCTTTTTACACATTACGGCAGACAGCATGCCCTTTTTACACATTACGGCAGACAGCGTCCCCCTTTTTACACATTACAGCAGACAGCGTCCCCCTTTTTACACATTACGGCAGACAGCGTCCCCTTTTTACACATTACGGCAGAGTCCCCTTTTTACACATTACGGCAGACAGCATCCCCTTTTTACACATTACGGCAGACAGCATCCCCCTTATTACACATTACGGCAGCCAGCGTCCCCCTTTTTACACATTATGGCAGACAGCATCCCCCTTATTACACATTACGGCAGCCAGCGTCCCCCTTTTTACACATTATGGCAGACAGCATCCCCCTTATTACACATTACGGCAGCCAGTCCCCCTTTTTACACATTGCGGCAGACAGAATAGATAGATAGATAGATACCATCTCTCCCCGTTGGCTCAGGCTCCTCGGTGCAGGCTTCATGCAGCAGATCCAGGGGAGAAGGAGGAGGAGGGAGGGGGACTGGAGCCGCAGCAGAGCTATATAATTGGTGGTGGCGCCACTGCAGCTGTCCCTCTCCTTCCGCATTGGCTGGCCGACGCCGCTGTGAATGCTGGGATGAGGGAAGCGCATCCCAGCATTCACAGCAGCGCCGGTCAGCCAATGCGGAAGGAGAGGGACTGCTGCAGCGGCGCCACTACTAATTACATAGCGCTGCTGCGGCTCCAGTCCCTCTCCCTCCTCTCCTCTTCTCCAGCGCGGCGCAACCAGCACAGCAGAGGCGGCTTGTAATGAGTCAATTTGACTCATTACAAGCCGCTGGCCGTTGCGCCCTCAGGGCGACTGCGCTGTGTGCCAGGCACACCTGGCACACATGTAGTTACGGCGCTGACATGTGACCCTCTTCAGCCCCTGGAGAATGCTACCTTAGGCAGTAGTCTCTGTTGACTTTGCACATATTTTATCTTGTGACTGCGCTAGACACAATCAACAACTTTATAAAAAAAAAATGTAAATAACACATTTTGTATTTATAATCTAGGCCACGAAGGATTCTTACGAACAAGAAATACCTTATTTGGTGCTCACTAGGATTTTGCTTAGTCCTACACATAAATGATATTCAACAAAAATACATTTTTAAATTGCTAAACTTTGGCTTACTTAATATGGAAGTTTTTTTTGAGGGAGATGTATTAAGCAATTAAAAAAGTGGAGAAGTTGTACATATCAGTTAGCTTTAAGGTAGCATTTATCAAGTACATTCTATAAAATGATAGGTAGATGCTAATTGGTTGCTATAGGCAACTTCTCCACTGGTCCACTCATTTTACTGCTTAACCACTTGCCTGGCATGGTCGCATCAGATGCGACCATGCCTGCAAGTGCTCTATCTGACCTGGTCGCACAGGATGCGACCAGTCAGATAGAGTGTTAGCAGCGGCAGGGAAGAGAAACTTCCCTCCGCTGCTGCTGTCAGAAGGACCGGAAGGTCCCTCTGCCTCCCTGCACTCTCCCCCACTGATTGCCTTGCTGTCGATCACTGCTGATCGGTCAGCACGGCAGGACCACCCCCCCTCCAGCGGCTGCAGACAATGGCAGCCACTGGGGACTGTAAATGAACCCTTCCAAGTCACCCCCAGACCTCCCCTGTATACCTGGAGGCTGTTCCGGCTTTCAAAATAAAAGCCACGATGTTCCAATGGTTGCGATGTTCCCGATCAAAATCTTTTTTTCAACTAAAAGCATTTTCACTCATTAAAAAAAAACTATTATTTCAGAGCGTTTTTGGCAAAATAAATCTTCAGTTAAGTGCTTAATACATCATTCCCATAGTATTATATTAAAAATTATGACCATATTTCTAGTGATGCTTAGCTATTATTTTGGAATAATCAGGTTTATTCACCTGTATATGATGGAAAGTCTCGAAATATGCATTTGCCAATGAAATGACATAGTTTTATTTGCAGCCACCAACACAGAACATTAATCTGGGCCCAGGAGGGATGAGCCAAACAGGCCCCAGTCAGAGCCTCCACTCCCAGGGCAATCTGAGTGACGCGCTGGGTGCCAGCCTTCCACCCTCTTCCCTCATGCAGAGTCAGATCAGTAATGGTGAGGCCTCTTTTTTTCTGCGTTACAGTTGCCTAGCAATAGAGGCGCAAGTGTTAAGTGTGTGTGATGACCTGTCTGACAGAGACGCTTGGCAGGGGTCCTGAGGACATTTTTGTGTCCTTGTTTATTAATCTACATTTATGTAATTATGAGAAATAATGGAAATATGTGTGTGTCTTTCCTCCATTGGAAGATCGTCTCTGCGCATATGTGCTAGCATGCATACAAGTACACAAATATTGTAAAAATCTATGTCTATAATTATCAATTAGTTCTAATAATATTTGTATTCCTCAAAATGGTTTTTATGCACAAAAGTAAAATTTTTATTTTCTTGCATTTTATGTATGTGCTTCTCTATATATTAAATGGGACAGATGGTGTTACCTCCATTGTCCATGTATCCATTACAACAATTGTTATAATATTACCATGTGAAATATACAAATACCATTTATTGTCATGGTCGTATGGTCGTATTCCATGGTGATCCTTTTTCACATTATTTTCCATGTGCTCCCTGGGGTTCTCATTCTTCTTTACTCTTTCTTTTCAGGGCCCAACCATGTGTCCATGCAGCAGTCTGGTCAGACAACTATGCCCACAACGAGCATGAGCATGGCAGTGAGCTCCCATGGCACAGCTCCTGGGTATAGCCACACTGTGCCCAGCTCTCAGAATGTGCCAATGCAGAGTCAGGGCAGTATAGGCAACTATGTTTCAAGAGCTAATATGAACATGCCCACTAACCCAGGTAAGCCTCAGTATTCTAATTCATGCCATGTCTAGGTTTCTCCTCACTAAAGACTCTGGGGAGAGATAAAGTGGATGGAAATAAAGTACCAACCAATCAGCTCCTAACTGCCATGTTACATGCTGTTAGGAGCTGCTTGGTTGGTACTTTATTTCTCTCCACTTTATCTCTCTATTCAAGGCTTAGTACATAGACTCCTCTGTTTTATATTCCCCAACCAGACCTACAGCTGATCTTCACCTACCAGCTCGTCTGCTGGCCTTTCCCAGACACTCATCCTTACCAGCAGACTCCAATCATTCAAACCCGTTAGATGTATTGCTCATTCTTATGGTCCAGGCTCCTCTCAAGTGGTCAGCAATCATACTATGGTATATCCTTGCCAAATACACATCCAACTCATTTTAACCAAGTGGACTTCCTGGTCATTCTTATGAATCGTCTTATCATCTCCAAGTAGACCTTTCTCATCCTCAGCATCCATACTTCCCTTTTATAATCACCACAAATAGAATCACTGCCAGCTCTTCACTCAATTTCAAATCCAAAGTTTTGCAATTGTCCTTCGCAGTAGACACTCAGTAGACACTTCTCACTGCTTCTTGCTGGCCAGACTTCCGTACTGATTTATATTATTTTTCAACAAAATGTAGTCCTAGTCAAAAATTGTATGTTGCATATGTAAATATAATTTTAATTAGTATATAAAGTGCATAGATATGGTGCTTTTCACAATTGAATTGCATCAGTGGTCATCGTTGCTATGCTCCCCTATTGTCCTTTCCAACAATACTCCCCACTTATATATGCCAGGAAGCTGCCCTTCGGTCCTATGCAGCAATACTCTCCACTTATACATGCCAGGAAGCTGCCCTTCGGTCCTATGCAGCAATACTCCCCACTTATACATGCCAGGAAGCTGCCCTTCGGTCCTATGCAGCAATACTCTCCACTTATACATGCCAGGAAGCTGCCCTTCGGTCCTATGCAGCAATACTCCCCACTTATACATGCCAGGAAGCTGCCCTTCGGTCCTATGCAGCAATACTCCCCACTTATACATGAAGCTGGTCCCAGACCCTTGCCTGACAGTTTCTTTGTGGAACATCACCAGACTAGGGCTTTGCATTTTGGTTGCTGTGTTTCAGTACATTACATTACCTATCATACACCTAATTTCATTGTCTAACTAAAGAGATAAAAGCTGGTTACTTATTGGTTGCTATGGTTTAGGGTATATTTTTTACAAAAATGTTACGTTCTCTGTTTCAGTCAGCTGATATTTCCTTCTTTGCTATTCTTTTTCTATTATTATCCATAGAATTTAACAAGTTCAGATTTCCTACTTTCACATTAAGGGGCCCATTCATTAGCGGCGGCCTATTGGGCCAGTATCCAACTCGTCATGAGTTGCAGTGGTTAATACTTAACTACTGGAGCAATTCCGTTTGCTCCGGTGAGGGGAGAGCTGTTCTGAAATGCAGCTGTCCCTGCAATCCCTAACACTACTACCGAAGCAGTAGTGTTACTTACCCCTGCTAATCCGACTGCCTGCAAATGTGTCAGCTGAATTTATGCATGTGCATCATGCGCAGGGCCAGGGCCATCAAGAGTTTGCATGGCCCGGGTACTGAGCCTCTGTGCCGCAAGCTGTCTGATGGTGAGTGAGTGATCCGATGCTTCGTATTAGGACACAGGTCAGGTCACTACTGCAGCAGGAGGCATCTACTTGTAATAAACGCCTCCTGCTGCGTCACCATACTGCGCTATTACTCCTGGTTTCAAGAAAGCAGCAGTGATAGCAACTCCAACCACATCTGACTCAGGCCCAATATAGCTACATCATTTCAGGAATTGGAATGGGGGACAGTGGGAAACCTCAGAGTGCAAGTTTCTACCACAAGAGGTGACGATCACACTATTCGTCTGTTGCATTGTAAGGACAGGAGCACTTAAAATAAAAAAAACTTGAGGAGCTCGGTCAAGGGTTTGAGGGAAGGTTTATTTTAAGGGTGGGTTAGTGCAGAGATACCAGTTTAGGGCACTCATTGATTTGTGATTGTTGTTTGTTTGGAACATATAGTCCCATTGAGCACTTCTATTATAATCTGGAATGACTCGTTGTAATGTATGTGAGCAGACACATATTACCACTCTGGTTGTTAATGACCAGTTGTGGAATATGCAGGCGTTAATTAAATAATTTATACAAAAGTGATATTGTTTTATATAAATTGAGGCAATGGGCATTATTTTTTCAAAGCAGTTCTGTTGGGGACATTTCTGAAAAGCATTCCACAGGTAACTATGGTAAAAGTAATAAAGGACATTTCTAGCATCTAGTTGCTGTGGGTTAGAGCACTTTTGCTTCACTGCTACCTGTGCAACATATTTTATACGTGTCACTTTGTACTAAATGATGCTTTTCATAAGTGTCACCCATTTTTAAATTGCTGCAGTAACATAATCTTAATACTCTGAGATGGTTGTAATTCCATGCACAATATCACTTTTCTATTCAGTTGGAATCTCTTTCTGCTATATTGTAAAATAGTGTCCATGATGCACCAGCAAGCTGCCACTTCCCATTACACCACGGCACAAGGAGGAGGTCAGCATTATCAAGGCCAGTCATCGATTTCTTTAATGAACCAGACTAACCAAGGAAGCAGCATGATGGGCCAGAGGCCTTTGGGACCATACAGATCAGCACAGCAAGGTAATCATTTTTCACCTGGGTTCCCCCTGACAGTCCGTTTGTGTTACTTGTACTACCAATATTTGCAAACCAGAGTATTTGTAATAAATATAATTACTGTTAGATAAAAAATGTAGGTGACTCTCTATATATAAAAGAAATAAAGGTGCTATAAACAACATTTTTAATTAATGAGACAAGAATAGAATGTGACAATTTGACAATAACTCACGCTCCTGCTGTGATGCATGGGACCAGAGATCCATAGGACAGGGCATTTCCTATGTGCCTAATCATCCCTCTGCTCCTCATTACTATAGACCGCTTCATGCTGGGTAAAACAGGTGAGGCATGTGTCTGAGAGGTGTTACGTTACAATGTGCCTACTTGGAAATGCCAGTTTATATGAAAATTTAGCCCCTTGGTATTTCTTTTTATATCAGATGAGCAATCAATATTACAGTTGTTATATCTTGATATCACAAAGGCTCTGCAGTGTCGTACATAAAACATACAACAAAGTGCAGAAGTACAAAATGGTACAGACATCACTTTACATATATACACAATTATATATAGAGAATACAGGAGGGAGAGGGTACTGCTTGGGAGAATGTACAAACTAGGTTTCTCATGCATAATAGTAAATGCAATTATGTGGATAAAGTACATCATATAGTCGTACAATAACGTTAACATTGCAGTAAAATAATGTGAAAATAAGCAGGTTTGCGTCTTATAGTTGTGTATGTATATGTACAGTACACTGAGTATACCGAATGCTAGATGTATTCTTCATGTCCCTTGTGCATTCAGGTTCTGCCCAGCAATATCTGGGTCAGGAGGAGTATTACAGCGAGCAGTATGCACACAGCCAGGGTTCCTCTGACTCTATGAGCCAGCAGTATTACACAGATGGTAGGTGTCATCTTCCCTCTATGTAAATATGTATGTCGACAAATTCCAGCAAACTGACAATTATTAATACTTCTGTTGGGAGAGAGTACTTTATGTGCTTTATTCAGCTTCAGTTGCAAAATTGCGCGATTATCGGCAGACTGCGCATGTGCTGCGATTGCATTGCACAAGCGGGAAGGCTAAATTGCAATCATAGGAAGTGACCATTTGTGGGTGTTAACAAGGCGGATCATGGCCGTTTTTTTAGGGCGTGTATCTGACTTCAGTTGCAATGGATTGCGACAGTGCGACTGCATTCTCATTCTGAGTAGCCCTGGGTCAACCGAAATTGTCGATGGTAGTCGATTTCTGCGTATGCATCGTAATTATGCGATTGTATATGAAAGTTTGCAATTGCATCGGTGAGCGGCTTTTACCTTTCTGGTCGGCTCGTCCCAAGCGGTTTTTAGCAGACGCAGGATTGGGAAAATTTCGATTTCTGTCTCAATAGTGATCCAAGCTGAATGAGGTTCTGTAGTCACTATTTCCCAACAGGCAAATACTCAAACCATATTGTGGAGATATTGTATAATATGTCTTTTCCAAGTTGAGTTTCTGTCGTACCAGGGAATCTTTTGTGTATATGGTATGTACTGTGTTTTTTATGCCTAGGTTGTGCTGTTTAGGATCTGACTTCTCTTGTGTAATCTAGGACATGGGGACTACACTTACCAACAATCTTCGTACGGTGAGCAGAGCTACGACAGAACATTCGATGACTCCTCACAGCATTACTATGAAGGAGGTCAGACACATGGATCATTCCCACATGCCATTATTGGAATCATTTATTTAATAACATTGACTCCATTATTTAATAACATTGACTATGTGCACGCATTTCATGAACCACAGAGCAATCAATCAGACATTCATTTTCTCTCCTGTCCATCAAAAATACAGAAGCTGATAGTCTGCGATGACCTACGTACGTCACATTTGTGAACACTGCACCATTTTATTAAACAATTCACTTTGTTTGAGCATGGCTTTGCTGTGCAGTGACTGTATTATTGAATGGTCAGGTTTACTCCTATCTCTTATTTAGTATTTTAGAACAATCCTATACATGGTATAACATTTTATTCCATGGAAGTGTCTTTCATGCTGATATGTTAAAATGTACTATTGCCACACACGGTGGACTCTGATATTTTGCAATCAGTAGTCACATTAGTGCCACCATGAGGTCACTAGTTCTTACTGAACTGAAAGGCTGCATATTTATATGCATCAGCTGCCTCCACCCTGAGATGATGACAGTACATTGTAAACTTCACACTCAGTAGTAAAGCAAATATGTTCATTTCTCTATCGTCCTAGTGGATGCTGGGGTTCCTGAAAGGACCATGGGGAATAGCGGCTCCGCAGGAGACAGGGCACAAAAGTAAAGCTTTCCGATCAGGTGGTGTGCACTGGCTCCTCCCCCTATGACCCTCCTCCAAGCCAGTTAGATTTTTGTGCCCGGCCGAGAAGGGTGCAATCTAGGTGGCTCTCCTAAAGAGCTGCTTAGAAAAGTTTAGCTTAGGTTTTTTATTTTACAGTGAGTCCTGCTGGCAACAGGATCACTGCAACGAGGGACTTAGGGGAGAAGAAGTGAACTCACCTGCGTGCAGGATGGATTGGCTTCTTGGCTACTGGACATCAGCTCCAGAGGGACGATCACAGGTACAGCCTGGATGGTCACCGGAGCCTTGCCGCCGGCCCCCTTACAGATGCTGAAGTAAGAAGAGGTCCAGAATCGGCGGCAGAAGACTCCTCAGTCTTCTAAAGGTAGCGCACAGCACTGCAGCTGTGCGCCATTTTCCTCTCAGCACACTTCACACGGCAGTCACTGAGGGTGCAGGGCGCTGGGAGGGGGGCGCCCTGGGAGGCAAAATGAATACCTATTTTGGCTAAAAATACCTCACATATAGCCTCCGGAGGCTATATGGAGATATTTAACCCCTGCCAGAATCCGTTAAGAGCGGGAGACGAGGCCGCCGAAAAAGGGGCGGGGCCTATCTCCTCAGCACACAGCGCCATTTTCCCTCACAGAAAGGCTGGAGGGAAGGCTCCCAGGCTCTCCCCTGCACTGCACTACAGAAACAGGGTTAAAACAGAGAGGGGAGGCACTAATTTGGCGTTAGAAATATATAAAAAAGATGCTATAAGGGAAAACACTTATATAAGGTTGTCCCTATATAATTATAGCGTTTTTGGTGTGTGCTGGCAAACTCTCCCTCTGTCTCTCCAAAGGGCTAGTGGGTCCTGTCCTCTATCAGAGCATTCCCTGTGTGTGTGCTGTGTGTCGGTACGTGTGTGTCGACATGTAGGAGGACGATGTTGGTGAGGAGGCGGAGAAATTGCCTGTAATGGTGATGTCACTCTCTAGGGAGTCGACACCGGAATGGATGGCTTATTTAGGGAATTACGTGATAATGTCAACACGCTGCAAGGTCGGTTGACGACATGAGACGGCCGACAAACAATTGGTACCGGTCCAGACGTCTCAAAAACACCGTCAGGGGTTTTAAAACGCCCGTTTACTTTAGTCGGTCGACACAGACACAGACAGGGACACTGAATCCAGTGTCGACGGTGAATAAACAAACGTATTCCTTATTAGGGCCACACGTTAAAGGCAATGAAGGAGGTGTTACATATTTCTGATACTACAAGTACCACAAAAGAGGGTATTATGTGGGATGTGAAAAAACTACCATAGTTTTTCCTGAATCAGATAAATTAAATAAAGTGTGTGATGATGCGTGGGTTCCCCCCGATAGAAAATTATGGGCGGTATACCCTTTCCCGCCAGAAGTTAGGGCGCGTTGGGAAACACCCCTTAGGGTGGATAAGGCGCTCACACGCTTATCAAAACAAGTGGCGGTACCGTCTATAGATAGGGCCGTCCTCAAGGACCAGCTGACAGGAGGCTGGAAAATATTATAAAAAGTATATACACACATACTGGTGTTATACTGCGACCAGCGATCGCCTCAGCCTGGATGTGCAGAGCTGGGGTGGCTTGGTCGGATTCCCTGACTAAAAATATTGATACCCTTGACAGGGACAGTATTTTATTGACTATAGAGCATTTAAAGGATGCATTTCTATATATGCGAGATGCACAGAGGGATATTTGCACTCTGGCATCAAGAGTAAATGCGATGTCCATAACTGCCAGAAGATGTTATGGACACGACAGTGGTCAGGTGATGCAGATTCCAAACGGCACAAAGGTGTATTGCCGTATAAAGGAAGAGGAGTTATTTGGGGTCGGTCCATCGGACCTGGTGGCCACGGCAACTGCTGGAAAATCCACCGTTTTTACCCTAAGTCACATCTCTGCAGAAAAAGACACCGTCTTTTCAGCCTCAGTCCTTTCGTCCCTATAAGATCATATCTGCCCAGGGATAGAGGAAAGGGAAGAAGACTGCAGCAGGCAGCCCATTCCCAGGAACAGAAGCGTTCCACCGCTTCTGACAAGTTCTCAGCATGGCGCTGAGACCGTACAGGACCCCTGGATCCTACAAATAGTATCCCAGGGGTACAGATTGGAATGTCGAGACGTTTCCCCTTCGCAGGCTCCTGAAGTCTGCTTTACCAAGGTCTCCCTCCGACAAGGAGGCAGTATGGGAAAAAATTCACAAGCTGTATTCCCAGCAGGTGATAATTAAATTACCCCTCCTACTACAAGAAAAGGGGTATTATTCCACACTATATTGTGGTACTGAAGCCAGAAGGCTAGGTGAGACTTATTCTAAAAAAAATTTTTTGAACACTTACAAAGGTTCAAATCAAGATGGAGTCACTCAGAGCAGTGATAACGAACCAGGAAGAAGGGGACTATATAGTGTCCCGGGACATCAGGGATGCTTACCTCTATGTCCCAAATTTGCCCTTCTCACTAAGGGTACCTCAGGTTCGTGGTGCAGAACTGTCACTATCAGTTTCAGACGCTGCCGTTTGGATTGTCCACGGCACCCCGGGTCTTTACCAAGGTAATGGCCGAAATGATGATTCTTCTTCGAAGAAAAGGCGTCTTAATTATCCCTTACTTGGACGATCTCCTGATAAGGGCATAGTCCAGGGAACAGTTGGAGGTCGGAGTAGCACTATCTAGGATACTGCTACAACAGCACGGGTGGATTCTAAATATTCCAAAATCGCAGCTGATCCCGACGACATGTCTGCTGTGCCTAGGGATGATTCTGGACACAGTCCAGAAAAAGGTGTTTCTCCCGGAAGAGAAAGCCAGGGAGTTATCCGAGCTAGTCAGGAACCTCCTAAAAACAGTGCATCATTGCACAAGGGTCCTGGTAAAAATGGTGGCTTCCTACGAAGCAATTCCATTCGGCAGATTTCACGCAAGAACTTTTCAGTGGGATCTGCTGGACAAATGGTCCGGATCGCATCTTCAGATGCATCAGCGGATAACCCTATATCCAAGGACAAGGGTGTCTCTCCTGTGGTGGTTATAGAGTGCTCATCTTCTAGAGGGCCGCAGATTCGGCATTCAGGATTGGATGCTGGTGACCACGGAGCCCAGCCCGAGAGGCTGGGGAGCAGTCACACAAGGAAAAAATTTCCAGGGAGTGTGATCAAGTCTGGAGACTTTTCTCCACATAAATATACTGGAGCTAAGGGTAAATTTATAATGCTCTAAGCTTAGCAAGACCTCTGCTTCAAGGTCAGCCGGTATTGATCCAGTGGGAAAAACATCACGGCAGTCGCCCACGTAAACAGACAGGGCGACACAAGAAGCAGGAGGGCAATGGCAAAAACTGCAAGGACTTTTCGCTGGGCGGAAAATCATGTGATAGCACTGTCAGCAGTGTTTCATCCTGGGAATGGAAACTGGGAAGCAGACTTCCTCAGCAGGCACGGCCTCCACCCGGGAGAGTGGAAACTTCATCTGGAAGTTTTTTCCACATGATTGTAAACCGTTGGGAAATACCAAAGGTGGACATGATGGCGTCCCGTCTGAACAAAACGGGACAGGTATTGCGCCAGGTCAAGAGACCCTCAGGCAATAGCTGTGGACGTTCTGGTAACACCGTGGGTGTACCAGTCGGTGTATGTGTTCCCTCCTCTGCTTCTCATACCTAAGGTGCTGAGAATTATAAAACGTAGAGGAGTAAGAACTATACTCATGGCTCCGGATTGGCCAAGAAGGACTTGGTACCCGGAACTTCAAGAGATGCTTACAGAGGTCTTATGGCCTCTGCCGCTAAGAAGGGACTTGCTTCAGCAAGTACCATGTCTGTTCCAAGACTTACCGCAGCTGCGTTTGTCGGCATGGCGGTGGAAAGCCGGATCCTAAGGGAAAAAGGCATTCCGGAAGAGGTCATTCCTACCCTGGTCAAAGCCAGAAAGGAGGTGACCGCACAACATTATCACCACATGTGGCGAAAATATGTTGCGTGGTGTGAGGCCAGGAAGGCCCCACAAAGAATTTTCAACTCGGTCGTTTCCTGCATTTCCTGCAAACAGGAGTGTCTATGGGCCTCAAATTGGGGTCCATTAAGGTTCAAATTTCGGCCCTGTCGATTTTCTTCCAGAAAGAATTGGCTTCAGTTCCTGAAGTCCAGAAGTTTGTCAAGGGAGTATTGCATATACAACCCCCTTTTGTGCCTCCAGTGGCACTGTGGGATCTCAACGTAGTTCTGGGATTCCTCAAATCACATTGGTTTAAAACCAGTCAAATCTGTGGATTTGAAGCATCTCACATGAAAAGTGACCATGCTCTTGGCCCTGGCCTGGACCAGGCGAGTGTCAAATTGGTGGTTTTTTCTCAAAAAAGCCCATATCTGTTTGTCCATTCGGACAGGGCAGAGCTGCGGACTCGTCCCCAGTTCTCTCCCTAAGGTGGTGTCAGTGTTTCACCTGAACCAGCTTATTGTGGTGCCTTGCACCTACTAGGGACTTGGAGGACTCCAAGTTGCTAGATGTTGTCAGGGCCCTGAAAATATGTTCCAGGACGGCTGGAGTCAGGAAAACTGACTTGCTGTTATCCTGTATGCACCCAACAAACTGGGTGCTCTTGCTTCTAAGCAGACTATTGCTAGTTGGATGTGTAATACAATTCAGCTTGCACATTCTGTGGCAGGCCTGCCACAGCCAAAATATGTAAATGCCCATTCCACAAGGAAGGTGGGCTCATCTTGGGCGGCTGCCCGAGGGGTCTCGGCTTTACAACTTTGCCGAGCAGCTACTTGGTCAGGGGCAAACACGTTTGCTAAATTCTACAAATTTGATACCCTGGCTAAGGAGGACCTGGAGTTCTCTCATTCGGTGCTGCAGAGTCATCCGCACTCTCCCGCCCGTTTGGGAGCTTTGGTATAATCCCCATGATCCTTTCAGGAACCCCAGCATCCACTAGGACGATAGAGAAAATAAGAATTTACTTACCGATAATTCTATTTCTCGGAGTCCGTAGTGGATGCTGGGCGCCCATCCCAAGTGCGGATTATCTGCAATACTTGTACATAGTTACAAAAATCGGGTTATTATTGTTGTGAGCCATCTTTTCAGAGGCTCCGCTGTTATCATACTGTTAACTGGGTTTAGATCACAAGTTGTACGGTGTGATTGGTGTGGCTGGTATGAGTCTTACCCGGGATTCAAAATTCCTCCCTTATTGTGTACGCTCGTCCGGGCACAGTATCTAACTGGCTTGGAGGAGGGTCATAGGGGGAGGAGCCAGTGCACACCACCTGATCGGAAAGCTTTACTTTTGTACCCTGTCTCCTGCGGAGCCGCTATTCCCCATGGTCCTTTCAGGAACCCCAGCATCCACTACGGACTCCGAGAAATAGAATTATCGGTAAGTAAATTCTTATTTTTTGCCAGTATTGTTTCCTAAACAGAAACTGTTGCAACAAAGCAACACAAATACATTTTGTTCAGCAGTAGTATATTTCTCCTTTTCAATGTTATTGTGCATATCCTATGCAAGTGCTTTGTTGTGTATAGATTCCATTTTGGTTCCTTTAGATTTCAGGAGAATACATCTGTCTGGTAAAAGTGGTAGTAGTATTCTTACTCCTTACACCTGCTATGAATGCAGTTTCCTGGTCTGATCATGCATGCACATGTAAACCAGTGGTGCCCAATAACAGGAATTGACATGAATCAAATTAATCCTTTGTAGGAAATACACAATACAGCCAGCAGCAGAGTGGATACCAACAGGGAACTGGCCAGCAACAAGCATATTCCCAGCAACAACAATACTCAAATCAACAGAACTATCCTGGGCAGCAACAGCAGGGCTATGGTGAGCGGGCAGTGTTGGCTTTATTGGCATACAACAGTTGATATAATATAGTGAGGGACCAACGGGAAGTGGTTAAAATACCACTAGGCAGTCACAGTACCGACGCCAGAATCCCGACTAGTGGTGAAATGCCGCCGCTGGAATACCAGCGACACAGGCCTCAAACACCAATAGAGAAAGAATATAACCTGTGGCGAGGGCAGCGAGCCACCGTGCCCGCAAGGGTCTCTATAGCACCCGCCCCGCTGCCGGCATTCTGGCGAACGGGATCCCGCTGTTGGGATCATGACAGCCGGGATCCCGTCCGCTGGCAATTCATACTGGACCCGGACCAACTTATTGTTTCGGTTATTGGCCATGTAAGAACCAGAAGGCCTCCCTGTGTCTTTTATCAGGTTGTCTGATATGACTAGGAAGAAAAAATAATCTTTGATGAACACAGACTGCATTGCACGTGTTACACATTATCTAATGGAAAATGTTTTTCTGCTCAGTTCCAGCACAGGGCTCCTCCTCACAGTATTCCAGCTACCAGCAAGGCCAGAGCCAGCCATACTCCAGCTACCGGGCACCCCAGACGGCAGCTTCTGCCCAGCAACAAAGGCCTTATGGCTATGAGCAGGTAGTACATACCATGTCCATAAAAATACTCCCCACCCCACTTGTTGAATACCCAATGTTTGCATAATGACAAATGTGATTAATCCGTAATTTCTAAGGCAAGTGGATAACTTATTTTTGACAAGATCCTATTTGTTCCCCTCTTTGGTTTGTATCTCTTTATGGCACCCTAATCACAGTATATAACACATTCTCCTTCCTGATTATCTACCCACTGCGCCACTGTCACCAGGACCTGCATCTTTCTTACCAACTCTCCACAAACCTTCCCTCTTGCTCCTCTACTTCTTTTCCTTTCCTCTCATCAGCTCCTGGCTCTTTTTACTCCTAAACTCTTTACATTTTTACTCTTTTTATCTAAAAATGTTTATTATTAAATTCCATTTATTTATAAAGTGTCACATTTTACACTATGCTGTACAATATAACCAGAAATTAAATACTAAAGCTAACCAACATCATGGTAAAGAGGCCTTGGTTTGTCACTTCGTTTGACCCTTGCTCAATCTCAAAATATTTTCCCTCATTAATTTCCAATCCCCTCCCCTCTTCGCTCCTGACCCGGCCCACTCCCTTCTCGGCTCGTCATTCGAGCCCACTCCCTCTCAGCTCCTGAACCAAGCCCCCACCATCTCGGTTCCTGACCCGATTAGAACCCTCTTTCTCTGACGTCCTAAGTGGATGCTGGGGACTCCGTCAGGACCATGGGGAATAGCGGCTCCGCAGGAGACAGGGCACAAAATTAAAAGTTTGACCACTAGGTGGTGTGTACTGGCTCCTCCCCCTATGACCCTCCTCCAAGCCTCAGTTAGGTTTTTGTGCCCGTCCGAGCAGGGTGCAATCTAGGTGGCTCTCCTAAAGAGCTGCTTAGAAAAAGTTTGTTAAGTTTTTTATTTTCAGTGAGTCCTGCTGGCAACAGGCTCACTGCAACGAGCGACTTAGGGGAGAAGAAGTGAACTCACCTGCGTGCAGGATGGATTGGCTTCTTAGGCTACTGGACACTAGCTCCAGAGGGACGATCACAGGTACAGCCTGGATGGGTCACCGGAGCCGCGCCGCCGACCCCTTTGCAGATGCCGAAGAGAGAAGAGGTCCAGAAACCGGCGGCTGAAGACTTCTCAGTCTTCATGAGGTAGCGCACAGCACTGCAGCTGTGCGCCATTGCTCTCGGCACACTTCACACCAACGGTCACTGAGGGTGCAGGGCGCTGGGGGGGGGTGCCCTGGGCAGCAATGAAAGTACCTATTCTGGCTAAAAATACATCACATATAGCCTCTGGGGCTATATGGATGTATTTAACCCCTGCCAGGTTGTCAGAAAAACGGGAGAAGAAGCCCGCCGAAAAGGGGGCGGGGCCTATTCTCCTCAGCACACAGCGCCATTTTCCTACACAGCTCCGCTGCTAGGAAGGCTCCCAGGCTCTCTCCTGCACTGCACTACAGAAACAGGGTAAAAACAGAGAGGGGGGGCACTTATTTGGCGATATTAATAATATTTAAGCTGCTATAAGGGGAACACACTTATTTAAGGTTGTCCCTATATATTTATAGCGCTTGGGTGTGTGCTGGCAAACTCTCCCTCTGTCTCCCCAAAGGGCTAGTGGGGTCCTGTCTTCTATCAGAGCATTCCCTGTGTGTCTGCTGTGTGTCGGTACGTGTGTGTCGACATGTATGAGGACGATGTTGGCGTGGAGGCGGAGCAATTGCCTGTAATGGTGATGTCACCCCCTAGGGAGTCGACACCGGAATGGATGGCTTTGTTTATGGAATTACGTGATAGTGTCAGCACGCTGCAAAAGTCGGTTGACGACATGAGACGGCCGGCAAACCAGTTAGTACCTGTCCAGGCGTCTCAAACACCGTCAGGGGCTGTAAAACGCCCTTTACCTCAGTCGGTCGACACAGACACCGACACGGACACCGAATCTAGTGTCGACGGTGAAGAAACAAACGTATTTTCCAGTAGGGCCACACGTTATATGATCACGGCAATGAAGGAGGCTTTGCATATCTCTGATACTGCAAGTACCACAAAAAGGGGTATTATGTGGGGTGTGAAAAAACTACCTGTAGTTTTTCCTGAATCAGAGGAATTGAATGAAGTGTGTGATGAAGCGTGGGTTACCCCCGATAGAAAACTGCTAATTTCAAAGAAGTTATTGGCGGTATACCCTTTCCCGCCAGAGGTTAGGGCGCGCTGGGAAACACCCCCTAGGGTAGATAAGGCGCTCACACGCTTATCAAAACAAGTGGCGTTACCGTCTCCAGAAACGGCCGCCCTCAAGGACCCAGCTGATAGGAGGCTGGAGAATACACTAAAAAGTATATACACACATACTGGTGTTATACTGCGACCAGCAATCGCCTCAGCCTGGATGTGCAGTGCTGGGGTGGCTTGGTCGGAATCACTGACTGAAAATATTGATACCCTGGATAGGGACAATATTTTATTGACTATAGAGCATTTAAAGGATGCATTTCTTTATATGCGTGATGCACAGAGGGATATTTGCACTCTGGCATCAAGAGTAAGTGCGATGTCCATATCTGCCAGAAGAAGTTTATGGACGCGACAGTGGTCAGGTGATGCGGATTCCAAACGGCATATGGAAGTATTGCCGTATAAAGGGGAGGAATTATTTGGGGTCGGTTTATCGGATTTGGTGGCCACGGCAACAGCCGGGAAATCCACCTTTTTACCTCAGGTCACCTCCCAGCAGAAAAAGACGCAGTCTTTTCAGCCGCAGTCCTTTCGTTCCTATAAGAACAAGCGGGCAAAAGGACATTCATATCTGCCCCGAGGCAAAGGAAAGGGTAAGAGACTGCAGCAAGCAGCTCCCTCCCAGGAGCAGAAGCCCTCCCCGGCTTCTGCAAAGGCCTCAGCATGACGCTGGGACCTTACAAGCGGACTCAGGGGCGGTGGGGGGTCGCCTCAAGAATTTCAGCGCACAGTGGGCTCACTCGCAGGTGGACCCCTGGATCCTGCAGGTAGTATCTCAGGGTTACAGGTTGGAATTCGAGACGTCTCCCCCTCGCCGGTTCCTAAAGTCTGCTTTGCCAATGTCTCCCTCCGACAGGGCGACGGTATTGGAAGCCATTCACAAGCTGTATTCTCAGCAGGTGATAGTCAAGGTACCCCTTTTACAACAGGGAAAGGGGTATTACTCCACGCTATTTGTGGTACCGAAGCCGGACGGCTCGGTAAGACCTATTCTAAATCTGAAATCTCTGAACCTGTACATACAAAAATTCAAGTTCAAGATGGAGTCACTCAGAGCAGTGATAGCGAATCTGGAAGAAGGGGACTTTATGGTGTCCTTGGACATCAAGGATGCTTACCTCCATGTCCCAATTTGCCCTTCACACCAAGGGTACCTCAGGTTCGTGGTACAAAACTGTCATTATCAGTTTCAGACGCTGCCGTTTGGATTGTCCACGGCACCCCGGGTCTTTACCAAGGTAATGGCCGAAATGATGATCCTTCTTCGAAGAAAAGGCGTATTAATTATCCCTTACTTGGACGATCTCCTGATAAGGGCAAGGTCCAGAGAACAGCTGGAGGTCGGAGTAGCACTAACCCAAGTAGTGCTCCAACAGCACGGGTGGATTCTGAATTTTCCAAAATCCCAACTGATCCCGACGACACGTTTGCTGTTCCTAGGGATGATTCTGGACACTGTTCAGAAAAAGGTGTTTCTTCCGGAGGAGAAAGCCAGGGAGTTATCCGAACTCGTCAGGAACCTCCTAAAACCAGGAAAAGTGTCTGTGCATCAATGCACAAGAGTCCTGGGAAAAATGGTGGCTTCTTACGAAGCGATTCCATTCGGCAGATTCCATGCACAAATTTTTCAGTGGGATCTGCTGGACAAGTGGTCCGGATCGCATCTGCAGATGCATCAGCGGATAAACCTGTCGCCAAGGATACTGGAACTAAGAGCAATCTACAATGCTCTAAGCCTGGCAAAACCTCTGCTTCAGGGTCAGCCGGTGTTGATCCAGTCGGACAACATCACGGCAGTCGCCCACGTAAACAGACAGGGCGGCACAAGAAGCAGGAGGGCAATGGCAGAAGCTGCAAGGATTCTTCGCTGGGCGGAAAATCATGTGATAGCACTGTCAGCAGTGTTCATCCCGGGAGTGGACAACTGGGAAGCAGATTTCCTCAGCAGACACGATCTTCACCCGGGAGAGTGGGGACTTCATCCAGAAGTCTTCCGCATGATTGTGGTCCATTGGGAAAGACCAATGGTGGACATGATGGCGTCCCGCCTCAACAAAAAACTGGACAGGTATTGCGCCAGGTCAAGAGACCCTCAGGCAATAGCTGTGGACGCTCTGGTAACACCATGGGTGTACCAGTCAGTGTATGTGTTCCCTCCTCTGCCTCTCATACCCAAGGTACTGAGAATTATACGGAAAAGGGGAGTAAGAACGATACTCGTGGCTCCGGATTGGCCAAGAAGGACTTGGTACCCGGAACTTCAGGAGATGCTCACGGAAGATCCGTGGCCTCTACCTCTAAGAAGGGACCTGCTTCAGCAGGGACCTTGTCTATTCCAAGACTTACCGCGGCTGCGTTTGACGGCATGGCGGTTGAACGCCGGATTCTAAAGGAAAAAGGCATTCCAGAGGAAGTCATCCCTACCCTGATTAAAGCCAGGAAGGAAGGGACCTCACAACATTATCACCGCATTTGGAGAAAATATGTTGCGTGGTGTGAGGCCAGGAAGGCCCCCACGGAGGAATTTCAACTGGGTCGATTTCTACATTTCCTGCAAACAGGATTGTCTATGGGCCTCAAATTGGGGTCCATTAAGGTTCAAATTTCGGCCCTGTCGATTTTCTTCCAGAAAGAATTGGCTTCAGTTCCTGAAGTCCAAACTTTTGTCAAAGGAGTACTACATATACAGCCCCCGGTTGTGCCTCCAGTGGCACCGTGGGATCTCAATGTAGTTTTGGATTTTCTCAAATCCCATTGGTTTGAGCCACTCAAATCGGTGGATTTGAAATATCTTACATGGAAAGTAACCATGCTACTGGCCCTGGCTTCGGCCAGGAGAGTGTCAGAATTGGCGGCTTTATCGTACAAAAGCCCATATCTGATTTTCCATTCGGACAGGGCAGAACTGCGGACGCGTCCTCAGTTTCTCCCTAAGGTGGTGTCAGCGTTTCACCTGAACCAGCCTATTGTGGTGCCTGCGGCTACTAGCGATTTGGAGGACTCCAAGTTGCTGGACGTTGTCAGAGCATTAAAAATATATATTTCAAGGACGGCTGGAGTCAGAAAGTCTGACTCGCTGTTTATACTGTATGCACCCAACATGCTGGGTGCTCCTGCGTCTAAGCAGACGATTGCTCGTTGGATTTGTAGCACAATTCAACTTGCGCATTCTGTGGCAGGCCTGCCACAGCCTAAATCTGTCAATGCCCACTCTACAAGGAAGGTGGGCTCCTCTTGGGCGGCTGCCCGAGGGGTCTCGGCATTACAACTCTGCCGAGCAGCTACGTGGTCAGGGGAGAACACGTTTGTAAAATTCTACAAATTTGATACCCTGGCTAAGGAGGACCTGGAGTTCTCTCATTCGGTGCTGCAGAGTCATCCGCACTCTCCCGCCCGTTTGGGAGCTTTGGTATAATCCCCATGGTCCTGACGGAGTCCCCAGCATCCACTTAGGACGTCAGAGAAAATAAGAATTTACTCACCGGTAATTCTATTTCTCGTAGTCCGTAGTGGATGCTGGGCGCCCATCCCAAGTGCGGATTGTCTGCAATAATTGTACATAGTTATTGTTACAAAAATCGGGTTATTATTGTTGGGAGCCATCGTTTCAGAGGCTCTTTTCGGTTATCATACTGTTAACTGGGTTCAGATCACAAGTTGTACAGTGTGATTGGTGTGGCTGGTATGAGTCTTACCCGGGATTCAAAATCCTTCCTTATTGTGTACGCTCGTCCGGGCACAGTATCCTAACTGAGGCTTGGAGGAGGGTCATAGGGGGAGGAGCCAGTACACACCACCTAGTGGTCAAACTTTTAATTTTGTGCCCTGTCTCCTGCGGAGCCGCTATTCCCCATGGTCCTGACGGAGTCCCCAGCATCCACTACGGACTACGAGAAATAGAATTACCGGTGAGTAAATTCTTATTTTCCCCCTTGCTTGACTTCTGACCCGTTTCCTCCCTCTCCTTTCCTTTAGCACTATACTTTACTTATTTTATTTTAGGCTTCTGAACTATTTTTATATTTAAGGCTTAAATATTTTTCTATTCTTTTTTTGTCTACCACTCATTTTCCATATTTTTTTCCCCTCAGTATACCTTTTTGTATATCTTATCAGTTTGTACTCTCTTCTTCTCCTTTCTTCCTGTGACTATGGGCCTGATTCATTGGTGCCCGCAGTGTGAAAACATGCAATTCATAGTGCACAAGCAGAATGCTTTAACTATCGTGCAAAGCCCTGTGACGCCCACTATGCTCATGTGAGCAATGCTCAAGTGCTCTGGTGGATATGATTTCTCCACTATCGACGCACCATAAGACACAACATTGACTCCTCAAGCAGCCCCTTTTTGACACGGAATCGCCCACGACACTCCCATAACAAGCCCACAACACTCCCATAACACGCCCACGACACGCCCGTAACACCTCCACCTTTTAAAAAGACTTTGTCACCTCCCAGTCTGCATCCTGAACCCATGGAATGCAAAAGCCGTCTCCGTTAATAGTAATGTCCCACACAAATGTGCGCAGTAAGGATTCTTCCGGACTGTGCATGCGCAGGTAGCCGATTATAGCTCCTAATGTGTCCTCTATATGCTCTCTGAGGTCCTCGGGTCCTGTATTCTTTTCCCCTTAAAAGGCTGTGGGTAGGGGGAAGGGGGGGTTCAGTCCCTTTCTTTCCTATTTCCTCAGTATGTCTTATCTTCTCATATTCCCTGTCTCTATTTTTTCAATTGCTTGTTGTTCATTCATTGTCACTAACAGACCTTATTGATTATTTAATTCCTCACATTCCTCTCAGTTTGTGCAAGTAGGGTGGCCCTGTGGCATTTATTCTTGTCTTTTTATCCCTTATCTCCAGGGTCAGTATGGAAATTACCAGCAATAACCCTGCAACATCTGTGCCCCTGGTCTAAGCTAGCAGGACTGTCAATAATACTTGCCTGAACTCCTTGCCGCACTTAATGATTCCAAAATGGAGGAAAAGGAGCAATTAAACCAACCTAGACTCTCTCCATGGAATGAATATGACACCTGGTCTAGTCAAAGGAAGAACTAAAAGTTCAATGTTTTGTCCATTCATTGTTATCTGTCATGCTACCATAGCGAGTGCTAAATACAAAGTATGGTTTCCCGGTGAAGGTGGTACATGCTACACCAGTGATGTATCCAGACTGTAATGGGACAAGACTACGCCCTAATACAAAATGCACAGATGTGCTTTGCAGCAGATCAGAATTGCTGAATGGTTGAACAGTATGTGGCTGTCTCATTCTGTGTAAGGGGATTAGGAAAGGTCACATGCACAATTGCTTGTACACGGAAGAGGCAGCCATTTTGTGAGCTTAACCAGTATTTATAAGTAATCAGCCTATGTTTTTACTTGGAACTAGTGACATCACTGAGAAAGCCAGCTTACTAAGAATCAGTGGCTACACACTCTGCCTTCCATCTATTCACTGGCTGCCTCAACTGTGTATAAGTGACTGGTGCACTTCAACAGCAGTAATAAAATGATGGTGGTATAATAGACATTGGAATCCGCATGTAGACAAAATGTTTTGAATGGCTTGAAAGGGCCACTAAACATAAAATGCAAATAGTTTCAGTATTAAAAAGGCATCTTATAAGATTCACATGCAATATAGTTCAAATGAAACAGGGTTTAACATATTGATTACGTATAACATGGTTTTTTGTTTTTTTTTCAGTTTCCCTAACAGAAATTCTGTTGTGCATAGTAGACATAATTATTTTGCCTTTTAAATTATTGACGCTTTTAGTCTAAAGCCAAGATCGCCAGAATCGCTCTGCTTCTGAAAACGCTGGCCTTATTACATAACCCCTATACAGTTGCCAGTGTGTTTATCAATTGTTTGATCTGTGGTTCACTTGGTGACGATATGCCGTATGTGCAAATCTGTTGATAATGTAAGTGGTATTAAGCTTTTCCTATTCGTTTTAATAGCACGTGGGATTTCCAGTTTGTGCACTACATGTAGAAACGCTGTTGGATGAATGACCAATAAATACAGCAAATAAATAATTCAAAAATACTGACAGATTGCACCCACCTCAAAAATTCTTCAACCAAACTTTTTTGCTCGACAATTCAAGAGGTTCTTACTTATACAATGAGAATGGGGTTCAACTGCTTTAGTGAAACTGTCTGAGGGATACAGTTCTCACTACAACAGGTTAGCAACCAGCATAGTGGAAACCATTCCCAGGCTGGATAGTTCAGGGGTGTATTGGGTAAAGGGTCCTACCATAAGTGTATCTACTGTATAATGCAGTGATTGCAGTGCACACAGGCCCCTGTGCCCAAGGGGGCCAACACCACACAACCTGCACCTATGTTTAATTACTTACCTCTCCGGAGTCCTGCAGCGGCCATTTTCCTGGTGATTCACGCATGCGCAATAGAGATCTGTCACCAGGAACATGACAGGTGCCATGTTTTCATAATCTACTGTACTGCAGAGAGGATTGAGGGCCCCCGCCTTTCTTAAATCGCCCCTGGGCCCTGCAAATACTGCATATTCATGACTCTTATAAGATGCCTTGTCATATTGGATCATTTTGTGTGTCCCCAACAGTGGACAGTACATGTGTTCTAATCAAAAAAGCCTTGCTGACACATTCAAAGGGATTTCTCTTCTTGTGCAGAGTTCTGGGAGGTAGTGGGGTGTTTCTTTGTGTGCCCATCATAGTGGTGTTGCTCAGCCAATGTTCAGAAGATGAGAGAGTCCAGCAGTGCTTTCTCTGCCACCATGCGAGAATAGAAATGGTTTTGATATGTGCTGGTGTTGTATGACCATTAGAGGGCAGAAGTTCACAGGTCTTATGTTATTTGTCTTATTCACGTTTCATTTGAAATAGAGTAATTTAAAAAGTATTGTCTTTATGAGTGAGGTGTTCACTGCACTGTCTGGGTTTGATTGTGTGCTTATTTATTGTTTGAAGTATAATTTAACTTTTTGAGAAGCAAGAGTCTTTGTATATCTGTCCTGATTTCTATGTTTATTTAGTACTGCTTTACTCATGGGAGATGTACAGTATGTATGCTTTTCAGTGGTTGTAGAGGGAAGTCTGGTTTTGCTAATTCTATAATGCCACACGTTACACTTAAAAGAGAGGTAGCAAGATATATATTGTAGTAATACATGTTCAGCTTGAGTGTTGCCAACTGGGTGTCTATACGTATATACAATATATAGATATAGATATGGAAAACAGCATTCCAAGTTGTGATTCTAACAACAAAGAGTTTATTTACAATATTTGAAATATACAGCAACGTTTCGGGCAGCCGTGCCCTTTTTCAGCTCCATAGCTTATGCTGCATCTACTATATTTTGGCACTGTTGATAAAACATTGGGGGTAATTCCAAGTTGATCGCAGCAGGAATTTTGTTAGCAGTTGGGCAAAACCATGTGCACTGCAGGGGAGGCAGATATAACATGTGCAGAGAGAGTTAGATTTGGGTGGGTTATTTTGTTTCTGTGCAGGGTAAATACTGGCTGCTTTATTTTTACACTGCAAATTAGATTGCAGATTGAACACGCCACACCCAAATCTAACTCTCTCTGCACATGTTAAATCTGCCTCCCCGGCAGTGCACATTGGGGGTAATTCCAAGTTGATCGCAGCAGGATTTTTGATAGCAACTGGGCAAAACCATGTGCACTGCAGGGGAGGCAGATATAACATGTGCAGAAAGAGTTAGATTTGGGTGGGTTATTTTATGTCTGTGCAGGGTAAATACTGGCTACTTTATTTTTACACTGCAAATTAGATTGCAGATTGTACACACCACACCCAAATCTAACTCTCTCTGCACATGTTATATCTGCCTCCCCTGCAGTGCACATGGTTTTGCCCAGTTGCTATCAAAAATCCTGCTGCGATCAACTTGGAATTACCCCCATGGTTTTGCCCAACTGCTAACAAAATTCCTGCTGCGATCAACTTGGAATTACCCCCATTGTACACTGGATTGCCCATTTTCTTTATACATCTTCAATAACTACTTTGCCATTTATTGGCTGTGTGAATGAATTGCACACAATTCATTTCTAAGGTTCCTCTATGTTTCGATTAGTTTTAAGATTTTATATTACTTTATCCAGTTGGCTTTCCTCTATAATTCCATCAAGTCCAAGTATTAACTGTGTGTTGTAGCCGAGGGCAGCAGAAGTAAATGTTACTTAAATATATAAAAGAAGGTGAAAAAAAAGTCTCAATGTACACCTAGAGAGAACAACGTATTTAGCAAATCTTACATAGGCTGCGTACAAGACCGTAAGAACATACTGTATTTTACTTCTAGCAAAGCACTTATTTTTCTGCTCCCAAAGAATGTGAATTTTTTTTAAGTACCCACATAAGTGAGACTTTAATATAAAAGTGTATTGAACTGAGCACTTGCTACTATATAATTGAATTTATTATATATGAGCAATTGCATACATTTTCAATTACGTACTTTTTCAACAGACTATCTGCAGGAAAAAAACTATTGTAAAAGCAAGCACATACATTCCTAAAAAGCTAAAATAAACAAAATGGCTGCCATTTGCAGCTTCAAATAACTGAGGTGATTATTTTCAATCTGAAGCTCACGGAGTTAGTATTTTATGTCTTTTAAGTTATGTTTTTCATTACAGAAACATCTGTCAATTAATCATGTATTTTAAACTCTCTGAATAGTTAACATTTTGTATGAGTCTTTAATACCCCTCCTGAAATAATGATCAGTCTAGGAAAAATCTAAAATGCATTTCTCTAACGTCCTAAGTGGATGCTGGGGACTCCGTAAGGACCATGGGGAATAGCGGCTCCGCAGGAGACTGGGCACATCTAAAGAAAGCTTTAGGACTATCTGGTGTGCACTGGCTCCTCCCCCTATGACCCTCCTCCAAGCCTCAGTTAGATCTCTGTGCCCGAACGAGAAGGGTGCACACTAGGGGCTCTCCTGAGCTTCTTAGTGAAAGTTTTAGTTTAGGTTTTTTATTTTCAGTGAGACCTGCTGGCAACAGGCTCACTGCATCGAGGGACTAAGGGGAGAAGAAGCGAACTCACCTGCGTGCAGAGTGGATTGGGCTTCTTAGGCTACTGGACATTGGCTCCAGAGGGACGATCACAGGCCCAGCCTGGATGGGTCCCAGAGCCGCGCCGCCGGCCCCCTTACAGAGCCAGAAGGCAGAAGAGGTCCGGAAAATCGGCGGCAGAAGACGTCTGTCTTCAACAAGGTAGCGCACAGCACTGCAGCTGTGCGCCATTGCTCTCAGCACACTTCACACTCCGGTCACTGAGGGTGCAGGGCGCTGGGGGGGGGGCGCCCTGAGACGCAATAAAAAACACCTTGGATGGCAAAAAATGCATCACATATAGCTCCTGGGCTATATGGATGCATTTAACCCCTGCCAGAATACATAGAAAAACGGGAGATAAGGCCGCCGATAAGGGGGCGGAGCCTATCTCCTCAGCACACTGGCGCCATTTTCCCTCACAACTCCGTTGGAGGGAAGCTCCCTGTCTCTCCCCTGCAGTCACTACACTACAGAAAGGGTTAAAAAAGAGAGGGGGGGCACTAATTACGCGCAGTATTAAAGATACAGCAGCAATAAGGGGAAAAACACTTATATAAGGTTATCCCTGTATATATATATATATATATATATATATAGCGCTCTGGTGTGTGCTGGCAAACTCTCCCTCTGTCTCCCCAAAGGGCTAGTGGGGTCCTGTCCTCTATCAGAGCATTCCCTGTGTGTGTGCTGTATGTCGGTACGTTTGTGTCGACATGTATGAGGAGAAAAATGATGTGGAGACGGAGCAGATTGCCTGTAATAGGGATGTCACCCCCTAGGGGGTCGACACCTGAGTGGATGAACTGTTGGAAGGAATTACGTGACAGTGTCAGCTCTGTATAAAAGACAGTGGTTGACATGAGACAGCCGGCTACTCAGCTTGTGCCTGTCCAGACGTCTCATAGGCCGTCAGGGGCTCTAAAGCGCCCGTTACCTCAGATGGCAGATATAGACGCCGACACGGATACTCCAGTGTCGACGGTGAAGAGACAAATGTGACTTCCAGTAGGGCCACACGTTACATGATTGAGGCAATGAAAAATGTTTTACACATTTCTGATAATACGAGTACCACCAAAAAGGGGTATTATGTTCGGTGAGGAAAAACTACCTGTAGTTTTCCTGAATCTGAGAAATTAAATGAGGTGTGTGATGATGCGTGGTTTTCCCCCGATAACAACTGATAATTTCTAAAATGTTATTGGCATTATATCCTTTCCCGCCAGAGGTTAGGGTGCGTTGGGAAACACCCCCTAGGGGGGATAAAGCGCTCACACGCTTGTAAGGGCTCTACCCTCTCCTGAGATGGCCGCCCTTAAGGATCCTGCTGATAGAAAGCAGGAGGGTATCCTAAAATGTATTTACACACATACTGGTGTTATACTGCGACCAGCAATAGCCTCAGCCTGGATGTGCAGTGCTGGGTTGGCGTGGTCGGATTCCCTGACTGAAAATATTGATACCCTAGATAGGGACAGTATATTTTTGCCTATAGAGCATTTAAAAGATGCATTTCTATATATGCGTGATGCACAGCGGAATATTTGCCGACTGGCATCAAGTCTAAGTGCGTTGTCCATTTCTACCAGTAGAGGGTTATGGACACGTCAGTGGTCAGGTGATGCGTATTCCAAACGGCATTTGGAAGTATTGCCTTATTAAGGGGAGGAGTTATTTGGGGTCGGTCTTTCAGACCTGGTAGCCACGGCAAAAGCTGGGAAATCCACGTTTGTACCCCAGGTCGCCTCTCAACATGAGAAGACGCCGTATTATCAGGCGCAGTCTTTTCGTGGACAAGGGGCAAAAGGTTCCTCATTTCTGCCCCGTGACAGAGGGAGAGGAAAAAGGCTGCAGAAATCAGCCAGTTCCCAGGAACAGAAACCCTCTCCCGCCTCTGCCAAGCCCTCAGTATGACGCTGGGGCTTTACAAGCAGAATCATGCACGGTGGTGGGCCCGTCTCAATGAATTTCAGCGCGCAGTGGGCTCACTCGCAAGTAGACCCCTGGATCCTTCAGGTGATATCTCAGGGGTACAAATTAGAATTCGAGACGTCTCCCCCTCGCCGTTTCCTAAAGTCGGCTTTACCGATGTCTCCTTCTGACACGGAGACAGTTTTGGAAGCCATTCACAAGCTGTATTCCCAGCAGGTGATAATCAAGGTACCCCTCCTGCAACAGGGAACGGGGTATTATTCCACACTGTTGTGGTACCGAAGCCAGACGGCTCGGTGAGACCGATTCTAAATCTAAAATCTTTGAACACTTACATACAGAGGTTCAAATTCAAGATTGAGTCACTCAGAGCAGTGATTGCGAACCTGGAAGAAGGGGACTACATGATGTCTCGGGACATCAAGGATGCTTACCTTCATGTCAAAGTTTACCCTTCTCACCAAGGGTAACTCAGGTTTATGGTACAGAACTGTCACTATCAGTTCAGACGCTGCCGTATGGATGGTCCACGGCACCCCGGGTCTTTACCAAGGTAATGACCGAAATGATGATATTCCTTCGAAGGAAGGGAATTTTAGTTACCTTACTTGGACGATTCCCTGATAAGGGTAAGATCCAGGGAACAGTTGGAGGTCGGTGTAGCACTATCTCAGGTAGTGTTGCGGCAGCACGATTGGATTCTCAATATTCCAAAATCGCAGCTGGTTCCGACGACTTGTCTACTGTTCCTAGGGATGATCCTGGACACAGTCCAGAAAAGTGTTTCTCCCGGAGGAGAAAGCCAGGGAGTTATCCGAGCTAGTCAGGAACCTCCTAAAACCGAGCCAAGTCTCAGTGCATCAATGCACAAGGGTTCTGGGTAAAATGGTGGCTTCCTACGAAGCAATCCCATTCGGCAGATTCCACGCAAGAACTTTCCAGTGGGACCTGCTGGACAAATGGTCCGGGTCGCATCTTCAGATGCATCAGCAGATAACCCTGTCACCAAGGACAAGGGTATCCCTCCTGTGGTGGTTGCAGAGTGCTCATCTTCTAGAGGGCCGCAGATTCGGCATTCAGGACTGGGTCCTGGTGACCACGGACGCCAGCCTGCGAGGCTGGGGAGCAGTCACACAGGGAAGGAATATCCAGGGCATATGGTCAAGCCTGGAGACATCACTTCACATAAATATCCTGAAGCTAAGGGCCATTTACAATGCTCTAAGCTTAGCAAGACCTCTGCTTCAAGGTCAGCCGGTGTTGATCTAGTCGGACAACATCACGGCAGTCACCCACGTAAACAGACAGGGTGGCACAAGAAGCAGGAGGGCAATGGCAGAAGCTGCAAGGATTTTTCGCTGGGCGGAAAATCATGTGATAGCACTGTCAGCAGTATTCATTCCGGGAGTGGACAACTGGGAAGCAGACTTCCTCAGCACGACCTCCACCCGGGAGAGTGGGGACTTCACCCAGAAGTCTTCCACATGATTATAAACCGTTGGGAAAAACTCGACAGGTATTGCGCCAGGTCAAGGGACCCTCAGGCAATAGCTGTAGACGCTCTGGTAACACCGTGGGTGTACCAGTCAGTGTATGTGTTCCCTCCTCTGCCTCTCATACCCAAGGTACTGAGATTGATAAGATGGAGAGGAGTAAGCACTATATTCGTGGCTCCGGATTGGCCAAGAAGGACTTGGTAACCGGAACTTCAAGAGATGCTCACGGAGGATCCGTGGCCTCTACCTCTAAGAAGGGACCTGCTCCAGCAAGGACCCTGTCTGTTCCAAGACTTACCGCGGCTGCGTTTGACGGCATGGCGGTTGAACGCCGGATCCTGAAGGAAAAAAGGCATTCCGGATGAAGTCATCCCTATCCTGATCAAAGCCAGGAAGGATGTAACCGCAAAACATTATCACCGCATTTGGCGAAAATATGTTGCGTGGTGCGAGGCCAGTAAGGCCCGACGGAGGAAATTCAACTGGGTCGATTCCTACATTTCCTGCAAACAGGAGTGTCTATGGGCCTGAAATTGGGGTCCATTAAGGTTCAAATTTCGGCTCTGTCAATTTTCTTCCAAAAAGAACTAGCTTCAGTCCCTGAAGTTCAGACGTTTGTAAAAGGGGTACTGCATATACAGCCTCCTATTGTGCCTCCAGTGGCACTTTGGGATCTCAATGTAGTTTTTGGGTTCCAAAAGTCACATTGGTTTGAACCACTTAAATCTGTGGAGTTAAAATATCTCACATGGAAAGTGGTCATGCTGTTGGCCCTGGCTTGGGCCAGGCGCGTGTCAGAATTGGCGGCTTTATCCTGTAAAAGCCCTTATCTGATTTTCCATTCGGACAGGGCGGAATTGAGGACTCGTCCTCAGTTTCTCCCTAAGGTGGTTTCAGCGTTTCACCTGAACCAACCTATTGTGGTGCCTGCGGCTACTAGGGACTTGGAGGACTCCAAGTTGCTAGACGTTGTCAGGGCCTGAAAATATATGTTTCCAGGACGGCTGGAGTCAGGAAATCTGACTCGCTGTTTATCCTGTATGCACCCAACAAGATGGGTGTTCCTGCTTCTAAGCAGACTATTGCTCGTTGGATTTGTAGTACAATTCAGCTTGCACATTCTGTGGCAGGCCTGCCACAGACAAAAATCTGTAAATGCCCACTCCACAAGGAAGGTGGGCTCATCTTGGGCGGCTGCCCGAGGGGTCTCGGCTTTACAACTTTGCCGAGCAGCTACTTGGTCAGGAGCAAATACGTTTGTAAAATTCTACAAAATTGATACCCTGGCTGAGGAGGACCTGGAGTTCTCTCATTTGGTGCTGCAGAGTCATCCGCACTCTCCCGCCCGTTTGGGAGCTTTGGTATAATCCCCATGGTCCTTACGGAGTCCCCAGCATCCACTTAGGACGTTAGAGAAAATAAGAATTTACTTACCGATAATTCTATTTCTCGTAGTCCGTAGTGGATGCTGGGCGCCCATCCCAAGTGCGGATTGTCTGCAATACTGGTACATAGTTATTGTTACCAAAAAATCGGGTTATTGCTGTAGTGAGCCATCTTTTCTAGAGGCTCCTCTGTTATCATGCTGTTAACTGGGTTCAGATCACAAGTTGTACAGTGTGATTGGTGTGGCTGGTATGAGTCTTACCCGGGATTCAAAATCCTTCCTTATTGTGTACGCTCGTCCGGGCACAGTATCCTAACTGAGGCTTGGAGGAGGGTCATAGGGGGAGGAGCCAGTGCACACCAGATAGTCCTAAAGCTTTCTTTAGATGTGCCCAGTCTCCTGCGGAGCCGCTATTCCCCATGGTCCTTACGGAGTCCCCAGCATCCACTACGGACTACGAGAAATAGAATTATCGGTAAGTAAATTCTTATTTTACTCTGATTTGTAAAATAATGGGAGTAATGTCATTAAATGGCATTTTTTTTCTAATTTATAATAGCTTTAATACTATCTTGTATGGGACATCTTGTTATCTTACTCATTGCTGCACAATGTCACCGGTGCACAGTGGATGCAGCCAATAATGCCCCCTATCAGTTTGATTGAATGCAGAGACATCACTGAGGCCTGTAAGTACATTCTTAGGGCACTGATAAGCTTAATATTAACATAATCTATGCTTGCCTAAATTTCCAACCACCTTTTCAGGAGGTGAAGTGTGGGATGAAGTGCAAGATTATACAATTTTACATTATTAAGAGGGTGAAATAGTTGTACGTAAAGCCCCAGCCAAATCATTGTGCTCTTACTACTAGGGAGTAAGCAAATTTGCTAAAGCTGAAAGTGATAAGTGGTGTTGTTGGCCATAGCAACCAATCAAATTCTGTTTATCATTTCTCTGTTGCATTCCAGAAAATGATGGACAAAATCTGATTGGTATGAATCTACCCCAAGGTGTTAATGGAGGTGGGTGGAGTTTGATCATGCAAACTACATCATGTTCCTGTTCACCTTACAGCAGGTAAGTGCACCCTTGGAGAAATGCTTGCTCTCTCAGTGGTCCATGAGGTTTCCTCCTGATTAGGGATTTTCCCAGCAATTATAATTTAACCCATAATATGGCTGATTGCACTATTTTAGGTGACTAGACCACTTTATTATTATTTAGTAATGTTCAACAACATTGAAAGTGCTCAAAGCACATAACTTTTTTTTATTTTCCAACATAACATTTCTGAAATTGTATGGCATTACTAAGGACTTCTGGCTCATTTTAGATTTCCCTCTTTATAGTTTAGAAGTGGCTCTGGGGTGTGTGAAGAAATTGTTTCATTTTTTTTTTCTGCACTGCTATGTTTTAAGAAATCACCATTACATCCTTGAATTTGCTTTTAATTAAACATAAAAACATTTCAAACAGTTTCTGCTGTGTGTCTTATTTCTTAAAGGAACTCTAACCTTAGATTTTTTGTTTGTATTTGTATAATGGCAATATTAAGGAGTGCCACTCATAGCACTTTACGGGGCTGCACCCATGTCTGCGTCTTTTGCTGGTTGCACATCTGTAACTTGATGCAAATGCTGCTACAATGCCCCTCCCTGGTGTGCCCGAAAGTGCAAGGTCTGAGACGCCCACAGTCAGCATTCATAGACGCTGAAACAATTGGTGTGCGTCTTCGGATGCACCATCTGACCTTGCCCTATGATAGGTGCATTTTTTTTGCCCAAGTATGGTCTCCCAGGTGAGTGGTTAAGCATCTGAGTATGCAACCACTTTCAGCGACACGCCTGTGACACTGGCACAACACGCCCATAAGCTAGGCCATACAGGTGCATACACCGCCTGGGATTGCCCTAATACATTTTAAAGAAATATCTGAGACCGTGCGTCTCCCGTGTACTTCAATCACAATTCTGGGCCGATTCAGATGTGGTTGGGAGGTGCTATCACTGCTGCTTCCAAGTGAAAGTGCTGTATGGTGATGCAGTAGGAGGTGTCTATTTGAAGCAGACACCTCCTGCTGCATCCTAGGACGCAGCATCGGATCACTGACTTACAATCGGGCAGCTTGTGGCACCCACAGTGCTGCTCAAGCAACCCATCACAGAGACCAGGAAATCTCTGCTTAGTGATGAGATCCCTGATTCCTTCCCTCCCCTAAACAGCGGTGACATACCTCCATTTTCACAAAGAGTCTTTTGTCACCCCTCCTCCTCCATGATGTTTTTTCTTCTTTAACATTTCACAGAGCCCTCATGTCATCTCACGGAGTTACGTTACAACCTCTCAGAGTGTAAAATATTGAGGACATGGCTTAGTTGCAATGGATATACGATATACTTGTGTCTTAGCTAGGTATTGAAAGGAAAGAAAACATACAACTTACCTACAGTAGCTATTGTGACCAACCCAATTTTACATTTTTTTCCTTGAATCACTTTCAATAGAAATAATTGTTTCTATTTTGTTGTCTACACAAGTACATTTTGCATGTGTTTGTTTTTGGGCAAATTGTGATCTTTATTTTACGAGGAAAAATGCACTTACCGGTACTTTGACCTCTTATCATTTCTGCAGTTTGTGAAACCTATTAAAATATACACTCAGTGGCCACTTTGTTAGGTACACCTGTATTTCTGTTTGGTAATGCAAATTCATAATCATGCACATAATCATGGGGGGAATTCAATTAAATGAGCTACTGAATAGTGCCTAGAATGAGTGCCCAGAACTATTCAATTAGCCACATTGCGCTTGCCACTTACCAAGAGATGCAGGTTACCGCGCCTAAAGAATGCTGTTAGTCATGGTGAACGGCTTTCTCTGACTTAAGTGCAGGGCGTGTTGCTGTTAGCGGCTCTAATTCAGAGCAACTCACATCGTTCTAATATTTTTGTCGAATTTTGCCTGCCAGCATAGCAAATTTGAGTAACGCAGCATTGGATCACCGGCACACCTACAAAATGGGAGGGCGACATGCCCATATTTTGTACAACGGTGCCCATCGCAGCTTCCCCCTCCCCCAAACAACCTCATCATGTCAATCAATCATACTGCAGCAGTATAAGTATCATGAGCCCCAAACCCCGGTACTCACTGCAGTGCTGCTGCATCCAGGTCTCTCTGTGATATCCCCGGTGCCCGTCGGTCTTCTGTGACTCCTCCTGCAGCCCTGGCTAACAGCTGTCCTGAATAGATTCCATTTTGTGATTATCAGCTGATTGCCATTCCCTCAATAGGATTGCTCCTCGCGCTCAGCTGGTTTCAGTGGCCAATCAGAACACAGGAGACCCTATTTACGCCCTCTCTGGATAGCTGCCAGTGCAACATCACTCCTGCAGATGCCCTCCTGGCTCAGCAGCACTCTGTGTACTCTGTTCTCAGTGTTATTGTTTCTTAGACTCCTGTAGCAGCTATCACCGTCCATGGCTCCAGTGACCTCATGCAGTATATCTGTTGTGTTCCTTATTAACCTGTAGCTCATCCCAGACCCAGGTACTCCCTGCATCTGTACCTTGCACCAGCAACAGTGTAGTATCCGATGAGACCTCGGGGTCAATTAATAGTCTCCCTAGCCCTTTCATCCTTATGCAGATAAACCTGATAAAGTCTCCCAGCTTCCTGCACATGGGGGGTCATTCCGCGGCAGCCGCATTGCGCAGGCGCGTCGTTGCCGTCACCGGGCAGCGACGCCTCCAACGAAGAAAGTGGTCGCAGAGGCAACCGGAAGAAGATTGACAGGAGGAAGACGGATCCGGGCATCAACTCACCGTTTTCGGGGCGTGGAGATCCGAACGCAGGTGTATCGAGGTGTTTGGGGGGCGGATGTCTGACGTCAATTTCGGGACCTGCAACGCTGAAGTGATCGCACAGGGTGAGTAACTTACCCTAGTCTACTTCTGCACAAAACTTTCTTTGCATAGCAGGGCTGCACAAGCGTACGCAGCCTTGCTATGCAAAAATCTAATCCCCCATAGGCGGCGTCTAGTTGATCGCACGGGCAGCAAAAAGTTGCTACGTGCGATCAACTCGGAATAACCCCCATGGTTCTCAGCTCCACATCACCCACGGCTCCAACTATGGGGTACATTTACTAAGATGGGAGTTCTATTTAAGATGGGAAGTTGCCCATAGCAACCAATCAGATTCTACTTCTTATTTATCTAGCACCTTCTAGAAGATAATACCTGGAGTCTGATTGGTTGCTATGGGCAACATCCCATCTTAAACAGAACTCCCATCTTAGTAAATTAGCACCCATGGGTCGGAAATTCCTCCAGTCCTGACAACAAGATCGGCACATGCGCAGATACAGAAACATAAGAGTTGTGCATCAACTATCAGGTTTATTTACTCTATATCAGGCCCATTGTAATTCTGGAAGACATCTCACCCATTAGCATTAACCTTGTTTTTTTTATATATATATTTTTTTTAAACCTGAGGTGTGTGCATCTGCTAAGAGTAAGGTACTTTTCATTATGCAAACTTAATTTTCAGGCAGCACCGTGGATGGGACAAGGACTTTATGTTTCCAGATGAATAACTAAAGCCTTATGACACAATTTACCTACTGTATTGCACATTTTGTGCACCCACACTCTACCCATTCAGATTTTTTGTGTTTCTTTGTGTATGTCACTGTCTTTTTATTTTTTCTCTATCGTCCTAGTGGATGCTGGGGTTCCTGAAAGGACCATGGGGAATAGCGGCTCCGCAGGAGACAGGGCACAAAAAGTAAAGCTTTACGATCAGGTGGTGTGTACTGGCTCCTCCCCCTATGACCCTCCTCCAAGCCTCAGTTAGATTTTTGTGCCCGGCCGAGAAGGGTGCAATCTAGGTGGCTCTCCTAAAGAGCTGCTTAGAAAAGTTTAGCTTAGGTTTTTTATTTTACAGTGAGTCCTGCTGGCAACAGGATCACTGCAACGAGGGACTTAGGGGAGAAGAAGTGAACTCACCTGCGTGCAGGATGGATTGGCTTCTTGGCTACTGGACATTAGCTCCAGAGGGACGATCACAGGTACAGCCTGGATGGTCACCGGAGCCTCGCCGCCGGCCCCCTTGCAGATGCTGAAACGAGAAGAGGTCCAGAATCGGCGGCAGAAGACTCCTCAGTCTTCTTAAGGTAGCGCACAGCACTGCAGCTGTGCGCCATTTTCCTCTCAGCACACTTCACACGGCAGTCACTGAGGGTGCAGGGCGCTGGGAGGGGGGCGCCCTGGGAGGCAAATGAAAACCTTTTTTGGCTAAAAATACCTCACATATAGCCTCCGGGGGCTATATGGAGATATTTAACCCCTGCCAGAATCCACTAAAGAGCGGGAGACGAGCCCGCCGAAAAAGGGGCGGGGCCTATCTCCTCAGCACACAGCGCCATTTTCCTCACACAGCTCCGCTGGTCAGGAAGGCTCCCAGGCTCTCCCCTGCACTGCACTACAGAAACAGGGTAAAACAAGAGAGGGGGGGCAAAATTGTGGCAAAACTATATTATTAAAGCAGCTATACAGGGAGCACTTATTATAAGGCTATCCCTGTCATATATAGCGCTTTTGGTGTGTGCTGGCAAACTCTCCCTCTGTCTCCCCAAAGGGCTAGTGGGGTCCTGTCTTCGTTAAGAGCATTCCCTGTGTGTCTGCTGTGTGTCGGTACGTGTGTGTCGACATGTATGAGGACGATATTGGTGTGGAGGCGGAGCAATTGCCAAATATGGGGATGTCACCTCCTAGGGGGTCGACACCAGAATGGATGCCTTTATTTATGGAATTACGGGATAGTGTCAACACGCTAAAGCAGTCGTTTGACGACAAGAGACGGCCGGACAATCAATTAGTGCCTGTCAAACACCGTCAGGGGCTGTAAAACGCCCTTTGCCTCAGTCGGTCGACACAGACCCAGACACGGGCACTGATTCCAGTGGCGACGGTGACGAATCAACCGTATTTTCTAGTAGGGCCACACGTTATATGATTTTGGCAATGAAGGAGGCGTTACATATTGCTGATACTACAGGTACCACAAAACAGGGTATCATGTGGGGTGTGAAAAAACTACCTATAGTTTTTCCTGAATCAGATGAATTAAATGAGGTGTGTGATGAAGCGTGGGTTGCCCCCGATAAAAAAAATGCTAATTTCAAAGAAGTTATTGGCTTTATACCCTTTCCCGCCAGAGGTTAGGGCGCGCTGGGAAACACCTCCTAGGGTGGACAAGGCGCTCACACGCTTATCAAAACAAGTGGCGTTACCCTCTCCTGAGACGGCCGCACTTAAAGATCCAGCAGATAGGAGGATGGAAAATATCCAAAAAAGTATATACACACATACAGGTGTTATACTACGACCAGCTATAGCGACAGCCTGGATGTGCAGTGCTGGGGTAGCTTGGTCAGAGTCCCTGATTGAAAATATTGATACCCTGGATAGGGACAATGTTTTACTGTCTTTAGAGCAAATAAAGGATGCATTTCTTTATATGCGTGATGCACAGAGGGATATCTGCACACTGGCATCACGGGTAAGTGCTATGTCCATTTCGGCCAGAAGAAGTTTATGGACGCGACAGTGGTCAGGCGATGCGGACTCAAAACGGCATATGGAAGTTTTGCCGTATAAAGGGGAGGAGTTATTTGGTGTCGGTCTATCGGATTTGGTGGCCACGGCTACAGCCGGGAAATCCACCTTTTTACCTCAAGTCACTCCCCAACAGAAAAAGACACCGACTTTTCAACCGCAGCCCTTTCGTTCCTTTAAAAACAAGAGAGCAAAGGGATATTCATATCTGCCACGAGGCAGAGGAAGGGGGAAGAGACAGCAACAGGCAGCTCCTTCCCAGGAACAGAAGCCCTCCCCCGCTTCTACAAAAGCCTCAGCATGACGCTGGGGCTTCTCAAGCGGACTCGGGGGCGGTGGGGGGTCGTCTCAAGAATTTCAGCGCGCAGTGGGCTCACTCGCAGGTAGATCCCTGGATCCTGCAGATAATATCTCAGGGGTACAGGTTGGAACTAGAGACGGATCCACCTCGCCGTTTCCTGAAGTCTGCTTTACCAACGTCCCCCTCCGACAGGGTGACGGTCTTGGAAGCCATTCACAAGCTGTACTCTCAGCAGGTGATAGTCAAGGTACCCCTTTTACAACAAGGAAAGGGGTATTATTCCACTCTATTTGTGGTACCGAAGCCGGATGGCTCGGTAAGACCTATTCTAAATCTGAAATCCTTGAACCTGTACATAAAGAAGTTCAAGTTCAAGATGGAGTCACTCAGAGCAGTGATAGCGAACCTGGAAGAAGGGGACTTTATGGTATCCTTGGACATCAAGGATGCGTATCTCCACGTTCCAATTTACCCCTCACACCAGGGGTACCTCAGGTTCGTCGTACAGAACTGTCACTATCAGTTTCAGACGCTGCCGTTCGGATTGTCCACGGCACCTCGGGTCTTTACCAAGGTAATGGCCGAGATGATGATTCTTCTTCGAAGAAAAGGCGTATTAATTATCCCATACTTGGACGATCTCCTAATAAGGGCAAGGTCCAGAGAACAGCTAGAGATGGGATTAGCACTGTCTCAAGAAGTGCTAAAACAGCACGGGTGGATTCTGAATATTCCAAAATCCCAGTTAATTCCGACAACACGTCTGCTGTTCCTAGGGATGATTCTGGACACGGTTCAGAAAAAGGTTTTTCTCCCGGAGGAAAAAGCCAAGGAGTTATCCGAGCTTGTCAGGAACCTCCTAAAACCAGGAAAGGTGTCTGTACATCAATGCACAAGAGTCCTGGGAAAAATGGTGGCTTCTTACGAAGCAATTCCATTCGGCAGATTCCACGCAAGAATTTTCCAGAGGGATCTGTTGGACAAATGGTCAGGGTCGCATCTTCAGATGCACCAGCGGATAACCCTGTCTCCAAGGACAAGGGTATCTCTTCTGTGGTGGTTGCAGAGTGCTCATCTATTGGAGGGCCGCAGATTCGGCATACAGGATTGGATCCTGGTGACCACGGACGCCAGCCTGAGAGGCTGGGGAGCAGTCACACAAGGAAGAAACTTCCAGGGCGTGTGGTCGAGCCTGGAAACGTCTCTTCACATAAACATTCTGGAACTAAGAGCAATCTACAATGCTCTAAGCCAGGCAGAACCTCTGCTTCAAGGAAGACCGGTGTTGATCCAGTCGGACAACATCACGGCAGTCGCCCATGTGAACAGACAGGGCGGCACAAGAAGCAGGAGTGCAATGGCAGAAGCTGCAAGGATTCTTCGCTGGGCAGAGAATCATGTGATAGCACTGTCAGCAGTGTTCATCCCGGGAGTGGACAACTGGGAAGCAGACTTCCTCAGCAGACACGACCTTCACCCGGGAGAGTGGGGACTTCATCCAGAAGTTTTCCACATGCTGGTAACCCGTTGGGAAAGACCAATGGTGGACATGATGGCGTCTCGCCTCAACAAAAAACTGGACAGGTATTGCACCAGGTCAAGAGATCCGCAGGCAATAGCTGTGGACGCGCTGGTAACGCCTTGGGTGTACCAGTCGGTGTATGTGTTTCCTCCTCTGCCTCTCATACCAAAAGTATTGAGAATTATACGGCAAAGAGGCGTAAGAACGATACTAGTGGTTCCGGATTGGCCAAGAAGGACTTGGTACCCGGAACTTCAAGAGATGATCACGGAAGATCCGTGGCCTCTACCTCTGAGAAGGGACTTGCTTCAGCAGGGTCCCTGTCTGTTTCAAGACTTACCGCGGCTGCGTTTGACGGCATGGCGGTTGAACGCCGGATCCTAAAGGAAAAAGGCATGCCGGAAGAAGTCATTCCTACTTTGATTAAAGCAAGGAAGGAAGTAACCGCGCAACATTATCACCGCATTTGGCGAAAATATGTTGCGTGGTGCGAGGATCGGAGTGCTCCGACGGAGGAATTTCAACTGGGTCGATTCCTACATTTCCTGCAATCAGGATTGTCTATGGGTCTCAAATTGGGATCTATTAAGGTTCAAATTTCGGCCCTGTCGATTTTCTTCCAAAAAGAATTGGCTTCAGTTCCTGAAGTCCAGACTTTTGTTAAGGGAGTGCTGCATATACAGCCCCCTGTGGTGCCTCCAGTGGCACCGTGGGATCTCAATGTTGTTTTGGACTTTCTCAAATCTCATTGGTTTGAACCACTAAAAACTGTGGATTTGAAATATCTCACATGGAAAGTGACCATGCTACTAGCCCTGGCTTCGGCCAGGAGAGTGTCAGAACTGGCAGCTTTATCTTACAAAAGCCCATATCTGATTTTCCATTCGGACAGGGCAGAACTGCGGACTCGTCCGCATTTTCTCCCTAAGGTGGTGTCAGCATTTCATCTGAACCAACCTATTGTAGTGCCTGCGGCTACAAGCGACTTGGAGGACTCCAAGTTGATGGACGTTGTCAGAGCTTTAAAAATATACATTTCAAGGACAGCTGGAGTCAGGAAATCTGACTCGCTGTTTATACTATATGCTCCCAACAAGTTGGGCGCTCCTGCGTCTAAGCAGACTATTGCTCGCTGGATTTGTAGTACGATTCAGCTTGCACATTCTGTGGCAGGCCTGCCACAGCCAAAATCGGTAAAAGCCCACTCCACAAGGAAGGTGGGTTCTTCTTGGGCGGCTGCCCGAGGGGTCTCGGCATTACAACTCTGCCGAGCGGCTACGTGGTCGGGGGAGAACACGTTTGTAAAATTCTACAAATTTGATACCCTGGCTAAGGAGGACCTGGAGTTCTCTCATTCGGTGCTGCAGAGTCATCCGCACTCTCCCGCCCGTTTGGGAGCTTTGGTATAATCCCCATGGTCCTTTCAGGAACCCCAGCATCCACTAGGACGATAGAGAAAATAAGAATTTACTTACCGATAATTCTATTTCTCGGAGTCCGTAGTGGATGCTGGGCGCCCATCCCAAGTGCGGATTATCTGCATTACTTGTACATAGTTACAAAAATCGGGTTATTATTGTTGTGAGCCATCTTTTCAGAGGCTCCGCTGTTATCATACTGTTAACTGGGTTTAGATCACAGGTTGTACGGTGTGATTGGCGTGGCTGGTATGAGTCTTACCCGGGATTCATAAATCCTTCCTTATTGTGTACGCTCGTCCGGGCACAGTACCTAACTGAGGCTTGGAGGAGGGTCATAGGGGGAGGAGCCAGTACACACCACCTGATCGTAAAGCTTTACTTTTTGTGCCCTGTCTCCTGCGGAGCCGCTATTCCCCATGGTCCTTTCAGGAACCCCAGCATCCACTACGGACTCCGAGAAATAGAATTATCGGTAAGTAAATTCTTATTTTATCTTATGTCCTAGAGGATACGGGGGTCCATATTAGTACCATAGGGTATAGACGGGTCCACCAGGAGACATGGGCACTTCAAGAATTTGATAGTGTGGGCCGGCTCCTCCCTCTATGCCCCTCCTACCAGACTCAGTTTAGAAAATATGCCCAGAGGAGTCGGTCACGCTTGGGAAGCTCCTGAAGAGTTTTCTGCATTTATTTTCTATTTTTTATTTTCAGGCAGGGCTGGTTGGCACCACACTGCCTGCTTCGTGGGACTTAGGGGGGGGGGGGGGGGGGACGGCCCAACCTCCCTAACCTCCCTAGGGTTAATGGTCCCGTTACCCACTGACAGGACACTGAGCTCCTGAGGTTCCTATTCACAAGCCCCACCACAGCGAGCGTACAGACCTGCAGCGCGCTGCCTCCCCTAACAGAGCCAGAAGTCAGAAGAGTGGTGAGTAGGTGGCCGGCATCCCAGTTAGCAAGTCACCGGCTGTAATGGCGGCACAAGGGTAGGAGCACAGCGCTGACATGCAGGCTGCGCTCCAGGCTGCAGAGAAACTGTGTGACCGCTGTGAGGGGCGAGCTGAAGCCACTAATGATACCCACACTGGCAGTACACTAGAGGGGTTTTGACCCACTGTAGAACAGAATATTTACCTCAGCTAGTATAAAACACCCGGGAAGACCGCGCACCATTAAGGGGGCGGGGCTTCACTATAAGCGGATCCAGCAGCTCACCAGCGCCATTTTCCCTCTGCAGCTATACACAGGCAAATTGCCAGGGAAGCGCAGCTCCTCCACAAGGACTCCAGAACACCTCAACGGTACCAGGGGGTCATAGCTGGGGGGGGAAGCAATATTTGGTGTACTGAGCCCTATTAAGGATACTTAGTTTGCGACTCAGCTAAACTTGTTCTTTAGCTACAGGGGCACTGTGTGGCTGGCTCCATTATACTCTGTGTCTCCCTGGAAGGGCTCTGTGTGGGTTAACTGCTTTTAACCTATATTTCTGTGTGCGTGTGTGTGTTCTTTCACATTTACTATGTCAAAGGAGTGTGTATCATGCACAGCAGAGTGTTTTTCTCAATCTGAGGGATCACTGCAGTGTACTCAGGATAGTACACATTCTCAGGCTAGTGGATCTGAACCAGTATGGTTAGATTCATTAAAAGGGATGATTTCAAATATTTTGAATAAATTATCCCAAAATTAGGATACGCAATACTTAAGGCAATCTGTTGATGACCTCATGAATAGAGATTCAGTGGTCATTCCAGCATCTCAGACCCCTGCCATTTGTCCGCAGAAGCGTACTCTGGCCCAAATCATGCAGGCTGATACCGATGATGATGTATCAGACCCAGAGGAGGGTGAGCTGGACTCGGGAGGGGGGATGCAGCTTTGTCACAGGGTATACAGGCCCTGACAGAAACTATTAGAGACGTCCTGCACATTCCTGATAAGGTGTCAGAGGACGAGGAGGAATCTTATTTTAATGTGAAAAATAAATCCTCAGCTACTTTCCCTGCATCTAAGGAATTAAATTCCCTATTTGAAGCAACTTGGGTAAATCCTGACAAGAAGTTTCAGGTCCTGAAACGGTTACTCACATCCTTCCCGTTTCCTCAGGTTGATAGGGAAAATAGGAAAACCCACCGATAGTTGATACATCGGTTTCTAGGCTGCCACGTAAGATAGTTTTACCTGTTCCTGGGGCAGCTTCCTTGAAGGATGCTGCAGACCGCAAGATTGAGACCACTCTCCAATCTCTGTACACAGCTGCAGGGGTGGCCCAGAGAGCCACTATACCTTGTGCATGGATCTCTAGGGCCATTGCTAAATGGTTAGGTAATATAATTGACAGGTTAGATTCCTTATCCAGGGGGGAGATAATTTTACACCTACAGCATATACATGAGTCTGCTAACTTTATGGTGGAGGCCATAAAGGAAATTGGTTTACTCAATGCACGCACCACCACCACGCGGGGGCTTGTGGCTACGCCAGTGGACTGCGAATGCGGATTCCAGGAAAGGCGTGGAAAGCCTACCTTTCACAGGTGAAGCCCTTTTTGGAGATGAACTGGATACATGGATATCCAAGGCTATGGCGGGTAAGTACATACCTTCCTTCCGCAGCTCCCCCGGCTAGAAAATCCTACACTGCTCCAATTCTGCAGTCCTTTGGGACTGCAAAGTTTAAAAACAAACCCAAAGGTTCTTCTACGGCCCTCAAAGGCAATAGAGGTAAACCCAGAAAACCAGCAACTGCAGGTTCACAGGAACAGAACCCCGGTTCTGCTTCCTCTAAGCCTTCAGTATGATGGTGGACCGCACTGCCTGGACGACAGGCAGGTGGGAGCCCATTTAAGATTCTTCAGTCATATATGGGAAACGTCATGCCAGGATCCCTGGGTCAAAGATCTTATAGCCCAGTGCTACAGACTGGAGTTTCAGGAACTCCCACTGCACAGATTCTTCAAATCAGGCTTACCAGCTTCTCAAGAAGCAAGTATGACTTTACAGGAAACAATCAAAAACTGGTACAGACTCAGGTCATTGTTCCATTTTTGCTTCAGCTGCAACACCAGGGTTATTATTCCAACCTGTTTGTAGTACCGAAATCGGACGGTTCGGTAAGGCCCATTTTAAATCTCAAGTCGTTGAACCCGTACTTACGGGTGTTCAAGTTCAAGATGGAGTCTCTGAGAGCGGTGATCTCAGGTCTGAAGGAGGGGGAATACTTGGTGTCTCTGGATATCAAGGATGCATACCTTCATATTCCGATTTGGCCATCTCATCAGGCTTATCTCAGGATTGCCTTACGGGACTGTCACTACCAGTTCCAGGCCTTGCCATTTGGCCCCTCTACAGCACCTAGGGTGTTCACAAAGGTAATGGCAGAGATGATGTTTCTCCTCGGCAAACAGGGAGTGAACATAATTCCATACCTGGACGATCTGCTGATAAAAGCACCATCCAGGGAGAGGTTGTTAGACAACATTGCCCTCTCAACCCGACTACTCCAGGATCATGGGTGGATTATGAACCTACCAAAATCTCATCTGGAACCAACACGGATGCTTCCGTTCCTGGGGATGATACTGGATACGGAGGAACAGAAGGTATTCCTTCCGTTGGAAAAGGCATTGGTGATCCATTCGATGGTGCGGGATGTTCTGAAACCAACCCGGATATTGGTGCATCTATGCATTCGCCTTCTGGAAAGATGGTAGCCGCCTACGAGGTGCTACAGTACGGAATGTTCCATGCAAGGCCCTTCCAACTAAATCTGTTGGACAAGTGGTCCGGATTGCATCTAAACATGCACCAAATGGTCCGTCTGTCCCCAAAAGCCAGGATTTCTCTTCTGTGGTGACTTCAGACTTCTTACCTGACCAAGGGCCAAAGGTTCGGGATTCAAAATTGGATTCTGTTAACCACAGACGCAAGCCTCAGAGGTTGGGGAGCAGTCACCCAAGGGGAACAGTTCCAAGGAAAATGGTCCAGTCAGGAAGCCATTCTTCCGATCAACATTCTGGAACTAAGGGCCATATACAACGCCCTTCTACAGGCATTGCAGCTTCTTCAAGATCAAGCCATTCAAGATCAGTCGGACAATGTGACGGCAGTAACGTAGATAACCGACAAGGCGGAACGAAGAGCAGAGCAGTAATGTCAGAGGTAACAAGGATTCTCCTCTGGGCAGAAAGACACGCTGTGGCGTTGTCCGCGATCTTCTTTCCGGGAGTAGACAACTGGGAAGCAGACTTCCTCAGCAGACACGATGTCCACCCAGGAGAGTGGGGCCATCACCCGGAGGTGTTCGGGTGCGTGAAACGTCGGTGGGGAATTCCACAAATCGATATAATGGCCTCTCGTCTCAACAAGAAGCTCAAGCGGTATTGTTCCAGGTCGAGGGATTCACAAGCAGTGGCGCTGGACACTCTGGTGACTCCATGGATCTACCATGGGTGTACGTGTTTCCACCACTCCCATTGATCCCAAAGTTTCTCAAAAAAATTAAAAGGGAAAAGGTTCAAGCAATTCTCATTGCTCCGGATCTGGCCAAGAAGGGCCTGGTATGCAGATCTACTGGAGATGCTCCTAGAGGACCCGTGGCCTCTACCTCTTCGCAAGGACCTTCTAAAACAGGGACCGTTCGTCTATCAAGACTTACCACGGCTACGTTTGACGGCATGAAAGTTGAGCGTCAAATTCTAGCCCGGAAAGGGATCCCGGATAGGGTTATTCCAACCCTGATCCAAGCCAGAAAGGGGGTGACGTCTAAATATTACCACCGATACGTCTCTTGGTGTGAGAAAAGGTAATTTCCTGCTGTGGAATTTCAACTGGGTCGTTTTCTCCTTTTTCTGCAGTCAGGTGTGGATGTGGGCCTACGTTTGGGCTCCATAAAAGTCCAGATTTTGGCCTTATCCATTTTCTTCCAGAAACAACTGGCTTCTCTCCCTGAGGTTCAGACATTTTTGAAGGGGGTTCTGCACATCCAACCGCCCTTTGTGCCTCCTACGGCACCTTGGGATCTCAACGTGGTGTTGCATTTCCTGCAATCGGATTGGTTTGAGCCTTTACAGGATGTAGACATCAAGTTTTTTACGTGGAAGGCCGTCACACTGTTGGTTTTGGCTTCTGCGAGGCGTGTGTCGGAGCTGGGGGCGTTGTCTCACAAGAGCCCCTATTTGATATTTCATGAAGATAGGGCTGAACTAAGAACTCATCAGCAATTTCTTCCAAAGGTGGTGTCTGTGTTTCATATCAACCAACCTATTATGGTTCCGGTGCTTACCGACAACTCTGCTACTTCAAAGTCCTTGGATGTTGTGAGGGCTTTGAAGATCTATGTGTTCTCTAGGATCCCAATAAATTTGGGTGTCCTGCTTCAAAGCAGACAATTGTACGCTGGATCAGGCTTACTATTCAGCATGCTTGGAATCTCAATTTGGTGCTGCAGTTCCTCCAATCGGACTGGTTTGAACCATTACAGGAGGTGGACGTAAAATATCTTACGTGGAAGACCGTTACACTGTTGGCCTTGGCTTCAGCAAGACGTGTGTCGGAGCTGGGGGCTTTGTCTAACAAGAGCCCCTATTTAATTTTCCATGAGGACAGAGCTGAACTCCGAACTCGTCAGCAATTTCTCCCGAAAGTGGTGTCTGCGTTTCACATCAACCAACCTGTTGTGGTTCCAGTAATCACCGACACTTCTGCTACTTCAAAGTCTTTGGATGTTGTGAGGGCTTTGAAGGTATACGTAAAGAGGACAGCTCGTTACAGGAAATCCGACTCGCTGTTCATTATATATGATTCAAATAAAATTGGGTGTCCTGCTTCAAAGCAGACAATTGCATGCTGGATCAGGATCACGATCCACCATGCTTATTCCACGACAGGTTTGCCGGTTCCAAAATCTGTACAGGCCCACTCTGCTAGGTTGGTGGGTTATTCCTGGGCGGAGGTGTCTCAACTTTACAGCTCTGCCCAGGGGCTTCTTGGTCTGGTTCGAACATGTTTGCTAAGTTCTACAAGTTCGATACTTTGGCCTTTAGGGACCTTCAGTTTGGTCAATTCGTTCTGCAGGAATCTCAGCACTCTCCCACCCGGTTTGGGAGCTTTGGTACATCCCCACGGTACTAAATGCAACCCTAGTATCCTCCAGGACGTAAGAGAAAATAGGATTTTAATTACCCACTGGTAAGTCCTTTTCTCGTAGTCCGTAGAGGATACTGGGCGCCCGCCCGGTGCGTCGTTCTTCCTGCACTGTTACTTGGTTAAGTATTGTTGGTTCAGCTTTTGCTGTTCCTGTTTAAAGTTGGGTTAGCATAGCTTTCCTCTGTTAGTGGTGAGATTCCGAACCAGCACACACAATCTTTATCTATCCTTCTCTCAAAGTATGTCCGTCTCCTCGGGCACAGTTTCCTAAACTGAGTCTGGTACGAGGGGCATAGAGGGAGGAGCCAGCCCACACTATCAAATTCTTAAAGTGCCCATGGCTCCTAGTGGACCCGTCTATACCCCATGGTACTAAATGGAAACCCAGTATCCTCTACAGACTGCAAGAAAAGAATTTACCGGTAGGTAATATAAAATACTATTTTTTTGAGACCAAGTTTCCTTGTTGCACAGGTGTGCCAAGCTTACAAAATGACGCAGTGGTCAGAGACAGAGACAGCAGTCCCTTGTAGCTGTATTTTGAATCCGCACCTGAATTTGTGGATGTGGACAGTGTGTTGATGGTACTACTCAGAGGCAGAACTCTGGGAGGCAACAGAGTCATCTGCCGCCGGGCTCCTGCTCTGAAGGGGGGGCACCTCTCCACCCATTCTGTGACACCATTGAATTAAGTTAATTGATAGCTGTCGTTGTCTTTTCAGTGGCCAACTTCCTCACTCGTCCCTGCTCCTTACAAGTCACACCCTTTTTATTATAGATGCACATTTTACAAGTGTCATACCCAGGATTAGAACCAATGACCTATTACACTGGAAGCAGTCATCTTACTGATGAAGTTATTTGCTCCTGTATAGGAAGCATGAGAACTCTAACTATATGAAGTTACTTCTCTGACAATTACAAGTAACTTCATATAGTTAGAATTCTCATGCTTCCTCTACAGGAGCAAATAGCTCCATCAGTAAAGTGTCTGCTGTTAGTGTAACAGGTCATGGATTCTAATCCTGGGTATGACTGCTAAGAAATGTGTGATTTAAAATAAAACACAATTAAATGTATAAATACAGTATATAATTTTTTTTCAGAACACTCCATACACACACACGCACATATACATACATTTATTTATCTTAATATAGGAAATAGGGGGGCATCAATATTTATCTTGCCTCCGGGCAACTGTGATGAACTTACGCCACTGGTACTTCTACTGGTTAACTAAATGTTTTTATCTGTCCATGATATTTAAAAAAATCTACTGTAAACCGCGACTGTATATATTTGGATTATTCCCAATGCGGAGATTCTCATTAATACAGACTTTTAAAAGTTAGCCCGTATAGTCTATTTCATTCATAAACCATGTTTTGTAATTACAATACAAACTCTCCACTGCGGGAGCATTACGTGTTTAATCCGCGAGGTAGTTCAGCCGGAGGAGGAGAGGAATCCTCAAACCGAGGGAGGTTGGTTCCAGCTGTGGGACTCGGCACACGACAGGCGACTGTAGCTAATTGAGCTCCCGTCTTACATGCGCTGTAAGTTTTGTCCTCCACACGTAATGCTCCCGCAGTGGAGAGTTTGTATTATGATTGCAAAACGTGGTTTATGAATGAAAAAACAGGATTTTAATACCTACCGGTAAATCCTTTTCTCCTAGTCCGTAGAGGATGCTGGGGTCCACTTCAGTACCATGGGGTATAGGCGGTTCCGCAGGAGCCATGGGCACTTTAAGACTTTTCCAGAGTGTGAACTGGCTCCTCCCTCTATACCCCTCCTCCAGACTTCAGTATAGGAACTGTGCCCAGGGAGACGGACATTTTGAGGAAAGGATTTACTTTTAAGGTAATGGTGAGATTCATACCAGCTCACACTTCAACCATGCCGCACACATGGCATTCAACAAAACACATGCCAACGGGCATGAACATTATAGCAACCGTGCTGAAAACATTTTTAACAAAACAACAACTGCAGGTAAAGTACGCACTGGGCTGGGTTCCCAGCATCCTCTACGGACTAGGAGAAAAGGATTCACCGGTAGGTATTAAAATCCTGTTTTTTCATACGTCCTAGAGGATGCTGGGGTCCACTTCAGTACCATGGGGTTATACCAAAGCTCCAGTACGGACGGGAGAGTGCGGATGACCCTGCAGCACTGATTGACCAAACTGTAGGTCCTCATTGGCCAAGGTGTCAAACTTGTAAAACTTAGCAAACGTGTTTGCCCCTGACCAAGTAGCTGCTCGGCAAAGCTGTAATGCCGAGACCCCCCGGGCAGCCGCCCAGGATAAGCCCACCTTCCTAGTAGAATGGGCAGTCACCGAATTCGGTACCGGCAATCCTGCCGTAGAATGAGCGTGCTGAATTGTACCTCTGATCCAGCGGGCAATAGTCTGCTTAGAAGCACCACACTCATGCGCTCCACCTCATCCCTAGGAGAGCCGTCCGCTTCAGACATGCCGACACGCACGTACCGACACACCACACACTCAGGGAAAGCTCTAATCTGGAGACAGTCCCCCCACAAGGCCCTTTGGAGAGATAGAGAGAGAGTATGCCAGCACACACCCAGCGCCAATACCCTGGAAAAAATTACCCAGATACAGCGCTTCTTTATATATGTACTGTGCCAAATTATGTGCCCCCCCCCCTTCTTTAAAACCCTCTGTCACCGGTGATCAGCAGGGGAGAGTCCGGGGAGCCAGCTTCTTAGCGTGTGCTGTGGAGAAAATGGCGCTAGTGAGTGCTGAGGAAGAAGCACCGCCCCCTCAGTGGCAGGCTTCGGTCCCGCTCTTTTAAAACAACTGACGGGGATTCACTGTAAATACCACAAAAAGGTGTGTATATATATATATATATATATATATGTATAGCCAGTCTTAGAGGTATACATTGCTGCCCAGGGCGCCCCCCCCCCCCCCCGCGCCCTGCACCCAACAGTGTGCACTGTGTGTGTTCAGTGAGGGAGCAATGGCGCGCAGTGTTACCTCAGTGAAGCTCTGCAGTCTTCTGCCGCCTTTGAAGTCTTCTGTCTTCCTATACTCACACGGCTTCTATCTTCCGGCTCTGCGAGGAGGACGGCGGCGCGGCTCCGGGACGAACCGCTAGGGGAGACCTGCGTTCTGACTCCCTCTGGAGCTAATGGTGTCCAGTAGCCTAAGAAGCAGAGCCTATCACTTAAGTAGGTCTGCTTCTCTCTCCTCAGTCCCACGATGCAGGGAGCCTGTTGCCAGCAGGTCTCCCTGAAAATAAAAAACCTAACAAAATACTTTCTTTCAGGAAGCTCAGGAGAGCTCCCTGTAGTGCACCCAGTCTCCTCTGGGCACAGTCTTAAACTGAGGTCTGGAGGAGGGGCATAGAGGGAGGAGCCAGTGCACACCCATACCTAAAGTTCTTTTTTAGTGCCCATGTCTCCTGCGGAGCCCGTCTATTCCCCCATGGTCCTTACGGAGTCCCCAGCATCCTCTAGGACGTAAGAGAAAGTTACATTAATCTTCTTTTCTTTATAAAAGTAAGCCTTCTCCTGTGGTAAAGGAGGAAGCTCTGTAACTTCTAACACCTCCTTTATAGCAATAATCATGTATTGTATGTTTTTTGCTAACTTTGGATCTATTCCCCTGGAATCACTAGTGTCGGCACAGGAGTCAGAGTCCGTGTCGGTATCAGTTTGTACTACTTGTGCAAATGACCTTTTTTGCGAACCAGAGGGGTCCCCTGTGGATGGAAAAGAAGAACTCTGAAAAATCACATCTTCTACAGATTTTCTCCAACTTTCTGCATAAGACTCAGATTTATCCAATCTCTTACTGATATGATTCACACTATCACGTAATTCTTTCACCCATTCAGGTTCATGGTGTGCCAGCAGCGCCACCACATTACAACTCTGTGTCCCTAAAATGGCTCCCTCAGGGGAAGAGCTCCCTGCCTCAGACATGTCACACACGTGCACAATCACACCACAGACACTCCGGGACTTATAGGGGACAGACCCACAGTAAAATCTGTCAGAAGAACACAGAAGGGACTTGCCAGTTCACAACTCAGCGCCAATGTAAAAAATCGCTGTGTATCTACAGAGACCTTTAGCGCTTTTATATGCCAATTTAAGCACCACTTTTCACTCTGCCCCCCTTAATATACACCCTGACACTTGATTCAGACGTGGAGGAGGGCCAGTGTGTCTTCCCCTGCAGCTTGTCTAGAGAAAATGGCGCTGAGCAGCGCTGGCTGACTGAGGAGGAAGCCCCGCCCCCTGCAATGGCACGTTTCCCCTCGGAAAACATGAGGTAATATTTATACTGACGGGGGTGTAGGATTGTGCGATGGCCCAATATGCTACCTTTTTGCCAGTCAGAGTAGGTTTTCATGCTGCCCAGGGCGCCCCCCACCCGCGCCCTGCACCCTGCTGTGCGCTGTGTATGGATAGCATGTCCGCGCAGCGTTCCCGCTCGCTGCGCGGTACCTTGAGCCGTCATGATGACCAGAGGTCCTTCTTGCAGATCTCCGGTTATAATACTCACGCGTCTTCTGACTTCTGGCTCTGTTAGGGGGGTGACGGCGTGCCGTGGGAGTGAGTGCATAGCCGCAGCTAGTGTTCAGTACCCTTCAGGAGCTAATGGTGTCCTGTCAGCAAGAAGTAGAGCCATGAAACTCTTTAGGAAGTTGGTTCCTACTTCTTCCCCCTAAGTCCCACGAAGCAGGGAGACTGTTGCCAGCAGTCTCCCTGAAAATAAAAAACCTAACATAAAGTCTTTTAGTGAAACTCAGAGCTCCACTAGAGTGCGACCAGTCTGCCTGGGCACATTTTCTAAACTGAGGTCTGGAAGAGGGGTATAGAGGGAGGAGCCAGTTCACACTTTGGAAAAGTCTTAAAGTGCCCATGGCTCCTGCGGAACCGTCTATACCCCATGGTACTGAAGTGGACCCCAGCATCCTCTAGCACGTATGAGAAAGACTATACGGGCTAACTTTTAAAAGACTGTATTAATGAGAATCTCCGCATTGGGAATAATCCAAATATATACAGTCGCAGTCTACAGTAGATTTTTTTAATTATCACGGACGGATAAAACATTTATTGGTGAATACACAAATGTATAAGATCCACCTCCCTGAGAAATTAAGTATGAAGTGATATTGTTTTACTGTATTGCTTTTTAATTATGTGCAATTTGATCATTATTTATTTTTTAATTATGAAAATTAATTACTTAAATTTAGTTGCTGGAGTTATTTGAATTTTTGCCATACTGGTTTGGTTGTGTTGTGTCTATGGGGCTAATTCAGACCTGATCGCTAGGGTGCCTTTTTTGCATCCCTGTGATCAGGTAGTCGCCGCCTACAGGGGGAGGGGGAAATCGCTGTGCAAGTGTGCATTCGGATGTGGTGGGAGAACCTGCACAAACTAATTTTGTGCAGTCTCTGCACAGCCAAGGACTTACTCTTCCAGTGCGATGATCGGGGCTGGAGCTGACGTCAGAAACCCTCCCTCCAAACACCTGGTCCCTCCTGTGTTTTTCCGGACACTCCTCAAAAACGGTCAGTTGCCACCCACTAACGCCCTCTTCCTGTCAATCTCCTTGCGTTCGCCGGTGTGATGGGATTTTTCGCACCATCCCATCACTGCCCGGTGCTCCCCATCTCTGCGGACCGTCGTGCCTGCGCATTGTAGTGCATACGCATGCGCAGTTCAGACCTGATCACCCGCTGTGTGAAAACGCACAGCAGCGATCAGGTCTGAATTGGCCCCTATGTTCCCTTCATTATCAGGACCAGGAAGTGACAGCACGAGAGGGCATAAGCGAACTTCAGCCCTTACAGAACCTTAATGTTTTATCCATTCTCCGTTCATTTGAGGTTATTTTGTGTTACCTATGCACCATTGTACCCTCGCGGGCTCGCTTCGCTTGCCACGCCTCGGGCTCGTTGTCTTGCCACAGGTTACTATTCCAAATAGTTGGTGACATGGACCCAGGGGCTTATGGGAAAGGTCCTCTCCACGAAGGGTAACTAGACGCTACCATACTGCTTCTTATACTTAAACAGCGCAGGGATAAATCCGTTCTCTTTTTAATGAATGTTGTTGTATGTCACATTCACAACTGCCTGTGGCTATTTGTATTGTGTATTTCATATCATTATTATTGCTTGCCTGAGCTGGTATAAACAGTGAAATCACTCTGTGTCCACCTCAGAATCCTCCTCAGCTCCCTATGTCTGTGGCATTTGCTGTGTGAGTGACTGCTGCTGCTGCAGAGTGAGGGCTGTGCTCTGATTGGCTCTCTGAGTCAGAGAGCCAATCAGAGCTAGCAGTGGGCCCTGTTGCCTAGCAACAGCCTAGAGAGGGGAGGGAGTGAGGGGACTGAGCAGGCTCATGTCAGACACTCTCCAATGAACCTGGGAAGTTTTCTTGTTACAAACACAGCAGCCAACAGAGGCAAAGCTATTAGGAACTAGAAAAAAATAACCATTCGATGGTGACAAACATTGGAAGGGTACCATTAAATACTAGAAACACTACGATCGAAAGAAAACATCGATGGTTCAGAAACATCGGTAATCGATGTCCATCCCTGTGACCTGTGACGGAGATTGGTGGGCGGTGCAGGAAGGTGAGGTGCATGCTGCAGGAGTCGAGGTGGTAGCCTGTTGTGTGACAACATGTCTGACAGGTGTAGTTTGAAGTGAGTCTGTGTTAAAGTGAACATTTTTTATATGGTCATTTATTTAATATATATGGTTAATGGCATCTGGCTCTCTTTGCAACCCTGGTTAGCTTGTGCTCACATCATAGCACTTACAGAGCAATAGCATAGACCAGTGATGGCTAACCTTGACACTCCAGCTGTTGTTGAACTACACATCCCAGCATGCCCTGCTACCGTTTTGCTATTTGGCCTTGCTAAAACTGATGCAGGGCATGCTGGGATGTGTAGTTCAACAACAGCTGGAGTGTCAAAGTTAGCCATCACTGATAGACCCTGCTTTCTTCTGCTCTATGTGGTGGGGGATGCTTGTTTTGATTTTAAACACATTTTAACCCTAACTGTTTTTTTGTTTTATTAGATAAACCTGTCAGCAAACAGAGCGTAATTAATACAATACCCCGTATCCAGTCCCTATATCTGCCAAGACGTTCATAGTAGGCCTTTTCATAGGCGTGCCGGACTTGAAAGTGCTTCTCTGTCTAGTTATATATACACCTATGAACCTTGTGTTTCCAGATTCCTGGTTTTGTTCTCCCTCTTTATTCGATATGTGCCATATTATAAATGATGCAGCAGATTATGTGTTATGATTTGTGTTTCATTTGCAGGTAATCATGTTGACGCTGCATTTATTACCCCGGCTGAGTGTCCTATCTGATCAGCTGCGCCAGTGCCAAGCTGTAATTTACAAATGTATATATCTTCAAACCTTATTGTCAGCCCCTCACTTGTCACATCATCGTCATCTGTCCACTAGCTCTTCACTATGTGCAAAACCTCCACATCTGGCCAAAATGAAGAAAGATGTGACTGAGAAGAAGCTGGTGAGTTGTAAGAAGTAGCTGATATTTCTGCCCTGTAAAGAAAATAAGCCCTCTATACATTTCTTAAGAGACGTACACACGGTGTGATTTATTGATATGGACTATGGGATGTATTCAATACCTGTCGGATCCTTTCCGACGAAAAGGATCTGACATGTCAGTATTCAATGCCGCGCCATTCATGACAATGTCAATCCGACTTTTTTTAAAGTTGGATTGACATTGTCGGAAACCGGGCTAAAACCTGTGGGGTTTGGCTGCGCTTCCGACAGAACACGTGGATTCCGACAATCCACATGTTTTCCGACAAGTCGAGAGTTCCTGACTTGTCGGGAAAAAACAGCCGGCATTGAATAGGTCGGAACCCCTTCCGACCTAAACCTGTTGGAAACTGCCGTCTTTCTGACAAGACGACAGTTTCCGACAGGTATTGAATACACCCCTATATAGTCCATATCGGTAGTAAACATAGTGCATATAGCACCGTGTGTAAACAGCTTGCGATGCCGATGTGCACTTCCGGGGGGGCTGCATCGCAAGTAAAAATAGACTGTGCAGGCTAATACGTACTACATTCATCAGTTCTGTAAGGCAATGGTTAGCAAACTGGATGTCGTGGCACCCTGGAGTGCCTTGGGGTACTTGTAGGGGTGTCCTGGGTTGGTGGTCTAGGACCAAACAGGCAAAACAAGTGCATGCTTCAACTCATAAAATAGGTGGACAATCAGAAGTGAATCCTGTCCCTCACCCCAATAATTATGACATATAAACACAATTTACTTAATTTTTATATTTTTCTCTTACGTCCTAGAGGATGCTGGGGACACCGTAAGGACCATGGGGTATAGACGGGCTCCGCAGGAGACATGGGCACTTTAAGACCTTTTAATGGGCGTGAACTGGCTCCTCCCTCTATGCCCCTCCTCCAGACCTCAGTTAGATTCTGTGCCCAGAGGAGACTGGTTGCACACTAGGGGAGCTCTACTGAGTTTCTCTGGAAAAAGACTTTGTTAGGTTTTTTATTTTCAGGGAGCACTGCTGGCAACAGGCTCCCTGCTTCGTGGGACTGAGTAGAGAGAAGCAGACCTACTTTACTGATAGGCTCTACTTCTTAGGCTACTGGACACCATTAGAGGGTCGGAACACTTGGTACGCCTAGGTGTTCTTCTCAGAGCCGCGCCTCCGTCCTCCTCACATTGCCGGAAGATAGAAGCCGGGTGAGTATGAGAAGCAAGAAGACTTCAAAGGCGGCAGAAGACATCAGATCTTCGTGAGGTACCGCGCAGCGGTCGCGCTGCGCGCCATTGCTCCCACACACACACAGCACAGCAAGGGCGCAGGTGGGGCGCCCTGGGCAGCAATGATTACCTCATAAAAGTCACTGGCACACATAGACACTGCATGGGCAGTATATACAGACCCCCGCCAGTATAAAAATTAGCGGGACCGAAGCGCGCCATCGAGGGTGCGGAGCTTAGTCCCTCAGCTCTAACCAGCGGCATTTTCTCCACAGCTTGCTGCAGAGACGCTGCTCCCGGACTCCCTTCACCGCTGTATACAAGTAACAAGGTGCAAAACAGGGGGGGGGGGGGGGCACATTAATTTGGTGCTAGTGTGATACAAAAAGCGCTTACAGGTCTGGGGCATTATTAATATTTCAGACCGCAGTGGCGCTGGGTGTGAGCTGGCAGACTCCCTCTCTGTCTCTCTAAAGGACCTTATTGTGGGTCTGTCCCCTATATCCCAGTGTGTGTGGGGGTGTCAGTACGTGTGTGTGTCGACATGTCTGAGGCGGAAGGCTCTTCCAGAGAGGATGCGGAGCAGAATGTAATAGTGACTTCGTCGGCACCGCCGACTGCTGATTGGGTAGACATGTGGAATGTTTTGAATGCAAGTATGGCTTTATTACATAAAGGGTTGGACAAATCTGAGTCCCTGAACCAGGCATGGAGACAATCCATGGATATTAATGTGTCACAGAACCCATCAGGGTCCCAGAAACGTCCCTTTACCCAGATAGCAGACACTGATACCGACACGGATTCCGACTCCAGTGTCGACTATGATGACGCTCGGTTACACCAAAGGGTGGCCAAGAGTATTCAGTACATGATTATTGCAATAAAAGATGTATTACATATCACAGAGGACCCTTCGGTCCCTGACACACGGGTCTGTATGTTTAAGGGAAAGAAACCTGAGGTAACATTTCCCCCATCCCATGAGCTGAACGCTCTATTTGAAAAAGCTTGGGAAACTCCAGACAAAAGACTGCAGATTACTAAGAGAATTGTTATGGCGTATCCTTTCCCCTCACAGGACAGGTTACGGTGGGAAACATCACCCACGGTAGATAAGGCTTTAACGCGTTTATCCAAAAAGGTGGCCCTACCGTCTCCGGACACGGCGACACTAAAGGATCCTGCGGATCGCAGGCAGGAAACTACCTTGAAATCGATTTATGCGACTACGGGAACCCTGCTCAGACCGGCGGTAGCGTCGGCATGGGTGAGTAGCGCGATTGCAGGATGGGCAGATAACTTGTCATCTGACATGAACACCCTCGACAGGGAGAGTGTATTGTTGACATTGGGTCACATCAAGGACGCAGCGTTATACCTAAGGGAGGCTGCGAGAGATCTTGGGATCAAGGGCCAATGCCATGGCAGTTTCAGCTAGGAAACTGTTGTGGACCCGTCAATGGACTGGTGATGCTGACTCCAAGAGGCTTATGGAGGCCTTGCCTTACAAGGGTGAATTTTTGTTTGGGGACGGCCTCGCGGACCTGGTTTCCACAGCTACTGCGGGTAAGTCTTCTTTTTTGCCTTTTGTTCCCCCACAGCAAAAGAAAACGCCTCCATACCAGATTCAGTCCTTTCGGTCTCATAAATTCAGAAAGGGACGTGGATCATCCTTCCTCGCCAGAGGCAAGGGTAGAGGGAACAGAACACCAGCTGCGGCTAATTCCAAGGAGCAGAAGTCCTCTCCGGCCTCTACCAAATCCACCTCATGAAGCTGGGGCTCCGCTGCGGGAGTTTGCACCGGTGGGGGCACGTCTTCAGCTCTTCAGCCAGGTCTGGATTCATTCGAACTTGGATCCTTGGGTGCTAGAAATTGTAACCCAAGGATACAGACTGGAGTTCGAAGACGTGCCTCCACACCGATTTTTCAAATCGGCCTTACCAGCTTCTCTCCCAGAGAGAGAAATAGTTTCAGCTGCGATACAAAAGCTGTGTCAACAGCAAGTGATTATCACGGTTCCCCTGTTGCAACAGGGAAAAGGGTTTTATTCAACTCTTTGTGGTCCCGAAGCCAGACGGCTCGGTCAGACCAATTCTGAACCTAAAATCCCTAAACCTGTATTTGAAAAGATTCAAATTCAAGATGGAATCTCTCCGGGCAGTGATTTCCAGTCTGGACGGGGGGGATTTTATGGTGTCACTAGACCTAAAGGATGCATACCTTCATGTCCCCATATATCCTCATCAGGCGTTCCTGAGATTCGCTGTGCAGGATTGTCATTACCAATTTCAGACGTTGCCGTTTGGGCTTTCCACGGCCCCGAGGATTTTCACCAAGGTAATGGCGGAAATGATGGTGCTCCTGCGCACGCAAGGTGTCACAATTATCCCGTACTTGGACGATCTCCTAATAAAGGCGAGATCAAGAGACCAGTTACTGAAAAGCGTGGCACTCTCTCTGAGGGTACTACAACAACACGGCTGGCTATTAAATTTGCCAAAGTCGCAGTTGAAGCCGACAACTCGACTGTCGTTTTTGGGCATGATTCTGGACACTGAACGGCAGAGGGTTTTTCTCCCAATGGAAAAAGCTCTGGAACTCCAGAACATGGTCAGGGATCTGCTGAAACCAAAAAGAGTGTCGATTCATCAATGCACTCGGGTGTTGGGAAAGATGGCGGCGGCCTACGAGGCCATTCCGTTTGGCAGGTTCCATGCAAGAACATTTCAGTGGGACCTACTGGACAAATGGTCAGGGTCCCATCTCCAAATGCATCGGATGATAAGCCTGTCCCCCAAGGCCAGGATATCTCTCCTCTGGTGGCTCCACAGTGCTCACCTCCTAGAGGGTCGCAGGTTCGGAATCCAGGATTGGGTTCTGGTGACCACAGACGCGAGCCTCCGAGGCTGGGGAGCGGTCACACAAGGAAAACATTTTCAGGGAATATGGTCAAGCTAGGAGGCTTGTCTGCACATAAATGTGCTGGAATTGAGGGCCATATACAACGGTCTCAGACAGGCGGAGCATCTTCTTCGCAACCTGCCTGTACTGATCCAGTCAGACAACATCACAGCCGTGGCACATGTAAACTGCCACGGCGGAACAAGAAGCAGAGCAGCGATGGCGGAGGCCACCAGGATTCTTCGCTGGGCGGAAAATCATGTAAGCGCTGTGTCAGCTGTTTTCATCCCGGGAGTAGACAACTGGGAAGCAGACTTTCTCAGCAGACACGATCTTCATCCAGGAGAGTGGGGGCTTCATCAAGAGGTCTTTGCAGAAGTGACAAACGGTTGGGGATTCCCTCAAATAGACATGATGGCGTCACGCCTCAACAAAAAGCTTTGGACGTATTGTTCCAGGTCGAGGGACCCTCAAGCAATAGCAGTAGACGCACTAGTGACACTGTGGGTGTATCGGTCGGTCTATGTGTTCCCTCCACTTCCACTCATCCCAAAGATATTGAGGATCATAAGAAGAACAAGAGTTCAAACGATATTCATTGTTCCAGACTGGCCTCGAAGGGCCTGGTATCCAGATCTTCAGGAAATGCTCACAGAAGATCCTTGGCCTCTTCCTCTAAGAGAGGACCTGTTACAACAGGGGCCGTGTGTGTTCCAAGACTTACCGCGGTTACGTTTGACGGCATGGCAATTGAACACCAAATCCTAGCTAGGAAAGGTATTCCAGGAGAGGTCATCCCTACTCTGCTTAAAGCTAGGAAGGAGGTAACGGCGAAGCATCATCACCGTATCTGGAGGAAGTATGTGTCTTGGTGTGAAACCAAGAATGCTCCTACGGAGGTTTTTCAGCTGGGTCATTTTCTCCATTTTCTACAGGCAGTGCTGGATATGGGCCTAAAGTTAGGCTCCATTAAGGTGCAGATTTCGGCCTTACCAATATTTTTTCAGAAGGAATTCGCCTCTCTTCCAGAAGTGCAGACTTTTGTGAAGGGAGTACTGCACATCCAACCTCCTTTTGTGCCCCCAGTGGCACCGTGGGACCTTAACGTGGTGTTACAGTTCCTTAAATCACATTGGTTTGAACCACTTCAAACTGTTGAGTTAAAATTTCTCACTTGGAAAGTGGTCATGTTATTGGCCTCGGCATCTGCAAGGCGGGTGTAAGAATTGGCGGCCTTGTCTTACAAGAGCCCCTATCTGATTTTCCATGTGGATAGAGCGGAATTGAGAACTCGTCCACAATTTCTACCTAAGGTGGTTTCGTCGTTTCACATGAACCAACCTATTGTAGTGCCGGTGGCTACGGATGTCTTGGAGGATTCCAAGTACCTGGATGTAGTCAAGGCTTTAAAAATCTATGTAGCCAGAACGGCTCGTATTAGGAAAACGGAGGCTCTGTTTATCCTATATGCAGCCAACAAGGTTAGCGCTCCTGTTTCCAAGCAGACTATCACATGCTGGATCTGTAACACGATTCAGCAGGCTCATTCTACGGCTGGATTGCCGTTACCAAAATCAGTAAAGGCCCGTTCCACTAGGAAGGTGGGCTCTTCTTGGGCGACTGCCCGAGGCGTCTCGGCGTTACAGCTTTGCCGAGCAGCTACTTGGTCGGGTTCAAACACTTTTTTGCAAAATTCTATAAGTTTGATGTCCTGGCTGATGAGGACCTCTCTTTTGCTCAATCGGTGCTGCAGAGTCATTCGCACTCTCCCGCCCGGTCTGGAGCTTTGGTATACACCCCATGGGCCTTACGGTGTCCCCAGCATCCTGTAGGACGTAAGAGAAAATAAGATTTTAAACCTACCGGTAAATCTTTGTCTCCTAGTCCGTAGAGGATGCTGGGCGCCCGTCCCAGTGTGGAATAAATCTGCAGTACTTGTACGTAGTTATTGATAAGTCTACACAAGGGTTGTGTTGCAGTTCAGATCAAGCTGCTGCTGATCTTATTTGTTCATACTGTTAACTGGTTTAGTTATATCCCAGGTTGTACGGTGTGTTGTGGTGTGAGCTGGTATGTATCTCACCTTTAATTAACAAAATCCTTTCCTCGAAATGTCCGTCGCCTCTTGGCACAGTTCCTATAACTGAGGTCTGGAGGAGGGGCATAGAGGGAGGAGCCAGTTCACGTCCATTAAAAGGTCTTAAAGTGCCCATGTTTCCTGCGGAGCCCGTCTATACCCCATGGTCCTTACGGTGTCCCCAGCATCCTCTACGGACTAGGAGAAAAAGATTTACCGGTAGGTTTAAAATCTTATTTCTCTGACGTCCTAGTGGATGCTGGGGACTCCGTAAGGACCATGGGGAATAGCGGGCTCCGAAGGAGACTGGGCACTCTAAAGAAAGATTTAGTACTATCTGGTGTGCACTGGCTCCTCCCCCTATGCCCCTCCTCCAGACCTCAGTTAGAATCTGTGCCCGGACAGAGCTGGGTGCTTTTAGTGAGCTCTCCTGAGCTTGCTAATAAGAAAGTATTTTTTTAGGTTTTTTATTTTCAGAGAGCTTCTGCTGGCAACAGACTCTCTGCTACGTGGGACTGAGGGGAGAGAAGCAAACCTACTAACTGCGGCTAGGTTGCGCTTCTTAGGCTACTGGACACCATTAGCTCCAGAGGGATCGAACACAGGACCTGACCTTGTCGTCCGGAGCCGCGCCGCCGTCCCCCTCGCAGAGCCAGAAGACAGAAGCCGGCAGAAGCGGAGAAGACATCGAAATCGGCGGCTGAAGACTCCTGTCTTCACATGAGGTAGCGCACAGCACTGCAGCTGTGCGCCATTGCTCCCGCATTACACCCACACACTCCGGTCACTGTAGGGTGCAGGGCTCAGGGGGGGGCGCCCTGGGCAGCAATTAGATACCTCCTGGCGAATGCTGCATATAAACAGTGCCAAACTGTTATATGTATGAGCCCCCGCCATTTATTTCTCTAACGTCCTAAGTGGATGCTGGGGACTCCGTCAGGACCATGGGGATTAGCGGCTCCGCAGGAGACAGGGCACAAAAATAAAGCTTTAGGATCAGGTGGTGTGCACTGGCTCCTCCCCCTATGACCCTCCTCCAAGCCTCAGTTAGGTTTTTGTGCCCGTCCGAGCAGGGTGCAATCTAGGTGGCTCTCCTAAAGAGCTGCTTAGAAAAAGTTTTTTAGGTTTTTTATTTTCAGTGAGTCCTGTTGGCAACAGGCTCACTGCATCGAGGGACTTAGGGGAGAGAATTTCAACTCACCTGCGTGCAGGATGGATTGGATTCTTAGGCTACTGGACACCATTAGCTCCAGAGGGAGTCGGAACACAGGTCTCACCCTGGGGTTCGTCCCGGAGCAGCGCCGCCGACCCCCCTTGCAGATGCCGAAGTTGAAGAGGTCCAGAGGTCCAGAAACAGGCGGCAGAAGACTTTCAGTCTTCATAAGGTAGCGCACAGCACTGCAGCTGTGCGCCATTGTTGTCAGCACACTTCATACCAGCGGTCACTGAGGGTGCAGGGCGCTGGGGGGGGGGCGCTCTGGGCAGCAATGTATTATACCTTTTATGGCTAAAATACATCACATATAGCCCTTGAGGCTATATGGATGTATTTAACCCCTGCCAGATCTCACAAACTCCGGGAGAAGAGCCCTCCGTTTTAGGGGGCGGGGCCTATTCTCCTCAGCACACGGCGCCATTTTCCTGCTCAGCTCTGCTGTGAGGAAGGCTCCCAGGCTCTCCCCTGCACTGCACTACAGAAACAGGGTTAAAACAGAGAGGGGGGGCACTTATTTGGCGATATGATTACATATGTGAAAATGCTATAAGGGAAAACACTTGTATAAGGGGTTGTCCCTGTATAATTATAGCGTTTTTGGTGTGTGCTGGCAAACTCTCCCTCTGTCTCCCCAAAGGGCTAGTGGGGTCCTGTCCTCTATCAGAGCATTCCCTGTGTGTGTGCTGTGTGTCGGTACGTGTGTGTCGACATGTAGGAGGACTTCTGGTGAGGAGGCGGAGCAAATTGCCTGTATGGGTGATGTCACTCTCTAGGGAGTCGACACCGGAATGGATGGCTTATTTAGGAATTACGTGATAATGTCAACACGATGCAAGGTCGGTTGACGACATGAGACGGCCGGCAAACAAATTAGTACCTGTCCAGGCGTCTCAGACACCGTCAGGGGCTTGTAAAAACGCCCATTTACCTCAGTTGGTCGACACAGACACGGACACTGACTTCAGTGTCGACGGTGAAGAAACAAACGTATTTTCCTTTAGGGCCACACGTTACATGTTAAGGGCAATGAAGGAGGTGTTACATATTTCTGATACTACAAGTACCACAAATAAGGGTATTATGTAGGGTGGGAATAATCTACTTGTAGTTTTTCCTGAATCAGATAAATTAAAGTGTGTGATGATACGTGGGTTTCCTCCGATAGAAAATTATTGGAGGTATACCTTTTCCCGCCAGAAGTGAGGGCGAGTTGGGAAACACACCTTAGGGTGGATAAGGCGCTCACACGCTTATAAAAACAAGTGGCGTTACCGTCTCCAGATACGGCCGCCCTCAAGGAGCCAGCTGATAGGAAGCTGAAAAATATCCTAAGAAGTATATACACACATACTGGTGTTATACTACGACCAGCAATCGCCTCAGCCTGGATGGGCAGCGCTGGGGGGGCTTGGTCGGATTTCCTGACTGAAAATATTGATACCCTTGACAGGAACAATATTTTATTGACTATAGAACATTTTAAGGATGCATTTCTATATATGCGAGATGCGCAGAGGGATATTTGCATTCTGGCATCAAGAGTAGATGTGATGTCCATATCTGCCAGACGATGTTTATAGACACGACAGTGGTCAGGTGATGCAGATTCCAGACGGCACATGGAAGTATTGCCGTATAAAGGGGCGGTCCATCGGACCTGGTGGCCATGGCAACAGCTGGAAAAGCCACTTTTGTTACCCCAAGTCACATCTCAGCAGAAAAGGACACAGTCTTTTCAGTCTCAGTCCTTTCGTACCCATAAAGGCAGGCGGGCAAAAGGCCAGTCATATCTGCCCAGGGTTAGAGGAAAGGGAAGAAGACTGCAGCAGGCAGCCATTCCCAGGAACAGAAGTCCTCCACAGCTTCTGCCAAGTCCGCAGCATGACGCTGGGGCCATACAAGCGGACTCAGGTGCGGTGGGGGGTCATCTCAAGAGTTTCAGCACGCAGTGGGCTCACTCGCAAGTGGACTCCTGGATCCTACACGTAGTATCCCAGGTGTACATTGGAAATTCGAGACGTCTTCCCCTCACAAGTTCCTGAAGTCTGCTTTACCAACGTCTCCCTCCGACAGGGAGGCAGTATTGGAAAAAAATTCACAGGCTGTATTCCCAGCATGTGATAATCAAAGTACCCCTCCTACAACAAGGGAAGGGGTATTATTCCACACTATTTTGTGGTACTGAAGCCAACCGGCTCGGTGAGATCTAAAAGATTTGAACAATTACATACAAGGGTTCAAATCAAGATGGAGTCACTCAGAGCAGTGATAGCGAACCAGGACGATATGGTGTCACTGGATATCAGGGACGCTTACCTACAAGTCCAAATTTTGCCCTTCTCACCAAGGGTATCTCAGGTTCGTGGTACAGAACTGTCACTATCAGTTCAGACGCTGCCGTTTGGATTGTCCACGGCACCCTGGGTCTTTACCAAGGTAATGGCCGAAATGATGATTCTTCCTAAAAGAAATATGGACGCTTTCCTGATAAGGGCAAGGTCCAGAGAACAGTTGGCGGTCGGAGTAGCACTATCTCAAGTAGTTCTACGACAGCACGAGTGGATTCTAAATATTCCAAAATCGCAGCTTTTTCCGACGACACGTCTAATGTTCCTAGGGATGATTCTGGACACAGTCCAGAAAAGGATGTTTTCTCCCGGAGAAGAAAGCCAGGGAGTTATCCGAGCTAGTCAGGAACCTCCTAAAACCAGGAAAAGTATCAGTGCATCATTGCACAAAGGGTCCTGTGAAATATGGTGGTTTCTTACAAAACGATCCCATTCGGTAGATTTCACGCAAGAACCTTTCAGTGGGATCTGCTGGGAAAATGGTCCGGATCGCATCTTCAGATGCATCAGCGGATAACCCTGTCTCCAAGGACAAGGGTGTTTCTTCTGCGGTGGCTGCAGAGTGCTCATCTATGAAAGGGCCGCAGATTCGGCATTCAGGACTGGGTCCTGGTGACCACGGATGCCAGCCTGAGTGGCTGGGGAGCAGTCACACAAGGAAAAAATTTCCAGGGAGTGTGATCAAGTCTGGAGACTTCTCTCCACATAAATATACTGGAGCTAAGGGCAATTTACAAGGCTCTAAGCTTAGCAAGACCTCTGCTTCAAGGTCAGCCGGTATTGATCCAGTGGGACAACATCACGGCAGTCGCCCACGAAAAAGGGCGGCACAAGAAGCAGGAGGAAAATGGCAGAAACTGCAAGGATTCTTCGCTGGGCGAAAAATCATGTGATAACACTCTCAGCAGTGTTAATTCCGGGAGTGGAAAACTGGGAAGCAGACTTCCTCAGCATAACCTCCACCCGGGAGAGTGGGGACTTCAGCGGGAAGTCTTCCACATGATTGTAAACCGTTGGGAAAAACCAAAGGTGGACATGATGGCGTCCCGCCTGAACAAGATATTGCGCCAGGTCAAGGGACCCTCAGGCAATAGCGGTGGACGCTCTGGTAACACTGTGGGTGTACCAGTCATGGTATGTGTTCCCTCCTATGCATCTCGTACCAAAAGTACTGAGAATCATAAGAAGGAGATGAGTAAGAACGATACTCGTGGTTCCGGATGGGTCAAGAAGGACTTGGTACCCGGAATTTCAAGAGATTCTCACGGAAGAACCGTGGCCTCTACCTTTAAGAAAGGACCTGCTCCAGCAGGGGCTTTGTCTGTTCCAAGACTTACCACGGCTGCGTTTGACGGCTTGGCAGTTGAACGCCGGATCCTGAAAGGGCATTCCAGATGAAGTCATCCCTACCCTGGTCGAAGCCAGGAAGGATGTAACCGCAAAACATTTTCACCGCAATTGGCGAAAATATGTTGCGTGGTGTGAGGCCAAGAAGGTCCCTACAGAGGAATTCCAACTGGGTCGTTTCCTACATTTCCTGAAAACAGGACTGTCTATGGGCCTAAAATTAGGGTCCATTAAGGTTCAAATTTTGACCCTGTCGAATTTCTTCCAGAAGAACTGGCTTCAGTGCCTGAAGTTCAGACGTTTGTAAAAGGGGTACTGCATATACAGCCTCCTTTTGTGCCCCCAGTGGCACCTTGGGATCTCAATGTTGTTTGAGTTTCCTAAAGTCACATTGGTTTGATCCACTCACCACTGTGGACTTAAAATATTTCACATGGAAGGTGAAGATTCTATTAGCCCTGGCTTCAGCCAGGCGTGTGTCAGAATGGGCGGCTTTATCATATAAAAGCCCTTACTTAATTTTTCATTCTGACAGGGCAGAATTGAGGACTCGTCCTCAATTTCTCCTTAAGGTGTTTTCTGTTTTTCACATGAACAAACCTATTGTGGTACCTGCGGCTACTAGGGACTTGGAGGACTCCAAGTTACTTGACGTTGTCAGGGCCCTGAAAATATATGTTTCCAGGACGACTGGAGTCAGAAAATCTGACTCGCTGTTTAGCCTGTATGCACCCAACAAGATGGGTGCTCCTGCTTCTAAACAGCGATTGCTCGCTGGATTTGTAGTACAATTCAGCTTGCACATTCTGTGGCAGGCCTGCCACAGACAAAATCAGAAAAAGCCCATTCCACAAGGAAGTGGGCTCATCTTGGGCGACTGCCTGAGGGGTCTCGGCTTTACAACTTTGCTGAGCATTTACTTGGTCAGGGGCAAACACGTTTGCTAAATTCTACAAATTTGATACTCTGGCTGAGGAGGACATGGAGTCTCTCATTCGGTGCTGCAGGGTCATCCGCACTCTCCCGCCCGTTTGGGAGCTTTGGTATAATCCCCATGGTCCTGACGGAGTCCCCAGCATCCACTTAGGACGTTAGAGAAAATAAGAATTTACTTACCGATAATTCTATTTCTCGTAGTCCGTAGTGGATGCTGGGCGCCCATCCCAAGTGCGGATTGTCTGCAATACTTGTACATAGTTATTGTTACAAAAAAATCGGGTTGTTATTGTTGTGAGCCGTCTGTTCAGAGGCTCCTACGTTTTGTCATACTGTTAACTGGGTTCAGATCACAAGTTGTACGGTGTGATTGGTGTGGCTGGTATGAGTCTTACCCGGGATTCAAGATCCTTCCTTATTGTGTACGCTCGTCCGGGCACAGTATCCTAACTGAGGCTTGGAGGAGGGTCATAGGGGGAGGAGCCAGTGCACACCACCTGATCCTAAAGCTTTATTTTTGTGCCCTGTCTCCTGCGGAGCCGCTAATCCCCATGGTCCTGACGGAGTGCCCAGCATCCACTACGGACTACGAGAAATAGAATTATCGGTAAGTAAATTCTTATTTTTACTAAAAATCGCGGGACAGAAGCCCGCCGCTGAGGGGGCAGGGCCTACTTCCTCAGCACTCACCAGCGCCATTTTCCTTCCACAGCTCCGCTGAGAGGAAGCTCCCCAGGCTCTCCCCTGCAGAATCACGGTAGAAGGGTAAAAAAGAGAGGGGGGGCACATGAATTTAGGCGCATAAATCATAATACAGCAGCTACTGGGTAAACACTAAGTTACTGTGTAATCCCTGGGTTATATAGCGCTGGGGTGTGTGCTGGCAGACTCTCTCTCTGTCTCTCCAAAAGGCCTTGTGGGGTTCCTGTCCTCATTTAGAGCTTCCCCTGTGTGTGTGGTGTGTCGGTACGCGTGTGTCGACATGTTTGACGAAGAGGGCTATGTGGAGGCGGAGCAAGTGCAGTTGACTGACGTGTCGCCGCCGACGGTGCAGACACCTGATTGGATGGATATGTGGAAGGTGTTAAATGATAATGTAAACTCCTTACATAAAAGGTTGGATAAAGCTGATACCTCGGGCCAGTCAGGGTCTCAACCCATGCCTGATCCTACAGCGCAGAGGCCCTCAGGGTCTCAAAAGCGCCCACTATCCAAAATGGTTGACACAGATGTCGACACGGATTCTGACTCCAGTGTCGATGACGATGATGCAAGATTGCAACCAAAAATGACAAAAGCTATACGTTACATGATTATAGCGATGAAGGATATTTTACACATATCAGAGGTGAACCCTGTCCCTGACAAGAGGGTTTATATGTATGGGGAGAAAAAGCAAGAGGTGACTTTTCCCCCTTCACATGAGTTAAATGAATTATGTGAAAGAGCGTGGGATTCCCCAGATAAGAAAGTCCTGATTTCCAAAAGGTTACTTATGGCGTACCCTTTCCCGCCAGAGGACAGGGTGCGCTGGGAATCCTCCCCTAGGGTAGATAAAGCTCTCACACGCTTATCTAAGAAGGTGGCCCTGCCGTCGCAGGATACGGCCACCCTAAAGGATCCTGCAGATAGAAAGCAGGAAAGTATCCTGAAATCTGTTTATACACATTCAGGGACTCTACTGAGGCCGGCAATTGCGTCGGCGTGGATGTGTAGTGCTGTAGCAGCGTGGACAGATAATCTGTCTGAGGAAATGGATACCTTAGACAGGGATACCATTATGCTGACAATGGGGCATATAAAAGACACTGTCCTATATATGAGGGATGCCCAGAGGGACATTTGCCTACTGGGCTCTAGAATTAATGCAATGTCAATTTCTGCCAGGAGGGTCCTGTGGACTCGGCAGTGGACAGGTGATGCCGACTCCAGAAAACACATGGAGGTGTTACCTTACAAGGGTGAGGAATTGTTTGGGGACGGTCTCTCGGACCTGGTTTCCACAGCTACTGCTGGGAAGTCAAACTTTTTGCAATATATTCCCTCACAACCGAAGAAAGCACCGTATTACCAAATGCAGTCCTTTCGCGCACAAAGAAACAAGAAGGTCAGAGGTGCCTCCTTTCTTGCTAGAGGCAGGGGCAGAGGAAAAAAACTGCACCTTACAGCTAGTTCCCAGGAACAGAAGTCCTCCCCGGCTTCCACTAAATCCACCGCATGACGCTGGGGCTCCACGAGTGGAGCCAGGAGCGGTGGGGGCGCATCTCCGACATTTCAGCCACCAGTGTGTTCGCTCACAGGTGGATCCCTGGGCTATACAGATTGTGTCTCAGGGATACAAGCTGGAATTCGAGGTGATGCCCTCTCAACGTTACCTAAAATCGGCCCTGCCAGCTTCCTCCATAGAAAAGGAAGTAGTGGTAGCGGCAATTCACAAGCTATTTCTCCAGCAGGTGGTGGTAAAGGTTCCCCTTCCTCAACAGGGGAAGGGATACTATTCCACAATGTTTGTGGTACCGAAACCGGACGGTTCGGTCCGACCTATATTAAATTTAAAGTCCCTGAACATTTATCTGAAAAGATTCAAGTTCAAAATGGAATCGCTCAGAGCGGTCATTGCAAGCCTGGAAGAGGGGGATTTTATGGTGTCTCTGGACATCAAGGATGCTTACTTGCATGTCCCCATTTATCCGCCTCATCAGGAGTACCTCAGATTTGTGGTACAGGACTGTCATTACCAATTCCAGACGTTGCCGTTTGGTCTGTCCACGGCACCGAGAATATTTACCAAGGTAATGGCAGAAATGATGGTGATCCTGGGAAAGCAAGGAGTCACAGTTATCCCATACTTGGACGATCTCCTCATAAAGGCGAGATCGAGGGAGCAGTTGCAGATCAGCGTAGCGCACTCACAGGAAGTGTTGCAACAGCATGGATGGATTCTGAATATCCCAAAGTCGCAGCTGATTCCTACGATGCGTCTGCCCTTTCTGGGTATGATTCTGGACACAGACCAGAAGAAGGTGTTTCTCCCGACGGAGAAGGCTCAAGAGCTTGTGACTCTAGTCAGAGACCTCTTAAAACCGAAACAGGTGTCGGTGCATCACTGTACGCGAGTCCTGGGAAAGATGATAGCATCGTACGAAGCCATTCCCTTCGGCAGGTTCCATGCGAGGATCTTTCAATGGGATCTGTTGGACAAATGGTCCGGATCGCATCTTCAGATGCATCGGCTGATCACCCTGTCCCCCAGGGCCAGGGTGTCTCTTCTGTGGTGGCTACAGAGTGCTCACCTTCTTGAGGGCCGCAGATTCGGCATACAGGACTGGGTCCTGGTGACCACGGATGCGAGCCTCCGAGGGTGGGGGGCAGTCACTCAGGGAAGAAACTTCCAAGGGTTGTGGTCAAGTCAGGAAACTTGTCTGCACATAAATATCCTGGAACTAAGGGCCATATTCAACGCCCTGAGTCAAGCGGAGCCCCTGCTTCGCAACCAACCGGTGCTGATTCAGTCAGACAACATCACCGCGGTGGCTCATGTAAACTGCCAGGGCGGCACAAGAAGCAGAGTCGCGATGGCGGAAGCCACCAGGATTCTTCGGTGGGCGGAGAATCACGTACAAGCACTGTCAGCAGTGTTCATTCCGGGAGTGGACAACTGGGAAGCAGACTTCCTCAGCAGACACGACCTCCACCCGGGAGAGTGGGGACTTCATCAAGAAGTCTTCATTCAGATTACAAATCGATGGGAACTGCCACAGGTAGACATGATGGCGTCCCATCTCAACAAAAAGCTGCAACGGTATTGCGCCAGGTCAAGAGACCCTCAGGCGATAGCTGTGGACGCCCTGGTAACACCGTGGGTGTTCCAGTCGGTCTATGTGTTCCCTCCTCTTCCTCTCATACCCAAGGTACTGAGAATCGTAAGAAGAAGAAGAGGAGTGAGAACAATACTCATTGTTCTGGATTGGCCAAGAAGACCTTGGTACCCGGAATTGCAAGAAATGCTCACAGAGGACCCGTGGCCTCTGCCTCTCAGACAGGACCTGTTGCGACAGGGGCCCTGCCTGTTCCAAGACTTACCGCGGCTGCGTTTGACGGCATGGCGGTTGAACGCCGGATCCTAGCGGAAAAAGGCATTCCAGAGGAAGTTATTCCTACGCTGATGAAGGCTAGGAAGGACGTGACAGCAAAGCATTATCACCGCATATGGCGGAAATATGTTGCTTGGTGTGAGGCCAGGAAGGCCCCTACAGAGGAATTCCAGCTGGGCAGGTTTCTGCACTTTCTACAGTCTGGAGTGACTATGGGCTTGAAGTTGGGATCCATAAAGGTCCAGATTTCGGCCCTATCCATTTTCTTTCAAAAGGAACTGGCGTCTCTTCCTGAAGTTCAGACGTTTGTTAAGGGAGTGCTGCATATTCAGCCCCCTTTTGTGCCACCAGTAGCACCTTGGGATCTCAACGTGGTGTTGGGTTTCCTAAAATCCCACTGGTTTGAACCACTTAAGACCGTGGAGCTAAAGTATCTCACGTGGAAGGTGGTCATGCTATTGGCATTAGCTTCGGCTAGGCGTGTGTCAGAATTGGCGGCTTTGTCATGTAAAAGCCCCTATCTGGTTTTTCATATGGACAGGGCAGAATTGCGGACTCGTCCTCAATTTCTGCCAAAGGTGGTGTCATCTTTTCATTTGAACCAACCTATTGTAGTGCCTGCGGCTACTCGTGACTTGGAGGATTCCAGGTTACTAGATGTAGTCAGGGCTTTGAAGATTTATGTAGCCCGAACGGCTGGAGTCCGGAAAACTGACTCGCTGTTTATCCTATATACCCCCAACAAGTTTGGTGCTCCTGCTTCAAAGCAAACCGTTGCCCGCTGGATCTGTAACACGATTCAGCAGGCTCATTCTGCGTCCGGATTGCCGCATCCAAAATCAGTGAAAGCCTACTCCATTATGAAGGTGGGCTCTTCTTGGGCGGCTGCCCGAGGGGTCTCGGCATTACAGCTTTGCCGAGCTGCTACTTGGTCGGGTTCAAACACATTTGCAAAATTCTACAAGTTTGATACCCTGGCTGAGGAGGACCTTGAGTTTGCCCATTCGGTGCTACAGAGTCATCCGCACTCTCCCGCCCGTTTGGGAGCTTTGGTATAATCCCCATGGTCCTTACGGAGTCCCCAGCATCCACTAGGACGTCCGAAAATAAGATTTTACTTACCGGTAAATCTATTTCTCGTAGTCCGTAGTGGATGCTGGGCGCCCGTCCCAAGTGCGGACTTTCTGCAATACGTGTACATAGTTATTGCTTAATAATGGGTTATGTTATGTTGGCATCCATTGTTGATGCCCTGTTGTTGTTCATACTGTTGACTGGATAAGTGTATCACAAGTTATACGGTGTGATTGGTGTGGCTGGTATGAGTCTTACCCGAGATTCCAAAATCCTTTCCTTATAATGTCTGCTCTTCCGGGCACAGTTTCCTTAACTGAGGTCTGGAGGAGGGGCATAGAGGGAGGAGCCAGTGCACACCAGATAGTACTAAATCTTTCTTTAGAGTGCCCAGTCTCCTGCGGAGCCCGCTATTCCCCATGGTCCTTACGGAGTCCCCAGCATCCACTACGGACTACGAGAAATAGATTTACCGGTAAGTAAAATCTTATTTTTTTCTGAATTTCTCAATAAGATACTTTTCACCTAGGGGTGCCTTCGAATAAATACTGATACTCTAGGGCACAGTGATTCAAAAAAGTTTGGCAACTACTGGTGTAAGTTATGGATATTATTCTTTTCCATCTAATTTATCACAGTGATGATTTTTCTTTTTCATGTTGCATTACAAGCTTTAAATATTTCCATAACATAATCCACAGAATAACTCAGTCCATCTTCACAGTTTAAGAAACTGGCGGTGGCATAGCTCAACACTCAAATAAGTTTTGTTTAAATTAGAAATTTTAAGAAGAATATTTTTCTGACTTGTAGAGGGAAGGAAAATGTTGCTTGTAGACCTTGTTTGTAAAATGTCCTTATGTTTTTTCAGAAACGTTATTTTGTTGATCACCGCAAAGTCCGCATAGTGGGAGGAGCTGGTGGAAATGGCGCCTGCTGTTTCCTCAGTGAACCACGGAAGGAGTTTGGAGGACCAGATGGGGGAGATGGTGGAAATGGAGGCAGTGTGATTTTCAAAGGTAGTGGAACTTGGGAACAGAGGATTAATTTGCTGGAACTCGAAGCGGTGGGAAGCGTGACCAGGGCGGATTGGGAATGAAAATTGTCCCTGAAAAATTTGTGGACGTGGTCTCACATATGCAGCACCATGCGTGTAAGGGATGGCGTATGACCATGGCAATAGCATCACCACCCCTCCCCCAAGACTTGCCAGAGAGTCGGCATGTCTAGCATCAAGGGGGAAGATGAAAGGAAATAACATGAAACATTAGGGGCACATTATATTATGTACTTTTAGAGTTATGGGAACTATATAATTCTTTAGAAAAATATATTTTCTCTAACGTCCAAGTGGATGCTGGGGACTCCGTAAGGACCATGGGGAATAGACGGGCTCTGCAGGAGACAGGGCACTTTAAGAAAGAATTAGGACTACTGGTGTGCACTGGCTCCTCCCTCTATGCCCCTCCTCCAGACCTCAGTTAGAATCTGTGCCCGGACAGAGCTGGGTGCACTTTAGTGAGCTCTCCTGAGCTTGCTAATAAGAAAGTATTTTGTTAGGATTTTTTATTTTCAGAGATCTGCTGGCAACAGGCTCTCTGCTACGTGGGACTGAGGGGAGAGAAGCAGACCTACTAACTGCGGATAAGTCGTGCTTCTTAGGCTACTGGACACCATTAGCTCCAGAGGGATCGAACACAGGAATGCACCCTTGGTCTTTCGATCCCGGAGCCGCGCCGCCGCCCCCCTCGCAGAGCCAGAAGCCGGCGTGTGAAGCAAGAAGACGTCAAAAGTGGCGGCAGAAGACTCCAGTCTTCATATGAGGTAGCGCACAGCACTGCAGCTGTACGCCATTGCTCCCACATCAAACCCACACACTCCGGTCACTGTAGGGCGCAGGGGGGGGCGCCCTGGGCAGCAATTAAGTACCTCTTGGCATAATAGAGCATATATACAGTTGGGCACTGTATATATGCTTGAGCCCCCGCCATTATTTTACACAAAATCGCGGGACAGAAGCCTGCCGCTGAGGGGGCGGGGCTTCTTCCTCAGCAGTCACCAGCGCCATTTTCTCTCCACAGCTCCGCTGAGAGGAAGCTCCCCAGGCTCTCCCCTGCAGATTCACGGTAGAAAGAGGGTAAAAAGAGAGGGGGGGCACATAAATTTAGCGCAATATCAGTATATACAGCAGCTACTGGGTAAACACTAAGTTACTGTGTAATTCCTGGATCATATAGCGCTGGGGTGTGTGCTGGCATACTCTCTCTCTGTCTCTCCAAAAGGCCTTGTGGGGGTTCTGTCCTCAAATAGAGCATCCCCTGTGTGTGTGGTGTGTCGGTACGCTTGTGTCGACATGTTTGACGAGGAAGGCTATGTGGAAGCAGAGCAGGTGCAGATGAATGTGGTGTCTCCGCCGACGGCGCCGACACCTGATTGGATGGATATGTGGAAGGTGTTAAACGATAATGTAAACTCTTTGCATAAAAGGTTGGATAAAGCTGATGCCTTGGGACAGTCAGGGTCCCAACCCATGCCTGATCCTACAGCGCAGAGGCCGTCAGGGTCTCAGAAGCGCCCACTATCCCAAATTGTTGACACAGATATCGACACGGATTCTGACTCCAGTGTCGATGGCGATAATGCAAAGTTGCAGCCTAAAATGGCTAAAGCCATCCGCTACATGATTATAGCAATGAAGGATGTATTGCACATCTCAGAGGAAAACCCTGTCCCTGCCAAGAGGGTTTATATGTTTGGGGAGAAAAGGCAAGAAGTGACTTTTCCCCCTTCACATGAGTTAAATGAGTTATGTGAAAAAGCTTGGGATTCTCCTGATAGGAAAATGCAGATTTCCAAACGGTTACTTATGGCGTATCCTTTGCAGCCAACGGACAGGTTACGCTGGGAATCCTCCCCTAGGGTAGACAAAGCTTTGACACGCTTATCTAAGAAGGTAGCCCTGCCATCACAGGATACGGCCACCCTAAAAGATCCTGCGGATAGAAAGCAGGAAGGTATCCTGAAGTCCGTTTATACACATTCAGGTACCCTACTAAGGCCGGCAATTGCGTCGGCCTGGATGTGTAGTGCTGTAGCAGCATAGACAGATACTCTGTCTGAGGAGCTTGATACCTTGGACAAGGATACTATATTGCTGACCCTGGGGCATATAAAAGACGCTGTCCTATACATGAGGGATGCCCAGAGAGACATTTGCCTACTGGGCTCTAGAATAAATGCAATGTCAATGTCTGCCAGAAGGGTCCTGTGGACTCGGCAATGGACAGGTGATGCCGACTCAAAAAAGCACATGGAGGTTTTACCTTATAAGGGTGAGGAATTGTTTGGGGACGGTCTCTCGGACCTAGTTTCCACAGCTACGGCTGGGAAGTCAAATTTTTTGCCATATATTCCCTCACAACCTAAGAAAGCACCGTATTACCAAATGCAGTCCTTTCGATCACAAAGAGGAAAGAAAGTCAGAGGTGCATCCTTTCTTGCCAGAGGCAGGGGTAGAGGTAAGAAGCTGCACAATACAGCTAGTTCCCAGGAACAGAAGTCCTCCCCGGCTTCCACTAAATCCACCGCATGACGCTGGGGCTCCACAGGTGGAGCCAGGAGCGGTGGGGGCGCGTCTCCGAAATTTCAGCCACCAGTGGGTTCGCTCACGGGTGGATCCCTGGGCTATACAGATTGTGTCTCAGGGATACAAGCTGGAATTCGAAGTGATGCCCCCTCACCGTTACCTCAAATCGGCCCTGCCAGCTTCCCCCATAGAAAGGGAAGTAGTGTTAGCGGCAATTCACAAATTTTATCTCCAACAGGTGGTGGTAAAGGTTCCCCTCCCTCAACAGGGAAGGGGTTACTATTCCACAATGTTTGTGGTTCCGAAACCGGACGGTTCGGTCAGACCCATATTGAATTTAAAATCCCTGAACATTTACCTGAAAAGGTTCAAGTTCAAGATGGAATCGCTCAGGGCAGTCATTGCAAGCCTGGAAGAGGGGGATTTTATGGTGTCTCTGGACATAAAGGATGCTTACCTGCATGTCCCCATTTATCCACCTCATCAGGCGTACCTCAGATTTGTGGTACAGGACTGTCATTACCAATTCCAGACGTTGCCGTTTGGTCTGTCCACGGCACCGAGAATATTTACCAAGGTAATGGCAGAAATGATGGGGCTTCTGTGAAAGCAAGGAGTTACAATTATCCCATACTGGGACGATCTCCTCATAAAGGCGAGGTCCAGAGAGCAGTTGCTGATCAGCGTAGCACACTCTCGGGAGGTGTTACAACAGCACGGCTGGATTCTGAATATTCCAAAGTCGCAGCTGATTCCTACGACGAGTCTGCCCTTCCTGGGCATGATTTTGGACACAGACCAGAAGAAGGTGTTTCTCCCGGAGGAGAAGGCCCAGGAGCTCGTGACTCTGGTCAGAGACCTCTTAAAACCAAAACAGGTGTCGGTGCATCTATGCACGCGAGTCCTGGGAAAGATGGTGGCATCATACGAAGCCATTCCCTTCGGCAGGTTCCATGTGAGGACCTTTCAGTGGGATCTGTTGGACAAGTGGTCCGGATCGCATCTTCAGATGCATCGGCTGATCACCCTATCCCCCAGGGCCAGGGTGTCTCTTCTGTGGTGGCTGCAGAGTGCTCACCTTCTCGAGGGCTGCAGGTTCGGCATACAGGACTGGGTCTTGGTGACCACGGATGCAAGCCTCCGAGGGTGGGGGGCAGTCACTCAGGGAAGAAACTTCCAGGGGCTGTGGTCAAGTCAAGAGACTTGTCTGCACATCAATATCCTGGAACTAAGGGCCATATACAACGCCCTGAGTCAAGCGGAGCCTCTGCTTTGCAACCAACCGGTGCTGATTCAGTCAGACAACATCACCGCAGTGGCTCATGTAAACCACCAGGGCGGCACAAGAAGCAGGGTGACAATGGCAGAAGCCACCAGAATTCTTTGCTGGGCGGAGAATCACGTGCAAGCACTGTCAGCAGTGTTCATTCCGGGAGTGGACAACTGGGAAGCAGACTTCCTCAGCAGGCACGACCTCCACCCGGGAGAGTGGGGACTTCATCAAGAAGTCTTCACACAGATTACAAATCGATGGGAACTGCCACAGGTGGACATGATGGCATCCCGCCTCAACAAAAAGCTACAAAGGTATTGCGCCAGGTCAAGAGACCCTCAGGCGATAGCTGTGGACGCACTAGTGACACTGTGGGTGTTCCAGTCGGTTTATGTGTTTCCTCCTCTTCCTCTCATACACAAGGTGCTGAGAATCGTAAGAAAAAGAGGAGTGAGAACAATACTCATTGTTCCGGATTGGCCAAGAAGGGCTTGGTATCCGGAACTGCTAGAAATGCTCACAGAGGACCCATGGCCTCTGCCTCTCAGACAGGATCTGTTGCAACAGGGGCCCTGTCTGTTCCAAGACTTACCGCGGCTGCGTTTTGACGGCATGGCGGTTGAACGCCGGATCCTAGCGGAAAAAGGCATTCCGGATGAGGTTATTCCTACGCTGATAAAGGCTAGGAAGGACGTGACAGCAAAACATTATCACCGTATATGGCGAAAATATGTTGCTTGGTGTGAGGCCAGGAAGGCCCCTACAGAGGAATTCCAACTGGGCCGTTTCCTTCACTTCCTACAGGCGGAAGTGACTATGGGCTTAAAATTGGGGTCCATTAAGGTCCAGATTTCGGCCCTATCCATTTTTTTTCAAAAGGAACTGGCTTCTCTTCCTGAAGTTCAGACGTTTGTAAAGGGAGTGCTGCTTATTCAGCCCCCTTTTGTGCCACCAGTGGCACCTTGGGATCTTAACGTGGTGTTGAGTTTCCTGAAATCTCACTGGTTTGAGCCACTTAAGGCCGTGGAGTTAAAATATCTCACGTGGAAAGTGGTCATGCTATTGGCCTTAGCTTCGGCTAGGCGTGTGTCTGAATTGGCGGCTTTGTCATGTAAAAGCCCCTATCTGGTTTTCCATATGGACAGGGCAGAGTTACGGACTCGTCCGCAATTTCTGCCGAAGGTGGTGTCATCCTTTCATTTGAACCAACCTATTGTGGTGCCTGCGGCTACTCGTGACTTGGAGGATTCCAAGTTACTAGATGTAGTCAGGGCTTTGAAGATTTATGTAGCCAGAACTGCTGGAGTCAGGAAAATTGACTCGCTGTTTACCCTGTATGCATCCAACAAGCTGGGTGCTCCTGCTTCAAAGCAAACTGTTGCTTGCTGGATCTGTAACACGATTCAGCAGGCTCATTCTGCGGCTGGATTGCCGCATCCAAAATCAGTAAAAGCCCATTCCACAAGGAAGGTGGGCTCTTCTTGGGCGGCTGCCCGAGGGGTCTCGGCATTACAGCTTTGCCGAGCAGCTACTTGGTCGGGTTCAAACACCTTTGCAAAGTTCTACAAGTTTGATACCCTGGCTGAGGAGGAACTTGAGTTTGCTCATTCAGTGCTGCAGAGTCATCCGCACTCTCCCGCCCGTTTGGGTGCTTTGGTATAATCCCCATGGTCCTTACAGAGTCCCCAGCATCCACTAGGACGTTAGAGAAAATAAGATTTTACTTACCGATAAATCTATTTCTCGTAGTCCGTAGTGGATGCTGGGCGCCCGTCCCAAGTGCGGACTTCTTCTGCAATACTTGTATATAGTTATTGCTTAAATAAGGGTTATGTTATGGTTGCATCAGGTTTGTCTGATGCTCTGTTGTTGTTCATACTGTTAACTGGGTAAGTTTATCACGAGTTATACGGTGTGATTGGTGTGGCTGGTATGAGTCTTACCCTGGATTCCAAAATCCTTTCCTTGTACTGTCAGCTCTTCGGGGCACAGTTTCCTTAACTGAGGTCTGGAGGAGGGGCATAGATGGAGGAGCCAGTGCACACCAGTAGTCCTAATTCTTTCTTAAAGTGCCCTGTCTCCTGCGGAGCCCGTCTATTCCCCATGGTCCTTACGGAGTCCCCAGCATCCACTACGGACTACGAGAAATAGATTTACCGGTAAGTAAAATCTTATTTTTCCGCTTAGCCAATCACAGGCTAAGTGGCAAAGTGATATTCATATATGCAAATTATTTTTGCACTTATTCATTATGACTATAAATAGGGCCACATGTATTAAAACGAGAGCACTGTTTTACAAATCCCATGTACGTTACTCCTGTGTTAAGTGTTAATTAATGAAAATGCTGTTTATGAATTACATTGATGAAAATGCATACAATTGTAGTGTGTGGGGGTGGTTTCAACATGTGAGTATTGTTGATCGATTAATCAATAAGAAATCGTTGAGAAAAAAATGATAATTTTTTAACATATATTCATTTAATTGAGTTGAAACGTGTTCAGTGAGCCTGGGAAGAATTTATCCTCTGTTTATCTCCAGTGGATCCTTGTGTAAAGTCTTTCTCCGCTGTTAGTCCTGTGTACCAGGGAGCAGAAGGTGAGCGTGGACGTAGCAAAAATTGTTATGGAAAAAATGGAGAGACCCTCTACATTAAGGTGAGGAATTTCTGAGATGTTTGGAAGACCATGTAGGGGTGTAATTAGTGTGTCTGTGCCGTAGAAATTTCCAAGTTCGATTGTGCTTAAAAGGACCCACGCATTTTACGAAAGTTGTTTACAGAAGGCACACACAAACTTAAATATGCTAGCCACAGTAATATGGTCAGCCAAGTGATTATTTGCCAAAATAGCCCAACAGGGCTGTATGTACAAGAAACATTTTCTGTGCCTAATCAAAACTGATCAGTATAATTTTGATGGTGCTGAATGGAAAATCCACTTGGCCATTGACTGCAGTTGTGTATGTAGTAAGCTGCCAACTTTTGCATATGGGCCTCTTGTAAGTCAGAGCTTTGGACTTATTGTGAAGGTATGCTTGTTCCATAATCTTTAAAAATCAACTAAACTGATCTCCCACTAATCTGAGTTTAATACAAATTTCAAGCGCTCTGTATTTTACATTGCAATTACTAAAGTAACCTGTGAAGTGAAGGGACTTCCTTTAACATGGTGAATGGCAATGGCTCTGCATTATTGAATCTGTGGTTCTTGTGATATATTTCTAGTTGGCTTTAATTGTCTAGGTCCTCTTTCTCTGGTTGACACTTACAAAACATATTAATATTAAATTCAATAAAATTTGCCTTTGTTCTCCATGTCCCTTGCAAGCGCCCTCAAATGATGTCACTATTTATATTACACTGATGTATCTAGCTTTGAATGTTGTGCAGATTGCATGTGTTGTAAAGCACAACGGAATGTACTGCGCTATATAAGAAACTGTTAATGAATAAATAATAAATGTATTCTTTGACCTTTACTCCAAATTGTGTCCTTCCTGCCCTATTCCCAGGCTGTCACCCTGTTTATTTTATCCCTGTTGATACAGAACATGTCTTATTTGCTTAGTATAAATACTAGATGTTGATTAACTTTTTTTTGTAGTACTGTGAGGTTTTGTACTTGAAGGATATTATTTTGTCCATTCTGCATGTGATGTAATGTCCTGCTTAAAAGTCAACGTTATATAGAAATGTGTGGAGTCTACCTTCTCTCCCCAGTAAGATGGGGCATCTCAGTTCTGCTGTATTGGAGCATAATGACAGTAGTAGATTGAATTGAAGAACTATATTCATTATTTGAATGATGGCAGAAAATTGTATCTTCATGGCATAAGTTGCTGTAATGACATGTGATGTGGCATGCTAGTAATGACAAGTTGTTGGTGTACATTGTCAGGTTCCTATTGGAACACTAGTGAAAGAGGATGGAGTGGTCCTTGTGGATCTGTCCACACCAGGGGAAGAGTTTGTAGCTGCTCATGGAGGCTCCGGTGGAAAAGGAAACAGATTTTTCCTCAGCAACGAGAATAGAGCACCTATGACAGCAACACCGGGCGATCATGGGGAAGAGCGGTGCCTGCAGCTGGAACTGAAAACCATGGCACATGCTGGCATGGTGAGCACTAACATACCTCATACGTTCCTTGTTGCGGAATTACTGTCATACTGTGAACTTGTTTTATTTAAAAAAAAAATATTTATTTAAATAGGTTGCTCGCTTATATGCAGGAATCAGATTTATATGATACGGTGTGTTGCATGATAAATAACATTTTAATTATTTGTGTATATTGTCCTCCTCCACATAAAAGAATTTGCCCACCTTCTACAGCAGGGGTGGCCAACCAGTCAGAGGCAAAGAGCCATAATAGATCTGTCGAAAAGGGTAAGAGCCACTACCATGCATGCGCCAAAGGCGCGTGTGCAAAAATGGGGGCGTGGCCTAGATGTCACAAAGCCACACCCCATTTTTGTGCGCGCACCTTTCCGTATGATGTTTGTAGGAGTATGACCTTGTGTCATAACCCCGTTTTTAGTTATGTTGTACAGTGCCACATACTTCTAATGCCTCAGTACTGTGCCACATACATATAAAAATGCCAAAAAATGGGTGCCTCCACAGTGCCAGGTACACATATGCCCCTCAGTGCCAGGTACACATATGCCCCTCAGTGCCAGGTCCACATATGTCCCCACAGTGCCGGGTCCACATATGTCGCCACAGTGCCAGGTCCACATATGTCGCCACAGTGCCAGGTCCACATATGTCGCCACAGTGCCAGGTCCACATATGTCCCCACAGTGCCAGGTCCACATATGTCCCCACAGTGCCAGGTCCACATATGTCCCCACAGTGCCAGGTCCACATATGTCCCCACAGTGCCAGGTCCACATATGTCCCCACAGTGCCAGGTCCACATATGTCCCCACAGTGCCAGGTCCACAAATGCCCCACAGTGCCAGGTACACAAATGCCCCACAGTGCCAGGTACACAAATGCCCCACAGTGCCAGGAAAAAAATATGTCCCCCCAGTGCCAGATGCATATATGTCCATCCCCCACCCAGTGCCAGATACACGTCCTCACAGTGCCAGTTATGCCCCCAGTACCAGATACACGTGTCCCCACAGCAGACCCCCCTACCCCCTCAAGTGCTGGAGGAGAGCGCAGCGTGCGCCTCGTCGGCAGCGGGATCTATCTTTGGTGCTGGTCCTTGAGCCAAACAAAGCTTGCGGTCTGGCAGCCAATCAGGAGCCTTAGTTGCCGGTCCGCAAGCTCTGATTGGCTCATGGGCCGGTGCCGTTGTGTGCCACAAACAGTGTGCCGGCGCCGATACAGTGTGCACTGTGTGCCGGGCAACGGGAGGTGGGAGCCGAGCCGCATGCGGAGGATGAAAGAGCCGCATGCAGCTCCAGAGCCGCGGCTTGGCCACTGCTGTTCTACAGCCTGAAGCAGCATTTGTACACTACCACCCTCCCTACCCTCATTGGTGTGGTCACTGGCCACTCACTGCAGGAGTAAGCACAGTGACTGATGTTGTGAGAAGAGGAAGAATACTTATTTCCACCTCCTCTTCTGTCGTTACTCCTCTCACACTCCTAGGGGTTTATTTACTAAGCCTTGTAGAGAGATAAAGTAGAGAGAGATACACTACTGACCAACCAGCTCTTAACTGCCATTTTTCTAACAGTTTGTAGCCTGTAACATGGCAGTTAGGAGCTGATTGGCTGGTACTTTCTCTCTCCCAGGCTTAGTAAATAGACTATGGGGAATGAGGCTCTATTAGGCAAGGTTACAACTTCACCTCTGCTGCCCTTAGGATGTTGCTGTATGTATGGAGGCTTTAAGCTCATGGGAAGAGTGGCCTTGCATCTTTATTAGTTGTTGTTGTTGTTGTTGTTGTTGTTTTTGTTATTATTATTTATCTATTATTATTATTATTATTATTTATCTATTATTTATATGGCACCACAGGGGTTCCACAGCACATAACAAAGTACATACAAACATGAGCAAACAAGAAAACACTGAATTACATTAAAAGATAAGGCAAAACAACTACAAGGTTTATAAACCTTTCTGCATCAGTGGTCATGGCACTCAAATAAGCAGCATGGTTGCAGAAACCAATGGTTAGGTGCGATTTAGGAGAGCATGGCGTAGATGATGGTATTAATAGGGAAGCATGTGAGGGAAGAAAGCCCTGCTCATGTCAGCTTACTTTATAAAAGGGAGGGACAGACAGACAGGGGTGTGACACAGATGGGGTTAGACTGTGAGATTGTTGGTTTGGTCAAGAAGTGGGTTTTGAGAGCCCGTTTGAAATTTGGTAACGAGCCGGAGATAATTCCAGAGGTAGGGAGACCTATGTCCAAAATCTTGGAGGTGGGAATGGGAGGAAGTAATCAGTTTGCAGGAGAGGCGGCATTCATTAGAGGAGCGGGTGGCAGTGTGAAAGGAGATGAGGTCAGAGATGTAAATGGGATAGGAATGGGTGAGGGCTTTGTAAGTGAGTGATTGTAACTATACAGTGTTGAATTATTTTTCGGTACTCACATTTCTCAGTTTTGTGTTAGAGGCTCCAGTACCATTATTTCTAAGCATTATTCACAAGACCTTTAGGGCCTAATTTAGACTTGATCGTAGTTGCAAATTTGTTAGCAGATGGGCAAAACCATGTGCACTGCAGAGGGGGCAGATATAACGTGCAGAGAGACTTAGATTTGGGTGGGGGGTGTCAAAACTGAAATCTAAATTGTAGTGTAAAAATAAAATAGCCAGTATTTACCCTGCACAGAAACAAAATAACCCACCCAGATCTAACTCTCTCTGCACATGTTATATCTGCCCCCCCCCCCCCCCCCCTGCAGTGCACATGGTTTTGCCCATCTACTAACAAATTCGCTGCTACGATCAGGTCTGAATTAGGCACTTAGACAAGACTACGATTGTATCCATTTTTAATGATGTGTTTTACAGTTTGCTTTTAATTGTAATAATTTTGTTACACTAAAATGCACCAAACTTTCAGCTAGATTTTTCAAAGCTTGGAGAAATAAAGCGCCGACCAATCGGCTCGTGTAATTTTTCAAGGACAGCTTGTAACATTACAGAAGCTGATTGGTCGGTACTTTAGCTCTCTCAAAGCTTTGATAAATCTAGCCCTTTTTTCTCTAGCATCCATAATGGATATTGGGGGAAACTAGTATGATGGGGTATAGACGGGGTCCAAAGGAGCCAGTGCACTTTAAATTTCTTCAACTGGGTGTGGCTCTCAGGAGAGGATGCACATCTCTGCAGCTCCAGAGAGTTTTCTTCAATTTAATTTAAATCTTTTTTCTTTTTTTTTGGTGTGTTGTCTGGGCAACAGCATACCTGCGCTGTGAGATATAGGGAGGGGGGGTTTGGGGGGCGGTCATCGGCTTTGCGAGGTGCAGAGCCGCGTCCCCGCTGCAGGACCACGTTCCTGAGGGGCTGTTTGTTCAGCGGAGCAGTGCACCTTGGCTGTCACAGCTGCAGCACGCCGCACACCCCTAACGCTGCCTGAAGGTGACATCGGTGGTGAGTACACACCGGGCGTCCCGCTAGGGGGGTCCCCAGTTCAAAGTGCAGCTGATCGTGGGTGCGACGTACGGGACCTTCCCTGGGGGGTCCCGCTAGGATCCCACATGAGTACATTGGCTCAAACAGGCTTAACTAAGCACTTGTGTGAGGTTTTAAGCTTATTGGAGACTTTGCCAGTATAAAGAATATATAGAAATAGAAAGGTACGCATACACAAGGCGCTCAGAGGTTAAAATAGTACACCACAATAGGAGCTAAAAAATATATATGTATAATCACCCCACTATTTCCAGAGAGGGCAGACTTGTGATCTAGACTCAAATTTTCTTTTTTCACCTTTCTTAATAGGAATCTAGAAAGACACAATGTGACTACCTCCACATGCCATGTGTTTGAGGTAGGACACAAAGAATAACAAACGTATGTTATTAAACAGCATGTTTCATGATCCCACACGGCAAACCGCTCATCCGTGTGGGATCATGACACATGCTGTTTAATAACATACGTTTGTAAGTGCATTGATTTATTCAGAGAATCCCCTTTGTAAAAGGATTATTGCACTATTTTTTGTTATTCTTTGTGTCCTACCTCAAACACATGGCATGTGGAGGTAGTCACATTGTGTCTTTCTAGATTCCTATTAAGAAAGGTGAAAAAAGAAAATTTGAGTCTAGATCACAAGTCTGCCCTCTCTGGAAATAGTGGGGTGATTATACATATATATTTTTTAGCTCCTATTGTGGTGTACTATTTTAACCTCTGAGCGCCTTGTGTATGCGTACCTTTCTATTTCTATATATTGTTTTAAGTGTTTTTTTGGATGTACACTGTACCACGCATATTTAGGCTGCACTCTTGGTTTTAATTGCGCACATTTTTCCTTACCATCTTTTCACGATTCAGTATAAAGAATATGTATAGCTCTGGCGCAATTGGAGGGGTCGGAGCTTCCTCAGTGCAGGACCAGCAGCGTTTTGGCGCCTTTCTCTGCTTACAGCAGCCAGCAGCAGCACACACTCAGCGCTTCCTGCCTCACAGAGACGCTGGAAACTGGTACAGGGGGTAGCTAAGGGGGAGAGCCGCTTGTGTACACTATTTTGAGCCTATTTAGGACTGCATTATTGGTGTTATTGTGTTACAGAGCTGACAGTGTCAGTGGGGCTGTGCAGCTCCGGGTGTGCTGGTATTTCTCCCTCTCTGTGTGTCTCCTCTCACATACAGTACGAAAAGCAGGCTTGCATTATAGCTGTCTGTGTGTAAGTGTATGTGTTTGTACTTACTGTGAATAATATGGGTAAGCACAAGCTGTGCAGTATTTGTCACACCAGATTCTCTCCATTGTCTAATGCAGGAGTGAGGAACCTTTTTTCTACCGAGGGCCATTTGGATATTTATAAAATCCTTCGGGGGCCATACAAAAATTATCAACTTAAAAATGACCCTGCCCCCAGTAGTTATGCCCCTTAGAAGTACTGAAAAATGGGTGTGGCCAATTAAAATGGGACGTGATACACATATGCCCACAGTAGTGCAGTTCCAGATACACATATGCCAGTGCAGTGCCAGATACACAAATGCCCCCACAGTGCCAGATATACAAATGCCCCACAGTGCCATACCACTCACAGCTGCTGCAGCTCCGTCCGGTGGCGGCGTCTCAGCTGTCAGGGGCCAGGCAGGGAGGAGAGCGCGGCTATGTCAGGCTGCGTCGGCGTGTAGGACCTCAAACCAGCCGCCGGTTCGTGAGCCAATCGGAGCTTGCGGACCGGCAGCGGCGGCTCCTGATTGGCTGCCGGTCCGCGAGCTCTGATTGGCTCACGAACTGGCGGCTGGTTTGAGATCCTACCCGCCGCTGCCAGACATAGTAGCTGCGCTCTCCTCCCTGCCCTGGCAGCTGAAACACGCCACCGCCGGACTCAGCGGCGGCGTGTCTCGCTGCCAAACAAGAGGGTGTGCCGGAACAAACGGCTTTGCTGGCCGTATACTAATGAGACTGTTTCCTGTGAGCAATGTAGTCAATCTTCACAAATTAGTGAAGAGGCTGGGGGAGAGGATGCAGAGCTGGTTAGGGTCTCTTAAAACTTATGATGTCAGATATGTCATCCCAGCTCACTGCTAATGTGCAGAAGACTCAACTACTGCAACAAGCTGTAGCAGATTTAGCTGCTAGGGCTGATGCACAGCTCCCCTCTCTCATACAGGTCCCCAGAAGTGTGGTTTACCTGCTCTGCTCTCTGATACAGATGATGATGGGGATGACCTGGACCCCGTTAGTGGGGATCCCGATTCTACTCAGGGGATTGAACCCCTCATTTTGGCTATAAGGGATGTTACAGCCCCCTCTAGAGGACGCTTCTTCACAGCAGTCGTTTTTCTTTGTACAAAACATGCCCAATGTCACTTTCCCTGAATCTCCAGAGTTAGATGACTTATTCAAACAGGCCTGGAAAAATCCAGACAAAAAATTCTAAGTGTCCAAAAAGTTTTTGCACACTTTCCCATTTGCTCCTCAAGGTAGAACATTTTGGGAGGAACCCCCTGGGATGGATGTCTCTGTCTCTCGCCTGTCTAAGAAGGCGGTGCTGCCTGCCCCGGGCTCCTTTACTATGAAGGATCCGGGGGGATAGAAAGATAGAGACTACCCTAAAATCTATACAGGTTGAGTATCCCTTATCCAAAATGCTTGGGACCAGAGCTATTTTGGATATCGGATTTTTCCGTATTTTGGAATAATTGCATACCATAATGAGATATCATGGTGATGGGACCTAAATCTAAGCACAGAATGCATTTATGTTTCATATACACCTTATACACACAGCCTGAAGTCAATTTTAGCCAATATTTTTTTATAACTTTGTGCATTAAACAAATTGTGTGTACAGTCACACAATTCATTTATGTTTCATATACACCTTATACACACAGCCTGTAGGTCATTTAATACAATATTTTTAATAACTTGTGTATTAAACAAAGTTTGTGTACATTTAGCCAGCAAAAAACAAAGATTTCAGTATTTCACTCTCACTCAAAAAAGTCCGTATTTCGGAATATTCCGTATTTCGGAATATTTGGATATGGGATACTCTATCTGTATATACTGCAGCCGGCCTTTCACAAAGACCGGTCATTGCGGGTTGATGGATGACCCATGCTATTCATTCTTGGGCCACGCAAATTCAGGGGGGCCTCTCGGGAAACATGCCCTTAGTTACCATGGTTACTCTCCTGAAACACATTCAGGACACTAGCCGTGTCCTCTGTGATTCCCTCAAGGAGATGGGGAACATAAATGCACGGACGTCTGCCATGGCGGTGTCAGCACACAGGGCCTTGTGGTTGCGTCAGTGGTGTGCAAACATAATGTGGATTCCCCTTTTCTGGGGAATGGCTTTTTGGGGTTGAGTTGGATGCCTGGATTTCCAAGGTTACTGCCGGGAAATCCACGTTTCTCCCCTCTAGGGCCCCGCCGGCGAGACGTTCCTATCCGGGACGTCTGTCCAGTCCTTTCGGTCTCGCACATTTCTCTAACGTCCTAAGTGGATGCTGGGGACTCCGTCAGGACCATGGGGAATAGCGGCTCCGCAGGAGACAGGGCACAAAAAGTAAGCTTTTAGGATCACATGGTGTGTACTGGCTCCTCCCCCTATGACCCTCCTCCAAGCCTCAGTTAGGTTTTTGTGCCCGTCCGAGCAGGGTGCAATCTAGGTGGCTCTCCTAAAGAGCTGCTTAGAAAAAGTTTTTTAGGTTTTTTATTTTCAGTGAGTCCTGCTGGCAACAGGCTCACTGCATCGAGGGACTTAGGGGAGAGAATTTCAACTCACCTGCGTGCAGGATGGATTGGATTCTTAGGCTACTGGACACCATTAGCTCCAGAGGGAGTCGGAACACAGGTCTCACCCTGGGGTTCGTCCCGGAGCCGCGCCGCCGACCCCCCTTACAGATGCTGAAGATTGAAGGTCCGGAAACAGGCGGCAGAAGGCTCTTCAGTCTTCATGAAGGTAGCGCACAGCACTGCAGCTGTGCGCCATTGTTGTCACACACTTCACACCAGGCGGTCACGGAGGGTGCAGGGCGCTGCTGGGGGCGCCCTGGGCAGCAATATATAATACCTTTTATGGCAAAAGAATACATCACATATAGCCATTAAGGCTATATGTATGTATTTAACCCATGCCAAATGTCTAAAACTCCGGGAGAAAAGCCCGCCGGAATAGGGTGCGGGGCTTATTCTCCTCAGCACACAGCGCCATTTTCCTGCTCAGCTCCGCTGTGAGGAAGGCTCCCAGGACTCTCCCCTGCACTGCACTACAGAAACAGGGTAAAACAGAGAGGGGGGGCATATTTTGGCGATATTTTTATATATTTAAGCGGCTATAAGGAACAACACTTATATAGGGTTGTTCCCATATATATTATAGCGCTTGGGTGTGTGCTGGCAAACTCTCCCTCTGTCTCCTCAAAGGGCTAGTGGGGTCCTGTCTTCGATAAGAGCATTCCCTGTGTGTCTGCTGTGTGTCGGTACGTGTGTGTCGACATGTATGAGGACGATGTTGGCGTGGAGGCAGAGCAATTGCCGATAATGGTGATGTCACCCCCCAGGGAGTCGACACCGGAATGGATGGCTTTGTTTATGGAATTACGTGATAATGTCAGCACATTACAAAAATCAGTTGACGACTTGAGACGGCCGGCAAACCAGTTAGTACCTGCCCAGGCGTCTCAGACACCGTCAGGGGCTGTAAAGCGCCCTTTACCTCAGTCGGTCGACACAGACCCAGACACAGACACTGAATCTAGTGTCGACGGTGATGAAACAAACGTATTTTCAAGTAGGGCCACACGTTATATGATCACGGCAATGAAGGAGGCTTTGCATATCTCTGATACTACAAGTACCACAAAAAGGGGTATTATGTGGGGGGTGAAAAAAACTACCTGTAGTTTTTCCTGAATCAGAGGAATTAAATGATGTATGTGATGAAGCGTGGATTAACCCAGATAGAAAAATGCTAATTTCAAAAAAGTTATTAGCATTATACCCTTTCCCGCCAGAGGTTAGGGCGCGCTGGGAAACACCCCCTAGGGTGGATAAGGCGCTCACACGCTTATCAAAACAAGTGGCGTTACCGTCTCCTGATACGGCCGCCCTCAAGGATCCAGCTGATAGGAGGCTGGAAACTACCCTGAAAAGTATATACACTCATACTGGTGTTATACTGCGACCAGCCATCGCCTCAGCCTGGATGTGCAGTGCTGGGGTCGTCTGGTTGGATTCCCTGACTGAAAATATTGATACCCTGGATAGGGACAGTATTTTATTGACTATAGAGCAATTAAAGGATGCTTTCCTTTATATGCGAGATGCGCAGAGAGATATTTGCACTCTGGCATCGAGAGTAAATGCGATGTCCATATCTGCCAGAAGGAGTTTATGGACGCGACAGTGGTCAGGTGATGCGGATTCCAAACGACATATGGAAGTATTGCCGTATAAAGGGGAGGAATTATTTGGCGTCGGTCTATCGGATCTGGTGGCTACGGCAACTGCCGGAAAATCCACTTTTTTACCTCAGACCCCCTCCCAACAGAAAAAGACACCGTCTTTTCAGCCGCAGTCCTTTCGTTCCTATAAGAACAAGCGGACAAAAGGACAGTCATATCTGCCTCGGGGCAGAGGAAGGGGTAAGAGAGGGCAGCAAGCAGCCCCTGCCCAGGAACAGAAGCCCTCCCAGGGTTCTGCAAAGCCCTCAGCATGACGCTGGGGCCTTACAAGCGGACTCAGGAACGGTGGGGGGTCGACTCAAGAATTTCAGCGCACAGTGGGCTTGCTCACAGGTGGACCCCTGGATTCTACAGGTAGTATCTCAGGGTTACAGGTTGGAATTCGAGAAGTCTCCCCCTCGCCGGTTCCTAAAGTCTGCTTTGCCAACGTCTCCCTCGGACAGGGCGACGGTATTGGAAGCCATTCACAAGCTGTTTGCTCAGCAGGTGATAGTCAAGGTACCCCTCCTACAACAGGGAAAGGGGTATTACTCCACGCTATTTGTGGTACCGAAGCCGGACGGCTCGGTAAGACCTATTCTAAATCTCAAATCTTTGAACCTGTACATACAAAAATTCAAGTTCAAGATGGAGTCACTCAGAGCAGTGATAGCGAATCTGGAAGAAGGGGACTTTATGGTGTCCCTGGACATAAAGGACGCTTACCTGCATGTCCCAATTTGCCCTTCACATCAAGGGTACCTCAGGTTCGTGGTGCAAAACTGTCATTATCAGTTTCAGACGCTGCCGTTTGGATTGTCCACGGCACCTCGGGTCTTTACCAAGGTAATGGCCGAAATGATGATCCTTCTACGAAGAAGAGGCGTATTAATTATCCCTTACTTGGACGATCTCCTGATAAGGGCAAGATCCAGAGAACAGCTGGAAGACGGAGTAGCACTAACCCAACTAGTGCTGCAACAACACGGGTGGATTCTGAATTTTCCAAAATCTCAGTTGACCCCGACGACACGTCTGCTGTTCCTGGGAATGATTCTGGACACGGTTCAGAAAAAGGTGTTTCTTCCGGAGGAGAAAGCCAGGGAGTTATCCGAACTTGTCAGGAACCTCCTAAAACCAGGGACAGTGTCTGTGCATCAATGCACAAGAGTCCTGGGAAAGATGGTGGCTTCTTACGAAGCGATTCCATTCGGCAGATTCCACGCACAAACTTTTCAGTGGGATCTGCTGGACAAATGGTCCGGATCGCATCTGCAGATGCATCAGCGGATAACCTTATCGCCACGGACAAGGGTGTCTCTTCTGTGGTGGTTGCAGAGTGCTCATCTGTTAGAGGGCCGCAGATTCGGCATACAGGACTGGGTCCTGGTGACCACGGATGCCAGTCTGAGAGGCTGGGGAGCGGTCACACAAGGAAGAAACTTCCAGGGAGTATGGTCAAGCCTGGAGATGTCTCTTCACATAAATATACTGGAGCTAAGAGCGATTTACAATGCTCTAAGTCTGGTAAAATCCCTGCTTCAGGGTCAGCCGGTGTTGATCCAGTCGGACAACATCACGGCAGTCGCCCACGTAAACAGACAGGGCGGCACAAGAAGCAGGACAGCAATGGCAGAAGCTGCAAGGATTCTTCGCTGGGCGGAAGATCATGTGATAGCACTGTCAGCAGTATTCATTCCGGGAGTGGACAACTGGGAAGCAGACTTCCTCAGCAGACACGATCTACACCCGGGAGAGTGGGGACTTCATCCAGAAGTCTTCCACATGATTGTGAACCGTTGGGAAAAACCAATGGTGGATATGATGGCATCCCGCATCAACAAAAAACTGGACAGGTATTGCGCCAGGTCAAGAGATCCTCAGGCAATAGCTGTGGACGCTCTGGTAACACCGTGGGTGTTCCAGTCAGTGTATGTGTTCCCTCCTCTGCCTCTCATACCAAAAGTACTGAGAATTATACGGCAAAAGGGAGTAAGAACGATACTAGTGGCTCCGGATTGGCCAAGAAGAACTTGGTACCCGGAACTTCAAGAGATGCTCACGGAGGATCCGTGGCCTCTACCTCTAAGACGGGACCTGCTTCAGCAGGGACCGTGTCTATTCCAAGACTTACCGCGGCTGCGTTTGACGGCATGGCGGTTGAACGCCGAATTCTAAAGGAAAAAGGCATTCCGGAAGAGGTCATTCCTACACTGGTAAAGGCCAGGAAGGAGGTGACTGCACAACATTATCACCGCATTTGGAGGAAATATGTTGCGTGGTGTGAGGCCAGGAAGGCCCCCACGGAGGAATTTCAACTGGGTCGATTCCTACATTTCCTGCAAACAGGATTGTCTATGGGCCTCAAATTGGGGTCCATTAAGGTTCAAATTTCGGCCCTGTCGATTTTCTTCCAGAAAGAATTGGCTTCAGTTCCTGAAGTCCAGACTTTTGTAAAAGGAGTACTACATATACAGCCCCCGGTTGTGCCCCCAGTGGCACCGTGGGATCTTAATGTAGTCTTGGATTTTCTAAAATCCCATTGGTTTGAGCCGCTCAAATCGGTGGAGATGAAGTATCTTACATGGAAAGTAACCATGCTACTGGCCCTGGCTTCAGCCAGGAGAGTATCAGAATTGGCGGCTTTATCATATAAGAGCCCATATCTGATTTTCCATACGGACAGGGCAGAACTGCGGACGCGTCCTCATTTTCTGCCTAAGGTGGTGTCAGCGTTTCACCTGAACCAGCCTATTGTGGTGCCTGCGGCTACTAACGAGTTGGAGGATTCCAAGTTGTTGGACGTGGTCCGGGCATTGAAAATATATATTTCAAGAACGGCTGGAGTCAGAAAGTCTGACTCACTGCTTATATTGTATGCACCCAACAAGATGGGTGCTCCTGCTTCTAAGCAGACGATTGCTCGTTGGATTTGTAGCACAATTCAACTTGCACATTCTGTGGCAGGCTTGCCACAACCTAAATCTGTCAAGGCCCATTCCACAAGGAAAGTGGGCTCATCCTGGGCGGCTGCCCGGGGAGTCTCGGCATTACAACTCTGCCGAGCTGCTACTTGGTCAGTGGCAAACACGTTTGCAAAATTCTACAAATTTGATACCCTGGCTGAGGAGGACCTTGAGTTCTCTCATTCGGTGCTGCAGAGTCATCCGCACTCTCCCGCCCGTTTGGGAGCTTTGGTATAATCCCCATGGTCCTGACGGAGTCCCCAGCATCCACTTAGGACGTTAGAGAAAATAAGAATTTACTTACCGATAATTCTATTTCTCGTAGTCCGTAGTGGATGCTGGGCGCCCATCCCAAGTGCGGATTGTCTGCAATACTTGTACATAGTTATTGTTACAAAAAAATCGGGTTGTTATTTGTTGTGAGCCGTCTGTTCAGAGGCTCCTACGTTTGTCATACTGTTAACTGGGTTCAGATCACAAGTTATACGGTGTGATTGGTGTGGCTGGTATGAGTCTTACCCGGGGTTCAATATCCTTCCTTATTGTGTACGCTCGTCCGGGCACAGTACCTAACTGAGGCTTGGAGGAGGGTCATAGGGGGAGGAGCCAGTACACACCATGTGATCCTAAAAGCTTACTTTTTGTGCCCTGTCTCCTGCGGAGCCGCTATTCCCCATGGTCCTGACGGAGTCCCCAGCATCCACTACGGACTACGAGAAATAGAATTATCGGTAAGTAAATTCTTATTTTCGATCAAAGGCCAGAGGTGCCATGTGGCTAGAGGTACCAGAGGTAAGTCCAGAAAACCTGCAAGTACCAGTCCTCAGGAACAGTCCACTAGGTCTGCTCCCACTAAAGCCTCAGCATGACTGTGCCCACCCACCCCGAGGGGATCTCGAGGTGGGAGCTCGACTGCTTCACTTCAGCCGCGTCTGGGAGACCTCCTGCCAGGATGCCTGGGTCAGGGAGCTCGTTTCTCAAGGCTACAAGCTGGAGTTCGACAGTACTACCTCCCAACGATTTTTCAAATCAAGCTTACCAGCTTTAGAGGATATGCAAGTTACTTTACAACAGGCTATCCGAAAATTGGTCCAGTCCCACGTCTTCATTCCAGTACCTCCACCGCAACGCGGCAAGGGGTTTTACTCAAACCTGTTTGTGGTGCCGAAGCCAGACGGTTCGGTCAGACCCATTCTGAATCTGAAATCCTTAAATCCTTATTTCTCTTACGTCCTAGAGGATACTGGGGTCCACATTAGTACCATGGGGTATAGGCGGGTCCACTAGGAGCCATGGGCACTTTAAGAGTTTAACAGTGTGGGCTGGCTCCTACCTCTATGCCGCTCCTACCAGACTCAGTTTAGAAAATGTGCCTGGTGGAGCCAGTCACAGCCAGGGGAGCTCCTAGGAGTTTTCTTAGTCTTTTTTATTTTAAAAGAGTTTTAGGTTACAGGGAGGCTGCTGGCAACAGCCTCCCTGCTTCGTGGGACTTAGGGGCGGAGTAGGAACCAACTCTAGAAGTTAATGGTTCTCTATCTCCGCTGACAGGACACTGAGCTCCTGAGGGTGCTGATCACAAGCCCACGAGGCGACCGCTAACTCCCGCAGCACGGCCGCCACCCCTGAACAGAGCCAGAAGACAGAAGAGTGGTGAGTACAGCGCCGGCGGCCCGATAAGCGGGTAGCCGGCGGGAATGGCGGCACAAGGGTGGGAGCGCAGCTCTGACAGGCTGCGCTCCAATGCAGGCTCAGTAACACTTGGTTTGTGAGCTTGAGGGGCATCCTGAGCCAGCGCTATTACCCTACACTGGTCAGATCAACTAACGGGCTAATTCTGCTGTTAGCAGCAACACCTCAGGCCAGTATGATATAACAAGTGCGGGAAGCCGCGCGCCATTACAGGGGGCGAGGCTTTTCCTCAGAGCGGATCCATAACTCAACAGCGCCATTTTCTCCCTGCAGATCAGAGGATCAGAACATTGACAGGGAGCGCTGCCCTCTACATAACTCCAGCTATCCTCAGCAGTACCAGGGTGTTATGGACAGGGGGGGAGTGAGTTGGTCGTGTTAAGTTAACCTCTTAAGGTTAGATAACCGGTGCTGGGCTTTTATCATAATAATTGCCTGCAGTGTCGCTGTGTGGCTGGCTCCTTATACTCTGTGGCTCTCTGAAGGTACTTTGGGGGAAACTGTGTCTGACATTTTCCTGTGTGTGTGTGTATCTCACATTACCATGTCCAAGGACTCTGTCTCCTGTGCTGCAGAGTGTGTATATTCTCCTGTAGAGTCTCTTCCATGTACTCAGGATTGCAATATGCTTTCTGAGCCTTCTGAATCCGAGCCAGCATGGGTGGATTCTTTAAGGGGAATGATATCCCAAATTTCAACAAGGATGTCACATAATGAGAAAGAGACGCAGTTTTTGAAAAAATCTGTGACGGGTTTGACATACTCAGTCCCTACTGCTTCGTCTAAGACCCCCACCCACCCCTACATACCCACAAAAACGTACAATTGCCCAGATAATGCAAGTTGACACTGATACCGACTCAGATACAGGGGACGGTGAAGGGGATATGCAGAGGGGGGATACATCACTTGCTAAAGGGGTGCAACTAATTATTGAAGCCATTAGGGACGTTTTACATAAAAATGAGAAGGTACCTGACTAGGAAGAGGAATCTTATTTTACAGAAAGTAAGAAATCCTCGCTGACCTTCCCGACTTCCAAGGAGTTAAACTCCTTATTTGAAAAATCCTGGGAAAACCCAGAGAAAAAATTCAGATCTCAAAAAGGGTTCTTATTGCTTTCCCTTTCCTTAAATAGGACAGGAAAAAGTGGGAAAACCCCCCTATAGTGGACGCTTCTGTGTCTAGGTTGTCAAATAAGGCGGTTTTACCTGTTCCTGGTTCAACCGCTTTAAAAGAACCGGCTGACCGCAAGATTGAGACTACGCTCAAATCACTATACACAGCTACTGGTGTAGCTTTAAGGCCCACCATTGCTTGTGAGTGGATTTTGAAAGCCATAGTAAAGTGGTCAGGCACATTACTTGAGGACTTAGATACTATGGATAGGGGTGACATTGAATTGTTTTTGCGTCACATACAGGATTCTGCTGGTTTCATGGTGGAGGCCAGGAAGGACATTGGCATGCTGAACGCGAGGGCTACTTCCATGGCTGTCTCGGCACGCAGAGGACTCTGGCTACGCCAATGGACTGCGGACGCAGAATCCAAGAAAAGTGTGGAGAACCTACCCTTCACAGGTCAGGCTCTGTTTGGGGACGCATTGGATACGTGGATTTCCGCGGCAACTGCGGGTAAGTCAACCTTTCTTCCCTCAGCAGCACCACCGGCTAGGAAATCTTATCCTACATCTACACTGCAGTCCTTTCGGACCGCAAAAGTTAAAAAAATCCAAAGCCCCCTCCACCTTCTTTAGAGGAGGTCGGGGAAAATTCCAGAAAACCTGCATCAACAGGATCTCAGGAACAGAAACCAGGTTCTTCTTCCTCAAAATCTTCTGTATGACGGTGGACCTCCCAGCCTGGAGATCAGGCAGGTGGGAGCGAGACTAAAAGATTTCAGTCACATCTGGGCGTCATCATGCCTAGACCCCTGGGTAACAGATATTGTTGCCCAGGGGTACAGACTGGAGTTTCAAGTACTTCCACCTCACAGATTCTTCAAATCAGGCTTACCAGATTCACTAACAGAAAGTGCTATCCTACAGGATGCCATTCAAAAATTGGTTCAAACAAATGTCATTGTTCCAGTTCCACCTACAACACAAGGGTTATTACTCAAACCTGTTTGTGGTACCGAAACCGGATGGTTCGGTAAGGCCAATATTAAACATAAACTCATTGAACCCCTACTTGAGGAAGTTCAAATTCAAGATGGAGTCTCTGACAGCGTTGATCTAAGGTCTGTAGGAGGGGGAATAACTGGTATCCCTGGATATCAAGGATGCATACCTTCACATTCCAATCTGGCCTCCTCACCAGGCTTTCCTCAGATTTGCGCTGCTGGACTGTCACTATCAGTTCCAGGCACTGCCATTTGGCCTCTCCACGGCATCGAGGGTATTCACCAAGGTCATGGCGGAGATGATGCTACTCTTCCGAAAACAGGGTGTGAACATGATTCCATACTTGGACGATCTGCTGATAAAAGCGTCTTCCAAGGAGAAGTTGTTGCAGAGTATTGCTCTCTCAACTCTTCTACTCCAGGATCATGGGTGGTTCCTGAATCTTCCAAAGTGACATTTGGAGCCAACAAGGAGACTGCCCTTCCTACGGAAGTAGAGGGTGTTTCTACCGGTGGAGAAAGCGTTGGTGATCCAATCAATGGTCTGGGAACTCCTGAAACTGGCCAGGGTATCTGTTCATCAGTGCATTAGTCTACTGGGGAAGATGGACTGCCGGATTGAGCGTTGGAACGCAACGTGTCACTTCCGGGTGGATACAGGAAGAGTGCCAGCGTAGGAATGCAATACGTCACTTCCCCTGAGTACAGGAAGTGTGCGTACGGAGCCGTCCATACTTTGGCGGCTTCGAACAGCTGTCACTAATATCTTTGGTGTATGAAGTTTGTTTAAAACACCATGCTGATCACGAGCGGAGCGGATCATGTAATTGGGATAGTTTAGGATTTTTAGTTGTTAGATTAGGTCTAGCTTTGAGTTTTATTATTGAGGGTGTAAATACCCTCTTCTTCATAACCTCCATATGCCTTTAGAAAGATACCAGGAGTATTGAAACGCATTGGAACGGAGGATCGGGGCACGATTTCATGACTTTTTCTGGCTGAATGCTGAGCATCCAGGGACGCCTGTTTAAACATCTTATGCTCAATTGTCTGCTTATGCAAAAGTAGACCATTTTACCGGGTGAGAGTCCATTATAACTGCCTCCATGTTTTGTTTTTTTAATTCAACAATTTTTATTAGATTTTTTATAGAAAAACAAGAACAGGGAAGACCTTCATGATATAGACAAACCAAAAACCGGAGAAAAACCGGTATGGTTACAGTGTTTCAACATAAGGTATTTTTAAGTCACATCAGTGAAATCAACAAATACATACATAGTCGGTAGCTGTAAGCTTGGGTAAGAGGCAAAGGATGAACAATCTTAACCTACATGAGGTCTAGGAAATGATGAAGACTGTACCGGTGTGCGTCTCCACATAAGAAATCATCATATACCTAAAGCCAAGCACCCAGTTCTACCTGAGGATTTACAGAACATCAATATACCCGAGAGGTCAGTAAAGAAGACAAACAGGAGGAGGGTGGTGGGGGAACAAATGGGGAAGACAATACAAGTATAATCAGCTCATGAATGAGTGGCGTCCAAAGACATCTTAAGTGAGACTAGTGAAAAGGCATTTCAGGCATGTTTAGCCACTCTAACCAAAGAGAAGGTTCAGTTCCTATATGGCATCAGACTGAACATACAGCGTGGGGTATTAAAATTAATATATTTACATTTCTAGGAAAAGAACAGGAGATCTAAAAGGAACAGTACATGGGCCTAAGTTGTCAAGAGGCTCTATCGATTTGTCTATATAGGTACCACGTTGTGGTCTCAAAAAGTTTATAGATGAACGTTTGAATATCCGGGTCTAGAGTATCAATATACCTTTCCCACTTCCTGGCAAACCGCCTGACCCCTAATTCAATATCAGGAAGAGTAGCACGCCTCTCAAAATAAATAATCCGGAGGGTCATGTGCTTCACAGCCATCAAAGAAGGGGCAGACGGTTTGATCCAATTGTTAAGAATTTGTTTCTTGGCTATTGTTAGGATAACAGAAAGTACCGGAACAATGTCCCTATCTTCAGGCCCAAGAGACCACTCCCTAAAATCAAGTAACAAACACGCCTTCGGGCGTTTTATTAACCGTAAGTTAAATACTGTGTTGAGATAACCACCTTGTACCAATACTTAGATATTTTTCGGCAAGACCACATATTGTGGTACAAGGTGGCACTCTGCGCAGTACATTTGATGCAGCAGCCAGTGTCGTCTGGGACCATGTGTGCCCTCTGATTAGGTGCTATATATGCCCTTTGGAGCGTCTTCAAGTGTACCTCTTGCAAAGAGGCAGAGTGTAAGAATCTAAAAGTGGGTAAAATGTTATCTAGCAATTCAGCACTCGATCCCATATTGGGGATATCTCTGGACCACGAAGACAACGCAGGGTCCCAGAGCCGGTCCCTATATGAGACCCTAAAGGTGTTTCTGAAGTAGCTGAGATGGTAAGGACAATCTTTAGTGAGCACCATTAAGGTGCGCAGCGGGTCTGTGGTAGCCTCAGAAATCATAGGATGAGACTGGGATTGAGCAAAATGTCTAGCCTGCAGGTACATAAAAAATTCTCGGTGGGAAATACCAAATTTTGTCTGGATATCAGAGAAAGAAAGCACTACGTTGCCTCCTGGGTCGTATATGTCTCTAATAGCTGCGATCCCCTTTTCTCTCCAGCTCAAAAAGTGTGTGTTATCAAGGCCAGGAAGGAAACATGGGTTACCCCAAAACGTAGTGTGAAGAGAGGTGTCAGGTTTTCTCTGTGCTTTGGTGTGTGTGGCCTGCCATGCTCGATATGTATGCCAAAATAAAATATTATGTTTTATCCCAGATGGGAGACGGGAGTTTGGGGTGTGTAAGAGTGCAGCAGGGGAGAAAGGATGGAATACGGCCAGTTCAAGTGTCAGGTTCGTAAATACTGATCTGCCCCAAAGCCAGTCTGTGATATACCTGTACATTGCTGCTCTGCTAAATAGGACAGGATCCGGGATTCCCATACCTCCCTCTTCACGTAATAGCTGTAATCTAGCGTAGGGGACCCTTGGTCTTTTTCCGGCCCATAGAAATCTAGTGAAACATTGTTTAAGGAAAAGGACATCTCTCTCAACGAGGGCAATAGGGAGCATAAGCAGAAAATAAGCAATCTTGGGAAAGATCACAGATTTAATTACTTCTGCGCGGCCCATAAGAGATAGGGGCAGAGACGCCCAGTCAGTAAGTATTTTAGACACTTTGGACAAAATAGGCCCAAAATTAATCGCATATAGATCCAGGAGGGAAGTAGGGATCTGAACTCCTAAATATTTAAGACTATCTCGGGTCACTGGGAATCGGGACAGGACCGGGTGTAATGGAAAGAGGGAAGAGTCCCCTGAAAGGAGGAGAAGCTCGGATTTAGATATATTAATCTTGTATCCCGCAAAGGAACCAAATTGTTCAATCAGGGAGACAATCGCCGGAATGGACGTATCCGGATGAGAAATAAATAGAAGCATGTCGTCGGCATACAGTGATAATTTTACCGTGGTGTCCATGATTTTTATGCCTGTAAAGTTGGAAGAATTTCTCAGGGAAACAGCTAAGGGTTCTAAAGCTAAGGCAAACAATAAAGGTGACAAGGGGCAGCCCTGTCGTGTGCCACTCTGGATAAGGAAAGGGGAAGAGAGAATATTATTCCCTAAAACTTGTGTGGAGGGAGATTCATAAAGCCGGGAAATAAGAGAGACAAAGTCTTCAGGTGCACCAAAGCGATGGAGCGTTTCATACAAATGGTCCCAAGTGACCAGGTCGAACGCCTTTTCTCTATCGTCCTAAGTGGATGCTGGGGTTCCTGAAAGGACCATGGGGAATAGCGGCTCCGCAGGAGACAGGGCACAAAAGTAAAGCTTTTACAGGTCAGGTGGTGTGTACTGGCTCCTCCCCCTATGACCCTCCTCCAGACTCCAGTTAGATTTTTGTGCCCGGCCGAGAAGGGTGCAATTCTAGGTGGCTCTCATAAAGAGCTGCTTAGAGAGTTTAGCTTAGGTTTTTTATTTTACAGTGATTCCTGCTGGCAACAGGATCACTGCAACGAGGGACAGAGGGGAGAAGAAGTGAACTCACCTGCGTGCAGGATGGATTGGCTTCTTGGCTACTGGACATGAAGCTCCAGAGGGACGATCACAGGTACAGCCTGGATGGTCACCGGAGCCACGCCGCCGGCCCCCTCACAGATGCTGAAGCAAGAAGAGGTCCAGAATCGGCGGCTGAAGACTCCTGCAGTCTTCTTAAGGTAGCGCACAGCACTGCAGCTGTGCGCCATTTTCCTCTCAGCACACTTCACACGGCAGTCACTGAGGGTGCAGGGCGCTGGGGGGGGCGCCCTGGGAGGCAAATGAAAACCTTTAAAAAGGCTAAAAATACCTCACATATAGCCCCAGAGGCTATATGGAGATATTTACCCCTGCCTAAATGTACTAAATAGCGGGAGACGAGCCCGCCGAAAAAGGGGCGGGGCCTATCTCCTCAGCACACGGCGCCATTTTCTGTCACAGCTCCGCTGGTCAGGAAGGCTCCCAGGTCTCTCCCCTGCACTGCACTACAGAAACAGGGTATAACAGAGAGGGGGGGCAGAATAAATGGCAATATATTAATATAAAAGCAGCTATAAGGGAGCACTTAATCATAAGGCTATCCCTGTCATATATAGCGCTTTTTGGTGTGTGCTGGCAGACTCTCCCTCTGTCTCCCCAAAGGGCTAGTGGGTCCTGTCTTCGTATAGAGCATTCCCTGTGTGTCTGCTGTGTGTCGGTACGTGTGTGTCGACATGTATGAGGACGTTATTGGTGTGGAGGCGGAGCAATTGCCAAATATGAGGATGTCACCTCCTAGGGGGTCGACACCAGAATGGATGCCTTTATTTGTGGAATTACGGGATAGCGTCAACTCGCTTAAGCAGTCGTTTGCCGACATGAGGCGGCCGGACACTCAATTAGTGTCTGTCCAGGCGCCTCAAACACCGTCAGGGGCTGTAAAACGTCCCTTGCCTCAGTCGGTCGACACAGACCCAGACACAGGCACTGATTCCGGTGGTGAAGGTGACGAATCAACCGTATTTTCCAGTAGGGCCACACGTTATATGATTTTGGCAATAAAGGAGATGTTACATTTAGCTGATACTACAGGTACCACTAAACAGGATATTATGTGGGGTGTGAAAAAACTACCAGTAGTTTTTACCGAATCAGAAGAATTAAATGACGTGTGTGATGAAGCGTGGGGTGCCCCGATAAAAAACTGCTAATTTCAAAGAAGTTATTGGCTTTATACCCTTTCCCGCCAGAGGTTAGGGAGCGCTGGGAAACACCTCCTAGGGTGGACAAAGCGCTAACACGCTTATCAAAACATGTGGCGTTACCCTCTCCTGAGACGGACGCACTTAAAGATCCATCAGATAGGAGGATGGAAAATATCCAAAAAGGTATATACACACATGCAGGTGTTATACTACGACCAGCTATTGCGACTGCCTGGATGTGCAGTGCTGGGGTAGTTTGGTCAGAGTCCCTGATCGAAAATATTGATACCCTGGACAGGGACAATATTTTACTGTCGTTAGAACAAATAAAGGATGCATTTCTTTATATGCGTGATGCACAGAGAGATATCTGCACACTGGCATCACGGGTAAGTGCTATGTCCATTTCGGCCAGAAGAGCTTTATGGACACGACAGTGGACAGGCGATGCGTAGAGGAGTTATTTGAGGTCGGTCTATCGGATTTGGTGGCCACGGCTACGGCCGGGAAATCCACCTTTCTACCTCAAGTCACTCCCCAACAGAAAAAGGCACCGACCTTTCAACCGCAGCCCTTTCGTTCCTTTAAAAATAAGAGAGCAAAGGGCTATTCATATCTGCCACGAGGCAGAGGACGAGGGAAGAGACAGCAACAGGCAGCTCCTTCCCAGGAACAGAAGCCCTCCCCGGCTTCTACAAAAGCCTCAGCATGACGCTGGGGCTTCGCAAGCGGACTCGGGGGCGGTAGGCGGTCGTCTCAAAAATTACAGCGCGCAGTGGGCTCACTCGCAGGTAAATCCCTGGATCCTGCAGATAATATCTCAGGGGTACAGGTTGAAATTAGAGACAGAGCCACCTCGCCGTTTCCTGAAGTCTGCTTTACCAACGTCCCCCTCAGAAAGGGAGACGGTTTTGGAAGCCATTCACAAGCTGTATTCTCAGCAGGTGATAGTCAAGGTACCTCTTCTACAACAAGGGAAGGGGTATTATTCCACTCTATTTGTGGTACCGAAGCCGGATGGCTCGGTAAGGCCTATTCTAAATCTGAAGTCCTTGAACCTATACATAAAGAAGTTCAAGTTCAAGATGGAGTCACTCAGAGCAGTGATAGCGAACCTGGAAGAAGGGGACTTTATGGTATCCTTGGACATCAAGGATGCGTATCTCCACGTTCCAATTACCCCTCACACCAGGGGTACCTCAGGTTCGTTGTACAAAACTGTCACTATCAGTTTCAGACGCTGCCGTTTGGTTTGTCCACGGCACCTCGGGTCTTTACAAAGGTAATGGCCGAGATAATATTTCTTCTTCGAAGAAAAGGCGTATTAATTATCCCATACTTGGACGATCTCCTAATAAGGGCAAGGTCCAGAGAACAGCTAGAGATGGGTTTAGCACTATCTCAAGAGGTGCTAAAGCAGCACGGATGGATTCTGAATATTCCAAAATCCCAATTAATGCCGACAACTCGTCTGCTGTTCCTGGGGATGATTCTGGACACAGTTCAGAAAAAGGTTTTTCTTCCCGAAGAAAAAGCCAAGGAGTTATCTGACCTGGTCAGGAACCTCCTAAAACCAGGAAAGGTGTCTGTACATCAATGCACAAGAGTCCTGGGAAAAAATGGTAGCTTCTTACGAAGCAATCCCTTTCGGCAGATTCCATGCAAAGGGATCTGTTGGACAAATGGTCAGGGTCGCATTTTCAGATGCACCTGCGGATAACCCTGTCGCCGAGGACAAGGGTATCCCTTCTGTGGTGGTTGCAGGAGGCTCATCTATTGGAGGGCCGCAGATTCGGCATACAGGATTGGATCCTGGTGACCACGGATGCCAGCCTGAGAGGCTGGGGAGCAGTCACACAGGGAAGAAATTTCCAGGGAGTGTGGTCGAGCCTGAAAAAGTCTCTTCACATAAGCATTCTGGAACTAAGAGCAATCTACAATGCTCTAAGCCAGGCGGAACCTCTGCTTCAAGGAAGACCGGTGTTGATCCAGTCAGACAACATCACGGCAGTCGCCCATGTAAACAGACAGGGCGGCACAAGAAGCAGGAGGGCAATGGCAGAAGCTGCCAGGATCCTTCGCTGGGCGGAGAATCACGTGATAGCACTGTCAGCAGTATTCATCCCGGGCGTGGACAACTGGGAAGCAGACTTCCTCAGCAGACACGACCTTCACCCGGGAGAGTGGGGACTTCATCCAGAAGTTTTCCACATGCTATTAAACCGTTGGGTAAAACCAATGGTGGACATGATGGCGTCTCGCCTCAACAAAACACTGGACAGGTATTGCGCCAGGTCAAGAGATCCGCAGGCAATAGCTGTGGACGCGCTGGTAACACCTTGGGTGTACCAGTCGGTATATGTGTTTCCTCCTCTGCCTCTCATACCAAAGGTATTGAGGATTATACGGCAAAGAGGAGTAAGACTAGTGGCTCCGGATTGGCCAAGAAGGACTTGGTACCCGGAACTTCAAGAGATGGTCACGGACGATCCGTGGCCTCTACTTCTGAGAAGGGACCTGCTTCAGCAGGGTCCTTGTCTTTTTCAAGACTTACCGCGGCTGCGTTTGACGGCATGGCGTTGAATGCCAGATCCTAAAAGGAAAAGGCATTCCAGAAGAAGTCATTCCTACCTTGATAAAGGCAAGGAAGGAAGTCACCGCGAAGCATTATCGCCGTATTTGGCGAAAATATGTTGCGTGGTGCGAGCAGCGGAGTGCTCCGATGGAGGAATTTCAACTGGGTCGTTTTCCTACATTTCCTGCAATCAGGATTGTCTATGGGTCTCAAATTGGGATCTATTAAGGTTCAAATTTCGGCCCTATCAATATTCTTCCACAAAGAATTGGCCTCAGTCCCTGAGGTCCAGATTTTTATCAAAGGAGTACTGCATATACAGCCTCCTGTGGTGCCTAAGGTGGCACCGTGGGATCTAAATGTAGTTTTAGATTTCCTCAAATCCAATTGGTTTGAACCACTAAAGAATGTGGATTTGAAATATCTCACATGGAAAGTGACTATGTTACTGGCCCTGGCTTCGGCCGGGAGAGTATCTGAACTGGCGGCTTTGTCTTATAAAAGCCCTTATTTAATTTTCCATTCGACATAGGGCAGAGCTGCGGACGCGTCCGCATTTTCTCCCTAAGGTGGTATCAGCGTTTCACCTGAACCAGCCTATTGTAGTGCCTGCGGCTACAGACGACTTGAAGGACTCCAAGTTGTTGGACGTTGTCAGAGCCTTAAAAATATACATTTAAAGGACGGCTGGAGTCAGAAAATCTGACTCGCTGTTTATACTGTATGCACCCAACAAGTTGGGTGCACCTGCTTCTAAGCAGTCGATTGCTCGTTGGTTTTGTAACAAAATTCAACTTGTACATTCTGTGGCAGGCCTGCCACAGCCTAAATCTGTTAAGGCCCATTCCGCAAGGAAGGTGGGCTCATCTTGGGCGGCTGCCCGAGGGGTCTCGGCATTACAACTCTGCCGAGCAGCTACGTGGTCAGGGGAGAACACGTTTGTAAATTTTTACAAATTTGATACCCTGGCAAAGGAGGACCTGGAGTTCTCTCATTCGGTGCTGCAGAGTCATCCGCACTCTCCCGCCCGTTTGGGAGCTTTGGTATAATCCCCATGGTCCTTTCAGGAACCCCAGCATCCACTTAGGACGATAGAGAAAATAAGAATTTACTTACCGATAATTCTATTTCTCGGAGTCCGTAGTGGATGCTGGGCGCCCATCCCAAGTGCGGATTATCTGCAATACTTGTACATAGTTATTGTTAACTAATTCGGGTTATTGTTTAGGAAGCCATCTTTCAGAGGCTCCTCTGTTATCATACTGTTAACTGGGTTTAGATCACAAGTTGTACGGTGTGATTGGTGTGGCTGGTATGAGTCTTACCCGGGATTCAAAATCCTCCCTTATTGTGTACGCTCGTCCGGGCACAGTACCTAACTGGAGTCTGGAGGAGGGTCATAGGGGGAGGAGCCAGTACACACCACCTGACCTGTAAAAGCTTTACTTTTGTGCCCTGTCTCCTGCGGAGCCGCTATTCCCCATGGTCCTTTCAGGAACCCCAGCATCCACTACGGACTCCGAGAAATAGAATTATCGGTAAGTAAATTCTTATTTTCGGCATCGATGGACAATAGTACATTAGTGTCAGTGGGCTTGGAGAGCTGGAAGGCCTGCATAACAGTTAAGACCTTTCGGATATTGCTCACTGATTGCCGACCCCAGATAAATCCAGTCTGGTCAGTGTGCACTATATCAGGGACTATGAACTTGAGTCTATTAGAGAGGATTTTAGTGAATAATTTATAATCCGTGTTTAAAAGGGAGATCGGACGATAAGAACTGGGAGACTAAGGATCCCGGCCAGGCTTCGGTATAACCTTTATGACGGCTGAATTAAAATATTGAGGCAAGGAAGCACCATGCATAAAAGAACTAAATAAGACAGAGAGAGGTTCGCTCAGTCTAGTAGATAGAATTTTATAGTAGTCATTGGCGAAACCGTCAGGGCCCGGAGTCTTCACAGTCTTCAGCCCAGCTATTGCTAGAGAAACTTCTTCAGTGGTGATAACTGCCTCCATGTTTATGTAGTATTTTTTTTGTGGATTAAAAAAACGTTATTACGCTATTGTGGACTATTTCCCTTCTTTTGAGGACGGTTGTATCTTGAATTCCATTGTGAGCTGTGCCCTCTCAACACACATGCTGTCGTGTCTACATATGAGGTAGACCTCTCTATATGGTTGGAGTCCTTTGCATATATCTCTCATTGTAGCGTCTGAGAAAGGCCAATATTACCCTATGAGGTGTCTGTAATTAACATCCTGAAAAAAAAAGGTATCCATGCTCTGGAACTGACATCCGACTGATATTCGTCAGGATATTCAGTGTTTAAGCGCCGAGGGACTATATATTGGTGATCTTGTTTGTGTTTTATGTATATTTAAGTGTGGGTGACACTTTGCACCAATTGATTTCCACAGGCTGCTAATTGCTCAGTGGTATATTTCAAACCCCCTTTTTTTCCCTACTTGCTCTAGATCAACTGTGCACAAATGTCCAACATTAAAACTTATGAATAAGGTCTAGTGTACAATGGAACATTGCTCAAGAGTGGAGTTATTTAGTGTAGAAAATAAAAACCTACAGTACTTACCTTGTATGCACACTTCTGCTGGATCATCTGGGGTTTCCGATGACTCACTGCTGAGTCCCATGCTGCACTTATTACTGTGCTGTTTGTGACCACTATAATATGACATTGACTGTGTAGTTTCCTATTTTCCAGGTGGGTTTTCCTAATGCTGGAAAGTCGTCTCTGTTGCGCCTTCTTACAAATGCCCGTCCTGCTGTGGCAGACTACCCCTTCACTACCCTCAATCCTCACGTTGGTGTCATCAATTATCAAGATCATGAACAAATTGCTGGTAAGTCCCAAGTCTCATCTTCAGGAAACAATCATTTTCAAGTAAAAGCCTGTCAGGCAGTGTGACCAGATGCGCATCGCTGATCACACCAAGCGATCACAGGTTTTTGGGCTTCACGAGACCTGGCAAATGGGGGATTCTTTCTTACTGTTAGTAACCGCCTGTTACGGACTACACCCACTGCACAGTGGGCGGTATGTTGCTGCCATCACCAGGTCCTACCACCGGCCCTGGAACCGCTTTCTGCTCAGGCTCCTACCATTGCACCTGATGCCGCTTGTTGCTGTAACACTGGTCACTGACCTGGACCAGGTCCTGCATGATAGCTGACAGGGTGGAGCTTGGAGACACCTGGCTCAGCCCAGAACAGGCGGAGAATGGGACTGCATGTGTTGCATTACTGCTGGTTCCAAGATAAAGGCAGTCCACTTGAAGGCAAGATGTTTATTGCTCAAAAATTCTTAAAAAAGATTTGTCCTCTATACAAGCATTGCTCAGAGGGTACAGCATACAACATGTTTACAGCAGATATCTCTTCTCTTGAGAACAACTGTTTCCACTCACGGGTCACATCCCCTTATATATAGCCTGAAGACACAATTCAGCTCATATTACACTGGAACTGGTAATTTACATTCCTCTTTTGATATATTTATCACACAGATTCAAAGTATCTATATAGTTTAGCTAGCAATAATGTTTGCATTTGACTTCCTAAACGAACAAATTGTACAGGAAAACATTTTGAAAACTAACAAATTGTTTTTCTCCTGCCATTCATTATCTGTATGAATGTACGGAAAATTCTTAACAGCAAACTCTTTTTGACACACTTTACATACACTGACGTTTCCCTTCATTAACACCTTCCCTCTGGAGGCTGCAAACTCCAGACACATCACCTGCGGTGAGTACACTGGCCAATATCAAAAGATTTGTCATTCACCAATCCTCCTGCTATGAAATGCCAGTTTCTCTGACGTCCTAGTGGATGCTGGGAACTCCGTAAGGACCATGGGGATAGCGGCTCCCCCGGAGTCTGGGCACAACTAAAAGAAAGCTTTTAGACTACCTGGTGTGCACTGGCTCCTCCCACTATGACCCTCCTCCAAGCCTCAGTTAGATTTTTGTGCCCGGCCGAGCTGGATGCACACTAGGGGCTCTCCTGAGCTCTTAGAAAGAAAGTATAATTTAGGTTTTTTATTTTACAGTGAGACCTGCTGGCAACAGGCTCACTGCAACGAGGGACTAAGGGGAGAAGAAGCAAACCTACCTGCTTGCAGCTAGCTTGGGCTTCTTAGGCTACTGGACACCATTAGCTCCAGAGGGATCGACCGCATGGAACTGGCCTTGGTGTTAGGTCCCGGAGCCGCGCCGCCGTCCCCCTTACAGAGCCAGAAGCAAGAAGAAGTCTGTAAAATCGGCGGCATGAAGACTTCTGTCTTCACCAAGGTAGCGCACAGCACTGCAGCTGTGCGCCATTGCTCCTCATACACACTTCACACTCCGGTCACTGATGGGTGCAGGGCGCTGGGGGGGGGGGGCGCCCTGAGCAGCAATATAAACACCTTGCCTGGCAAAACAATCACAAAATATAGCCCCAGAGGCTATATATGTGATAATTACCCCTGCCAGAATCCTTAAAAAAAAGCGGGAGTAAAGTCCTCGAAAAAGGGGCGGAGCTATCTCCCTCAGCACACTGGCGCCATTTCTCCCTCACAGTTCCGCTGGAAGGAAGCTCCCTGGCTCTCCCCTGCAGTCTACACTACAGAAAAGGGTAAAAAAGAGAGGGGGGGCACTAAATTTAGGCGCAGTAAATATTATAGCAGCTATAGGGGACATAATTCAGTTAGTCCCTGCATTATATAGCGCTCTGGTGTGTGCTGGCATACTCTCTCTCTGTCTCCCCAAAGGGCTTCTGTGGGGTCCTGTCCTCTGTTAGAGCATTCCCGGTGTGTGTGCGGTGTGTCGGTACGGCTGTGTCGACATGTTTGATGAGGAAAATTATGTGGAGGCGGAGCAGATGCCTATAGAAGTGATGTCACCCCCTGCGGGGCAGACACCTGAGTGGATGGTTTTATGGAAGGAATTACGTGCAAGTGTCGACTCCTTACACAAAAAATTTGACGACATGCCAAATGCGGGACAGACGGCTTCTCAGCTCGTGCCTGCCCAGGTGTCTCAAAGGCCATCAGGGGCTCTAAAACGCCCGCTACCTCAGATGGCAGACGCAGATGTCGACACGGATACTGATACCAGTGTCGACGACGATGAGTCAAATCTAATGTCCACTAGGGCCATTCGTTGCATGATTGAGGCAATGAAGGAGGTATTACACATTTCGAATATAAACCCACGTACCACTAAAAAGGTATTATGTTTGGGGAGAAAAAACTACCCGTAGTTTTTCCCCCCATCTGAAGAATTAAATGAAGTGTGTGAAGAAGCGTGGGCTTTCCCCGATAAAAGATTGGTAATCCCTAAAAAATTACTAATGGCGTTCCCTTTCCCGCCAGAGGATAGGGCACGTTGGGAAACACCTCCTAGGGTGGATAAAGCGCTCACACGTTTGTCTAAAAAGGTGCCACTTCCGTCTCCGGATACGGCCGCCCTAAAGGAGCCTGCGGATAGAAAGCAGGAGGCGATCCTGAAGTCTGTGTATACACACTCAGGCATTATACTTAGACCAGCTATTGCGTCAGCATGGATGTGCAGTGCTGCCGCTGCATGGTCAGATTCCCTGTCAGAAAATATTGACACCCTAGACCGGGACACTATTCTCCTAACCATAGAGCATATAAAAGACTCAGTCTTATACATGAGAGATGCACAGAGGGAGATCTGCCGGCTGGCATCTAAACTAAGTGCATTGTCCATTTCTGCTAGGAGAGGCTTATGGACTCGGCAGTGGGCAGGGGATGCAGATTCCAAAAGGCACATGGAAGTTTTGCCTTATAAGGGTGAGGAGTTATTCGGGGATGGTCTCTCAGACCTAGTTTCCACAGCGACAGCTGGGAAATCAGCATTTTTACCCCAGGTTCCCTCACAGCCTAAAAAAGCGCAGTTTTATCAAGTGCAGTCCTTTCGGACCCAGAGAAACAGGCGGGTCCTTTCTGTCCAGAGGCAGAGGTAGGGGAAAAAGGCTGCAACAAACAGCAGGTACCCAGGAGCAAAAGTCCTCCCCCGCTTCTTCCAAGTCCGCCGCATGACGGTGGGGCTCCACAGGCGGAGCCAGGTACGGTGGGGGGCCGCCTCAAAAATTTCAGCGATCAGTGGGCTCGCTCACAGGTGGATCCCTGGATCTTGCAAGTAGTATCTCAGGGGTACTACAAACTGGAATTCGAGGCGTCTCCCCCCCGCCGTTTCCTCAAATCTGCCTTGCCAACGACTCCCTCAGGCAGGGAGGCTGTGCTAGAGGCAATTCACAAGCTGTATTCCCAGCAGGTGATAGTCAAGGTGCCCCTACTTCAACAAGGACGGGGTTACTATTCCACACTGTTTGTGGTACCGAAACCGGACGGTTCGGTGAGACCCATTTTAAATTTGAAATCCTTGAACACATACATAAAAAAGTTCAAGTTCAAGATGGAATCGCTCAGGGCGGTTATTGCAAGCCTGGACGAGGGGGATTACATGGTATCCCTGGACATCAAGGATGCTTACCTGCATGTCCCCATTTATCATCCTCACCAGGAGTACCTCAGATTTGCGGTACAAAATTGTCATTACCAATTCCAGACGCTGCCGTTTGGACTGTCCACGGCACCGAGGGTGTTTACCAAGGTAATGGCGGAAATGATGATACTCCTTCGAAAAAAGGGAGTTTTAATTATCCCGTACTTGGACGATCTCCTAATAAAGGCGAGATCCAGGGAGCAGTTGTTGGTAGGAGTAGCACTATCTCAGGAGGTGCTACACCAGCACGGTTGGATTCTGAATATTCCAAAGTCACAGCTGGTTCCGACGACACGTCTACTGTTCCTGGGAATGATTTTGGACACAGTCCAGAAAAAAGTGTTTCTCCCGGAAAAGAAAGCCAAGGAGCTGTCATCTCTAGTCAGAGACCTCCTGAAACCAAAACAGGTGTCGGTGCATCACTGCACGCGAGTCCTGGGAAAGATGGTGGCTTCTTACGAAGCAATTCCTTTCGGCAGGTTCCATGCCAGAATCTTTCAGTGGGACCTGTTGGACCAATGGTCCGGATTGCATCTTCAGATGCATCGGCTAATAACCCTGTCTCCAAGAACCAGGGTGTCTCTGCTGTGGTGGCTGCAGAGTGCTCATCTTTTAGAGGGCCGCAGATTCGGCATACAGGACTGGGTCCTGGTGACCACGGATGCCAGCCTTCGAGGCTGGGGGGCAGTCACACAGGGAAGAAACTTCCAAGGACTATGGTCGAGTCAGGAGACTTCCTTGCACATAAATATTCTAGAACTAAGGGCCATTTACAATGCCCTAAGTCAGGCAAAACCCCTGCTTCTACACCAGCCGGTACTGATCCAGTCAGACAACATCACGGCGGTCGCCCATGTAAACCGACAGGGCGGCACAAGAAGCAGGACGGCAATGGCAGAAGCCACAAGGATTCTCCGATGGGCGGAAAATCACGTGCTAGCACTGTCAGCAGTGTTCATTCCGGGAGTGGACAACTGGGAAAAAGACTTCCTCAGCAGGCACGACCTCCACCCGGGAGAGTGGGGACTTCATCCAGAAGTCTTCACACTGATTGTAAATCGTTGGGAACGGCCACAGGTGGACATGATGGCGTCCCGCCTAAACAAAAAACTGGAGAGATATTGCGCCAGGTCAAGGGACCCTCAGGCGATAGCGGTGGACGCTCTAGTGACACCGTGGGTGTACCAGTCAGTTTATGTGTTCCCTCCTCTGCCTCTCATACCAAAGGTACTGAGAATAATAAGAAAACGAGGAGTAAGGACAATACTCGTGGTTCCGGATTGGCCAAGAAGAGCTTGGTACCCGGAACTTCAAGAGATGATCTCAGAGGACCCATGGCCTCTGCCGCTCAGACAGGACCTGCTGCAGCAGGGGCCCTGTCTGTTCCAAGACTTACCGCGGCTGCGTTTGACGGCATGGCGGTTGAACGCCGGATCCTAAAGGAAAAGGGCATTCCGGAGGATGTAAGCCAGGAAAGATGTAACGGTAAAACATTATCACCGCATATGGCGGAAATATGTTGCTTGGTGTGAGGCCAATAAGGCCCCAACAGAGAAATTTCAGCTGGGTCGATTTCTGCACTTCCTACAGGCAGGAGTGACTATGGGCCTAAAATTAGGCTCCATTAAGGTACAGACATCGGCTCTGTCGATTTTTTTCCAAAAAGAACTAGCTTCATTACCTGAAGTTCAGACATTTGTAAAAGGAGTGCTGCATATTCAGCCCCCCTTTGTGCCTCCAGTGGCACCCTGGGATCTCAACGTGGTGTTGAATTTCCTAAAATCACATTGGTTTGAGCCACTAAAGACCGTGGATCTAAAATATCTCACGTAGAAAGTGGTCATGTTATTGGCCGTGGCTTCGGCCAGGCGTGTATCAGAATTGGCGGCTTTGTCATTTAAAAGTCCCTATCTGATTTTCCATATGGATAGGGCAGAATTGAGGACTCGTCCCCAGTTTCTCCCTAAGGTGGTATCTGCTTTTCACTTGAACCAACCTATTGTAGTGCCTGCGACTACTAGCGACTTGGAGGATTCCAAGTTACTGGACGTAGTCAGGGCCTTGAAAATTTATGTTTCCAGGACGGCTGGAGTCAGGAAAACTGACTCGCTATTTATCCTGTATGCACCCAACAAACTGGGTGCTCCTGCTTCTAAGCAGACTATTGCTCGCTGGATTTGTAGCACAATTCAGCTGGCGCATTCTGCGGCTGGACTGCCGCATCCTAAATCAGTAAAAGCACATTCTACAAGGAAGGTGGGCTCATCTTGGGCGGCTGCCCGAGGGGTCTCGGCTTTACAACTTTGCCGAGCTGCTACTTGGTCAGGGGCAAACACGTTTGCAAAATTCTACAAATTTGATACCCTGGCTGAGGAGGACCTTGAGTTCTCTCATTCGGTGCTGCAGAGTCATCCGCACTCTCCCGCCCGTTTGGGAGCTTTGGTATAATCCCCATGGTCCTTACGGAGTTCCCAGCATCCACTAGGACGTCAGAGAAAATAAGAATTTACTCACCGGTAATTCTATTTCTCGTAGTCCGTAGTGGATGCTGGGCGCCCGTCCCAAGTGCGGATTGTCTGCAATACTTGTACATAGTTGTTGTTCACAAAAGGGTTATTGTTATGAGCCATCTGTTGAGAGGCTCAGTTGAATTTCATACTGTTAACTCGATATGGTATCACGAGTTATACGGTGTGATTGGTGTGGCTGGTATGAGTCTTACCCAGGATTCAAAAACCTTCCTTATTGTGTCAGCTCTTCCGGGCACAGTGTCCTAACTGAGGCTTGGAGAAGGGTCATAGTGGGAGGAGCCAGTGCACACCAGGTAGTCTAAAAGCTTTCTTTTAGTTGTGCCCAGACTCCTGCGGAGCCGCTATCCCCATGGTCCTTACGGAGTTCCCAGCATCCACTACGGACTACGAGAAATAGACTTACCGGTGAGTAAATTCTTATTTTAGCATACCATTTTCTACAGTCACAGAAAATAGTGATTCCTTATCCAGTCATATACAGAGTAAGTGCATTTTTAAAATACATTGAAACACATCTTAAATATAAACTACATATAACATGTTAAAACACATTATTAAACATACATTTATAGTGCATGGTGGCTAGCACCGATTTGACCATTAAGAATGAGGAGTGCAGAAGTTTTTTGCTTGCATTGATGGAATCCAGTATGGTGAAGACTAGATTAAAGGAAACATTACAGGTTTGCTAAAACTCTTGTGGTAATACTAAGAACATCCTAATTTCCAAAATTCCTATAAAATGTAAACTCCCTACAAAAGATAGACTTGCCTAAATATGCCATCGCTATTCTACATCTAAGTACAGTATGTGTCAGGAATGTGGACAATATTTACTAAATGTAAGCAGCAGTGAAGTGCATTGAGGTGAGGCAAAGCCTTTCCTGTCATACTAAATATATATATATTTATATATATTTATATATATATGTATAGAGAGAGAGAATATCATGCTAAATATAATATATATATGTATAAGTATATGGAAAATATATATTAGAAATATCTTCTTTGTATTATTTTAACATTTTTATAGTACAAAACTCTGGAGTAAAAAGTCTTGACGGGTGAGGCGGTGCCTACCCTGCCAACCTTGGCCCTCATTCCGAGTTGTTCGCTCGGTAATTTTCTTCGCATCTCAGCGATTTTCCGCTAATTGCGCATGCGCAATGTTCGCACTGCGACTGCGCCAAGTAAATTTGCTAAGAAGTTTGGTATTTTACTCACGGCATTACGAGGTTTTTTCTTCGTTCTAGTGATCGTAGTGTGATTGACAGTAAGTGGGTGTTTCTGGGCGGAAACTAGCCGTTTTATGGGAGTGTGTGAAAAAAACGCTGCAGTTTCTGGGAAAAACGCGGGAGTGGCTGAAGAAACGGGGGAGTGTCTGGGCGAACGCTGGGTGTGTTTGTGACGTCAAACCAGGAACGACAAGCACTGAACTGATCGCACTGGAAGAGTAAGTCTCGAGCTTCTCAGAAACTGCACAGAAAAATCTTTTCGCAATATTGCGAATACTTCGTTCGCAATTCTGCTAAGCTAAGATACACTCCCAGAGGGCGGCGGCTTAGCGTGTGTACTGCTGCGAAAAGCGGCTAGCGAGCGAACAACTCGGAATGAGGGCCATTGTCCGCACATCTCTGATCAAAACTCACCAAATTACCAGCAGTATATCTATCTACAGTATTTAGGTCGACAAGTTCAAAAGTTCGACATGACAATGATTAACAAGTTTCTTGGGTCAAATCTTGTATGTTTAGTGATATGTGACCACCGTCAGTAAAAACGATGCGCTTGCCACAGGTTACTATTCCCAATCAAAGTCCATGTGGATTGTAAATCGAGCAAATGTTGGGGAAACACGTAAAAACCCAACCTGTAGGCCTTAAGCACTTCGACCTAATGCATGTCGACCATATGATGTCGATCTACACACTGTGGGGTAAATTTACTAAGATGGGAGTTCTATTTAATATGGGATGTTGCCCATAGCAACCAATCAAATTCCAGGTATTATCTTCTGGAAGGTGCTAGATAAATGAGAAGTAGAATCTTATTGGTTGCTATGGGCAACATCCCATCTTAAATAGAACTCCCATCTTTACTCCTGTCTGTCTATCATCTGGATATCGGGATTTGCATTTATATTTCTATGGAGAGGACAGGTGAGGAAAATCCTGCCGATATGTTACCTGAAATACTGTACAGGGTTCTACAGGGATTCTAAGTTGCGTCCTACTGACAGATGGTAGCCCTATGAATCGGGTATGGATCATTAGGTCGACAGTCATTAGGTCGACCACTATTGGTCGACATGGTGTCGTTTTCTTCGTAAAGTGACGGGGAACACCAATTAGTGCACCGTGTCCCCTCGCATGGCTCGCTTCGCTCGCCATGCTTCGGGCAAGTTCCTCTGCTACCACTGTGCTCGGCACAGGTTACCGTTCCCAATTGTAGTCCACGTGGATCGTAAAGTATGAAAAAGTTCAATTTTTTTTTTTTAAAGGTGAAAAACTCATGTTGACCTTTTTCCACGTCGACCTATTGACCATGTCAACCTGTCGACCTATTGACAGTATCCCTATGAATCAATGCCTTAGCTACTGTGAGTTCTGAGTATGATGGACAAGTACCGAGACAGACATACTTGTAGATAGACTATTATGCCCATCTGTGAGGTGTTGGGACTTCTGCTCAGCATGCAAAGTGCAGTAGCTACAGCCTCACTGATGACAAGTCTGACATTATTATTATTATTAGCTAAGGGGGTGCTGTGTGGCTGGCTTCCTTTACATGTGATTCATGGCAATAACTGATTGTCACAGATTTACATTTGGTATAAAAAAAAATAGAATATACTCATTTTGTAATACCACTTGCTGCCATCAGGTGGTAACACTAACCATTTCCATTTTCCTTTGTTGATTAAATGATCACTGTGACTAATACCGCTTTCACATCGCAAACCCTGCTTTTAAAACGTTTCTTTAAACGGGTCTTAAAATGGGTCTGAGCAGTTAAACCCCCTTCACATCGCATGTTGTAACCAGTATATTACCGTTTCATTACCGTTTTGGTACCTTTCACACTGAACCCGTTTCACCCATAGAAAACAGTGGTTGTCGTTTTAAATGGACTTTTCTGGCCCACACATTATTAATAATTATTAATTATTAATAATTAGGCTAGTCGTAAGATGGAACCCAGCAGCTTCAAGCATCTTTACCATGTTTTTGTAGATTACTGCATCCTTCACTGTCCCAGTGATTTGTCTACATATTTCTTCATCCCCTGAATCTGATCCTAAGCAGCTCCCTAACCTCCTCATCACTCCAATTTGCCATTTTAAACTGGATTCTGTATAATAAAATGCTTCTTCACTCTCGTGTTTTCTCCAGTTTATTTCCTGCTTCTGCCTGGTGACATCACGCATGGAGACAGCCTATCACAGGCATGTCCAAACTGCGGCCCTCCAGCTGTTGAGAAACTACACATCCCAGCATGCCCTGACACAGGTTTCAGTGGCGCACGCAGGGGGGGTTTCAGAGTACCTGGAAACCCCCCCCCCCCCCCGATGAGCTAAACTTTACATTTCTGAGACGGAGACAGCAGTGTCTCCGTCTCTGTAAAAGCCGCGACCGCGGAGCAGCTACAGTAGCAGAGAGCAGTGTAGCTCTCTGCAAAGAGCGTGTCTGAGGGGAGCTGCTGGCCGCACATGCTCAGTCACAGCAGCTCCCTCCGTCCTCACACGGCCCCAGTGCACGATTTGTGAGTCTCATATATACTGCAAACTTAAAGTTTCCTCAACTTAAAAACCTGGGAGTGCCGCCTTTTTGTTGTTTGCTGTATGTATTATATATATATATATATATATATATAGCAAAAAGAAGCAGCGGAACTCCGTCGGTATAAATAATCCAATGTGTATTCAAATCAAAAACATAACAGTGGTCACATAGAGAACCAACGTTTCGGGGTCCTGAGACCCCATTGTCAAGGCGTGGACCCTTGACAAAGGGGTCTCAGGACCCCGAAACGTTGGTTCTCTATGTGACCACTGTTATGTTTTTGATTCGAATACACAGTGGATTATTTATACCGACGGAGTGCCGCTGCTTCTTTTTTCCTTATTTGAATCATTGTTTGCTGCGGAAATCATATTATACTGAGAGTGCCGGGCATTTCCACATCATATATATATGTTTATACACTGCTCAAAAAAAATAAAGGGAACCCTAAAATAACACATCCTAGATCTGAATGAATGAAATATTCTTATTAAATACTTTGTTCTTTACATAGTTGAATGTGCTGACAACAAAATCACACAAAAATTATCAATGGAAATCAAATTTATTAACCCATGGAGGTCTGGATTTGGAGTCACCCTCAAAATTAAAGTGGAAAAACACACTACAGGCTGATCCAACTTTGATGTAATGTCCTTAAAACAAGTCAACATGAGGCTCAGTAGTGTGTGTGGCCTCCACGTGCCTGTATGACCTCCCTGCAACCCACACAAGTGGCTCAGGTAGTGCAGCTCATCCAGGATGGCACATCAATGCGAGCTGTGGCAAGAAGGTTTGCTGTCTCTGTCAGCGTAGTGTTCAGAGCATGGAGGCGCTACCAGGAGACAGGCCAGTACATCAGGAGATGTGGAGGAGGCCGTAGGAGGGCAACAACCCAGCAGCAGGACCGCTACCTCCGCCTTTGTGCAATGAGGAACAGGAGGAGCACTGCCAGACCCTTCAAAATGACCTCCAGCAAGCCACAAATGTGCATGTGTCTACTCAAACGATCAGAAACAGACTCCATGAGGTTGGTATGAGGGCCCGACGTCCACAGGTGGGGGTTGTACTTACAGCCCAACATCGTGCAGGACGTTTGGCATTTGCCAGAGAACACCAAGATTGGCAAATTAGCCACTGGCGCCATGTGCTCTTCACAGATGAAAGCAGGTTCTCACTGAGCACATATGACAGAGTCTGGAGACGGCAAGGAGAACGTTCTGCTGCCTGCAACATCCTCCAGCATGACCGGTTTGGCAGTGGGTCAGTAATGGTGTGGGGTGGCATTTCTTTGTGGGGCCCCACAGCCCTCCATGTGCTCGCCAGAGGTAGCCTGACTGCCATTAGGTACCGAGATGAGATCCTCAGACCCCTTGTGAGACCATATGCTGGTGCGGTTGGCCCTGGGTTCCTCCTAATGCAAGACAATGCTAGACCTCATGTGGCTGGAGTGTGTCAGCAGTTCCTGCAAGACGAAGGCATTGATGCTATGGACTGGCCGCCCGTTCCCCAGACCTGAATCCAATTGAGCACATCTGGGACATCATGTCTCGCTCCATCCACCAACGCTACGTTGCACCACAGACTGTCCAGGAGTTGACGGATGCTTTAGTCCAGGTCTGGGAGGAGATCCCTCAGAAGACCATCCGCCACCTCATCAGGAGCATGCCCAGGCATTGTAGGGAGGTCATACAGGCACGTGGAGGCCACACACACTACTGAGCCTCATTTTAACTTGTTTTAAGGACATTACATCAAAGTTGGATCAGCCTGTAGTGTGTTTTTCCACTTTAATTTTGAGTGTGACTCCAAATCCAGACCTCCATGGGTTAATAAATTTGATTTCCATTGATAATTTTTGCGTTATTTTGTTGTCAGCACATTGAACTATGTAAGGAACAAAGTATATAATAAGAATATTTCATTAATTCAGATCTAGGATGTGTTATTTTAGTGTTCCCTTTATTTTTTTTTGAGCAGTATATATATATATATATATATATATATATATATATATATATATATATATAATGTAAAACCCGGCACACCACCTTGCAAGTAATTGGTCTTGGTGCCCTTGCATTTAGAAATGCAGACAATCAATGGTGCGGCACTCACAAACTCTTAATAAAGAAATCACAGACACCAGCGGTATAGTGAATTTCAACTTGGTCCTGACGAAAATCCATACAGGATTGAAACGTTGAAGACAAACTGTGTCAGGGCATGCTGGGATATGTAGTTTCACAACAGCTGGAGGGCTGCAGTTTGGACATGCCTGGCCTATCACCTTCTGTGGCTTGGAAATACCGTTTCTGAGCCTTTCACATTGCACAATGAAACGGGTCTGAACCGTGTAGGACCCTGCTTTTTAACCGTTTTAAAATACCAGTATTCTGTAACCGGTAAATTCAATGTGGCCCTTTCACACCGCAGCTAGAACCGTTTTGAAAGGCTTAAGAAACGGGAATTTACCGGGTTATAGCTGCTGTGTGAAAGGGGTATAATAATGATTTATAAAGTGCATACAGTGTTGTTTTTATTGTCTAGGAACAGGGAAAGAAAAGGAATTACCAGGGCCTCAGGCAGAGCCGGATTAAGGGGGGGTTCTGGGGGTAAGTACCCCCAGGCCCCACACTCCGAGGGGGCCCCCCGCCACCAGCCACGGATCGGATCACTGTTATTGAACCGATCCGCAGCGTAGAGCTCCCCACTGACACCGCCGCTGACGGCCTCCAGTGCGTCACGCCGCGGCCGCCGGAGCCGCAGGGCTATGTGGGGCTGCCGAGATCCCGGGGCCTCTGTCCAATGGCATGTGCAGCTGCAGCCTGCTGCTCCATGACTGGCTGGAGCGCAGGCTCAGGTAAGAAGGAGGCAGCAGTATCCCTGGTGTGTACAGAGCCGCCACATGTGAAGCTGTGCCCGTCGGAGGAGAGAAGGTAAAGCTCTCGTTCTTCTCCCTGTATAAGTGAGTTTTTGCCAGCAGCTGAGCAATGTTATGAATTAAATTAGAACTGGTGGCTCTGGGTCATATATAGATATGCATATATACGTACATATGTGTGTGTACATGCATATTTGTACATATGTGTAAAGAATATATATATATGTGTATATACTATATATATATATATATATATATATATACATACACATACTGTACATACACAGTATGTGTATATATATATATACATACACACACACGGTATATAGATATATATATATATATATATATATATATATAATGCGGTAAGCCGGCACTCCCACTTGCTTGTAATGTAATCAACTTGCGTCGGTGCCCTCCTACTGCCGGGCTTCACCCGACAAGTAGATCCACCAGGGCGGCACGCCAGACAACTTGTAATAAAAGGCTTTTAGTCTCGTTGACATCAATGTTTCAGAACTTTTTACATCAGCATCCCGACGAAAGATCATAAGTAAAAGAACATAAGTAAAAAGTTCTGAAACGTTGACATCAACGGGACTAAGAATTTTTCATTACAAGTCGTCTAGAGTGCCGCACATATACAACTGTCAGAGTCAGGCAACACTCCCAGGAATTAAACGGGGACAGTAATCAGGAGACCGAGTCCCAAATAGATATATATATATATATATATATATATATATACACACACACACACACACACACACACACACACACACACACACACACACTGTATATGTATAGTATATCTTTGTATTATGGTTTTAATGTTAGACCTCAGGGCCCCCCTGTCGTAAGTACCCCGGGCCCACCGAAGTCTTAATCCAGCTCTGGCCTCAGGCATACAGCTCTGAGCCCTTGTAGACTATTCAAGGATTTATAGATACTGTGCAATACCTTCGTTTTTGACATGTGCATAATTTGTGTTCGGTGGCTTCATGAAAAATAAACTGTGGCCACTTGATAGTTAATATACTCCATTTTGATTGATAAAGATGGAACTACATTTCCTCCACCCATGAAGCCCCTGAGTTGTACTTGGCCTTTGAGGTTAATCATGTAATGTTCCTGACTGTGCATAACCCCTTCACACTCTTTGTTGTTGGTATCTCAGTGGCTGACGTTCCTGGCATCATTGAAGGAGCCCATATGAACCGGGGTTTGGGCCTCTCGTTCCTCCGGCACATTGAGAGATGTCGTTTTCTCCTCTATGTGATAGATCTCGCACACCCGGAGCCCTGGAGCCAGCTGCACTCTCTGCAATTTGAGCTGAGACAGTTTGATGAGGGCCTCCCCCTCCGTCCTCATGTGATTGTAGCTAACAAATTGGACCTTCCAAACGCTAGGAAGACCCTGGAGCACCTGCGGCAAAAGGCAGAAGGCAAGATAATTGCAGTTTCTGCCTTGACTGGGGAGAATGCTGAGGAACTTGTTATTCATCTCCGGGAGATGTATGATGGACACAGACCAGGAGGCAAGAAGACTGAGCCTTATGAAGGCTGGTAACAAACTTTCAGTTATTGTTGGAAAATATTAAAATCAGCCTTAAGCAAGAATATTTGGATGACCACAACACAAAAACTGATGCAAAGTCTGACATTCTCTATGTTTTATGAGGATTGCAACTGAATTATTTATTAAGTTTATTGACCTCAGTTAATATACATTCATCATCTGAATAATACTCAAACTTGTCACTAGGTGGAGATATAGGACATGTTACTAGTCCTGTTCATGTATCCTAGTCAGAGACTGGTTAACAGAAAAATGAATCTACTTATCTCATGTACTGAAAAGCTTCAAGAACACTGAATGACATTTGTTTTCTAAAAAAAATAAAAATCTATATTCTTTTGAGCTATAAATAAGATGACTCGGTTTACATTTTTCTTTACTAATATATATATATATATATATATATATATATATATATATCTATCTATCTCTTGGTTCTAATTATTTTGCTATATTGCACAACAATTTTAGGTCAGTCATGTAATATTAGCAGTTAAGGTATATATACACTATTCAATATTCTGACCGAAAATACGATTTTCGGCTGCTTGGTACAATAATCTCCGTACTGCATGATTTCGGTAATAAAGGATGAGCTGACGTTGTACATATTTGAAAGTGTGTGTGCATTTATGATCATATCTCTGGAAGTTGTGCCCTTTGTCCATTTAAAAAGCTTTAGGATTACTAATTGTTCAGATCGGAACGATAAATCACTTATATGTACAATAGTACCGGATGTTTTGAAGATTGTTTCATCACTGAGAAAATCATAAAGTTGGTTGGTTCAGGTGTGTACCTAACTTTTTTTTATTTTTTTTTATTATTTTTATAATACAGATTGAGTCTCCCTTATCCAAAATGCTTGGGACCAGAGGTATTTTGGATATGGGATTTTTCCGTATTTTGGAATAACTGCATACCATAATGAGATATCATGGTGATGGGACCTAAATCTAAGCACAGAATGCATTTATGTTACATATACACCTTATACACACAGCCTGAAGGTCATTTCAACCAATATTTTTTATAACTTTGTGCATTAAACAAAGTGTGTCTACATTCACACAATTCATTTATGTTTCATATATACCTTATACACACAGCCTGAAGGTCATTTAATACAATATTTTTAATAATTCTGTGTATTAAACAAAGTTTGTGTACATTGAGCCATCAAAAAACAAAGGTTTCACTATCTCACTCTCACTCAAAAAAGTCCGTATTTCGGAATATTCCGTATTTCGGAATATTTGGATATGGGATACTCAACCTGTATGTGTTTTCATATAAATCTCTGTTGGAATTATGTAATGAAATTCTTTTTATGGAGAGAATTTCTCAACCTCCTTCCTCGGGTTAAAGCTCATGACCAGGATCTTGACGTTGCCGCTAGATTGTCTCCTACTCCTTTGTTGTTGTTGTTGTGTTTTGTTTTGTTTTTTAAAGCTTTGACTGCTCTGTCACCCACACTCTTCTTCCCAGTCATTTAATGCTAGATCATGCTGGATAAACCCCTTGCTTACCAAGAGTTTGTGAGTGAAAGCTATAGAGGCAAAGTACATTCACATATTTGAGAATGCAGATTGAGGCCCAGATTTATCAAGCCTTGGAGAGTGATAAATTGCATGGTGATAAAGTACCAACCAATCAGCTCTTAACTGTCATTTTTCAAACACAGCCTGTAGCATGACAGGAGCTGGTTGGTCTGGTACTCTATCACCGTGCTATTTATCACTCTCCAAGGCTTGATAAATGGAGGCCTAAATATTAAAATGTATGTAGTTTATAAGATTGAAACATGTTACTTATTAAGACCTTTCCTAATAAATACATTTAGTACCCTCAACTTTCTTCCATAGTGATAACATTATTTCTTAATCAGTGAATACAATGCTTTCTTTTTCACTTTTATAGGTAGAATGTGCAATAATTGTGGAATGAATGTCATCATGACTGGCAGAATACGTCACTTCCAGTAATTGTTGTGCAGGGTTTAGGGTCAGGGGCAGTTTTTCCAGAATGTAGGTAAATGTATGCAGTGTAGTATCCAGTCCCATCACAGTCCATATGTGTATTTACTTCTGCCCAAATTTGGGCAACTAGAGAACACCTATATATGGGGTTAACAGTACATCTATGTGAGGGTTCTCTCTCCAGCACCAAAGACAACCTTCTGAAAAATGTGTATGACGTCTTTCAGGTAATTCCATTTTTATAGTATTGTCAGTATTTTCATCTCCGTTACACAAATGTAAGTTTTCCTTTCTCTTATAGTTTGCTCTAGTTCTCAAGCTAAACAGATCAATTGAATGAATTCACCCAATCTATCATTTAAGATTACTTAACAAATAAATGGGAAGTGGAATTTACAGGTAGAATGTACTGGATATCAGATCTTTTTTGCCATTGGCACTTGGTAACAAGGATTCAAGGACGAGCAGTTTGACAATTTGTAGTTGGTGATATGAGTTACTCAAGGTAACTCAGCTCTGTGTTTTAATACTCTGTACACTGAACTTGGGTTTGTAATATATTATTGATGTCATGAAATGTGTTCTAGTTTACAACATCTGCAAAAATGGAGATAATTTGCTACTAGTTGCTTGTTAGTGGTCATTTATAGTAACTGAGATTACAGATAGGTATATAGGGCCTAATTCAGCATGGATCGATACTCAGAGAAATTGCAGTTGTCTGCGAGTAGAAAGGCGCCGCCCAGACGTAGAGAAAAAAACACCCCATACAAAATTGCAAATGCATCGCGGATCGCTATCCACTCACAGATGCATACTGTGACAAGAACACTGGGATAGTGTTTGAGGGCAGGTATATTTGTCCCAGGTTCTTGTCTTACATGTTTTAGAAAATGTTAACTTCTAGGAAAAATGCTTTTTGTTTTGTCTGAACCTTTTCAGTTTGCTGTAAAGGCTCTGAGAGAGAGATAAGGCGAGTTCTAGACATTGGGCCCAGTTCGGGTCTTTGGCCTCACAGAGGGCTAATCAGGGTTTCAGCTGTGTAAGTGTGTTATAGTGCTGCTAACCTGATTAGTATGGGCAGACTGCCTGGGAAGGCTGAGGGATCTGTGTGTGAGAGACACGCTTTCTGATGCAAGTAAGCTATACAGTATGTACTGAAGAACTCTGTGTTTTGTTTAGTGACAGTTAGGAACATCTTATGTTTAGTTAGTGCCGGACAGGCAAGGTATTTTTATTTTGGGGTTTGTTTTATTTTCTGTTTCAATAAAACTGGCCGGGGTCAGTTGTACCAGAAACTGGACTTGTGTTGTTCCTCAGCTGCTGCGTGCTACCATATTCCCCAGGAAAAGGCGCCTTGCACCCCTACAGTGTTACAACTTGGTGGAGAATGCGAGCAACCCCGTTCTGCGCATAAGTGAAAGCAGCAGCTTTGTGAGGCCTGCAGAAAACGGTGGTTTATGCAGATACAGCCCAGTGTGAAGTTACTGAGACTCACCCCTGAGGGTTTGATATATGTCTTTGGTGAAAGCAGCTACAAAGCCGCCTGGAAAATCTGTCGACATGGAGGATCTGCTTAAAGCCTTGCTGCAAGCTACAGCGGCTCAGCAGGAGGCCAACCGACAGCAGCAGGTGGCAATGGAGGAAAATAGGAGACAGCAGCAGGTGGCTATTGACGAACTTTACCGGCAACAGCGTCAGGATAGAGAGGCCTTAACAGAAGTGGTGCAGAGCCTTGCAGCCCGGATTGGAGATGTGGCCGTCAGTGCTCCGACCAGCTCTAGTTCTATACGGGCCAGTCACTTCTTGCAGAAAATGACAGAGGCTGACGATGTGGAGGCCTACTTGACCACGTTTGAAAGGACTGCAGAGCGTGAGAACTGGCCAAAAGCACAGTGGGCCAGTCTGCTGGCACCTTTTCTGTCAGGTGAGCCCCAAAAAGCGTACTTTGATTTAAGCCCTGCTGAGGCTCGGGACTATGATAAACTAAAGACTGAGATCCTGACCCGCCTGGGAGTCACGCTGTCAGTACGAGCACAACGGGTGCACCGTTGGGTGTACGCCATGGAGAAGCCTCCGCGCTCTCAGATGCACGACCTTATTCAGCTAACAAAAAAATGGCTACAGCCAGAGACATTAACTGGTCCCCAGATGGTTGAAAGAGTCGTCATGGACCGCTACTTGAGATCTTTGCCCATGGTCCTGCGCAAGTGGGTGAGCCATGGAAACCCGGGTACTGCTGACCAATTAGTAGACATGGTAGAGCGGTATTTGGCAGCAGAGGAACTACTGATGACCACCCAGCAACCCATAGATCCTCGACAGCGCCCTTCAGTAAAGACTGGTAAGACTGTTCCGTGGGAAAACGTTGCTGGGCGGTTAAGAGAACGCAAGGCTGGAGAGACTGTAAACACTGGCCCTGGAGACAGGCCAATGGGGCTAGAACGGTCTATGTTGCCCAAACGGGTTGATAATCGTGTGGTTAAATGTTTTAGATGTGGTATGCCAGGTCATGTTGTTGCCAATTGCCCAGTCATGCAAGAACCCATGCAATGTGATGCTGCCTTTGAATGTCGCAGAATGTCTTTCTTTGCTAGGTTAGCCTGTACTGTGGTACCTTCACCTGAGCTGGAAAAACAAATGTGTGATGTGTTCTTAGAGGGTAACCGGGTAGAGGCCTTGCTAGATTCAGGAAGTTTAGTTACCCTCGTGAAAGCTGGGTTAGTGAACCCCTTAAAGGTCCAGCAAATACCTATTGGGGTAACTTGCATACATGGGGATACCCAACATTATGCCACTGCTGAGGTGAATATAGAAACTTGTTGTGGGTCAGCAATGGTTAAAGTGGGACTGGTCCCTACCTTGGTGCATGAGGCCATAATAGGGAGGGATTTTCCTCATTTTTGGAAACTGTGGGAATCACGGTTATCAACAGATGTGAGAAGTAAAAAGCCAGTTGATAATACCGGTGATTTTATGGATGTACGTGGGTCTTCAGAACTTTCTGGCCCTTTGCCTTTTGCTAGTTTGGCTGGGGAAGTGACAGATGGGGAGTCCAGTGAGGACCCTCTTGCCGGGAACAGAGACATAGTAGTTAGAACTGAAAGCGTGCCTGACCTGGAGGTAAAGAAGGATCTGTTTGCGTCTGAACAGTTAAAGGATCCTACCTTAATAAAGGCTAGAGAGAATGTTAAGATTGTTAATGGGGAACCTGTGGTACCAGGTGACAGGGTTACGTATCCCCACATGGCCATCTGTAATGAGCTCTTGTACCACATTGTCAAAAGGGGTGAGGATGTGGTAGAACAGCTGGTAGTTCCCCAGCCTTATCGGAGAACGGTACTAGATTTAGCTCATAGTCACGTTACCGCAGGACATTTAGGGGCAGAAAAAACCACTGAAAGAGTTTTACAAAGGTTCTTTTGGCCAGGGGTTTATAAAGAAGTGTCTGAATATTGTTCTTCCTGTCCTGAATGCCAGTATCATGCCCCTAGACCCCATTTCAGGAGCCCACTAGTTCCCATGCCTATTATAGAGGTCCCGTTTGACAGAATAGCCATGGATCTCGTGGGGCCCTTGTTAAAGTCTGCTCGGGGCCATCAGTATATCCTGGTAATTATGGACTATGCCACTCGATATCCTGAGGCTGTCCCTTTACGCACTATCACAACCAAGGCGATAGCTAAGGAGCTGGTGCAGGTATTTAGTAGAGTGGGAATACCAAAAGAAATTTTGACTGACCAAGGTACTCCATTTATGTCAAGGATCATGAAAGAATTGTGCAAGTTATTTAAGGTTACTCACCTCAGGACGTCCATCTACCATCCCCAAACTGACGGGTTGGTGGAAAGGTTTAATAAAACAATAAAAAGTATGTTAAAAAAGGTTGTTGAGAGAGATGGGAAAAACTGGGATTGTTTGTTGCCCTACTTGTTAATGGCCATCAGAGAAGTTCCTCAGTCCTCTACGGGGTTTTCTCCGTTTGATTTGTTGTATGGTAGACACCCCAGAGGGTTGTTGGATATTGCCAAAGAGACGTGGGAAGGACAGCCCACTCCTTATAGAAGCGTTATTGAGCATGTAACACAAATGCAGGATAGGATTGCAGCCGTGGTACCTGTTGTCAGAGAGCACATGGAACAGGCCCAAAGTGCTCAACAGAGGGTCTATAACCGGAGTGCCAAGATACGGGAATTTGCTCCTGGAGATAGAGTTCTTGTTTTGGTACCCACTGTGGAAAGCAAATTCCTAGCTAAATGGCAGGGTCCATTTGAGATTAGGGAAAAAGTGAATGAGGTTAATTACAAAGTATACCAGCCGGGAAAGAGAAAACCCGAACAGATTTACCATGTTAACTTAATCAAACCCTGGAAAGATAGGTTGTCTCTGTCAGCGGAGCCTTGCCCTTCGGTGTCTTCACCCCGGTTGCTTCCCGCAGTGAAGGTGTCAGAGACATTATCAGCTGATCAGAACAATCAGGTTAAAGAATTTCTCATCCAAAATAGGGAGGTATTTTCAGAGCTGCCTGGCCGAACGACCATAATAAAACATGACATTGTCACAGAACCAGGGGTCAGGGTTCATTTAAAGCCATATAGGATTCCTGAAGCTCAGCGAGAAGCTATTTCTAAGGAAGTTAAAACCATGTTAGAACTTGGAGTCATAGAGGAGTCTAACAGTGAGTGGTCCAGTCCCATAGTGCTCATCCCGAAGCCCGACGGTAGCATATGCTTCTGTAATGACTTTCGTAAGTTAAATGAGGTGTCCAAGTTTGACGCATACCCCATGCCCCGTGTGGATGAGCTTGTAGAAAGGCTGGGAACAGCCAGGTTTCTCACCACATTGGACCTGACCAAAGGTTACTGGCAAATACCTTTATCTGATAGCGCCAAAGAAAAAACAGCCTTTTCGGTTCCGGAGGGGCTGTACCAGTATAAGATGTTACCCTTTGGGTTGCATGGGGCTCCAGCAACCTTTCAACGGGCGATGGATACAATTTTGAGGCCCCATAGAAAATATGCAGCTGCCTATTTGGATGATGTGGTAATTCACAGTACAGACTGGGGGTCCCATTTGGTTAAAGTACAAGCAGTACTGGACTCAATCAGAGAGGCAGGGTTAACTGCTAACCCAAAGAAGTGCTGCCTCGCAATGGAGGAGGTCAAATACTTGGGCTTCACCATAGGCAGAGGTCTGATTAGGCCCCAATTGAATAAAGTTGATGCTATTCAAAACTGGCCTCGTCCAGTGAATAAAAAACAGGTAAGGGCTTTTTTGGGAATTACTGGGTACTATAGACGGTTTATTCCTAATTTTGCGACCACAGCGGTGCCGTTGTCAGACCTTACCAAAGGGAAGCAGTCAAATGTGGTGAAATGGAACCCTGATGCAGAAAAGGCGTTCCAAGCGTTAAAAGTGGCTTTGTGTTCACAACCGGTGTTGATAACACCAGATTTTTCAAAAGAATTTGTGGTACAGACAGATGCCTCAGAGGTAGGGATAGGTGCTGTGCTGTCCCAAACCAGAGATGGGGACGAACACCCTATCATTTATTTGAGTAGGAAACTCAATGAGCATGAAAAAAGGTATGCCATTGTGGAAAAGGAGGCTTTGGCCATTAAGTGGGCACTAGATACCTTGAGATATTACCTCTTGGGTAGACAATTCAGACTAGTGACAGACCATGCCCCTTTAAAATGGATGTATGTAAATAGAGGCAAGAATGCTCGTGTAACTAGATGGTTTCTAGCGTTGCAGGACTTTAAGTTTACTGTCGAACATAGACCGGGAACACAATTGGCCAACGCAGATGCATTGTCTCGCATCTTCTGTTTGGGGGCTACAAGTGTTCCTGCCCCTAGGTCGAAACAGGGGAGGGGGATATGTGACAAGAACACTGGGATAGTGTTTGAGGGCAGGTATATTTGTCCCAGGTTCTTGTCTTACATGTTTTAGAAAATGTTAACTTCTAGGAAAAATGCTTTTTGTTTTGTCTGAACCTTTTCAGTTTGCTGTAAAAGCTGGGTAAAGGCTCTGAGAGAGAGATAAGGCGAGTTCTAGACATTGGGCCCAGTTCGGGTCTTTGGCCTCACAGAGGGCTAATCAGGGTTTCAGCTGTGTAAGTGTGTTATAGTGCTGCTAACCTGATTAGTATGGGCAGACTGCCTGGGAAGGCTGAGGGATCTGTGTGTGAGAGACACGCTTTCTGATGCAAGTAAGCTATACAGTATGTACTGAAGAACTCTGTGTTTTGTTTAGTGACAGTTAGGAACATCTTATGTTTAGTTAGTGCCGGACAGGCAAGGTATTTTTATTTTGGGGTTTGTTTTATTTTCTGTTTCAATAAAACTGGCCGGGGTCAGTTGTACCAGAAACTGGACTTGTGTTGTTCCTCAGCTGCTGCGTGCTACCATATTCCCCAGGAAAAGGCGCCTTGCACCCCTACAGTGTTACAATGCACAATTCCCGAAACATTGAAGAAACTTTACCGTCTATCTGCAACTAAGACAGCCTGGAAGTGGTCTGCGCTGACGACAGAGACTCTCCCCAAAAATGCCTGGCACGTCTGCTTTTTTCTGGCACACTCAGAAAATGGCAGGTTTCTGCCCAGAAACGCCGGCTTCCTGTCAGTCAAACAATGGCTACATTGCGATTTATGATCTGTATGCATTTTTCTGTCACTATTACCCCTCACACATGCGCAATGTGAATGCTACGCATGCACAGTCATTCCATAATCGCTTGATTTGCGATTTCTCTAAACAGCGATCAATGCTGAATTAGGCCCTTAGACTACAAAGAATAAACATAGACACAGCATTATTTATTTATTACCAGTTATTTATATAGCGCACACATGTTCCGCAGCGCTTTTACAGAGAATATTTTGGCCATTCACATCAGTCCATGCTCCAGTGGAGCTTACAATCTATATTTCCTACCACGCGTACACACACACACACACACATTCACGCTAGGGTTAATTTATTTATGTATTTATTTTTGGGGGTAGCCAATTAACTATGAGTATATTTTTGGATTGTGGGAGGAAACCGGAGTACCCGGATGAAACCCACGCAAGTACGTGGAGAATATACAAACTCTACACAGTGCCATGGTGGGAATTGAACCCATGACCTCAGTGCTGAGAGGCAGTAGCACAAGATCTTATGCAGAGTCACCATTCTTAGGATTTAGGGGGACATGTACTAAGCAGTGATAAAAGTGGAGAAGTGAGCCAGTGGAGAAGTTGCCCATGGCAACCAATCGACTGCTCTGTATACTTTTATAGTATGCAAATTATAAATATTGCGTCAATGCTGATTGGTTGCCATGGGTAACTTCTCCACTGACTCACTTCTCCAATTTTAGCACTGCTTAGTACGTCTCCCCCCTAAATTTCCATCCATCTTGGAGATTCTCATCCATGCCACCAACTGGTCTAAGTTGGGATTCATAAATACTGGTCCATCTCATAAATTGGCTACCTACCTTTGTATATAGGTGGTATGTGCACTTAAAATCCAGTGACGGTTGCCAAATTCAGTTTTTATCTATGCGTTTGGAGATATTGTCACCCTGGCAGTTTGTTACCTAAGTCTTGCGAACTGTTTTCTGGTAAATCAGACACTAGAAGAGTGTGCAAGGTGATAGGGCACATAGATAATAAATGCAAGTCCTGATGAAAACGGAATTGAGTTAATGGGTCTGTCACCCACACGTAATTGGGACAGGGCTGGATGAATATTTGTATGTAGCCTATTACTTTACTAGGAACCAGTATTGCCACAGTAATGTTAATAGTTTTGGACAAAATGTTGTCTACTTAATGGTACAGACTATAAAATGTGTGCCCCACTTTGTGAAGGTGACTGGATATTTTTAAAACTATGCAGTATCTACATTTTTATTTTTGCTGAAAATTTAAGTTAAAGATGTGTTCATTTTCCAGCTAAGCGATTCAGTTCTGATTTAACCATTCCGTATGAGTTTTACATATCCGTATCGAGCATTAGATTACGCTCCCCGGCAACGTATCATTCTGTTTGTAGCAGGTGTGTTTCTCTAGCTTGTGACTGTTTATACCAGAGACTCCCTTTTGATTTATTTTGTCTTCAAGAGTCTGTGGGAGAACACGTGGAATCATAGTTTGAGCAAAGACGCTAGAAAAAACAAACAGGAGATGGTTGTTAAATAAATGCAAAAAACTTGGACACTATTTTCAAACCTCCCAACCAATGGTGTCCCACTGTCCCCGTGTGATGTGTCCTTGTCCCCTTGTCCTGATCGTCTCTCTCCCACAATGTAGGGAGGTATGCTATTTGTGTGATTAGTTTAAAGATGATAGACAGGCTATGACAAAGGAAGAGAGGTGCAAAGAGGCACTAAAACAAAAAACATGCAGGGATAATATAATCATACTTCGCTTTAATGACTCAAAAAAAAACAATTGATGTCATTATATGAGTACTTTGTGAGGATGCAGAAAATTATTTTAATTATCAAAATAGTATTTATCAGTTTATGTGAATGGGTGATTAATGATAGATTGTCCGTTGATAATACAAGGGAGCATACAAGAAAAGCCAGCTATGAAAACACGGCAGATTCATGTAATGTAACATTCTCTAAACATTATGTCAGCGTTATCTAATGTACATTGAGGAAAATATTCTTCCTTGCATCGTGATTTTGGACATACAGCAAGTCTGTACCATATTACTTCTGAAGCTGTTTTGCATGTGTAATAAAAAAATGTTTTTATGCTTTGCAGAACTTCTGTCAGAAAGGGTGTTTTTTCCTTTGCAGGGGCTGTAGCAACTGTTAAGTGCATGAAACTGGGTTTAAAGCACAATTTTTTTATGTGTGTTTGGACTGATACTACCTGAATGATTATCATAAACTGCCCTTGTCCGTTTCTTTGCATCCAGCACCATCTCCTAGTAACATAAAGACAACATTGCCTTGAGGCCAAGTAGATGGTCTGCTAAATAGGAAAAAAGACAAAAATGTGATGCACAAAAACAAGCTCATTTTAATATAATTTAGAGCAACACAGTGGCACAATGGTTAGCAGTATTGCCTCACAGCCCTATTCTGAGGCTTTCAGTTCCCGACTAGGGCCCTGTGTGGAGTTTGTGTGCTGTAGCAGTGCTTCCGTAGGTTCCCACTGGGTGCTGGTAGGTTCATTTCATTCTGACGGAAATGAACCCTTGCATGTCTGTGTGTTGTGTGCCAGGAACTGTAGACTAAACTGAAATGGGGCAGGGCCTGATGTAAAGGATTAATATTCTCTATACATTGCTACGTGAAATTCACTTTATAAATAAACAACAATTATTATTTTATATTGGGTGAAGTATTTTCAGACAGCTCCCTGCAGCTTTTGCTCATTGTTGCTCACAGATGTGGAACAGCAGAGGAAGTGGGAGTGCAAGCATTGGCCGCATACCCCAAAGCTATGGTTGATTCTATTTCGGAGTGGGAGAAGGGACCTTCTGACGTATATCTAGGGGAGGAGACACGTCACCAGGGGGAGGAGCTACGGGCGAACAGGGTACCCGAAAAGTACCCTCGCGGGCTCGCTTCGCTCGCCACGCTTCGGGCTCGGTGGCTCGCTTCGCTCACCACCTGATTACTAAAGGTAATAGTTGGTGGCGTGGATAGTAGAGGAACTATCCCGCTGGCCTTGCTCCTCCCCCTTGTGTTGTGACTCCTCCCCCAGACGGAAAAGGTCCCTTAGCCCACTTGATTCTAGCATCTACCCCAAAGCTATGTTCACCAGTCTTCTAGTTCTTCATGTTAACATGTATTCGGGTGATCAGCATTTTAGAGACTATGGTGCAGTGCTTCCAATGACTATATTGTCATGAATTAGCTTAAAAGGGTTTGCGTTCTCTCATGACTATATTTCATTTGTTTGTACAAAACCTGCACGGTTTACAAAATGAATTGGTTTATCTTGTCTTCACTTTTCATACATGTATTCATATAATAAGACAGAATAATAATTTCTCTGACGTCCTAGTGGATGCTGGGAACTCCGTAAGGACCATGGGGAATAGCGGCTCCGCAGGAGACTGGGCACAAAAGTAAAAGCTTTAGGACTACCTGGTGTGCACTGGCTCCTCCCCCTATGACCCTCCTCCAAGCCTCAGTTAGATTTTTGTGCCCGAACGAGAAGGGTGCATACTAGGTGGCTCTCCTGAGCTGCTTAGAGTAAAAGTTTAAATTAGGTTTTTTATTTTCAGTGAGTCCTGCTGGCAACAGGCTCACTGCACTGAGGGACTAAGGGGAGAAGAAGCGAACTCACCTGCGTGCAGAGTGGATTGGGCTTCTTAGGCTACTGGACATTAGCTCCAGAGGGACGATCACAGGCCCAGCCATGGATGGGTCCCAGAGCCGCGCCGCCGGCCCCCTTACAGAGCCAGAAGACAGAAGAGGTCCGGGAAATCGGCGGCAGAAGACGTCCTGTCTTCAATAAGGTAGCGCACAGCACCGCAGCTGTGCGCCATTGCTCTCAGCACACTTCACACTCCGGTCACTGAGGGTGCAGGGCGCTGGGGGGGGGGGGGGCGCCCTGAGACGCAATAAAAACACCTTAGATGGCTAAAAATACATCACATATAGCTCCTGGGCTATATGGATGCATTTAACCCCTGCCAGTTTTTCCTTAAAAAAGCGGGAGAAAGGCCGCCGAGAAGGGGGCGGAGCCTATCTCCTCAGCACACAAGCCATTTTCCCTCACAGCTCCGTTGGAGGGAAGCTCCCTGGCTCTCCCCTGCAGTCCTGCACTACAGAAACAGGGTAAAACAAGAGAGGGGGGGCACTAATTTGGCAGATTAATAAATACAGCAGCTATATAAGGGAAAAACACTTATATAAGGTTATCCCTGTATATATATATAGCGCTCTGGTGTGTGCTGGCAAACTCTCCCTCTGTCTCCCCAAAGGGCTAGTGGAGTCCTGTCCTCTATCAGAGCATTCCCTGTGTGTGTGCTGTGTGTCGGTACGTTGTGTCGACATGTATGAGGAGGAAAATGGTATGGAGGCGGAGCAATTGCCTGTAATAGTGATGTCACCCCCTAGGGAGTCGACACCTGACTGGATGGTCTTATGGAAGGAATTACGTGATAGCGTCAGCACTTTACAAAAGACTGTTGACGACATGAGACAGCCGGAAAAACAGTTAATACCTGTCCAGGCGTCTCAAACACCGTCAGGGGCTCTAAAGCGCCCGTTACCTCAGATGGTCGACACAGACTCAGACACGGACACTGACTCCAGTGTCGACGGTGAGGAAACAAACGTATTTTCCAGTAGGGCCACACGTTACATGATCACGGCAATGAAGGAGGCTTTGAACATTTCTGATACTACAAGTACCACAAAAAAGGGTATTATGTGGGGTGTGAAAAAACTACCCGTAGTTTTTCCTGAATCAGTTGAATTAAATGAGGTGTGTGATGAAGCGTGGGTTTCCCCCGATAAAAAACTGCTAATTTCTAAAAAATTATTGGCATTATACCCTTTCCCGCCAGAGGTTAGGGCGCGTTGGGAAACACCCCCTAGGGTAGATAAGGCGCTCACACGCTTATCAAAACAAGTGGCGTTACCGTCTCCTGATACGGCCGCCCTCAAAGAGCCAGCTGATAGGAAGCTGGAAAATATCCTAAAAAGTATATACACACATACTGGTGTTATACTGCGACCAGCAATCGCCTCAGCCTGGATGTGCAGTGCGGGGCTAGCTTGGTCGGATTCCCTGACTGAAAATATTGATACCCTGGACAGGGACAGTATATTATTGACTATAGAGCATTTAAAGGATGCATTTCTATATATGCGAGATGCACAGAGGGATATTTGCACTCTGGCATCAAGAGTAAGTGCGCTGTCCATTTCTGCCAGAAGAGGGTTATGGACGCGACAGTGGTCAGGTGATGCGGATTCCAAACGGCATATGGAAGTATTGCCGTATAAAGGGGAGGAGTTATTTGGGGTCGGTCTATCGGACCTGGTGGCCACGGCAACGGCTGGGAAATCCACCTTTTTACCCCAGGTCACCTCTCAGCAGAAAAAGACACCGTCTTTTCAGGCTCAGTCCTTTCGTCCCCATAAGGGCAAGCGGGCAAAAGGCCACTCATATCTGCCCCGGGGCAGAGGAAGGGGAAAAAGACTGCAGCAGGCAGCCTCTTCCCAGGAACAGAAGCCCTCCCCCGCTTCTGCCAAGTCCTCAGCATGACGCTGGGGCCTTACAAGCGGACTCAGGTACGGTGGGGGGTCGTCTCAAGAATTTCAGCGCGCAGTGGGCTCACTCGCAAGTGGACCCCTGGATCCTGCAGGTAGTATCTCAGGGGTACAAATTGGAATTCGAGACGTCTCCCCCTCGCCGGTTCCTGAAGTCGGCTTTACCAACATCTCCCTCCGACAGGGAGGCGGTATTGGAAGCCATTCACAAGCTGTATTCCCAGCAGGTGATAATCAAGGTACCCCTCCTACAACAGGGAAAGGGGTATTATTCCACGCTGTTTGTGGTACCGAAGCCGGACGGCTCGGTGAGACCTATTTTAAATCTGAAATCATTGAACACTTACATACAAAGGTTCAAATTCAAGATGGAGTCACTCAGAGCAGTGATAGCGAACCTGGAAGAAGGGGACTATATGGTGTCTCTGGACATCAAGGATGCTTACCTCCATGTCCCAATTTGCCCTTCTCACCAAGGGTACCTCAGGTTTGTGGTACAGAACTGTCACTATCAGTTTCAGACGCTGCCGTTTGGATTGTCCACGGCACCCCGGGTCTTTACCAAGGTAATGGCCGAAATGATGATTCTTCTTCGAAGAAAAGGCGTCTTAATTATCCCTTACTTTGACGATCTCCTGATAAGGGCAAGGTCCAGGGAACAGTTAGAGGTCGGAGTAGCACTATCTCAAGTAGTACTACGACAGCACGGGTGGATTCTAAATATTCCAAAATCGCAGCTGATTCCGACGACACGTCTGCTGTTCCTAGGGATGATTCTGGACACAGTCCAGAAAAAGGTGTTTCTCCCGGAGGAGAAAGCCAGGGAGTTATCCGAGCTAGTCAGGAACCTCCTAAAACCAGGCCAAGTGTCAGTGCATCAATGCACAAGGGTCCTGGGAAAAATGGTGGCTTCTTACGAAGCGATTCCATTCGGCAGATTCCACGCAAGAACTTTTCAGTGGGATCTGCTGGACAAATGGTCCGGATCGCATCTTCAGATGCATCAGCGGATAACCCTGTCTCCAAGGACAAGGGTGTCTCTCCTGTGGTGGTTGCAGAGTGCTCATCTTCTAGAGGGCCGCAGATTCGGCATTCAGGACTGGATCCTGGTGACCACGGATGCCAGCCTGAGAGGCTGGGGAGCAGTCACACAGGGAAAAAATTTCCAGGGCTTGTGGTCAAGCATGGAAACGTCATTTCACATAAATATCCTGGAACTAAGGGCCATTTACAATGCCCTAAGTCAAGCAAGGCCTCTGCTTCAGGGTCAGCCGGTGTTGATCCAGTCGGACAACATCACGGCGGTCGCCCACGTAAACAGACAGGGCGGCACAAGAAGCAGGAGGGCAATGGCAGAAGTTGCAAGGATTCTTCGCTGGGCGGAAAATCACGTGATAGCACTGTCAGCAGTGTTCATTCCGGGAGTGGACAACTGGGAAGCAGACTTCCTCAGCAGACACGACCTCCACCCGGGGGAGTGGGGACTTCACCCAGAAGTCTTCCACATGATTGTGAACCGTTGGGAAAAACCAAAGGTGGACATGATGGCGTCCCGCCTCAACAAAAAACTAGACAGATATTGCGCCAGGTCAAGGGACCCTCAGGCAATAGCTGTGGACGCTCTGGTAACACCGTGGGTGTACCAGTCAGTGTATGTGTTCCCTCCTCTGCCTCTCATACCCAAGGTACTGAGAATCATAAGAAGGAGAGGAGTAAGGACTATACTCGTGGCTCCGGATTGGCCAAGAAGGACTTGGTACCCGGAACTTCAAGAGATGCTCACGGAGGACCCGTGGCCTCTACCTCTAAGAAAGGACCTGCTCCAGCAGGGACCCTGTCTGTTCCAAGACTTACCGCGGCTGCGTTTGACGGCATGGCGGTTGAACGCTGGATCCTGAAGGAAAAAGGCATTCCGGATGAAGTCATCCCTACCCTGATCAAAGCCAGGAAGGATGTAACCGTGCAACATTATCACCGTATTTGGCGTAAATATGTTGCGTGGTGTTAGGCCAGGAAGGCCCCTACAGAGGAATTTCAACTGGGTCGTTTCCTGCATTTCCTGCAAACAGGACTGTCTATGGGCCTAAAATTAGGGTCCATTAAGGTTCAAATTTCGGCCCTGTCGATTTTCTTCCAGAAAGAACTGGCTTCAGTTCCTGAAGTTCAGACGTTTGTCAAGGGGATACTGCATATACAGCCTCCTTTTGTGCCTCCAGTGGCACCTTGGGATCTCAATGTAGTTTTGGGGTTCCTAAAATCACATTGGTTTGAACCACTCACCACTGTGGACTTAAAATATCTCACATGGAAAGTGGTAATGCTGTTAGCCCTGGCGTCAGCCAGGCGTGTCTCAGAATTGGCGGCTTTATCCTATAAAAGCCCTTACCTAATTTTTCATACGGACAGGGCAGAATTGAGGACTCGTCCTCAATTTCTCCCTAAGGTGGTTTCAGCGTTTCACTTGAACCAACCTATTGTAGTGCCTGCGACTACTAGGGACTTGGAGGTGGGTGCTCCTGCTTCTAAGCAGACTATTGCTCGTTGGATTTGTAGTACAATTCAGCTTGCACATTCTGTGGCAGGCCTGCCACAGCCAAAATCTGTAAAAGCCCATTCCACAAGGAAAGTGGGCTCATCTTGGGCGGCTGCCCGAGGGGTCTCGGCTTTACAACTTTGCCAAGCAGCTACTTGGTCAGGGGCAAACACGTTTGCTAAATTCTACAAATTTGATACCCTGGCTGAGGAGGACCTGGAGTTCTCTCATTCGGTGCTGCAGAGTCATCCGCACTCTCCCGCCCGTTTGGGAGCTTTGGTATAATCCCCATGGTCCTTACGGAGTTCCCAGCATCCACTAGGACGTCAGAGAAAATAAGAATTTACTTACCGATAATTCTATTTCTCGTAGTCCGTAGTGGATGCTGGGCGCCCATCCCAAGTGCGGATTGTCTGCAATACTTGTACATAGTTATTGTTACAAAATCGGGTTATTATTGTTGTGAGCCATCTTTTCAGAGGCTCCTCTGTTATCATGCTGTTAACTGGGTTCAGATCACAGGTTGTACGGTGTGATTGGTGTGGCTGGTATGAGTCTTACCCGGGATTCAAAATCCTTCCTTATTGTGTACGCTCGTCCGGGCACAGTATCCTGAGGCTTGGAGGAGGGTCATAGGGGGAGGAGCCAGTGCACACCAGGTAGTCCTAAAGCTTTTACTTTTGTGCCCAGTCTCCTGCGGAGCCGCTATTCCCCATGGTCCTTACGGAGTTCCCAGCATCCACTACGGACTACGAGAAATAGAATTATCGGTAAGTAAATTCTTATTTTATGTTGTTCTTCTGTACATTTTTGTTATGATTTTTTGTTGGGATATAAACAGCTGTTTGTCTATCCCAGGAATGAAAATAAATGACTTGCTGAAGATAGAGGAAAATAAAGAATTGTGTTTCTATTCAAATTGCATGAGGCGAATGGAAAGTAATTTTGTGGTGACTTTAACATCCAAATAATTTGTCTGCCAGGTTTGTGAGTGCCCTTGGTCTTCACCCAAAAAGAGTTGTCCTAAATGCTTATATTAGTCTATAGCTACAAAGATATAGCTCTGCTTGTACTGCCCGCTATCTATGCTGATCTACTTTGCTAAGCGTGATGAGCTGGGCTGTTCACCTTCTCGTGCACACAGGGTTAATACCTCTCCATTCTCATATTGGTGAGTAATTAACTGTCCCAGACAGCGTGATGTCCCAATTGAGAATGATGAATTAATTGTGAGCTGTCTCTTGCCTCCCGTAGCAGCTGTACCAAACAGTTAAATGGCACAAATTGTATTTGTCAGCACTTGGATTAAGTTCATTTCAAGAAACATTCATCATAATTAAGAGCCAGAGGGCCGAATAAAAGCCACGAATGCATGACGGGACCTCGGTTGGGACCTGACCCGTGTTGGGTGGCCTCTTATTGGAGCATGGTCTTGTGCGGTGGTAGACGGCTTCATGTCATCAGCAGAGTAATGTGATACGCAATTACTTTCCTGCCTAGTTCCACACAGGGGGGAAAAATCATGTCTTGCTTATCTTCTTTTTTTTTTTTTTTTTTGCTAGAATTATACAGCAAAACCTAAATGGGGATATATTACCAGAAACAACCACCACACCTCTTTATTGTCCTGTTTAATTTAACTGACCAATTATCTGTCATTAGAAACAGTGTTGTATTTTACTTCTACATACTTATGCTCATTTGCCTCCCTGTACTTTCCTTATTATCTAGATATCTCACCTGTGTCGCTAACTCATTGGGCATTCTCATGCACCCAGATACGTCTTGAGGACAGGGACTGCAGAAATCTCTGCTTATACAGTAATACTGTCTCTGCTCAGTACCCTCAAACAAAACACAGGGCCTTATTCAGGTTTGTTTCAAACCAAAAAAGTTAGCAATTGGGCAAAACCATGTTGCACTGCAGTGGGGGCAGATGTAATGTGCAGAGATTTGGGTGGGGTCTGTTCAAACTGAAATCTAAATTACAGTGTAGACATTAAGCAGCCAGTATTTACCATGCACAGAAACAATATAACCCACCTAAATCTAAATCTTTCTGTACATTATACATCTGCCCCACCTGCAGTGCAACATGGTTTTGCCCAATTGCTAACTTTTTTGGTTTGCTAACAAACCTGAATAACCACCACAATACGGCAAGCTGCGGATGCCTGGAGCTAGTGTGAGTGAGCTGCAGGTCCCATTCAGCTCCTCTAAAATTGGGCATCTTTTTTTGCTGAAACTGCATTCTTGTATGAAACACAAATCTTAATCGCAACACTATGGGGGTAATTCCAAGTTGATCGCAGCAGGATTTTTGATAGCAATTGGGCAAAACCATGTGCACTGCAGGGGAGGCAGATATAACATGTGCAGAGAGAGTTAGATTTGGGTGGGGTGTGTTCAATCTGCAATCTAATTTGCAGTGTAAAAATAAAGCAGCCAGTATTTATCCTGCACAGAAATAAAATAACCCACCCAAATCTAACTCTTTCTGCACATGTTATATCTGCCTCCCCTGCAGTGCACATGGTTTTGCCCAATTGCTATCAAAAATCCTTCTGCAATCAACTTGGAATTACCCCCTATGTGGCTAGCACACAACAGGAAACGGTGCTAATTAATTTAATATGCAACACTTAAATCTGTGCGTGAGTCTGTATGTGGGGCACTTCAGAACTATTGCAAAAAACAGTGTCGGTTGCATCGTAGCACTTCGTATACAGATTCAGAGACCCAGTTGCACACAGATATACAAGTGTTATGTATCAAATTAATTAGGACAGTCTCTGCTAGTAGAATCTCATGGGACCTGGCATGAAGGGCTGTTTGGTGCGACTGCAGCAAAAATATGAGAGAGCATCTGTAATTTTAAAAAGCGAATGTAAAAGTGCAAGTTCATCAGCACTCTTCTTCTTCATTGTGGGAACAATTACACATTAACATACTGTATTACCTAAAATTGGTTTACATTAAAATATTGTTGCCTTTTTAGTACTTGTAAATACAAAATTGGTGTTCATACATTGTCTACACTAAGGCATTAAGGGTTATCATCCAGTCCATCATTGAACCAAAATTCATGAGTCTATTAGTTTACTGTGAACCAGCAATATCACTGAATGCACCCTATAAGTTAATTTATGAACTGTGCATCACTGACCGTGCAGCTTATATATTTATTAGAAAGCAGTGGCATCACTGAAAATACCCATTACCAATGGCCTGGGAATCAGTGATACCATAGCAATTATTGTACAAAGCAGTAACACCCAATCAGTGACACCCTAATGGATCTGGTACATTTATTGACTGCATCCACAGTGTGCAATCAACAGTTGTGTTTTTGCCAGCACTTTTTCTGCAGTTTTCAGTGCTGAGACAGTCATGTAATGTAATATAAAGTGTGTATCCTGTCAGCGGTTTATATTCCCTTACCAGTCCACCTTCCTCAACTAGGAGCACTGTGGACATCCTGTTGGAGTTCTCATCCCTGTTGGTGCTGAACCAGATCTTTTCAACACAATAATGATGTTTGAGAATGTAAAAAAAAACCCAGTACTGTTAATTTATAATACTTGTGGTAACTGGACCAAGCCAGAGCTCAATGCAGTCGGGTTCCAATGTATAGATCATAGGTCTTCAACCTGTGGCCCTCCAGCTGCTGCGGAACTACACATCCCAGCATGCCCTGCCTCAGTTTTACCATGCCTTAATAGCAAAACTGTGGCAGGGCATGGTGGGATGTGTAGTTCCGCAGCAGCTGGAGGGCCACAGGTTGAAGACCCATGGTATAGATAGACAGTGATTAGGTTGACACCATATGGATGACAGTCCTAAGGTCAACACATGTAATTTAGGGTTTTTGTCATGCTTTTACAACTTGTGCCTCATTTACAATCCATGTCACAATATATTACCTTTAGTAACCTGTGGCGTGTGGAGCGAGCCACGGACCCCGAAGCGTGGCGATCAAAGCAAGGCCGTGAGGGGACGCATTTCAACAAATGTGGGTAAAACATGTATTAAAACACAAAATAACACAACCTTTTGACCCTGTCGCACATATGGGGTCGACCTAATTACTATCTTTTAACTGTCTAACTTCTATACCACACTCATTGCAATCAGTGCCTGCAATCTACAGTGGAGAGCTAAGGAGTGAGTGCTCCAGAGCTGTGGGGGTCTTTGACAGTCTCCCTAATTAAGTATAGTGTGGATTGCATGATTAATCCTGTAAGGCCTTATACTGTACTTGGACGGAACATTCTAGTCCATTTCTCACCAATATTAATGCAGATCCCAGTGAAGAATAATGTATGTCCTTATCCTGCAGATGGCAGTGTAGGTATTGCTGTCCATAAAGAGGTTTAAGTCTGAGTTTGGATGTTCTCCAGAGATATAAACATCTTATAATTCAGGGCACTAGTTGGAACAGATTGTATTGTTCAATTATATTTATTTTTACACAAGATTTAAAAAGGAAATAAATTGTATTTGATGATCTTTCTCCTTTTAAGGCAGTTTGGTCTAGCAAATCATTCACTTGCTAGTAGAGGTGTTTTTAGATCATTTGGCGAGAGAATGAAAATGGCTGAGAAACTGATTGGCTTTTCTGTGTCTCACACTGGATGTCATTAAATAAGGAATGCTGGGAAATTGCAGGAAATCTTGAATCATATTTTGTTAGTCAGCCTGAACCTGCAGCACATTTAACACTCTGCATGCCACTTTCAGTAGCCTATTCTGTGTTCAGATGCTTTGCAGTAAGACTTCTCAGGGGTTTAGTTTAATTATATATTTGAAATAAATTGTTTCATTACACCTTGTTCAAGTTTAGCCATTTTATAGGCAAGTCAGTATAGTTAAGGCAGTTACCAGCATAACATCATTGTCTCATTAATTGTTCATGTATTTTCCACATGTACTGGCGGCATTTTCAGATGTCAGGATCCCGGCGTCAGTATTGCGACCGCCGGTCACATAAACGCCTCCAGTATATACAAGCTATTGCCATTTAGCATTAGTGAAAGCTCACAGCTACACAGCACCACCCCATTACAGGTGTTTTTTCCACGCTGCCCTTTAATACTTCACCAGTGTCGGACTGGGACATACAGGGTCCACCAGGAGGATGCAGTGGTAGGTGCCCATGCTAGGGGTGTGGCGAGTCTGCAGAGGGGGTGTGGCCTGCAACATCATTGGTTTGACAAACCATTAGAGAGTGCAACGTCTGGGCCTATTCAAAATATTCAACGTCTGGGCCTTTTCAAAAATATATACAGTAAATTCAGCTGCTGCATGCATGATAATGTACCAGATTAATAACAGCAATGCACTGTAGAAAATACATCATAGTCCAGTATAAGGTAACATATGTATAATGTATAATTCAAGTTCACAGTCTGGAACCTGATCCCTAGAGCATGATGTGGGCTCCTAGAGCACGAGGTGGGCCCCCAGGCAGTGGGGCCCACCGGTGGTTTCCCCTGTTCCCCTGTGGGCCAGTCCAAGCCTGTACTTCACTATTATTTCAACTCGGATGTAAATTGAAGACTCTGATCCAATTTAGAACTAAACCCCCAAAACTGACAAGCATGGTATTTTATCAAGGTATTTGATCAAGCATGATAATGATAAGAATACAGTAAATGAGTATAGGTTTAGTTCTACTGTTTTTGGTTTGGTCTTGTTCATTTGTTCCAAATTAAACAGTCCAAAACGTACTTTCTATCAGACAATTTCTATCAGACAAAATGGACTATAGAATATAATGTGTGTGTGTGTGGTAGAAAATTATGGGTCAGGAACTAATGCTTTTTATAGTGCTGTGTAATATGTTCGCCTCTATATAACTAGTAATGAAAATAAAAATAAAATGCTAGTCCACAAGCTTCTATGGGGTACGGACTATATATCTCATTATTTGTGCCCCCCTTAACCGAGTTGTGAGACAAAGGAAAAAAGAGATTTGAAACTGGAAAATTTTCTTAGAACAATATTTAGCATCAATCCTTTTTATTGAATGCTGTCTCCTGAGTTTAGACAACTAAAGCCAATGTCTTTTTGGTGAAGGGCAAAGCAGATCATTGATTGCTTCATACGCTTCATTCTTCGGGGTACCATCCGATATGTTTCTGTGTGTATTACACCAATATCTTTTCTGATTAGCAGTTAGATGAATAGGTTTGTGTGTCCAATTGTTCTAGCATGTCTATGTGAAATTGATCGGGATGCTTTTATCAGCTGCTTTCATCTCTTTATCTCCCTTGTTTCACTTATTCTCTCACCTGCCAAGCTTGAAATAACATCATTATACAGAGGAAGGGGGGTTCACTCTGCTTCATGTCGGCTGACACAGCCTGCGCCCAGAACAGCTCTGTTGAGTTATGGCAGGATGATACAGTCTGCATCCTGCTGTTGTGTGAGTGCTGTTTGCACTAAATATCATTATACACTGGCGCTGCACAAGTGAAAAGTAACATTTTGTTTTTATTCCTCACTGCAGTACAATACTTCTCTAGCTGGAAATAAACCAATACTTTAGTCATTTTCTGTATCTCCTGACATAAAAATGTAGTATGTGGGATTTAACCACTTAACTGGCATTGTCACTTCACATGGGACTGCTCTGCCCCACTGTGTCTCCCAGTTTTTGACAAGGAGATCCGTTCTGCAGATGTGCATTATATAATATGCATTTCTAAGCATGAATGGGTACAAGCTTTTTTCCAACAGTGGGGTGGAGCCTATCTACAGGGTCACTATCAATGACTTGTATGTAGCCTAGGTAATGCCAGCAACATACAGACTGGTGCTAGTAAGTCAGTTGTTAAACATTGGTTATCAGTAATAGGCCACCAGTAAGAGTGTTAGGGTCTCCTGCCCTGTGCTGCCACGTCGTCATGGCAACCGGGAGACAAGTGCTAGTGGAGTAACCTGAGCGCAGCTGATACTCCGGTTCGGGTCTTTTGCTGTGCAGTGGTTATAGGCTCTGTGCACGGCAGGGGATCCGGTGCTGGTTTTTGTGCTCACAGTCTGTGAGGTCTGAGTGGGGCGTGGACAGCACCTGCTTTATAAGGCCTCTTTTCAGGGTAAGCAGATGCTGCTGAATCTTTGTTGGTTAGTCAGTTCATGAAAGTTAGCCAGTACTGTGTAGCTTTGTATTTGTTTGTTGCTTACTGCAAATAGGCCTGGGGATTTGGTATTACACTCTGCCAATCCAGACCTAGCAGTAAGACTGGAGTCAGTCGTTTAGCTTGCTGGGGTTCTGTTACTACTCTGTGAACTTAGCAAGTTTGCAGCTGTATTCTAAGACTTGCCTGTCTAATCCTGTCTCACTGTGCTAGGTGTCGGGGGTCAGTTTAGTGGCAGTAAGCTAAAACCTGTGCACTGCAAGTGAGAATTAGGATTGTGGAGATTCTCCTTGTGTCTATCATTCCATCTCTGACCAAGGAGTTTACTGCCACACCCGTTGGTAACCCTTTAGGGTTTTGCTGTTGCCCTTAGCAACAGCATTTCGGGTTCTCTACGTATTAAAACACAACATCTTGCTTTTCCATCTGAGCAGTTCTAATACAAGGGAGATACCCAGTTCCTTAGCCTCTGGGCTTCTCTGTTCACTTTGTGTGTATTTTGTTACCCTATCACCTTCTGTGTACATTATGTCATATCCCCCAGTTTGTCTGTGAGTCCATCTGTTTTGCATAACAGTTCAAACACCAGTACTTTCCTGCAGGCACTGGTGTGCATAACAAAGAGTTAACATGCACAGAATGTAATATACATATATATAGTCAGCCTTGAGTCTGAACCTGAACTGTTGGTCTTGACAAAGGTCCAGATAGGACCGAAACGTCGACATATTCATGAGATGCTACCTTCTGTGATAAAGTACTTGTGCTTTACAATAAAATTGTGATGGTGAAATAGTGGGGAGTGCCTATACCTATATCCGTTTGTTAATTGGCCTTACAAGCCTTTATGGAACACCGCCAGATGTAACACACATATATATAATTCAAAGTAACAACACATACAGTAGGGGTAAATTCAATTAGATATGACATTGTCACATCCGTGAGTAAGTGGCTATATGCCGTGCCTTGAGCCAGACTACAGGGGCTATTGGGACTAAGGTGAATTGGGTTAACTAAGGGGGTAATTCTGAGTTGATCGCAGCAGCAAGTTTGTTAGCAATTGGGCAAAACCATGTGCACTGCAGGGGGGACAGATATAACATTTGCAGAGAGAGTTAGATTTGGGTGGGTTATTTTGTTTCTGTGCAGAGTAAATACTGGCTGCTTTATTTTTAGAAAAAAACTATAGATACTATAATAGGGAGCGCAAACATATGATATCTTAAAAACAATTTATTAATAAAACAGCATATATTTGACCATAGAATGACTGCTGCAGAGCCAATTAGTAATTAGACAAGAGCAATTTGATTATACCAAACAATGTTGGATAGACACATGTAAAAATGGTCCCCTATTAATTATGATGCTGGGAATCCAATATATCAAATGATAAGATGGTGTATATTTATCGTTCCTTAATATCCCAACAAAAATTTCGTCAGCTGTGTCCCTGTTGTTGCAAGTAATTAGCAGCGATGTTCAAAATTGCCTCATTAATATAATTTTGATGTGATAGCACACACACAGAAGGTTTGCAACTGTGATTGATTAACAGTTCCTTAGCAACGTAATTTTGACATCACTACGCCGTATATGAGATGATGTAAGTTTCTCACCAGATTGCAGTGTGAAAAAGCCGTATCCTATGGCATAAGGATGTAGCGGCTATGCGGCAGTGGATGTTAACGTTGGTGCCGGGTCCTATGGAACGAGGACCGCCCGGCACTGGAGCAGAGTGCAGTGTGAAAAAGCCGTATCCTATGGCACAAGGATGTAGCGGCAGTGCGGCAGTGGATGTTAACGTTGGTGCCGGGTCCTATGAAACGAGGACCGCCCGGCACTGGAGCTGGATAGACAGCCAAGTTGGAGTATAGAAATGAGGCAAACCTTAGGGACACGGAGTAATCACTCGTGCTGCTGAATATAGACGTCCTGGGATCAATATTGATCTTGCGGCTCAGCAGTATCGTGGTCAGAATCCTTGACGCGTTTCTCCGGCTTAAATCATGCCGGTTTCCTCAGAAGGTATAACTGGTGATCAGTTCAATGTGGTATATAACAGAACATCAGCCAATCAATGTTCAGTATAATTAAACACCTGATCTATAACAGGTGTAGGTATCATGCTGTTCAATCAGTATGGTCTCTAACAGGTATATTGTCATGACTATTTATACATACATTCGCTTGATTGAATATATATTATACATAACAATATAACATTTTTCTTACATATAAAAGGCAATAAATTGCTCATAATCAATTAATGGCATCGCGGAAAATATATTTGTTTAAAAAGAAAAAGAGAAAAGGGAAACTCTTTAATTATCAGCTCTATACTAAAATACATATATGTTTTTCAGACCAACGTATTACAGAGTTGTCAGTGGCACACAACACTAATCGTCAGGTTTACCAACTGCAACATCCTGGGTTCAAACCTCACTAGTCTCAGACTAATAATTTTAATCTGTTAATTTTTATTTTTATTTCTATTCAATTAACCTTTATTAAACAAGAATATATTGGTCATCATGTGTATATCTATATACAATTTACTAATTCCTTAGAGTAATCAATAAATTATCGGCATTAACCAAAATTCCCATCGCCCGAGGGGGATGAGAGGGCTGGACAGTGTCACAAAAGTATGATAATTCTTAAATCAGTGTTCCAAGGTGTATCGTTAGGGATCCCTATAACAAGAGGACATATACATAGAAAAGACCTCAAAGGGTTATATCACTAAGTGATGTAGTGCACCTCCATATTTATTTCCAAAAATAGGGTCACTTAATCTAACCAATATAAATGAAGTGGGAACTCGATATAGACAGACATTAGACATTGTTCATTTCAATACAGTCATTAAGACCATTTGGAAATAGAGTGCCCAAAGAGAATATCCAAAAAGCTTCTCGTTTGCAAAGGAGATTATATCTATCGCCTCCTCTGATAGTGGCCTCAATATGTTCTACACCCTGTATTTTAATGTTCTCAATGTTACCTTTATGCTTAGTAATTACATGTCTGACTAAACTATGCTGGCTAGTACCCCTCAGTATATTATTCTTGTGTTCTAAGAACCGCAACCGTAGTGCTCGTGTGGTTCGACCCACATATTGGATCCCACAAGCACAGTTAATCACATAAATAACATAATTGGTTTGACAATTAATGTTACCTACTACTTTAAACTGAGTCCCATAAGTATATGAATAAATTAATTTTACTTTATCCAACATAAATTGACAAGTAATACACCTACTTCTCCTGCATTTATAGCATCCATTTGTTTTTTGTTCTCCACACTTATGTAACCAAGTTTTTTTCTGCTTGGTATCTATTATATCAGTATGAGATGGTTTAAAATGACTTGGAGCTAAAAGAGTTTGTAGATTTGACGCTTTTTTATATGTAACACACGGTTTGTCGTCCAGAAATGTCGAGAGTAATCTATCTGTTTTTAAAATAGGGTAATTTTTATTAATTATGTTGCGTAGTTCTCCTGAACACATATTATACTTAGAGATAAATCTAGGTTGTTGTGTGTCAATACATGATTGTTTAATCACTGGTTTGGGTACCAATAGTGATCCTCTTTCTCTAGAGCGTGTATCATTTAAAGCTTTCTCGATCAATGTCATTGGATATCCCTGGTCTCTAAAGGCAGTGGTAAGTTCCGCAGCTTGTGCTTCGAACTGCTCTGATTGGGAACAATTACGGAGTACTCTTAAAAATTGACTTTTCGGTATATTATTTACCCACGGACGAAAATTGCAGCTATGGTAGTTAAGAAAATTGTTGGTGTCCACCTCTTTGTGATATGTTGACGTAACCAATATATTATCCTTAATACTAATATCGATATCCAAAAAACTAATATGTGAGGTGTGCGCAGTGCTGGTGAACCGTAAACCATAATTATTAGAATTAAGATGTGATACAAAGGAAGAAGTGGATAATAAATCACCATCCCAAATAAAAAACAGGTCGTCGATGTAGCGACCATAAAGTACCAGGTTCGCCCCATAGGGACCTCCCCATATAAGGGAGTCCTCAAGGCGACCCATAAAAAGGTTGGCGAAACTAGGGGCGAACCTGGCACCCATCGCCACACCGAGGACCTGTAGAAAAAATTGACCATCAAAAGTGAAATAATTGTGGGATAACATAAACTGAATAGCTTGAATAATAAATTGACAAAGGGAACCATCTATACAATCGTCAGATTCTAAATAAGTTTCTACCACCTCCAAACCCTTTTGATGTGAAATATTACTATATAGTGACTCTACGTCACACGTTAGAAAAATGTATTCTTTTTTCCATTTGACGTCTTTAATCATATTCAAAAATTGAGTAGAATCTCTAATGTATGATTTCAAATTCCGAACGTGAGGTTGTAAAAAAGAATCGACAAAGGCCGATAAATTGGAAGTGAGGGACCCAACACCAGAAATAATAGGTCTCCCAGGGGGTGCGTGTAAGGACTTGTGTATCTTGGGAAGGTGATAATATGTGGGGATAACAGGAAACTTTATAAATAAAAATGTATGTTGATCTTTAGATATGATTCCTTTCAGCAATGCAGTATCTAGAAACCTTTTTAACTCTACTTGATAGTTAGTAGTAGGATCTGACTTTAGTGTTGTATAAAATTTAGGATTTTTTAATTGCCTATATGCTTCTACACAGTAATCACTACGATCCTGTATTACGGTACCTCCCCCCTTGTCTGCCGCTTTTATGATGATACTCTTATCACTAGTGAGGCTCCTGAGTGCTGTTCTTTCTCTCGGATGTAGATTATCCCTCTTGTGTAATTTGGACTTGGAGGTAGCACATAATGCTTCAAAGTCCTTTAATGTGAGGTTATAGAAGGCCTCTATATTGCCGCTCATATGTTGTAAAGGATAAAATTCTGATTTTTTTCTAAAGGGCGAATCTCTCTCCTTATTTCTATCTAGGTCAAATATTTTGATGTTGGTGTCTTCTACATTACCACTCTCTTTGCCTAATTCCAATAATATCTTTAGTCCAATTTCATCATTATGATCCAATATGATCGGAATACCTATCTCATTGTGTTTTTTGAGATCCTTCTGTATGAAATAACGCTTCCTACATAAATCTCTCGTATAACGATTTAATTCCACAAAGAGATCGAAAAGATCCGGTTTCTGGGTTGGAGCAAATTTGAGACCTTTAGATATAATAGCCTTCTCACTTTCAGTAAGAACACGGGAAGACAGATTAAATAGCCCCTTTTCCCTCAAGCACTTCTTGCGCTCTTGGAGGCGTTTCCTTCTGCCTCCTCTGATTCCTCTAGTTCTAATTCTTTTCTCTTTGGAGATTCTATTTGGAGTGTTTGGAACCTGTTTTTGTGTTTCCATATAGGGTAAACCTCTTGTTCTAAAAAATGACCTGAGTTGGATTTTTTGGGAATTTGTTGGATCTTAGGTCTTGCTCCCTCACTATTTATATGGTTATGTGTATTAACACCACCATGTTGGTATTTTGGAGGGGAGTTCACTGCTACTATCCTGCTCTTTATCCCGTTTCTCTGTGGTTGAAAGTCATTATTAATATTCCTTTTCGATTTGTAATTACTTCTATAGGACTGTTGTGTGTTTTTATTCTGATAAGCACCACGAGATCTGGATCTGCTATTTGATCCCGATCTAGTGGATGCATTTCTGGGTCTATATCCCTCCATTCTAGAGGACCTATTATAGGTCCTTACTTGCCCTTGTTTGTAATCAAACTGATCTCTCTGGAATTTTTTATTTTTAGACGTTATTAATAGTGATATAACCCTTTGAGGTCTTTTCTATGTATATGTCCTCTTGTTATAGGGATCCCTAACGATACACCTTGGAACACTGATTTAAGAATTATCATACTTTTGTGACACTGTCCAGCCCTCTCATCCCCCTCGGGCGATGGGAATTTTGGTTAATGCCGATAATTTATTGATTACTCTAAGGAATTAGTAAATTGTATATAGATATACACATGATGACCAATATATTCTTGTTTAATAAAGGTTAATTGAATAGAAATAAAAATAAAAATTAACAGATTAAAATTATTAGTCTGAGACTAGTGAGGTTTGAACCCAGGATGTTGCAGTTGGTAAACCTGACGATTAGTGTTGTGTGCCACTGACAACTCTGTAATACGTTGGTCTGAAAAACATATATGTATTTTAGTATAGAGCTGATCATTAAAGAGTTTCCCTTTTCTCTTTTTCTTTTTAAACAAATATATTTTCCGCGATGCCATTAATTGATTATGAGCAATTTATTGCCTTTTATATGTAAGAAAAATGTTATATTGTTATGTATAATATATATTCAATCAAGCGAATGTATGTATAAATAGTCATGACAATATACCTGTTAGAGACCATACTGATTGAACAGCATGATACCTACACCTGTTATAGATCAGGTGTTTAATTATACTGAACATTGATTGGCTGATGTTCTGTTATATACCACATTGAACTGATCACCAGTTATACCTTCTGAGGAAACCGGCATGATTTAAGCCGGAGAAACGCGTCAAGGATTCTGACCACGATACTGCTGAGCCGCAAGATCAATATTGATCCCAGGACGTCTATATTCAGCAGCACGAGTGATTACTCCGTGTCCCTAAGGTTTGCCTCATTTCTATACTCCAACTTGGCTGTCTATCCAGCTCCAGTGCCGGGCGGTCCTCGTTTCATAGGACCCGGCACCAACGTTAACATCCACTGCCGCACTGCCGCTACATCCTTGTGCCATAGGATACGGCTTTTTCACACTGCACTCTGCTCCAGTGCCGGGCGGTCCTCGTTCCATAGGACCCGGCACCAACGTTAACATCCACTGCCGCATAGCCGCTACATCCTTATGCCATAGGATACGGCTTTTTCACACTGCAATCTGGTGAGAAACTTACATCATCTCATATACGGCGTAGTGATGTCAAAATTACGTTGCTAAGGAACTGTTAATCAATCACAGTTGCAAACCTTCTGTGTGTGTGCTATCACATCAAAATTATATTAATGAGGCAATTTTGAACATCGCTGCTAATTACTTGCAACAACAGGGACACAGCTGACGAAATTTTTGTTGGGATATTAAGGAACGATAAATATACACCATCTTATCATTTGATATATTGGATTCCCAGCATCATAATTAATAGGGGACCATTTTTACATGTGTCTATCCAACATTGTTTGGTATAATCAAATTGCTCTTGTCTAATTACTAATTGGCTCTGCAGCAGTCATTCTATGGTCAAATATATGCTGTTTTATTAATAAATTGTTTTTAAGATATCATATGTTTGCGCTCCCTATTATAGTATCTATAGTTTTTTTCTAGTGTTTATCAGGTACAACAGAATACCTTGTGAGAGCTCCAATTATCTAAAACTGTTAAAGTGGTTTTTAATTATTTCTATAAGCGCCTGTATTTAATTCCTGATAGGAATTATCTTTTTTGCTTTATTTTTACACTGCAATTTAGATTTCAGTTTGAATACACCCCACCCAAATCTAACTCTCTCTGCACATGTTATATCTGTCCCCCTGCAGTGCACATGGTTTTTCCCAACTACTAACAAAATTGCTGCTGCGATCAACTCAGAATTAGGCCCTAAATGTAGAATGAAGCTGAAAATCTGTTAGTATTGTACCACAGGTGTTTGATGAACTTATTCCATGGATGAGGTACGTCCTAACATGGAAGATAGAAAAATAATATTTTGACAGGTGGTTTTTCTCAATTGTATGAACCATACATGCATTTCCCCCACTTGTATATATTATAGTATATTCATTGTTAGTCTGACTGTGATAACCTGATTACTGACCATTGGCTTTCTTATTGGTTACAGTACAGAGACAGAATTGTACAGGGTGAGGCAAAGAAACCTCCCCGATTTGAAAGGTTATCCTAAAAGGCATGGTAAGTGCTATTCAGAATGTTAGTGCATAATCTAAAAGTGCATTGGAATATAGTTTATTTTCAGTGGGTTTTGAATATGATATTGTCCAGATGGTGGCCATCACTCATGATACACATTTGTATTTCATGGCGGGTCATTTCTGGCGTTATCGCTGCAATTTATTACATGAAAGGCCTCTACACAACTAACAGGGCCATCTCAGAGCTGAGGTCTACAAACATCGACCAAGAACCGTTAATCAACTGAAGGCTGCTATACGTCAAGAAATGACTATATCATATTCAAAACCTATTAAAACTGTATTCCATGTATTCCATGCACTTTTATATTATGAACTAAAATTTGTGATAGCATTTACCATACCTTTTTTGTTAACCTTTCAAATCTGGGAGGTTTTTTTGTTTCCTCACTCTATATAAACGTATTGCTAATGAAAAGTAGTAAATAATGCTTGATTAGGTTTTGTGCTCTTATAGGAAAAGATTTTAATACACCATGAAGTCTATTTGCCATAAATAACACTTTCACATCATGGTGTACGATAAGGTGACCTCAGAGCCTGATTCAGAGATGGAGGAAAATTCAGCTGCAAGAGCAATTTTTTTTCTTTCTCTGCAACCCAACTGCAGATATAAGCAAGTGAAGCTGCCACCCAGAAATGAAAAGAGACGCCCACTGAAGCTACCCCAACTCATTCGCAATAGCATACACATACAAAGCCTATACGAAAGAACAAGGAACATCAGACTGAAGGGTAGAGCTACTGTATGTCTATGCAGACTGTACACGGCAGTAGTCATGCAGCTGCCATGTTTTTGTTTGTTTTTTGTTTTTTTGTACATTAAGGTACGCAGCTGAAGTCAGATACATACCCCAAAAATGGCCATGACACACCTGCGATTTTTCAACCACTCCCCACTAACATGTGAAGACCCCCAAACGGTCCCCTCCTTTGAATCACTTAGTGAAGCAGTCCTCATTGCGTGCAGGTTCGCAGCGACACCTTGATGCATGCGCAATGCGAACGCAGCACATGCACAGTCTGCCAATAATCATTAAAAAGGAGCTGCACTGGGCTGAGGGCATGATTTCTTAGAAGAACCCAGAGCACAGGCTTTGCGTACTTCTAAAAAAACATCAGGCCTTCAGTCCAGTACAGCTCCTTTTTAATGCTCACTGTTAGCCCATTGCCAGTAAATGTACAGATTATACAAACAAAGTCACATTTTTGGTCATCCGTAAAATATGGCTATACAGTATGGCACTTATAAGTGACAAGTGACATGCACAACAGTTGGGTGGTCTTCAGTATGCCGACTGACGGGATCCCGGCGCACAGTATACCGGCGCCAGAATCCCGACTGCCGACATACCGACACTTTTTCTCCCTCGCGGGGGTCCACGACCCCCCTGGAGGGAGAATAAAATAGCGTGGCGCACGTAGAGTGCCACCGTGCCCACAGCATGGCGAGCGCAGTGAGCCCGCAAGGGGCTCATTTGCGATCCCCACGCTGTCGGTATGCCGGCGGTCGGTATCCCGGCACCGGTATGCTGGTCGCCGGGAGCCCGGCCGCCGGCATACCATACTACACCCCAACAGTTTTGTGGAACACACTGGTTCTTTCAAATATCTGATGCATCTTATAAAATTTCCCCAAAATATTAAACTTTACATTTTTGCAGCCAATCAGTGACACCATTAATGTGGGGGTGGAAGGCGTTTGATAACGTGTTTTAGCCGGTGAACAGTGGTTCTTGCTATTATCATCAATTGCTATATACTTGGGATTTGCTGAGTTCAGCCCCACTGGCTTATTCTTAGGAAGTCCATGGCAATTTACCAATATTTACATAGTGCTAGCAAATCCAGTTGCACTTTACAATTCCAACTTAATGTGTTTTTTAACATGATAATATATATTGTATAAAGCTACAGTTAGTCACTTTTAGTGTAAGAAAATCTTTTATTGTTTTATAGACAGCTGAAACAAATGACACATCACAAAAGATTCCAGTTGTTTGTTTGTTTGTTTGTTTTTTACAACATATCTTAACTGCTTACCGAGATGTGTGCTTCTGACAGTCACATGCACAAACATGACACTCAGAACTTTCAGCATTAAACACAACATGGAGAATTGTCAAAGCTTTTTTTTGGACTCAGGCAGGCCATTCTGTACTGATGTATACGAAGAAGTGGAGATTGATTAAGTTAAGCTGCTGTTTTTTTTTAAACAGACCAGCAAAATGTTTTCTTTATTTCTAAAGCTAGGTACAAACTTGGGGGATCGGACCGGCATATTGTTCATATCGGGCAGTGTGTATGCGCTCCCCTGCCATCATAAGACGTTTTGTGGTCGGCCCTGCTGCAGGGCCGACAGAAGACATTTTCTCTCAGTGCCATGCTGCGAAATACAGCCTGACTTCCCATGTTGCTCTTTCACCCCACTGTATCAGCAAGTGTATATGTACTTGCTGATCCAGAATACTGTCAGATCGACATGTGTACCCAGCTTTAGGAGGCAGATGTTACATTAGGGATTCTTCCAAACTTTTTTCAAGATAATGAAGTTAGTCCTTTGTGTTCTGTACATGATCTCTAAATAATCTGCTACAGTAAAGGAACCAACAATTTAGCAGTGGGTCTGATCTTTGATTAATGTATATGCAGGAGGCCATTTTAGATACAAATTCAAAAATTAAGTGTGCAAGGTATACAGAAATTATATTTTTCGTTATAAGATACAACTAGAGACGTTCCTTCTAGTGAGAGCAGGTGACAACACAAGTAATAACTGGAACAAGACATTCCTTACACTTTAACATTGAAGGACATTTCCACGCTTGGTCAATGAATACAAAGCTTCATGATTGTTTCTCCTTGATTTATTTCGACCAATGTATGGATTCAGACCCCTGAATCTTGTATAATTAATCAAAACCTACCTCATCCATAAAATTTTCCTTGATATCACTTAACATTTAATTTTTCGTCATGTCATTACTATAGGAAGCAGATATCCTGGTTTCACTCATTTCCAGCAATGTTGGAATTTGCTATGAGGCTTGATTTTTAGCTTTTGTGGACACAAAATCTTCTTGAATGCCCTCTTAAAGCTGTGGTGACAAAGGGGATACAAGATGGGGTTCACGGCTGAGTTTATCCACAGCAGCCAAAATGAGACCTCATACCAGTACTCTGGTATACAGTGCCCCCTACAGGCCGCCCTTATAATCATGAGTAATGTGTAAGGAGCCCAGCATAGCCCAAATACACAGACAATCACTGCTAAAGACTTTGCTATTTTTTTGTCTCTTGATAACCTGAAGCGTTGAGCGATTCCTTGAGAGACCATCCTCATACGTTTTTCCATGGATGGAGTGGAACCAGACTCTGTAAAGCTTCTTCTGGGTTTCCCCAGCACAGTCACTGAGCTCCCATTTAAAGAGGCTCTTTTAACTCTCTTAACTCTTTCCAGTATCTCAGCCTCTGATGATTTCAAGGTGACTTTCTCAGCATCTTCCGCTTTTGACACCTTATGTGTTGATTTCCAACATTTCATAGAGTTAGATCTGGCAGGTTCTGCTATTGCCTTCGGACTGTCGATAGTGCTTTGGCTGTGAACCTCTTGCAAAAGGTCCAGTCTGGCCCTTGTCCTCTTCTGAATGTTTAGGTAGATACAGACATTAAAGAAAGTAACACTGATAAAAGGTGTGAAGAATTCTATAGTAGAAGCAGTGATCAGGAAATACCAGTTGTAGAAGAATTCCGCAAAGCATTCTTCATCAGGAATGATGGTTTTGCCTGCAATATACTCCCATGTGATAATTGCTGGTCCATAAAGTAGGAAGGCCAAAAGCCAAACCATGGACATTTTTAGCACTGCATGCCTGCTGTTAGTTTGCTGTGCCCTGTAGCTTACCTGAAACGAACAAACAAAGTATTACCAGACATTCCAAATAGCGCTGTATTGCATGTGTGGAGCATGTATTTCTTATATACATTGAACAATGATATTTGTTGGCCAGTGTCCACAGCAACAGCATGAATCATCCTAATCCTTCATAAAGATATATGTATGCATTACTCACAGAAATTACACCTTGTTTTTTTAGAATACAGTACATTGCATTTTCAGAAAATTCCGTTAGTCTTTTTTCCCCATCTAACACTTATAAGGTGTAACCAAAAAGGGCAAAATTGCAACCAGCAGGAGTCTACATGTAGGTTTTCACAACCCAATCTACACTTGAAAACAATAAAACCTTATTTCCCCCTTCCATCTGTGTAATAAAGAACTGTGTACTGCTTAAGTCACCACTTGTGTCTGTATTGGGGAGGTAGGGCATAATGTGCTCTCCTCCATGTATGTAAAACATCACATAGTGATATTGCCTGAAGATCACCACAATAACTGCTAAGGAGCCATATTATTTGAGAGAGGGGACTATTTAAATTGTGGGCTCTCCCCATCTATATGCTGTATAATAGTATTTGTTCCATAGTCCAGGGTAATATTGTCAGGTTAGCACAGATGATCACCAGCCAATAATTACTCTGTAGGTGCCCGGGTGGAGGAGATGTACAGACCCTGCCTCCGCTCCCTGCCAATTTTATTTGTTTTTAAAAGAAACAAACCTTGGCACGAACATGTGCCACAATCACAAAATGTCGACAATCCAATATATAGTTAAGTGCACATACAGTAGTTTAGCCTGCAGTAAAAGTATAACCATGTTGACATTATTACTGTTGAAACTGTAACTTTCTGCATTTTGATGGTGGATCTTATGAATTGTCTGTATTTTATATATCCACATTTTAACCTGTCTATATATTGTCTACATTAAGTCCCTGTTAACATATTGACTTTCTACATATTGATTGTCGACATATGGTCCATGTTGACATTTGCTTTTCTACATAATGTACCTGTCAATATTATGGTGTGTACATTTTGACTTAGTGATGTATCGCACCCCTCCAAAGACTTACTGGTAGGTTCATTAGTTCTAACAGAGTGAGAAATGAGCCTAGTATGTGTACCAGTTTGGTAGGGAATACAGACTGAATGCACCAATGAGGCAGGGACTTGTGAATGATTAGAATACATTTTCTGTATAGTAACCTGTACGCACTTTATAACGTTATTGGTGATAATTTAACTTACATATTGTGAACACTGTCTCATGCTTCTTGTCTGAAAAAATGCGGATATTCAGAAGACCCTATAACTGTTTTATTGAATAAAATAAAATGAGCGCTTGATATATGAGTATGTGTATGCGCTAAACCTGTAAAAGAAAAAGATTAATAAAAATGTTTACAGCCCTTTTTGGACTAATTAAGGATTGGGTTACAGTTCAGCCAAGAAGATGAGGATACCTATCTAACCCTATCTAAATATTCGTCAGTCCGTTGATTGTTAATAACACGGGTATACTTAGGAGTGTCTTACCCCTGTGTTCTTTGCTTTGAACAACGGCTCCGGCACCCGTAGCACACGGTGCTCACTCTCCACTGCTTCTGTTATAATTACGGCTGACGGCTGACCGCTTCTGATTAGCGGCTGGCTGGCGGCTGTAATTAGCGGCTAACAGCCGTCTTGTTCCCCGTCCGTGTCACAGTATGATTTTGCAAGTTCAGTGCACAGTAAGGGCTCCTTAATACGTTATTGTTAGGAACAAAAATTAGGACACATGGTAACCGCCTGTTTTTAATTGAATTTCCGTTTTTTTTATAAAGTTTTATCCTATAAAAAGGGATTGAGGATGTCCATCAGTTATCCTAGATGAAGGGCTTATGCCTGAAACGCGTTAGATTTCGTATTAAGGAGCCCTTACTGTGCACTGAACTTGCAAAATCATACTGTGACACCGACGGGGAACAAGCCGGCTGTTAGCCGCTAATTACAGCCGCCAGCCAGCCGCTCATACCCCTTTTCCACTAGCTCAAAAAACACGGGTAAATGCACGGGGGCGCGCATTTACCCGTGTTTTTGGCAAGTGGAAAAGGGTAAACCCGGATCAAGTGACCCGTGAATCCTACCCGGCTATTTACCTGGGTAGGACACGGGAATGATCCGGGTAGGGTGTAGTGTAAACGGGAGCCGTGTCGATGCGACACGGCTCCCGTTTACACTGTATGGATGGGCAGCGCTGGGAGATCATGTGATCTCCCTGCGCCGCCCCTGCCGTGTAGCTAGAAGCGTCACCAACCCGGCATATGCCGGGTTGTGACTGCTAATGGGAAAGGGACCGAGCACGGGTCGCAGCAGGGGGCAGCTCCCGTGTCAGGCTCCCGGCTGCGACCCGTGCTCGTAGGTGTAAAAGGGGTATAAGCCGCTAATCAGCCATCTGTCAGCCATCAGCCATAATTATAACAGAAGCAGTGGAGAGTGAGCACCGTGTGCTACGGGTGCCGGAGCCGCTGTTCAAAGCAAAGAACACAGGGGTAAGACACTCCTAAGTATACCCGTGTTATTAACAATCAACGGACTGACGAATATTTAGATAGGGTTAGATAGGTATCCTCATCTTCTTGGCTGAACTGTAACCCAATCCTTAATTAGTCCAAAAAGGGCTGTAAACATTTTTATTAATCTTTTTCTTTTACAGGTTTTGCGCATACACATACTCATATATCAAGCGCTCATTTTATTTTATATTATATGAGAACCTATAACTGAGCTGCTCGCAAATCCCATTTTCAGCGCAATTTAGTACTTTATTTATAACTGTTTTATTGAACATGGATACACACAAATATGGGTGGAATTGAAATGATTGTAGCTTGTCATTTTGTTACCCCCTACCCCAAACTCCAGCTGGGAGGGAGACTGTACACTGATGGTGTAATGGTTAGCATTACTGCCTGACTGCACTGAGGTTTTGGGTTCGTTTGCCACCGTGTCCCTAACTGTGTGGTGTTTGTATATTTTCCCTGTGCGTCCGTGGATTTCCTCCGGGTACTCTGGTTTCCTCCTACACTCCAAAAATATACTGGTAGGTTAATTGGCTCCCAGCAAAAAAATGAATCTCAGTGTGTGTACATGGGCAGACTAGTGGTTCTTTTCTGCCTACAATTTCTATGATTCTATGTACATCATTTACTAGGTATTTTTCAGTCAAAACTCACCACCCTTTTATGACACCCCATACCAGATAGTGCACATTGCTCGGTTGCCAGCTCCCATGGAAACCATGTGAATGGTCTACAGATCTGGATTTACCGCAGCTATCTTCTCTAGTACAGTGTTATATAATGTATTTCATAACATTTAGTAGTGAAGCCAAGTGGAAATAAGGCAAAGGTATTGGTAACCATAGTTGTCAACTGCTCTCATTTCCAGGCTCAGTCCCACCATACATAGTTACATAGTCTGTGAGGTTGAAAAGAGGCAAAATGCCCATCGGGTCCAACCTGTATTCTGCGTTAATCTGTTCATATTATAATGCGCCTGCTGGAGTAATGGTCTTGTACCAATTGACACCTATGATTCTTACCACTCACAGATAATTTAATGTCAATATGTTAAATGCTATAGCCCTGGATACATTTTCCAGTTAGAAATTTGTCCAATCCATTTTTTAAATGCATTTACAGAGTCTGCCATTATTACCTTCTCCGGCAGGGAGTTCCAAATCTTTATTGCCCTTACGGTGAAGATCCCTTTCCTACGTTGTGTACGGAATTTTCTCTCTTCTAGCCTCAGCTAGTGCCCACGCGTCCTATACAGAGTTCTTTTAATAAACAAATCTGCTGCTAGCTCCTTGTAATGACCCTTTACATATCTGAAGATATTAATAATGTCTCCTCTTAGTCGCCTCTTTTCTAGTGTATACATATTTAATCTAGTAAGCCTTTCCTCGTACTCCAGCGACTCTAACCCTTTAAACAATTTAGTAGCTCTTCTTTGAACCCGTTCTAGTTCCCCAATATCTTTTTTATAATATGGTGCCCAGAACTGAACACAATATTCCAGGTGCGGACGTACCAATGATTTGTACAGCGGCAGGATTACATCCTCGTCCCTTGTCTCAATGCCCCGTTTAATGCACGCAAGCACTTTACTTGCCTTCTTTGCTGCAATTTGACATTGTGTACTGTTATTAAGCTTATTATCTATGAGCACCCCCAAATCGTTTTCCACCATAGTTTCATTTAGACGCCCATGTTTCCAGTTTAACTAAGTCATTCTGTAGAGACTCCACATCGCCTTCTGAATTAATTACCTTGCACAGTTTAGTATCATCTGCAAAGATTGACACTGTGCTTTGCAGGCCTATTCCTAGATCATTGATACATATATTGAACAGTATCAGGCCAAGAACGGACCCTTGCGGTATTCCGCTGACTACTGGTGCCCAGCTGGAGAACATCCCGTTGACCACTACTCGTTGTACTCTGTTATCCATCCAATTGGTTATCCATGTACAAATGTATAAATCTATATCCTAGGCCAAGTTCCCTTAATTTGTTGATCAGTCTCCTATGAGGCACTGTATCGATGAACCTGCTCCCACATCAAGGTGCAACTGCAAATTATTGCACAATGTTTAGCCCAATTGCTGTAACCCATAGTTTTATTTTTTTACTATTAAAAAGGTGTATACCATTGAGTATCATTACAAAAAACACTAGCAACTGATAACATATTACTTTAGGGGCTTGATTTTAAGTTGCACGCAGTGTCCATGACGGATGCAGTTGAGTGATTTTTTTGCTACTGCACATCCATCTAAGTTGCACAGTGGTGATTTTAGACACACGCATGCAGAAGTGTATTGAAAATGTATTTAGGCATTCCTGGGCAGTGACAGGGAGGAGGCTATTCAGACGCATGGAAATAACCTGTGTTATTGAAGTGTCGCTGTAGTGGTTGCGTACACAGATGCTTAATCACTCTCATTGGCGGCCATAGTCAGATGGAAAGTCTGCACCTACCATAGGGCTGGTACATGTTTCGATGGTGCGACCGATGGTTCTGTCTCAGTCCTTGCACATTCAGGTGCACGATTGTACACCAAGGAAAGAGCTAATACTAGCATTGGCATAAAGTCACAGACGCTACTATGGCAAAAGATGCTAAAGCAGTAGAACTGGACTCAGAAGCAGTCCCTAACTCACTTTGGGGTCTAATTACTAAGCCTTGGCTGGAGATAAAGAGGACAAAGTACCAGACAATCATCTCCTAACTGCCATATCACAGACTGGGTTTGAAAAATGACAGTTAGGAGCTGATTGTCTAGTACTTTATTTCTGTCCACTTTATCTCCATCCAAGGCTTAGTAAATAGACCCCATTATTTGGATTGTGCTAAAATAGATAATATCTGATTGTTGTCAGTGACTATCTAATCCATTAGCTATGTTTCTTTTCTGCAATGAATTTGCCAACATAGCTGCAACGTCCACTTATACCGCTTTCACATCACAAACCCTGCTTTTGAAACGGTTCTTTAAACGGTCCTTAAAACAGGTCTGAGCAGTTAAACCCCATTCACATCGCATGTTGTAACTGGTATATTACCGTTTCATTACCGTTTTGGTACCTTTCACACTGAAGCCGTTTCTCCCATAGAAAACAGTGGTTGTCATTTTAAATGGACTTTTCTGGCCCACACATTATTAATAATTATTAATTAATTATTAATAATTTGGCTAGTCGTACGATGGAACCCAGCAGCTTCAAGCATCTTTACCATGTTTTTGTAGATTACTGCATCCTTCACTGTCCCAGTGATTTGTCTACATTTCTTCATCCCCTCTGATCCTAAGCAGCTCCCTAACCTCCTCATCACTCCAATTTGCCATTTTAAACTGTATTCTGTATAATAAAAATGCTTCTTCACTCTCATGTGTTTCCTCCAGTTTATTTCCTGCTTCTGCCTGGTGACATCACACATGGAGACAGCCTATCACCTTCTGTGGTTTGGAAATACCGTTTCTGAGCCTTTCACATTGCACAATGAAACGGGTCTGAACCGTGTAGGACCCTGCTTTTTAACCGTTTTAAAATACCAGTAATCTGTAACCAGTAAATTCAAAGTGGCCCTTTCACGCTGCAGCTAGAACCGTTTTTGAAGGCTTAAAAAACGGCAATTTACCGGGTTATAGCTGCGGTATGAAAGGGGTATAAGTGTAATCTGGAATCCATGATTTACGTATATTCAACTTGTTTTTTTTTTTTTTTTTGGGGGGGGGGGGGTTAACAAGTAACAAAATATTGTTCTCCTGGTTTGTAATCATGAAACGTGATTCCCAACTCAGAATTAAGCAAGATTATTATCGAATCACACTTTCATCTGCGATAGAACAGCACAATAAGAATTAATGAGCAAACATTATACACAGCTTTGCCATCTCAGGGATTATCAAGTTTAAAGTTTTTTTGCCTAGAACTATATCACATGTAATTGGTCTGTCCTTTTATGTTTCAGTATGTTCTTTCGTGCATGGTGAAGAATTTTTGCGATTTAAAGAAAAATTATAGAACGTATGATTGATAATTTACTAAGAATAGAACAAACAGACATTCTTCCTAAAAGCCATGTTGGCTCATTTAAATAGCACCTTTTAGCATGTGTTAGATATGCAGACTTAGCAGGGATGCACTTAGCTCTTGTTTGTTCAAAAATCTAAGTGTTTAAAGGGGTGTTTTATCTTCCGATTACTTTACATGCTTGTGTATACCCTCCTCCAAGTTTTGCTAATTAGATTTTTCTTTCTAGATTCCTTTTATGGATTTTAACCATGTATTTAAGTGAGGTCTGGGATACAATGCACTGTTGTGCTTTCTGCTTTGGAATGTACTTTTTCAGTGCATTAAGGCTGGGATTTAACACTTGCACAACGTAATCTTAGGAAGAGGCATTGTTTTCATTACTGGTTGAATTCAGACAGGGACATTGACAGATTTGAATAACTACTGTAGGTACTCTAAAATCAAGACTAATTCATGCTAAGGGGCTCATATATCAATAATTGCATTTGAAGTGCGATCTGGGTGTGATATTAGCACCCAAAATCACATTGCAATATGCGTTTATACCTCTGGAATCTATACTTAGAATAAAGTTGTAATAGTTGTGCCTGTACATAGAATTTTTTTTGAGAAATGTACTCCTTGGGATGGGACTGTGTATGAACTATGGAGGCAAAACATTTTTTACCAGAATTTTTGTCTGTCTGTTCATTCCGCTATCACACAAAAACTAAGGGATGAATTTGGATGGCGGTTTTACTGTTGTATAGCTTAGTCCCTAGAAAGAAACTGAGGTATGTATTACTTCAATGTGGCATCAGGGAGAGGAGCAATAAAGGAAAAACCAGGCGACTGACACTCGGCACATGCAGTGTGCAGGCTCCTCAAGCCAAAAATGACTATTTCTAAATATAATTTTTTTGGGGACAAATATACTTCTAGGGACTAGTTATGACCTATGGAGTTAAAAAAAAAATGTTTTCATTAGAAAGTGCACGGGCTCCACAAGTCCAAAATCACTATGTATATAAATATATATATATAGAATATATTGCACCATCCAAACACTAATATATGTATGCATATAGAAATACATTATTTATATATTTATATATATATATATATATATATATATATATACAAAAAAAACCTCTTTCTGCGCTGACTGAAAATAGAGTAATAGGATAGAGATCACATTCAATAATTAGGATCGGCTGCCTTATTACACTAGGTTCCCTGTTATGAGGAACCAAAAAACAAATATGTAGTATTAGTGTAATTGGCGCCTTGGGGTTGTTATAACACCCCTATATTTGTGACAGAATGACCTAATGTCAAATAAAATCTTGTTTAGGAAAACAAACAATATGTTCCAATACGCAAAATTTATTAAAATTTATAAAAGATCATCTGATACTGTATTGATATAACTGTCCTATAGGGTTATCAAATTTGTTGTGATCTGACCTCCAACTTACAATCCTTGAAGGAGGAGTTCGCAAAATAAATATTTGTACATCTGCTCTCATGTGGACCACCACTGGATGTTAGTGGTGGTTGAAATGTTTTATGGACAGCTATATCAATACAGTATCAGATGATCTTTTATAAATTTTAATAAATTTTGCGTATTGGAACATATTGTTTGTTTTCCTAAACAAGATTTTATTAGGTCATTCTGTCACAAAAATAGGGGTGTTATAACAACCCCAAGGCACCAATTACAGTAAAACTACATACAATATATATATATATATATATATATATATATATATACTTTTATATATTGTATCAAAATCTATTTTGCCGAAAAATCTGGCTATAAATCACTAATCAGGCAACAAACACAGAAACACAATAAAGTGACCCCCTGGCGCTAATTGATAATTTATAATTAATACGTGTATATGTACTATAGCGTTTTTTCTCAAAATTCGTTTGAAGAAATCTACAAGCAGCTCACTGTAAATAGGGGGACTTCTCTGCCACCTTACCACAATGCACTCAAAAAAAAAAGAAGGAACAGACAGCGCTAGTAGATTTCTTATTAAAATACTTTTATTTTTATTTTTCTGAGCTTTTATGAATAGCTCCTTTTCTTACCTATAAATCTAATTTCACATTAAAGAATTTTATTTATATACAGTTTTCTAAAAGTCTGGCAAACATAAAAAGCAATAATAACACATTAATAGTACAATACAATGCTCTGCTCTGTGCGGTAGGTTCTTTGATACACCCCTAGAATAAACAGTTAGATGCAAATAAATCACACTGTTTCCTTTCAATATCACAAGGTCTCCAGCCTCAGGATTGATACAAGATTACTCACTCAGCCTGAGCTGGAAACTTTATGTTCTTAGCTAGAGAATTTGTTTTATTTTATTTTATTACTCTGCTCTGGTTGCTATTAGAAATTCCGGCAATGTATCAAAGAACCTACCGCACAGAGCAGAGCATTGTATTGTACTATTAATGTGTTATTATTGCTTTTTATGTTTGCCAGACTTTTAGAAAACTATATATAAATAAAATTCTTTAATGTGAAATTAGATTTATAGGTAAGAAAAGGAGCTATTCATAAAAGATAATAAAAATAAAAGTATTTTAATAAGAAATCTACTAGCGCTGTCTGTTCCTTCTTTTTTTTTAGTGCACTAATCAGGCAGCTTATCTTGACTCATGAAGTTGCAGTATACATGACAATCCAGTAGATGGCGCACCAAGACAAATGCTACATATCATAGAGTCGCTGGTCATGTTGCTTGCAACCTTTCAATGTTACTATAGGTTTAGAAATAATGGATTTGGGTTCTACAATATAATATTTGTTTGACTAAAGTGAACTTAGACTGAACTATGAGATTGATTGCACATTCAATTGTGTTTTGTAGTTTATATAAAAAAAAATAGAAAACTGGATTTTTGCTTATCGATGTACTGTCACAGAGACAAATGCTCAGGGCTGCAGGCATAGATGTCATGACCAGCTGCTTCTCCCATGGACAACTTTACCTGGCTTGCTTATGAGTTAGTACCCCAAACATATTTTTATGTTAATCCCTGAAGGAAGGAAAAACTGGAAATATTATTTACAAAGACATTTTGTGATCAATGTCTACAATTATAAAATATTCATCACAATATTAGATGCCACTTCTGTCTTTGTAAAATTAGTTCCACTAAGCAATAACAGACATCCACGCGAGTGAAGCTGTGGGCAAATGCTAGTGTATGAATGAAAACACTCGGAGCCTGTCCGTATGATGTGTTCAGTTCTATGTCAGGACTCGTGTGCATATGCAGTCCACTGACCATGCATGCACGGTGGCCATTGGTGGGGAGGGTTTCAGAGGAACCCGCTGCTGGCTAAGTTTGCAAATTGTAGCCAATAGGCTACAGCAGCACTAAACCATCTTCAAATGGTGTTAGTTGTGGGGGCCAATCTGCAGAATGCGAAGGTAAATCTGACTGCATCCTCCATAGAAACCTGTGGCTGCTGTTGGAAATGGAGGGATCACAGCAGATATCTGCTGTAGTCTCTGTCGCCTTCTATGACCCTAAATATTTGCAGCTATTCCCTGAACACTCGTGTTTCTTTGGGAATATGCTGCAAATATTTATTGATAAATAGGCCCTTAAGTATGGATGTATATTTACTCCCCCCATCCCCCATTCACCCCATGCAACACTGTATCATTCCCTGTTGATAAGTATGGATGTTTGTCTAAGGTAGGAGCACCTTTTTATTCATGTTCCACATCTTGCATGTCCGTGTTTTCCCAGATTTGTAGTGGGCGGACATAAAACTTACATACGCATACAATATTTCATGACCTTGTTGAAAGTATTGACCTGTCCACTTGTGTCCGGACAGGGAAACATATGACAGAGGCATTGTCATGAGTACAGGAGGACACCACATTCAAGTAGGGAGTTCTAGACTAACAGAGTAGAATATGCTGGGACCCCAGAAGCAGTTTATCAATAATAGGTGCACATGGATCCCTGAGTGAGGGAGGCCTGCGCCACTCATTCTAGACTGAAAAACCAGGCTAAGGTCTGACCAGGCATCCACTGGCACTGTATTTGCAGAGAAATCGACAGATATATGGCACGTGCATAATTTATCAAATACTCTGGGACTGTGCCAGAGTCTACTACGTTCTGCGTACTTGGTGTATAGGGATGTAACAAATGTATATTTTATATTCTTCTGAATTTTGTTTCAAGAGAGATTCAAATTTAAATCCAAATTTGCATACTAAAATAAATGGTGAGGGTCCTGAATTCTAACATCTTATTTCTATTTCACACAGAAGTACTGCCTCTGTATCCTGCACATTACAACATAGCAAAATCAGTTTGCCTTTGATTCTGTAGGATTACAGAAAGGGGCTGATTCAGACCTGGACGCAGCCGTACGTTCGCACGCAGCAGACGCATCTAGGTAATCCGTGCACACGCACTGGCCGTTGTCTGCGTGCACGACATTACACATTGCAGGTGCATCCAGGAAGGTGTGATTGACAGCAGCGGCCGTTGGGGCGTCCCAAATCGGGGGCAGGCCAGGACCATTTTTGGGGTGGCTGCATGACGTCACACGCAGCCGCTCCGGATTTTTTTTTGCTGCAGACTGCCTGACAGCGCAGCTTGGGTCAACCTAAGTTCCGATGCATCCACAATCTAATTGCGGACGGATCGGGCGGCGGCCTCACACATGCCGGGCATCCTTGCCCTGTTCTGGGTGGCCCCCAGCATATGAGGAGATGAATGCAGATCTGGCTGCGTATGCAGCAATTTGCGTTCATCTCTGAATAAGGATCAAAATCCTGAGTCAAATGCCATTACATCAGACCCATTGATGCACTCAGTAAATCAGCTTTATAATGTTTTAAATATAATAGTTCGTATATATGACCTAATTGGATTTCATTTATTTTATGTTTACACCACATTGGTGATTATTACTAAATGCTTTTGTGGTTAGGAAGGTCTGGCCTTTCTATAATAAATCACTGCGCGGCTTGTTAGTTTTCTATCTGGAAGCCAAAGGGTAGCAATTTTAAATTAAATGGGTTGCAAAGATGCCTGGTGGTGTTATTATTCTGGATTGCTAGCCTTTCTGGACATTTCATTTAATGCACAGAAATCCATTAAAGGTCCCTGGATTCTATGGATTACCTGCAGCACTGAATTTCTGATCACTCTGTCTGACATTGACCACCCTCCTGGAGAATATATGACCATCCATAACCCATTCCATACAGACAGGCATAACCTATGATCTGAATAGTTACATGTACTGTAGAAGTCCAAGCAGATCACTCAATCGATAGAGTTATAGATGTGTCTTATGTGAATAGTCTAGCTGTGTTTTTTGCTGGTACTAAAAGATAAATATCTAAAACACAAATTGGAAATAACGGTTTTGTTCTCGCTCTCACTCTCTCTCTCTCTCTCTCATACACTCTCTCTGTGTGTGTGTATATATATATATATATATATGTATATTTGACTGAAAACCCCTACTAGTCATACATACAGTATAAGTTGGTAACTGCTATAGAAATTGCATATCCATGATTTAGAGTTCAAAAAACAGTGCCACCCAGTGACTAAACAAAGCATGAAATTTGCATATAGCAAGGCAAAACGTCTCATAGACATGGGGGGTCCTATGTTTTGAATAGGTAAGCTTTTAAAATCTACAGTATATTGTGTTAAAAACAAGGTTTGTTATTGTTTTAATTTTTAAAACAATACTTGTTGATCTCAACTAGGGTGGCCGGGATGGGGATCGGTGGGATCCCAGGATTTAGGCCTTAAATTGGCTGGGATTCAGTCCCGGGATTGGAGCTTCCAATGCAGGGGATTTTGGGAATAGAAAGCTCCTTGTTGATTGAGTGTCGGGCAGCGATGAGCATCCTCAGACACTGCCCAGCTCCCTCCTCCCGGCGTGACGTGAAGTCAGAGGTCACTCTTCGCAGCCAGCCGCCCGTCACCCGCCGTGCGGATGCTGCTGAACCCGGGATTGGCCACCATAATCTCACCCCTGTTAGGATTTTATACATGAGCAGTAAAATCATGGGCCACAAATATATGTAAAAAAAAAAATAGAAATTTAAGATGGCGCACCCCTATTCGACTGTTCACATAGATATAAACCTACTTATATTCTAGTTATATTTGCAAACACACAAAATAATGATTTCCTTCCTGCAGGGTAATACAACTACAGTCAGTGACATGAGATTTGTCTCACATGATGGGCGTGGGTGCACCATACTTGCCTACGTGACCCTCTCCATGAGAGAGAAAATGCTCTGTTTCTGGACTTTCCTGGTAATGTATGATTGCCATCACCTGTGGTGAAACACCTTTCTTATCAATTAACTAGCTCACCACAGGTAGTGGCAATCATACATTTCCAGGAAAGTCCAGGAACAGAGCATTTTCTCCCTCATGGAGAGGGTCAGGTAGGCAAGTATGGGGTGCACAGAACAGACAGGTATAGTGAATAAAAACATCAGAGCAGTTTTCTCCTGGATCTAGAGCTAGGGACACATGTAGCTATCCAGATGTTGGGATTTATACATTTGCATACCTCCCAACATGACCTTCTCCAGGAGGGACACAATGCTCTGCTCCTGGACTATACTCTTACTGTATGATTGCCGACACCTGTTTTGAACAGGTGAATGGATAAGAAAGGTGTTTCACCACAGGTGAGGGTAATCACAAAGAGAAAAGTCCAGGAGCAGAGCATTGTGTCCCTCCTGGAGAGGGTCTTGTTGGGAGGTATGCATTTGGTGGGCTACTACAGCTTCTTTGTGTTGCAGTTTCCCACCAGAATGCGTAGGACCCCTTACAGGCCAAACACACAGATGGGCAAATTGCACAAATCTAGGATGAATGACAAGATTGTCATGGATCTCTATTTTAGCCACATGTATGTTGAGGTACTGGTCTGACTGTACAGTCTGATCAAAACCAATCATATTGATTTTTTTATTGTGCAGTTTGAGGTCCACACGATAGTTGTGGGAAAATTTGGTCAAAGTGACAATGTTCCCAGACCAATTCTGTGTGTCCAGTTTAGTTTGATCAAAACTGCCCAATTGCCAGACTACAGTAAATCTCAGTGTTTGTCTTCTTCAATTTGCCTAGTGTATGTTCCATAGAAAATGTTTCATTCAATGACTCATTTTCAGAACAATCACATTGTTATTGCTTCCAGATGGGAAGGTTTAGACTTTATTTCATTAGACGTTGCTTTTCCACAGTAATCAATGTTAATTATGTACAGAGTAATCTGCAGAGAATTCTGCCACTTCACATACAACAGCACTGCCAGTGCAGAAAGAAACATGCTGGAGAACGTGTTTCTGGGATCAATGCCTAGGGGACCCAAAAATGCAGGGTCTTCTCCCAGATCAGGCATGCTATTCACTAACCAGTTGCACTAAGCACCTTGACATTATATAAGTTATGCTGCAAGGTTTCTTTTCCCTATAAATGAATTTAAGGTGCTGCAGGGGTTACGGACTTGTCAGATTATGTTACTTGAAAGTAATTGAAATCCAGTGTTGTTAATGGAATAGCAATGATTAATGAACCTATTTAATCACAACATAACATGGCAATGTGCAGTATTCAGACAGAGACGTTAACTGCAGACGATGGCAGGAACTAGGAATACATGCATTGATCTAATATTTTGCATTGTCTATACTCTCTGTTCCTGTAGTGTCATTTGCATTAAAATGCCTATATTTGCATGAGAAGGAACTGCTGGTAGTGTGCAGATATTAGCAATTGCAATCCTAGTATATGATACTCACAGCTCTAGTCACCGAGATAAATCTGTCATAGCTGATGAGAACAATATTAAACACTGATGAGGTGCACAGTAAATAGTCAAGAACCAGCCACAGTTTGCAAACACTTCTGCCGAAGCTCCATCTTCCTGTCAGCACATATGGCACATAGAGAGGGATACACAGGGCTCCTGTAATAAGCAAACAGAACAATCCTATTACTGGGTTTGGCAGAGCATGCAGTGTCTGGTACGAGCGAGAGAGATATTAATAACATATATTAAAGCTGATATCGGAATCAAGTAGTCGTATCTCAAACAATCCTTTTTGTTCAGACTTCCACTTCTCATTTATTGCTGTGATTATGCTCAGTTCTAGAGTCTGCACATTAGAATACTGAATTACTTCATGTTTCCTTTTACTGTACAGTTTCAAAAACAGCCCCAATACCTCACATTAATACATTGAAGCAAGGAATAAACAGATTGATACTTTACCTACTAGAAAGTCAGAGATGGCCAGATTTAGCAGGAAATAGTTATTCTGTGTCCTCAGGCTGGAGTCCACCACAAAAGCTAGCATGACCAATGCATTGCCCAGTACAGTGGTCACTATCAAGACTCCCATAAGTACAGCCAGAAATACTGTCCAAGAGAAGGCAAAGTTGACCGGGAAGTTGGTTCCCCCACCATGGCTCTTCGAGGAGTCATTGAGATGCCAGGTCTGCTGGGTGCTGGCCATTTCAGCACCACAGCTTTGCCTGTCTGTAGGTTGAAAGCATAGTAGCAGATGATGTGGTCAACAGGTTGCTCATTCTCAGCCCCTCACTGTGGATGAAGGATGCTGTAAATGCTGGTTTGAGAAGAGGCTAATTTAATATCCAAAATTATTTGTCTGATCATGGTCATTTTCTAGTCAACTTTGCAATATGCAGAAGGACATAACTTGTTTCTAGTGCATGTGAGTGTGTAGTTATCTGTCTCAGCACATCTGCTTCTTTCTCCGCCTGAATCTCTATCCCACTTCAGGAATAAAGATACACTACCTCCCAACATCTCCAGTGCTGAACTGCACCTCCTCCCATCCACCCCCAACCAAAGAGCCTCAGACACAATTCACACACTCCACAGCCTTTCCGAGAGAGGAGCTCAGATGTAAATATCAGACACAATCAGCTGTAAATCAGCTTTGAGAATCTGTTTTAACTATATCCTCACCGAGTGATTATAGCAATATCTGTGACTACTTTTGTGGTGTGTTTGGGTGGATTATTCTCGAATAGAAAGATGTTGAGTCATCTCTAGGGGCTATTTATAGTAACTATTCTAGTAATGTGAATTGAATTCTAGTACTCTTTCTGTTATATAGTCTGTTTGTAGTTGTATTTTTATATTAGGTCTATTACATGTGTATAACAATACAATCCCCCCCCCCCCCCACACACACACACATAAGCATATGCATTCTACAATAGCACTCACTTGAAGACTTATTAACATAACAATTACACTTTGATTTTGGAGGTAATATTCAATTTGTTTTAATGAGGCAGATAGGCTGGCTCTTGTAAAAGGTCCTGTCCTTTTCTTGGCAGATATATATTATTCCATTCATTTTTGCATTAGGTGTGAAATGATCTCTCTCACTTGGGTACTTGAACATTGAGCTTCCAACTCTATCTGCCTTTGTGATAATCAGACTTTCATGAGTTAACAAGGACACTGCTGCTGAATTATATTAACATCTTGTATTATTTATTATCGTACAGCTTTATGCGATCAGGCACGGGGGTCTTGCACACACAGGCACAGATGATCACAGTTCAGAGGGAAGGGGGCGAGTCTTGTAAAACCAGGATTCAATACATGATGCTTGCAGAAACTGTCAGGATTTTGGTTTTGTGCTGCAGAATCCTGATTCCCCCCCCCCCGTGATCCAGTGAGCACGACACACAGTTATTGCTTCCAGGAATTAAACTTACAGATATTATCACTGCAACTCTCTCTTCTCCTTTTTAATATGCAAATTATGGTTCAGTATTCAGCTACATCTTATGCAAATGCCTTTCTGGTCACTCTTCCAAAGGTCTCATATCTTGTCTCTATAATGTCCTTCTCCCCATCATCACTGAAGCAGAGATGGATCCATTGAAAACTAACAAGAAATCTGATTTTGGAGAGAACATACAAAATAGGAATGGGCTGAATCATCTATTAACATCTCCATTCAAGAAAACACAGATCGGGGGCGTGGCCTGGAGGCTGATTGAGCAGGCTGCACTTTACATGAGCTCCCAGGGACCTGGGAGTTTCTGAATAATAAAATAGCCTCCTCACGCCTATTTCCCTGCCCTATGGGCCCTGGTCAGCGTTCTATACCAGTGGTGTATGCGGTGAGTCAGTGCTGCGGAGACGGGGATCCGGTTTCCTGGCTCCCGCGGATTGCGGCCTACTCACTGCCCTGAAGCCGGGGCCTCAATTTTTACTCATACCCCCGGACGAGTGGTTTGCCCTCCCGGGACGCCTGAGAAGCCTGCCTGGACCCTGTCCCCTGCCTGGATGTCACTTTGGCCTGCTCAGTGCTCCCTACCGACCAGCAGGAGCAATCCAGGACCGGATCGGAGCCGGGCCGAGCGCTCCGGAGCCCGGGCGGCGGCCATTTTGGTTGCCGAGCAATGAGGAGAGACTCGGCGGGAGCCCGGAGGAGACGTCTAGCGTCCCCCGGGTGTGCGCGGCTTGCTACCCCGGCTCCACTGAGGTGACTACACCTTCCCCTTCTCACGAGCTCTGGACGAGCGCCCATCTTCCGCTGCTGTGGGCGGACCGCCGGCCCGGCCGCGGCCCCCCCCTGCCTGTCTGAAGATCAGCGGCTCTCTCTGCGGTTGCCCCCCCGTTCACCTGGGGACCCACCACTTCCCATACAGCACCTTCCTCCCCCCTGGGGTGAGAACTGCCCCGTGCGGCCGACGATTTCCCCCCCCCCCCCGCTTGCTCACCTCTGGGCACCCGGGGGTCCTGCAGTACCCCTGCCCCTCCGCGAGTCCGTCCACGGCTGTGGGTAGCTCGCTGGGCAGCACAGGAGGATTGCGCAGCTCCCTCCGTTACCGTGCGGCTGCGGCCTCCAGCCACTTTACACTGGATCCGGGGGCTGAAGTTTGAAGTTTATAATAATACAACCGTAGGGGCGACCACGACGGGCCTGGCCCACAGCCCTACTGACACCTCCCTCTTCCGCCTGGAACCCTCCCTTGTAGATGGGCTGCTCCCCTCTATCTACACCTGGAGCTGCCGGGAGTTCTTTAAATTATAATAACCCTCATAGCGGCCTTGATTGTATATAGCCTGCCATCCTAGCCTGATTGTCCCCAGTGCACTTGGGGTGCTGGGCTGGAGCTCCCCCCGGTGTTTCTTTTGCGTGCATACGTGGATGGCTAGCCTCATAGCCCTGTCAGCCCTGCTCATGCCAATGTAATGCGAGAGTTATCTCCTACCCCTGCCATTATCTACGTGATGTCTTGATAGTCCCTGAGACAGTGGAGCCTTCAGATTTTTCTATCTTCTGTGTCTGGAACCGTTGAGCTGTTTTCCTCTGTGCCTTATTATGCCTTCTGGACGCAGCTTTAATTTTTCAAGTCATCTCCGAAAATGTCTCGTCCTAAAGCCACTGGGACCTCTACAAAGGATGCAGTCCCTCAGACTCCTCCCTCTCTGGAGGCGCCCACCTCTGCATCTACAGCCGCTACGAGTCTGGACAAGGTCGGAGATGGAGATGCCCTCACTGTGGGCACTATGAAGCTACTTTTGTCTCGCTTTAAGGAGGAGGTGGCGGACGAGTTCCGTACCACCTTAACGGCATGTCAACAATCTATAGATGACCTGGGTGGCCGCACTGACCATTTGGAAACTAAAATGGAGGAAGTCGTGGGGTCCCATAACGGCCTACTGGACTCTCATGATGCATTAGAGGCGGAGGTGAAACTTTTATGGGACAAAGTCACGGATTTGGAGGGCAGATCACGTCGTAGCAATCTTAAATTGCGTGGGGTCCCCGAGTCGGTGTCGCACAGCAGTTTACATGATTACGCCGTGGCCTTATTTAAAGCTCTATTACCTCAGTCTCCATCTGCGGACTTCCTTATTGTTTGAATACACCGGCTACCGAAGGCCAGAGCGGCTCCAGACGATGCCCCTAGAGATGTCTTAATGAAGATGCACTACTTTCACGTTAAGGAGGCCTTATTGAAAGCATCTAGACCGACGTCTGACACATCTTCAGCCCTTCAAGGACTTCAACTCTTTGGTGATTTGTCTGCAGCCACCCTCTACAAACGACGATCGTTTCACCCTATCACTGCGGCCCTCAGAAAGGCTGATATCCCTTATCGCTGGGGTTTCCCTACCAAGCTGTTGATTCCCCGAGATGGCTCTACTGTCTCTATTTCTACTGCAGATGAAGGGGCGAAATTGCTTAAATCATGGAACATTGCGGGACCTTCTGCATACTCCTCCCCCCGTCGACTTCAGCAGGACTGGTCCTCGGTGAAGTGAGGGCGCCTGCTCTGGGTCGGGCAGCTTACATAGTTGCTATGTTTCTACTGTTGTGACTCCAGTGACTCTCCAGATATAGTTGTTTGCTATGTCAATATTACCTTTGCCCCTGTCTGAAAAGGTCGTGGTGTGTTTGGGGAGGCGCTGAGTATGGTGGGCGATTTGTCCGTGTTTCGGACGTGTTTTCCTGATTGCATATTCTGTTTTACTAATTGCCCTGTTTTTCGAGCATTGTGCCTGGCGCCTCCTCGGACATAGCAGTTTATTATTAATGTTGGCCTGTTGGGGTAGCTTAATACGTAGTAAGAGTTGCTGGAATGATTCTAGTGTTTGATTCCTGCGTTATGTTTCCATGTTGGAGCGTTTCTGTTCCGCCTTATCTGCTCTTAAGGTTTTGCTTGCACACGTGTATTCATCTGTTCTCGTATTATCAAGATGTTCTTGTGTTCTTTAGTTTAAAGTACAAAAGTATGGCGGCGGGTGGGAGATATGCCACTAACCCCCCCTTTAGCCTACACAGCCGCCACATTATGGCGACTGGTTGTGATCTCAAGAGAGATCAATTTAGTTTTGTCTTTTTTATTTTCCTTATGTCTTCCCTCCTGTTCTCTGATATGTTTCCCCCCCTATCAGGTATATCAGTTTACGCACAGAAATTGGTCAGCGGAGTCATCAGCTCTATTTGTTGTTGAACATGGTGCGCATAGTCTCTATTAATGCCAAAGGGCTTAACTCTCCCCAAAAGCGAAGATTGGCCTTAAATTATTTTCATAAGCTTAAGGCGCATGTGGTAGCGGTACAGGAGACGCACTTTCAGAGTCAGAATCCCCCCCTCTTCACTAATTCACGTTACCCCCATTGTTATACTGCAAATGGGCCCGCCAAGAAAGCTGGCGTGGCTCTTCTTATAGCGCAACACTGCCCGTTTGTTTTGTCCTCTAAATATGAAGATCCTGACGGGAGATATTTAATCTTAGTAGGTCAGCTAGAAAATGTAGAGACCACTCTTGTCTCTTGCTTTGCCCCAAATACCAAACAAATCTCATTTGTCAGAACCTTTTGTAGAATTCTCCAGGATCGTACTAGGGGGGCGCTTTTGATCCTTGGAGACTTCAATATGGTGTTAGATCCTACTATTGACCGCTCCCGTCCAACCCGAACCCTTCGTAGTAGTCCAGCCCAGGATCCCTCAGGCAAATTTGGTCAACTGCTAGCTGAGTATGCGTTGTATGATGTATAGAGGGCCAAACACCCTACAGAGCGGGATTACACTTTCTATTCCCACGTCCATAGCTCATACTCTAGAATAGACTTGGCATTAGCGGATAAGTGGACGTTAGCGGCTATAAGTAAGGTTGACATATTACCTATGTCTTGGTCAGATCACTCGCTACTTGTTGTAGTTTGGGATACCAGTAAAAGGGTAGTCCCCCATGGTCCCTGGAGACTGGGTTCGTACCTTCTTGCCCGCCCTGAGGCTCACCAGGCCATCCAGCAATCTCTAGATCTATATCTGGCTACTAATTGCCCCGAGGATACATCCGTTTTCACTCATTGGTGTTCTCTGAAAGCCGTGGTTAGAGGCTCTGCAATCCAAATAGCGGCTAGACTTAAACGTGAGTATAGAGACAGATACGCCTCAGCCGAAAGAGAGGCTTCCCGACTGGAATCTGCACATAAAATTAGCCCTGCTAATAAATCCCTTTTTAAGCAACTCCTTGCTGCCCGTGAAAAGGTGAATACATTTGCCTTAACTGAAGTTCACCGCAATTTGCAGCGGCTTAATCAAAAATATTATATGCTTGGTAATAGAGCGGGGCGTTTGCTGGCGCGTAAATTGAGGGGGCGTAGAGCTAAGGAACGCATACATGCTATTCATACATCTACTGGAGTTAAAGTAACCGATCCGGTTGAGATAGCTAATACGTTTGCTGAATATTATTCGCAGCTGTATAACCTCAGAGATGACCCTGGTACCCCTCAGCCCACTCTGGCGGATATTAATGGGTTTTTGGATGGGTTGTCTCTCCCCACTATTGATTCTCAGACTCGTGAGTCCCTTAGCTCTCCCTGGTTACTCGAAGAAGTCGAGGCAGCCATAAATTCCTGTCCAGTGAATAAGGCCCCCGGCCCAGATGGGTACCCCTCTAACTTTTATAAAACATTTAAATCAACCCTTGCCCCACTTTTGACGTCAGTCTTCAATGAAGCCTCTGACTCCACATGTTTCCCGAAGGAGATGTTAGAGGCCCGGATAGTTACTATCCCTAAACCAGGCAAATCTCCTACAGTAGTTCAGAATTACTGCCCAATAGCATTGCTGAACACTGACCTTAAATTGTTTGCTAAGATGGTTGCGAATAGGATATCCCCTCTCTTATCTAGTTTGATCAACCCTGACCAGGTGGGTTTTGTTTTGGGCCGGCAAGCGTCAGATAACACACGCAGGGTTATTAATTTGATTGAACGCTGCCAAGTCCGGGGCGAACCTCTCTTGGTCCTTTCTCTGGATGCAGAAAAAGCATTCGATAGGCTCCACTGGGACTATTTACGGGCTACCCTGGGCCGTTTTGGGTTTGCGGGCAGGATACTCGACTCCATTTTGGCTTTGTACTCCTCGCCCTCGGCTTCAGTTTTCACCAATGGTTGCAATTCCTCTACATTTAATATTACTAATGGTACTCGTCAGGGTTGCCCCTTATCACCCCTCATTTTTGTTCTGGCTGTTGAGCCTTTGGCGGAGCGGATTAGGGTATTGGACTCAATTATGGGTCCGGTGGTGGGGGGGATGCCCCATAAAATCTGTCTTTTTGCTGACGATATTTTAGTATGCCTTAGAGAGCCTGAATTGTCTTTACCACATTTACATTCTTTCTTGGACTCCTATGCAGCGGTCTCCTACTACAAGCTGAACACTACTAAGACTGAGGCCCTCCCTCTGAATATTTCTGATAGCGCTCTTAGACGTCTAAAGAATGATTATAAGTATGCGTGGCAACTCAGATCGCTTAAATATTTGGGTATACATATATCTTGGGAGCGGGATTTAATGGGGTGTAACTACGACCACTCTTTCGGGCATTTGAACTGTTTATTAAAGACTGGATGATACAGGAGGTTTCCTGGGTTGGACGGGTGGCAGCTGCGAAAATGGTTCTCTTACCAAAATTGATGTACGTTTTCCGTACCATCCCCAGGACCTTCCCTAAAGATATTTGTAATAGATTTAATCGTTTATTAACCAAATATATATGGGGGGGCTCAAAGCCGAGGATAGCGAAATCCACTTTAATTGCTCCAAAGTGTGCAGGTGGAGTCGCGTATCCAGATTTAGAGAGATACCATACTGCTTGTTTACTCGCTCAGGCCAGAGATTGGTTCACCCAGGGCACTTCTAAACCATGGGTATCCTTAGAACAGAATGCTGTATTCCCCTTTACACTGCCGGACTTGTTCTGGTTGCCCACCATTTCAATCCCTGCTATAGTTGCTGAGTGTTCCGCGGTCCACGCAACGTTGTCTGCATGGAGAACCGTAATTAAATCTCTCCCTGCTGGCGCTCTGCCCTCCCCCCAACTGTGTCTCCATGCTATAGCCCTATTGATCCCAGATTTGCACTTACACCATTGGCAGGACATAGGCCTCTCCACCCTAAAAGATGTCCTTTGAGACGGTGTTTTGGTCCCCTTTTCCTTACTCCAGGAACAATTTTGTGTACCTAAACAAGATTTTCATAAATACCTGCAAATGCGGCATTGGCTTCAAAGCTGCTTTCCCAACCGAGTCCTCCATACTGGTCTCCCTAAATTATTGATGTCTCTTCTAGTGCCTAGCGGTAATAGAGGTGGCATCTCCAGATGGTACCAACATCTTGTAACTGAATCCCACCATGGAGTATTCCCCTCACAGACTAAATGGGAAAAAGACCTCCCTGCGGTTTTCACCGAAGATATCTGGAAAGATATCTTTAAATCTTGCTTTAAAATGTCTAAATGTGTGAATCATTGTGAAATGTATTATAAATTGGTTCATAGGGTATATTTTACACCGGAACGTCTGCGTAAGATTTGGCCTGATGTCTCCTCTAGTTGCTAGAGGAATTGTGGGATGGTGGGAGATATCCTTCATGTTTTCTGGCTATGTCCGTCAATCCGGTCGCTCTGGAGGGAGGTGTTTCTTTTCATTTCCCACATACTAGGAGTGGTCCTTATACATGACCCCCTCTTGGCACTCTTTCATTATTACTCTGGTGAGATGTCTAGTTGTGATAGATACCTTTTGGGCCACATTCTCATAGCCTCTAAGGCCGCCATTGCCTCCAAATGGAAGTCGGCGGTCATCCCCATTTCTCTGACGTCCTAGTGGATGCTGGGAACTCCGTAAGGACCATGGGGAATAGCGGCTCCGCAGGAGACTGGGCACATCTAAAGAAAGCTTTAGGACTATCTGGTGTGCACTGGCTCCTCCCCCTATGACCCTCCTCCAAGCCTCAGTTAGATTTTTGTGCCCGACCGAGCAGGGTGCAATCTAGGGGGCTCTCCTGAGCTTCTTAGATAAAAGTTAGTTTTAGTTTTTTTATTTTCAGTGAGACCTGCTGGCAACAGGCTCACTGCATCGAGGGACTAAGGGGAGAAGAAGCGAACCTGCCTGCTTGCAGCCAGCTTGGGCTTCTTAGGCTACTGGACACCATTAGCTCCAGAGGGATCGAACACAGGCCCAGCCTCGGAGTCCGGTCCCAGAGCCGCGCCGCCGGCCCCCTTACAGAGCCAGAAGCAAGAAGAGGTCCGGAAAATCGGCGGCAGAAGACATCAGTCTTCATCAAGGTAGCGCACAGCACTGCAGCTGTGCGCCATTGCTCCTCATGCACACCTCACACTGCGGTCACTGATGGGTGCAGGGCGCTGGGGGGGGCGCCCTGAGCAGCAATATTAACACCTTGGCTGGCAAAAATACATCACATATAACCCCCAGGGCTATATGGATGTACATTAACCCCTGCCAGAATCCATAAAAATGCGGGAGAAAAGTCTGCGAAAAAGGGGCGGAGCTATCTCCTTCAGCACACTGGCGCCATTTTTCCCTCACAGCTCCGTTGGAGGAAAGCTCCCTGGCTCTCCCCTGCAGTTAATACACTACAGAAAGGGTTAAAAAGAGAGGGGGGGGGGCACAATTTAGGCGCAGTATACAATATATATGCAGCTATAAGGGAAAACACTTTTTTATAGGTGCTATCCCTGTGATATATAGCGCCCTGGTGTGTGCTGGCATACTCTCCCTCTGTCTCCCCAAAGGGCTTTGTGGGGTCCTGTCCTCTATCAGAGCATTCCCTGTGTGTGTGCTGTGTGTCGGTACGGCTGTGTCGACAGGTATGTGGAGGATAATGAGGTGGAGGCGGAGCGAATGCCTGTAAATATGTTGTCACCCCCTGCGGGGTCGACACCGGTGTGGTTGAACTTATGGAAGGATTACGTGAAAGTGTCAACTCCTTACATAAAAGGTCGACGACACGGAACAGCCGGCTACTCAGCTTGTGCCTGTTCCAGCGTCTCAAATGTCATGGGGGGCTCTAAAATCGCCCGCTACCTCAGATAACAGACACAGATGTCGACACGGATACTGACTCCAGTGTCGACATCGATGAGACTGGTGTACCCTCCAAATAGGTCCACCCGTTACAGGATTGAGGCAATGAAAAATGTATTACACATTTATGATTATACCCCAGGTACCACATAAAAGGGTATTGTGTTTGGTGAGAGAAAACTATTAGTAGTTTTTCCTGCATCTGAGAAATTAAATGAGGTGTATGAGGAAGAGTGGTCTTCCCCCGGTAAGAAATTGATAATTTCTACAACGGTTATTGGCAGCGTACCCTTTCCCGCCAGAGGATAGGTCACGCGGGGAAACACCCCATAGGGTAGTTACAGCGCTTACACGCTTATCAGAAAAGGTGGCACTACCGTCTCCGGGTACGGCCGCCCTGAAGGAACCTGCTGATAGAAAGCAGGAGGTTACCCTATAAGATATGGTCACACACTAGGGCATTATATTGCGACCAGCCGTTGCTTCGGCATGGATGTGCAGTGCTCCCGCTGCGTGGTCAGATTCCCTGTCGGAAAATAACTATGGATAGGGACAATATTTTGCTGAAAATAGAGCATATAAAAGACGTGGTCTTATACATGCGTGATGCACAGAGGGATATTTGCCGGCTGGCATCAAAAATAAGCGCTAGGTCCATTGCCGCCAGACGGGGGTTATGGACTTGGCAATGGTCAGGCGATGCCGACTCGAATCGGCACATGATAGTTGCCCTATAAGGGGGTAAAACTGTTTGGGGATAGTTTTTCAGACCTCGTTTCCACAGCTACTGCTGGGAAATTGATTTTTTTGCCACAGGCTACCCCACAACAAAAGAAAGCACCGTATCATCAAGTACAGTCCTTTCGGCCCCAGAAAAGCAAGAGGGCTAGAGGCTCATCCTTTCTGCCGAGAGGCAAAGGTAGAGGAAAAAGCTGCAACACACAGCTAGTTCCCAAGAGCAGAAGTCCTCCCTGCGTCCGGTAGGTCCACAGCATGGTGCTGGGGCTGCTCAGGCGGACCCGGGTACGGTGGGGGCCCGTCTCAGATATTTCAGCGGACAGTGGGCTCTCTCACATGGATCCCTGGGTCCTTCAAGTAGTATCTCAGGGGTACAGGCTGGAGTTCGAGACGTTCTTCCCCCCGCCGTTTCCTAAAATCTGCCTTACCGGCACCTCCCTCTGCCAGGGAGACGGTGTTGGTGGATATTCAACACTATAATCACAACAAGTGATTGTCAAGGTGCTCCTCCTTCAGCAAGGAAGGGGTTACTATTCCACAGTGGTTGTGGTACCGCAACGGTTCGGTGAGACCCATCTTGAAATTAAAATACTTGAACTTTTATATCAGAAGATTCAAGTTCAAGATGGAATCGCTCAGGGCGGTTATTACGAGCCTGGACGAGGGGGATTACAGGGTCTCCCTGGACATCAAGGATGCGTACCTGCATGTCTCCATTTACCCCCCTCACCAGGAGTACCTCAGATATGTGGTACAGGACTGTCACTATCAGTTCCAGACGCGGCCGTTGGAATTGTCCACGGCACCGAAGGTCTTTACCTAGGTAATGGCCGAAGTGATGATACTCCTTCGCAAGAAGGAAGTTTTTATTATCCCGTACTTGGACGATCTCCTGATAAAGGCGAGGTCCAAAGAACAGTTGGTAGTGGGGGTAGCACTCTGTCGGGAAGTGCTACAACAGCACGACTGGATTCTCAATATTCCAAAGTCACAGCTGGTCCCGACGACACGTCTTCTGTTCCTGGGAATGTTTCTGAACGCAGACCAGAAAAAAGTGTTTCTTCCAGTGGAAAAAGCCGAGGAGTTGTCATCTCTAGTCAGAGACATCCTAAAACCAGGACAGGTGTCGGTACATCAATGCACACGAGTCCTGGGAAAAATGGTAGCTTCGTACGAAGCATAATTCCATTCGGAAGACTCCACGCAAGGACGTTCCAGTGGGACCTGTGGGACTAATGGTCCGGGTCCCATCTACAGATACAACAGCGGATAACCCTGTCAGCAAGAAACAGGGTGTCGCTGCTGTGGTGGCTGCAGAGGGCTCATCTACTAGAGGGCCGCAGATTCGGAATACAGGACTGGGTCTTGGTGACCACGGATGCCAGCCTTCGGGGCTGGGGTGCAGTCACACAGGGAAGAAATTTCCAAGGAGATTTCGCTTCACATAAATATTCTGCAGCTAAGGGCCATTTACAATGCTCTAAGCCAAGCAAGGCCCCTGCTTCAGAACCAGCCGGTACTGATCCAATCAGACGACATTACGGCGGTCGCCCATGTAAACAGACAGGGCGGCACAAGAAGCAGGATGGCGATGGCAGAAGCCACAAGGATTCTCCGATGGGCGACCTACACCCAGGAGAATGGGGACTTCATCCAGAAGTTTTCCAAATGCGGGTAAACCGTTGGGAATGACCACGGGTGGACATGATGGCGTCCCGCCTCAACAAGAAGTTGAAAAGATATTGCGCCAGGTCAAGGGACCCTCAGGCGATCGCTGGGGACGCTCTAGTGACACCGTGGGTGTACCAGTCGGTTTATGTGTCTCCTCCTCTACCTCTCATACCCAAGGTACTGAGAATAATAAGAAGGCGAGGAGTGAAAACCATACTCGGGGTTCCGTATTGGCCATGAAGAGCTTGGTACCCGGAACTTCAAGAGATGCTGGCAGAGGACCCTTGGCCTCTGCCGCTCAGACAAGACCTGCTGCAGCAGGGACCCTGTCTGTTCCAAGACTTACCGTGGCTGCGTTTGACGGCATGGCGGTAGAACACCGGATCCTAAAGGAAAAGGGTATTCCGAAGGAAGTTATCCCTACCCTGATCATAGCCAGGAAGGATGTCACCGCAAGACATTATCGCCGCGTTTGGCGAAAATTTGTTGCTTGGCGGGAGGCCATGAAGGACCCGACGGAGGAATTTCAACTATGTCGATTCCTGCACTTCCTGCAAGCAGGGGTGACGTTTGGGCCTCAAATTGGGGTCCATCAAGGTCCAGATTTCGGCTCTGTCGATTTTCTTCCAGAAAGAACTGGCTTCACTGCCTGAAGTTCAGACTTTGGTTAAAGGAGTACTACATATTCAGCCTCCTTTTGTGCCTCCTGTGGCACTTTTTGGATCTCAACGTGGTGTTGGATTTCCTAAAGTCGCATTGGTTGAGCCACTTAAAACCATGGAGCTAAAGTATCTCACGTGGAAAGTGGTCATACTGTTGGCCTTGGCCTTGGCCAGGCGTGTGTCAGAATTGGCGGCTTTGTCATGTAAAAGGCCTTATCTGATTTCTATATGGATAGGGCAGAGTTGAGGACTCGTCCTCAGTTTCTCCCGAAGGTGGTCTCAGGTTTTCACTTGAACCAACCTATTGTGGTGCCTGCGGCTACTGGGGACTTTGAGGATTCCAAGTTGCTGGACGTAGTCAGGGCCCTGAAAATTTTATTTTTCCAGGACGGCTGGAGTCAGGAAAACTGACTCGCTGTTTATCCTGATGGCACCCAACAAGCTGGGTGCTCCTGCTTCTAAGCAGTCTATTGCGCACTGGATTTGTAGCACTATTCAGCTGGCGCATTCTGCGGTAGGATTACCGCAGCCTAAATCAATAAAACCCCATTCCACAAGGACGGTGGGCTCATCTTGGGCGGCTGCCCGAGGGGTCTCGGCTTTACAACTTTGCCGAGCAGCTACTTGGTCAGGGGCAAACTCGTTTGCAAAATTCTACGAATTTGATACCCTGGCTGAGGAGGACCCGGAGTTCTCTCATTCGGTGCTGCAGAGTCATCTGCACTCTCCCTCCCGTTTGGGAGCTTTGGTATAATCCCCATGGTCCTTACGGAGTTCCCAGCATCCACTAGGACGTCAGAGAAAATAAGAATTTACTTACCGATAATTCTATTTCTCGTAGTCCGTAGTGGATGCTGGGCGCCCATCCCAAGTGCGGATTGTCTGCAATACTTGTACATAGTTATTGTTAACTAATCGGGTTCTTGTTGTGAGCCATCTATTCAGAGGCTCCTCTGTTATCATGCTGTTAACTGGGTTTCATATCACAAGTTGTACGGTGTGATTGGTGTGGCTGGTATGAGTCTTACCCGGGATTCAAAATCCTTCCTTATTGTGTACGCTCGTCCGGGCACAGTATCCTAACTGAGGCTTGGAGGAGGGTCATAGGGGGAGGAGCCAGTGCACACCAGATAGTCCTAAAGCTTTCTTTAGATGTGCCCAGTCTCCTGCGGAGCCGCTATTCCCCATGGTCCTTACGGAGTTCCCAGCATCCACTACGGACTACGAGAAATAGAATTATCGGTAAGTAAATTCTTATTTTTATTGATGATGATAGAAAATAGAGTCCATCAACATTATGTTTTCGAAACAGCAGAGGGCAATTATTCTTCAGGGACTACCTCTATTAGTAAGAAATGGTTTAAATGGTCCCTATATAAGGAGAGATCAGGCCAAATAGGTGTATCTGGTGCCTCGACTGACTTACCCGACCTTTCTGTGCTTCGTTCTCCGGTCCACACGGGACCTTAACTTGCTAATGGATTCAGACTTCCTTTCCTTCATTATACTCTGCTTTCATTGTTGTATTAAGATTTCCCTGATACATACCCTTCCTCCCCCTTGTCCTTATTAGTTCTGTTGTGTTCGTGTCTTCTCCCCCCTCTTTTTTTTTGGTTTTATTTACCTATCTAAATGTAACTGTAATTTGTATGAAAACTCAATAAAAATGTAATATAAAAAAAGAAAAAGAAAACACAGATCGCTTTAGTGCTAGCTCTATGCCTCCACTTGGCTCCACAGTATCTACCTTGACAGACCAGAGCACAGGCAGATGTGCAGTAAAGTTCATCTTCTAACCTATACTAGAAAAATAACAGTGTGAATCAGACTGGTCCTCAAGGTTTGCAGTACTTTAATAATCAGTGACTCGTGACACACCTTTCCCTATTAAGCCTTGAACTATTTTTCATGATCATTTGGCCATGATGTGACACTGTTCTTATACCTCTGCTTATTAATATATGCCAACAAGGCAGCTGCCAAACATACGGAGAGAAATATGGTTATTTCTGCAGGATAAACTGAATTAGAGTATAGATGATCATCCTTACGAAGAGGAGAATAAACCAAGTACATTCAGGTCTGTTGGATTACATCTCTCACTTGAAGGCTCATTCATAGCATGTAGCTGAGCAGCAGCGAGAGAGCCACAGGTCACTGAAGCCAGCTGTAGAGAAACAGCCATGTGAAGCAAGGCTGTAATTAAAGGAGTAAGAGATAGGTTTTCCTTTGTGATCTGTTTACGTTTCGTGAGGATGACAGTCTGGAGAGCTGGCTGGGTGACCATCTTTAATACAACCTCTTATTGTTGGGTCATGTCTTCCTTTAGTCTCATCTATTCTACTGAGAGATCTAAATATTTCTGTCAAAGAAACAATCACCTGTTTAAAAGATCCCCAACAAAACCCATATGAGGTGGTTGGATGTATCTTTAATTATAATCGCACATCTGCTCTCAATTGATCCATCAGAAAGCAAATAATCCGTAGTGTCATTTTACACCTGTATTGAGCTAATTTGCTCAGCTGTTTAAGGCACTTCACAACAAACGCTTATAGGTTCCACTGGTATAAAATATTTTTTATTTTCTTTGGATTCAGACTACAGTAGCTTTGTTTCAACTACATAAACAGACAGGCAGTGTCTGTGTGACTTAGCCATATGTCCCTTCCCAAAGTTTTCATGTAACAGTTGTTATTGTGAAGACAAATTTGGGCTTGCATTCATTGTGTTGCTTCGTTCACAGAATATGGTCAAATCAAAACCAGGCTTATACTGATTAACAGCATGTAGTTGTTGGAAGACTGTAGTTATGTGCTGCGTAGCTTTATGCTGCAACATGTTTATTTGTTGTATTTGATTCCATCCCTCAATGGCCCATCCGCCGGGGAGTGTGTATTTCAATGTGTGGGAGATGGTAATATTGTATTACATTGTATTAACAATGTATTGTATGTAACAATGTATTGTATAACAATGTATTACATTGCTTAAGTGATAAATTGCTGTAGATTATATTTAGAGATGTGCGGCGGGCACTTTTCGTGTTTTGGTTTTGGATATGAATCCCCACTCGTGTTTTGGATCTGGGTTGGTTTTGCCAAAACCACCCTTTCGGGTTTTGGTTTTGGATCTGGATGATTTTTTAAAAAAACACAAAAAAATAGCTAAAATCACAGAATTTGGGGGTAATTTTGAGCCTACAGTAGCATTAACCTCAATGCCATTCATCTCCACTCATTTACAGTCTATTCTGAACACCTCACACCTCACAATATTGTTTTTAGGCCAAAAGGTTGCACCGAGGTCGCTGGATGACTAAGCTAAGCGTTCCAAGTGGGCGGCACAAACACCTGGCCCATCTAGGAGTGGCATTGCAGTGTCAGACAGTATGGCACTTTTAAAAACTAGGCCCCAAACAGCAAATAATGCAAAGAAAAAAAACAGGTGCAATGAGTCAGCTGGATGACTAAGTTAAGCGACACAAGTGTGTGGCACAAACACCTGGCCCATCTAGGAGTGGCACTGCAGTGTCAGACAGGATGGCATTTTAAAAACTAGGCCCCAAACAGCATATGATACAAAGAAAAAAAGAGGTGCACCGAGGTTGCTGGATGACTAAGCTAAGCGACACAAGTGTGCGGCACGAACACCTGGCCCATCTAGGAGTGGCACTGCAGTGTCAGACAGGATGGCACTTTTAAAAACTAGGCCCCAAACAGCTCATCATGCAATGAAGAAAAAGAGGTGCAATGAGGTAGCTGGATGACTAAGCTAAGTGACACAAGTGTGCGGGACAAACACCTGGCCCATCTAGGAGTGGCACTGCAGTGTCAGACAGGATGGCACTTTTAAAAACTAGGCCCCAAACAGCATATGATGCAAAGAAAAAAGAGGTGCACCGAGGTTGCTGGATGACTAAGCTAAGCAACACAAGTGTGCGGCACAAACACCTGGCCCATCTAGGAGTGGCACTGCAGTGTCAGACAGGATGGCACTTTTAAAAACTAGGCCCCAAACAGCTCATCATGCAAAGAAGAAAAAGAGGGGGAATGAGGTAGCTGGATGACTAAGCTAAGCGACACAAGTGTGCGGCACAAACACCTGCCCCATCTAGGAGTGGCACGCAGTGGCTGAATGTTGAAAGTGACCCACAATTTTTCGCGCCACTGACAGCATCTCCTGCATGCCCCTGTCATTTTTCAAAATATTCTGCACCACCAAATTAATTTTATGTGCAAAACATGGGATGTGCTGGAATTTGCCCAGAAGTAATGCATGCACAATATTGGTGGACTTATACTGCAGTACCCCTGGACTTATGTGGCAGTACCCCAGGACTTTTATGGCAGTACCCCTGGACCAGACTTATACAGCAGTACCCCTGGACCAGACTAATACGGCATCACCACTGGACCAGACTTATACGGCAGCACCACTGGAATGGACTTATACAGCAGTACCCCTGGACTTATACGGCTGCACCACTGGACTGCACTTATACAGCAGTACCCCTGGACTTATACGGCTGCACCACTGGACTGGACTTATTTGGCAGTACCCCTGGACTTATACGGCTGCACCACTGGACTGGACTTATACGGCAGTACCCCTGGACTTATACGGGTGCACCACTGGACTGGACTTATACGGCAGTACCCCTGGACTTATACGGCAGTACCCTATAACTTATATGTCTGCACCACTGGACTGGACTTATATGGCAGTACCCCTGGACTTATACGGCTGCACCACTGGACTGGACTTATACGGCAGTACCCCTGACTTTTATATGGCAGTACCACTGGACTTATACGGCAGTACCACCAGACTGGACTTATACGGCAGTACCCCTGGACTTATATGGCAGTACCACTGGACTGGACTTATACGGTAGCACCACTGGACGTATATGGCTGCACCACTGGACTGGACTTATACGGCAGTACCCCTGGACTTATACGGCAGTACTACTGGACTGAACTTATACGGCAGCACCCCTGGACTTATACGGCGGTACCACTGGACTGGGCTATACGGCAGTACCCCTGGACTTATACGGCAGTACCCCTGGACTTATACGGCAGCACCACTGGACTTATGGCAGCACAGGACACCACCACTGGACTTATGGCATCACAGGACACCACCACTGGACTGATTCAGCACAAGACTGCACCACTTCACTGGACTGGATTTATACAGCAGCACTGGATTTATGGCAGCACAGGACACCACCACTGTGACTGGACTGATGCAGCACAAGACACCACCACTGGACTCATGCAGCACAAGACAGCACTTTAATGACACAAAAGAGCAGGTCGCCACCCCACGCGCCACACCACTTTCCCGCACAGACACTGAGGAGACACGTCCTCTCGCTACACTTTCCAGGACTGGAGTGAAAATGGCGGCGATGCGCGGCTCCTTATATGGAATCCATAACCCGCCAGAATCCGACAGCGGGATGATGACGTTTTGTTGCTTCTGTTCATTAAATTTATCCAATTTCACAAGTTCAGTAATAAACCTCTAAACATATTGTAAAACTATAGTTTAGTCTTTCTCTAGTGGGATTGGAGGTGTATTTAGGTTAAGGAATGCAGAACGTCCCTTTGATAGATTCAATGTCCGTATCTAATGCGGCTATGTCGGCGTCTGTCAGCGGTATATGGCCTTATGGTCTTAGTATAGACTAAACCAGTTCAATCTTTGGAGTGATAGGGTGCCGGACAGAGAGCTCTAGGCATTTGTTTATGATATACATGTTTATATATAACGCACAGCCCGGCACCACTATGATCGCCTGAGGAGAGCTAAGCGCACCCGATATTAGCTATATTGAGGGTGTAGGCCATATATATTTTGGAGTGAGAACTTAATTCTACTGTTTTATCAAAAATTTGTGTTTCCCTTTTTTTGTCCTCAATACCTCTTTATATCCAAATTAGGCTTGCTAAGCGCATAACATATCATTTTTGAAATTATAGTGCATAGTTTGGCCTCTTTACACCCAGTGGAATCAGTGGCGCAATAGGTTAAGCCACTGATAAGTGTGTCTGTTTAGACTCGAGTTCGAATCCATGACGGCAACATATGTGCATGCCAGTTATATTTAGTTTTAAATCTACTCAGCTCATGTATTCAGAGGGTTAAAAGCGCTGGACAGAAAAGGGCTTTCTTCTATACTTGTATTCTTTTATATATATATTTTTTTCATTACACACTAAAGACCGCTATTGTCCTCCGATAGGCATTATTGTGATCTGTTATAATGACCGCATCCGGAGTAGCTAACATTAACTTTTGAATGAGGTTAGAGATAATCTGGTGTTTTCACAACAGTGTTTATTATATAAATATCCATGTACACCACAGGATCATTTATACATATATATGTGTATTTCATTATAAAATATAAGCCATCATATTATGTAAGTTTTCTGCCATATATTCTTCTTGTTTTATGTGCTTATAAATGTTTTATTATGAGAGCCAACTTATATTAAATGTTCCGTCTTAATTGTTGATTACTGACATCTGTCTATCATCAGCCATCTGGGCTTTAAATATCGACTAGCTTGGAGGCAGGACTATACCTTTGATAAAGTCACGTGATCGTGACGAAACGCGTCAGGACTCCGCCTTCTGCACACCTGGTCCAGGTGATTCATCCCTGTGCAATCCACACTGTTTAACTATCATCGGCGCTGACTGACTCACCGCTACAAGAAGCCGCTTTCCATCTCACCGCTGCGGCTTGTCACTACCGCCGGTCAGCAACTACTGAAATAGGAGACTGTTGCACACTCCTGCACGGCGGCAGGTGCCAAGCATCGGGCACCCTACATTTCCTCTCCGTTGTGCAGTACATTGGGCAACGCAGGATTTATTAGCCGGGGACGCTCGGCTAGTATACACCAGCCCCTTTGGAGAGGTATTATATGCTTAATTATCCATCCGGTGAATGATAGAGCTAACTATCTGGAACTGCACTCATTAATCCTCCTATTTCCTTTTGCACTGTGGAATAGGAAGCATCATTTTGGATAGCCACTTTTGATCATATGACTGAACTTTGTTTTATCACCTGAGACAGATATAGGTGTGCTGTCAATTACATATTTTAATTGTTCTTATTATGAGATTAAATATATAATTTTATTACACGTTGTGCTCTCTGTTTTATACATAACTGCTGACACACAGCGCAGCCACTTTTGTTGTTTTTCAGTTTGTTTATCCATTCTCACATAGTGGTTGTGGTAAGCGCAGTGTCTCAGGAGCTCACTTAAACTGTTGTTTTTTTTTCAGTTTTATCAATTTATTTGGGTGAGGCGCTGTATAAGTAGTTTCTTTTGTTGTCTGATGATAGTGATGCCATGATGCCCGACCGTTTTGAGAATCACGATTAGCTAGAAACAAAACAAACGAGGATTTATGTGCATTCAACCCCTACTTATGGCGAAGTAGATCTTTTGGCAATTCCAGAATAGCAAGTTATCTCTCAAATGCGCTGGAATTTCTTGATCATACAGATGTAGGAAGCTGATGAGGTCTCTCCCCCCCCCCCCCTTCCCCAGGAATTCCCTTTCCAAGGAAGGATTAGTATGCATATCCTAGTTATGCAACCAGTCCATGAGGTATCGTAATATTGGAGCATAGGAATATAGGGTAAGATTAGGAAAAGTAATACCCCCATTAACAATAGGCTGCTGTAAATTACTTACAGTAGACTAATCCTGGGTTGCTTGCAATGCCAGTTAAATTTGCAGAAAGAGATTATTAATATGTTAAAAATCTTTGAGGGGTATAATAAAAGGTAAAGTCTGAATTAAATATAAAAGTCTACAAAGAAGATGTAATACAGGTTGAGTCTCCCTTATCCAAAATGCTTGGGACCAGAGGTATTTTGGATATGGGATTTTTGAATAATTGCATACCATAATGAGATATCATGGTGATGGGACCTAAATCTAAGCACAGAATGCATTTATGTTACATATACACCTTATACACACAGCCTGAAGGTAATTTTAGCCAATATTTTTTATAACTTTGTGCATTAAACAAAGTGTGTCTACATTCACACAATTCATTTATGTATCATATACACCTTATACACACAGCCTGAAGGTCATTTAATACAATATTTTTTATAACTTTGTGTATTAAACAAAGTTTGTGTACATTGAGCCATCAAAAAATAAAGGTTTCACTATCTCACTCTCACTCAAAAAAGTCCGTATTTCGGAATATTCCGTATTTCGGAATATTTGGATATGGGATACTCAACCTGTATATTTTTTTGTATTTCTTTATCATTTTTATAGTCAAAACTCGAGTATACTAAAGTATGACGGGCGAGGCTCTGCCTCACTTGACCGCACATCACTGTTAGGCTCTACCGTCTAGTTCTATTAGAGCTCCCACTATATTCCCATTGTTCTGAAACGGTGCATCCTTGCCCACTCCCTTGGTTACTGCTTCTAGGGACTTCCTGGTTTTGACATTGGTTATTTGTCTGACCTGATTGTGCCCCTCCCCTGGTACTGCATTGCCAATCCAGTTCTGACCCATATCTGTCGACCACCCTCCAGTATGCCTCAGAATGACCAATCTCACTACCTGCCTTCAGTTCCTCCAGTGTTCACCAGCCTCATACATAGGAGCCTATGCAGAGGGCAGCAATCTGCGGATCAGGTGCAGCAAAGCCCAAACCCCTTTGCAGAGGTCTCTGGTGAAAACCACTGATACATTAGACTTCTTGGCTCTGCTCAGTGATTAGCAAATCCTCCCAGTACAGTCAGCATCCACACCATCCTTGCGAGAATTTCTGTCACATTCATCCATATATCAGAAATTTGAGGATGGGTTAATGTTTGTTTGTCTTTAAAACTGACTAGGCTAATGTGGTTTTTTTCCACCAACAGGTGATTCAGACCATGGCTGTCTCTCCTAGCTTCTGACACCTCTGCTGCTACTGCAGAGGTGTGCTGACCATTGACAATGCTATCAAAGGTCAAAATGTCAACAGCATTATGTCATTGGGACAATGATGACATGGCTGTAAAATTAATTGAAAGAATTTTAGCCGTGACCGCAATATAAATTAAAACATAATTCTATTCAGTTATGGTTAACGTTATAATGCCAACATACTGTAGTAAAAAGCCATGTCAGCATTCTCCTGTCAACATAATGCTTTTGATATTGTTACTGTTGAGAATACTTATGTGTCCCATATACAGAGCCACTAGATGTGTGATAGAGCACATGTTTGGACTACTAAAAACTAAGTTCAGGTTTCTTGATAAGTCTAGTGTTGTGCTATTATACAGCCTGGGCAAGGTATTGTGCTCTGCTGCTGTCTATTGCATAATCTGCAACACATGCTAGAAGATTGCTCAAACAAGTAGAACATTGTATGTTCAAAATAAATTAAGACCACAGCTGGTATTTATTAAGAAAAACAAGCTTGTATCAATTAAATATATATTTTTCAGGAAATAACAAAACAATTCAATACAAAATTCTAAAAGAAATATCAGCCATTCTAAATAAATTGACAAACATGATGTTTTTATGGCAAAACGTGTTGTAGCACAATGATTCAGAATATTGTTTTCTTTTTAGGAAGTGACCCATGTGAGCTCTTCTCATGATGATCTCATGGATTGGCTAGCTTGGATTCTTGTACTACACCTTAGAGGAGCTGACAGGGCAGAATTAGTGTGTGGTGTGCTGTGATCGTTGTCATAATATTTGGCATTAAATTAGTGCAATTATTTGTGCTGGTGAAGATACCACTGCCTAATCTGTTCAAGTATGTCACAGTGAATACTGTGTAACTGGCAGGTTTCAAAGCAGACTGTCTTTGCACTAAGGCCCTCATTCCGAGTTGTTCGCTCGCAAGGCGATTTTAGCAGAGTTACACACGCTAAGCCGCCGCCTACTGGGAGTGAATCTTAGCTTCTTAAAATTGCGAACGATGTATTCGCAATATTGCGATTACAAACTACTTAGCAGTTTCAGAGTAGCTTCAGACTTACTCGGCATCTGCGATCAGTTCAGTGCTTGTCGTTCCTGGTTTGACGTCACAAACACACCCAGCGTTCGCCCAGACACTCCTCCGTTTCTCCAGCCACTCCTGCGTTTTTTCCGGAAACGGTAGCGTTTTCATCCACACGCCCATAAAACGCCGTGTTTCCGCCCAGTAACACCCATTTCCTGTCAATCACATTACGTTCGCCGGAGCGAAGAAAAAGCCGTGAGTAAAAAAACTATCTTCATAGCAAAATTACTTGGCGCAGTCGCAGTGCGAACATTGCGCATGCGTACTAAGCAGAAAAACGCTGCGATGCGAAGAAAATTACCGAGCGAACGACTCGGAATGAGGGCCTAAGTTTCAAATGCAAAAAAAACTGTGAGCACTCACAAGTTCTGGAATTAAGTCCTGAATAAAATCCTTTAGCTGATGCTGCTTTGTGGTGAAGGGCAGACTGTGCCAAATTTAAGGCTTGTGGTGATTTGTGTATCCCATCCAATGGAAATAACTGTGCTGCAATCTGGAACTGTGGCTGCAGCCTTAGTGCAATGTGCAGGGGCCGACTAGTAACTTCCCCTACGCCAGGGATGCTGGTGGCCGCCAGCAGCTACATGCAATAGGGTGACCGGAGAGGGTGCTTGTTCAAATCACAAGATGCCTGAAACGGACCCTAGAGAGACTTCCCCTACGCCAGGGATGCTGGTGGCCGCCAGCAGCTACATGCAATAGGGTGACCGGAGAGGGTGCTTGTTCAAATCACAAGATGCCTGAAACGGACCCTAGAGAGCACTAGGACTGCAGCCACTGCCCCAGACTGCAGCATGGTTATCCCCCTGGGTGGGATAAACAATCACTACAAGCCTTAACTTTGGCACAGTCTTCTCTTTGTCATACAGCAGCCATGGCCAAAGTATTTTACTAGGGAGTCACTTCCAGAATTTGTGATTGAGTATTAATGATTATCTGAAGAGCACAGCAGAATTTTACCATGTTCTGTGCAGTCCTGAGCCCTGTCTATACTCCACAAATGAGAAATATACAGTATTTGCCTGCTGCAAGTTACAGGAATGGGGTAGAGATACACCCAATGGTTATAGAGGAAACCGAGACACTGAGCAATGATGTATTATTAATTGTCTCACAAAGAAACGGAAGAATATACTTAGAGGTTTTGTTTTGTTCTTAACAAACATCCATTTCCTACACATTACTGGATTATGAAAAATAAATAAATAAATAAATAAATATAGTCTATTCCTTTTTCACCTTGCTGTAACTTAGAAAATAAAATAAACATTGAACGTTCTGATAATATCACTTTTAGCTGCTGGTGCAGCTCTTAAAAGCAGTAATTACATGTGACGGGGGGAGAGAGTGAGAGTGAGTGGCTTTAACAATCAGTATGCACTATGCAGGGGGTTTGCACTCTTCCAGAATTCTGGATGCAGTAAATCTATCTCTTTCTATTGCAATAATTCCCATGAAATTTTACTTCTAAGAAACTATTATTTCAGAACAATGAGCAGAGAGAGACTACAGTACCTTGCAAGTTCTGCTATATTTCCTTTCCCTATGTAGCTATTCGTTATCAATCCTCTGGTGTTTATTACTTTTCCGGAGAGCAGAGCAGCTACAAAATGCTTATAGATGACTTGATCTTCATACCAACCTAGGTCTGTTTTTTCTATTGAGGAGCATTTATTAAAATTGTTGTGACGGATTTCCAATTGTCTGTGCCTATTTCCCGCCTCAAGACAGAACATTTGTAGGCGTGTAAAAAGGAATGTGTTAGCATGAATGGTAGCTGTCTGGTCCAGAAGTTTGGCAGCTGCACAATTTTTATAAAATTTGTGTTGAACAATGCGTCCTTTTAATTATTTCTATTCAGGTGATTGTACAGTTTTGATCTAAGCGTAAAAGTCTTCCTTACCTACAGTATTTGGTGTATTTGCTATTTTTAGGATGACCTAATGCACCAAAGACTTTGTACTGTTTATGTTTTTTTTTTGTTTTTTTTATAGCTATATAACATTATGGAGCCAACACCAATTGTAATAGTTTTTAATTATTTGCATGTTTGAAGAACTCATAATCAGTGATGGATGTTATAAATTCATTACACAAACTGGTACCCTGCTCTATGCATTTAAAAAAAACCATGAAAAGTAAATGTATTTTTGTTCTTTCATTTTATTGACATTTTAAGGCATGTTTGTGAACCCATAAGCCATAAACTGTGCTAGGTTAATGAACATTAGGGTAGATGTATGGTCCTCCGTTATGGGGAAGAAGCGGTATCAGCACATGTTGTGTGCTCTGATACCGCTTCTCCCCCATGTATGACTCTGGTGGTGTGCGCTACATGACAGGGATGCTATGCCCCCATGTCTATATCGGCACTGCAAGATAGCATGCCGATATGCCGGGCAATGTATGAATGGTCAGTAGCACTCACCGTTTTGACACCTACAGCTATTGATTTCAACAGATGCATGTATCATTGCCGATACACCACAGCAGGGACAGCTCTGTCCCTGCTGTGGTGGCTGCTATAGTAGCGAGTCTTGCACATGCCCAGTGAGCCAGCTGAGAGGAGAGACAGCGCATCAGCACTAAGCTGATGCGCTGTGCGCTCTGGCAGAGATCACTGGAGAGGGCAGTTTTCTCTCCCCCACTTCAGTAGATGAGATGTTAATACATCTCGTCAGTGTACCTTCCCGTTTTGCCTCGGTAATGAGAAGAAGTAGGAAGTGCTATAGCGGCATGCTATAGTACAGGGGTGGGTAACCTTTGGCCCTCCAGCTGTTGCTGAACTACACATACCAGCATGCCCTGCTACAGTTTTGCTATTTGGCCATGTTGAAACTGTTGCAGGGCATGCTGGGATGTGTAGTTAAGCAACAGCTGGAGGGCCGCAGGTTCCCCACCCCTGCTATAGTGCATATCCTCCACTGTTTCAACCCATCTTACAGCTTTTCATATCCTGTTCACACCGCATGTTGGACCCGATGGTCGCCTTTCACACTGTATCTGCGTCTGCCCTGCATATCAAGTTGGAGTCCTTTAAAAGTGGACGGTCATCACACAGCACTTCAGACCCACCAATGAGCAGCTTTTAAGCATAATCTGGGTTGAATAACCCGGGTCCCCCCTTTCACACCACAGCATATCCAAAATGGTCCTGGCTGGGAATAATCCTGGTCATGACCATTGTCATAGGCTTAGCATATATTACACAGGTCGACCCTTTCACACCGGCATATGACACAATTTTACCCAGCTATTTCCCATGTCCAAAGCTCAGTATGAAAGGGGTATAAGCTAGGTTACTGCAGTCCCTCACTGATTCACTGTCACACGCCAGATCCCAGGGCCCTGTTAACAGGTCTGGTAGTATGTCTTTATGCCCATAAGAGTCTCTGCAGTCAGGGCCATCTTTTTGGCATTTACCCAAGGGCCCCAGGAGTCTAAGAGCCCTAGGCTGATAGATGAGGGTCCCCTTTTTCCAGGGGTATCATATTTTTGAAAATCGGCTATGGTGAACCTGAGATATCCAACTTTTAAGCAGTGGCCCCCATCCAAGCCTGTTAATTGTTCTTCCCAGACAGATGTCTCGAGTTCTGTCTGACTTAGAGTTTTTCTGAGGGTATACTCCAAAAGCTGGGACACTCCTCTTTTGGTGGACACTGGCAGTTGGTCTCTACTATGCCCAGAATCAGATATATGAGCCTTCCAGCAGTTGGTCTCTGCTCCAGCTCCACACGCCTGATATCCAGTTTTATATATTCGTTGGTGGATTGCTCTGGCTCCTGAAGTCTGATCCCCAAGTCCCCAGTACCTTTTCAAAGGTGGGACTCTCTGTTTAGGGTGTAGTATGGTATGCCGGCGCTCGGGCTCCCGGCGACCAGCATACCGGCGCCGTGAGGCCGTCCGCCGGCATACCGACAGTGTGGCAAGCGCAAAGGAGCGCCTTGCGGGCTCGCTGCGCTCACCACGCTGCGGGCACGGTGGCGCAACGCTATTTTATTCTCCCTCCAGGGGGGTCGTGGACCCCCATGAGGGAGAATAGCTGTCGGTATGCCGGGTGTCGGGATCCCGGTGCCGGTATACTGTGCGCCGGGATCCCGACATTCGGTATACTGAAGACCACCCCTCTATTTATGTATACCATTCAAAGCAAAGAAATCTATTTACAGGAACTGGAGATATCTGCAGTCAAGCAAGCTGCCCTCCCATCGGAAAATGATGAATGTTAAGCCCACTCCACTATCCACCCCTCCCCTGTGTATTAAACCCTGCCCTACCACCCTGTAAGTCATGTAGCGGGGCCCCTTCATTCAGCCAAATGTCCCGTCTACAGTTTAGTGTTCTCTCACCCCATCTCCCACCATCTGTGCAGTTAAAGAGTAATTAGCAGAAATTACTGCTCCAGGTCCTACATGCTGAGCGGAAGATAGAACACCCCCTGCCACCCGCGGGACATCAAAGCTGCCGACACCCACCCCTACCGCTGCTAGATGGGTAGGGGTCCCAATGCATTGATTTTAAGATGGCCCTTCCGCTTTTCCAATACACCAGTATGCTCAGCTAGCTCAAGATGTCCTGACCCGAATCCCAACCCTCCTAGTGTCATGATACTTATTTAATCTCACTGAACCTCTAGAAAAAATTATACAGTTATTTCCTGGTTCTGCAGACATGCCACAGATTAAGCATTGTACTCTTGAAACAGACAGACTTTGGAATGACAGTAGGTATGTGGATGCCAAGGTTGCCTCTTGTTCAGTAGGACTACAATTTTTGGATACAACAAGCTCCCTATCTTTAACAGTAAAATAGTTAAAAAGAAGCACACAAAAAAAAGTGTAATTGTGGAATGTTTTGGTTATTAGTGAGCTAAAAATATTGGTCAGTTGACTAATATAAGTAATGAGAGCAGTAGATGCTGTAATACAGTAGCTTTTAACAAACCAGCCAGTTCGCTGCCATCTTGAAAAGTAACTCATAAAACCAAATTGTTTTCTTTAATGAAAATAGCTAATTAGAAAATGTATCATCGATAAAAGTGAAAATAAAATTAATGTTTGAAACTACTGAAATTGACTATTTGATGCCTGCAGGAGATGGGACAGCAGGAAGGAGGAAATGTTTTAGGAGAAGAGGACAAGCAGTGTGTGGTGGGGGAGGGAGCAAAGGCTGAATTGTGGTCTTGCCCTGGCTCCATAATTCATGCTACAGCTCCTCTCATATGTGGGAATACACTGGTTTCATTTAACTTGAAAAGATATGCTAAAACATATGCTAGGCAAGACATACTGCCTTAGGATATGATTTTAAAATATATAACCATGTCCACAAACCTCAGCCATGTCACATAATCAGAACTTGGGCAATATAAAGTAGACTTTTATCCCAATTGTGTCTCATATAGTTTATCAGCAGCACAGGCTGTCATCACTGGTCTAATTGTAAAACCAGTAGCGACAGTGCATAAGGTTCTGATTTAATACTCATGTACCCTTAGACCACCATTAATTTAGACCACTTTCAAATTTGATTTTGATGTGAAGCCCAAATATTTGCTATGCACATACATGTTATCCACGCTAAGTGCTGGGACACATATCCCATGAACAGATGGTTAATGGACTGCTAAACCTAATATAGAGTATGTTACATGTGAAAGAGGTACCAGACAGGGCCGTCTTAACAGCAGTGTGGGCCCCTGGGCACAGCAATGCACTGGGGCCCCTACCCATCCTCCATGGGTGGGGGGTGCTATCAGCGGCAGCTTTGATGTCCCGCGGGCGGTAGGGGGTGTTCTATCTTCCGCTCAGCATGTAGGACCTGGAGCAGTAATTTCTGCTAATTAATCCTTTACTGCACAGATGGGGTGGGAGGGAGAACACTAAACTGTAGAAGGGGGCACTGGGCTGAATGAAGGGGCCCCGGAACATAACTTCCAGTGTGGTATGGGGTGTTTAATATGTAAAGGAGGGGTCGATAGTGGAGTGGGATCAATATTCATCATTTTCTGGTGAGAGGGCAGCTTGCTTGACTGCAGATATCTCAAGTTCCTGGAAAAAGATTTCTTAGCTTTGAATGGGATAAAAAATTAGAGTGTCTCCCTTGTCAGGAGGTACTGGGGACTTGGGGATCAGAGTTCAGGAGCCAGAGCAATCCACCAACAAATATATAAAACTGCATACCAGGCGTGAGGAGCTGGAGCAGGGACCAGCTGCTTGAAGCTGGATATCTCTGGTTCTTTGCATAGTAGAGACAAGCTGCCAGTGTCCACCGAAAGTGGAGAGTCCCAGCTTTTGAAATGTTCCCTCAGAAAAACTGTAAGTCATACAGAGCCCGAGATATCTGGCTGGGAATAGCAATTAACAGGCTTGGATGGGGACCACTGCTTTGAAGTCGGATATCTCTGGTTCCCTAGGGCCGATTTTCAAAAATCTGGTACCCCTGGAAAGAGGGGACCCTCAGCTATCAGCCTAGGGCCCTTATACTCCTGGGGCCCTTGGGCAAGAGCCCACTGAGCCCATACGAAAAGACGGCCCTGGTACCAGAAACACACTCATCACTATGTTGTAGCCCCTGCCCAGTATATTTTATAGAAGGTTCATCTATTACCACTTTCTCACTTCTAAGTTCAGCTTTGCTAAGTGAAATAATCCCCTTTTTATGTGTACAGTAATTAATGCGAGTGTGAATATACCGGGTTCCAAATCACTTAGGCACGGTGGTAGATGAAAAACCAACAGTAGGTTAGATATGGGGCAACTTCCACTTACACTGACAGTGTGTACGGTCTAGACCTCCCGCGACTCCTCCTCCACCAACAACCGGGCTCTCCCTGCGGGTTGGATGGGATGAGGAAAACAGCTCTGCCTTGGGGGGAACCTGTACGCCAGCGCCGGACTCCTGATAGCTGCTGTCAGCACTGCGGTCTCCTCAATCTATTAACCTGCCCCGTCAGTGCTCCGTTTCCCAGCAGCGCCACTCTGTTACAACCAGCCACAGGGACTTCGCTACTCGGCGGACTTCACTGCTCGGCGCCCCCCAGGGGAAATTGACTCAGCGCTTCTCTCCACAGCAGAGGGAGACCTCTCCGTTCTTTTCTCCCTCCTGGGCTCTCACTCAGGGGGAGATGTACTAAGCCTGAAAAGTGATAAATTGCACGGTGATAAAGTACCAGCCAATGAGCTCCTAACTGCCATGTCACAGGCTGGGTTTGAAAAATGCCAGTTAGGAGCCGATTGGTTGGTACTTTATCACTGTGATATTTATCACTTTTCAAGGCTTAGTACATCTGGCCCTCATTGTTTCACTGAGGACACTCCTGCCGGTAAGCTCCCTCGCCTCAGCCGCCAGCCTTTCTCTCTCTCCGGAGCTTCCGCTGCCCTCCTATTCCGCCATGGCAGCTACCTGCTGTCCAGCGGCTCTCACTGGGCTCTCTCAGGGGCTGAGACAGCGGCAGCGGCAGTCACTAGGCTCCTGCATGCAGACTGATCTGTGCTGCTGTGTCTGTGTAAGCTGTGTAAGCTGAGCTCCGCCCCCCAGATTCTAGGTATTGCACTGCCTGGCGGGATGTACTAACGTGTGGCAGAGTATTCAGCCACATTTCGCCTACATACTAATTGCATATGTACTAACTAAAGCTGGCATTACCCTCTGCACTGAAAACCCGGCAACCAGGCAGTAGTACATATCAAAATGCTGTAAAACCCCCGAAAACGGGGGTTTTACCACATTTTCCCTTTAGTACATCCCAAGTCCTGGCTGAGCCGTGCATGTGCCTGAGCTGAGCTAGGAAGTTTTATTCCATATAGAAATGAGGGGGAGATGTATTAACATATGTGCTACAGCCTTTATCTGAACAGACCTGCTTCACCTCCGGATTGCAGTGAAGTGGGATCAGATAACAATAGCATGTACACAGGGCTGGAACTAGATGTGTGCAGAGTGTGCTTTCATGCAGTGCACTTGTGATGGGAGCGCATCTTGTGCGGTCTCCCCAATTGGCTGCCCTGGTTCTGTGACTGTTCCAGCGCTGTCTGCTGTTGAGATGACAGCAGGCAGCACTAGTGAGTCCCCCGCAGCTCTGCGGTTTCAGCTGGGAGTCGAGACACTGGAGGACGAGGCAGCAACTAAGTGTTGCTGTTTCATACTTGCCGGCAGAAACACACACACATGTGACGTCTGCGGGGTCAGCCGGGAGCCAGGACACTGAAGGGAGAGGCAGCGGGCAGCAAGACAGCTCCGAAGTGGTGGTGGGTGAGCATTGACAGCGCTGGGAACTGTGAATGCCAGCTGATCGTGGCAGCTGGGGGGGGGATGATCACATACACACACATACACACACACACACACAAAATACACCTTGCTCTCACACACCCACTACACTTTTGCTCACACACTCACTAACTTACATTCTCTCTCTCTCATTGTGTAGGGGCTCTACCTGGCACGTTACACCACATTATGCCATGGGCTCTATCTGGCATAATGTGGTGTAACGTGTATGAGGGACTCCTACTGTATGGTGTAATGTTAATAAGAGACTCTTACTGTCAGGTGTAACATGTATAAGGGTCTCTTACTGTATGGTGTAATGTGTATAAGGAACTCTTACTGTGTGGTGTAATGTGTATATGGGACTCTTACTGTGCGATGTAACATGTATAAGGGGCACTTACTGTGTAGTGTAACGTGTATAAGGGGCTCTTACTCTGTGGTGTAACGTGTATAAGGGGCTCTTACTGTACGGTGTAATATGTATTTGGGGCTCTTCTGTGTGGTGTAATTTAAATAATGGACACTACTGTGTGGTGTAATATAAACTGGTACTATTCAGTGGCCACGGCCCTATATTTTCTACATGCGCTTTTGGCGCGCACTGTCCCTGTTTTAAATATGCAGGAGGAAGCACCAATTCTTTTTGTGGCACCAGAAATGTCTAGTTCCATTACTACCCAGGGTTTTACTCTTTAGAGTCTTTAACGTTCATTTGTCATTTGCTATATGAGTTCTCAATAACTTTGAGTAACTCCACTCAAGCCCCTTTCCCCTTCTCTCTGTCTCATAACCTCTTTTTATCATGCCACCTCTTAGTTCATACTCATTCTACATCAAACATTCCCCCTTATTTTTCTTTACTATTAAATTTGTTAAGCATGTTTTGTAACCATCCTTAGAAGATGTTACTGGTTAAGGTTAAATTTGTACCTTCAGTTTTCTACTTTCCAGTGCTGAATATCTGTGTGTAATATTACATTACAGGTTGTAATAATAGTACCTGTTGACCTTGAATTGTACTTATAAATATAAAAAAAATGAACAAATTGTATATCTCCCTTTGAGCCGTACCTTGTAAAATGCACCATTTTCCATATAAGACTTCATATGCTTAGTTTAATAGGGTCCCAGTACCAACATGAACTGTGGGTCTCTGCTATCCAGCTTATGTAATGATAGGTGAACACTGGAGAATTTGTGGAAGGGCTAGAAATAATTGGCAGATCCGGATGGAATGGATGGAAATACTTTCCAATCAGAAGCCGGCTGTCATTTCTACTGCTGTGTTGTCTCCACTTTTCCAGGATGTATAAATAATTACAGAAGATGACTAGCAGTAAATGGATTTCCCAAAGGAGAAATCTCCACCCAAGGAGTAGTGTGAGGAAAACGTATACAGAATAAATACAGAAAGTGAGACATTTCTGTAAGTTCTTGTAGAGGGTGTTATGGCTTCCTAGGTCTATTAGGAGGTGTTCTGTTTTCGAATTAGCCCATCATAGGATAGTATGGTCTGCTGTAAGAAGTATTACTATACTGGAACCTCTTTAAACTGATGATGTCTGGGGGTACTCTCCCATATGCTATTTGACCCGCCAACTTGGTTGACTTATTCTACTATACTCTCTATACTTATTACTACTCTAAAGTTGCAGCAAGCATAGACTCCATCACACCCCTATGTGCCAAGTAGAGGTTACAAATACATAAGCTGTTCTTCCTCCCAAAGTTTTAACTGTGATCGGTGCACAACATAACATTTTTCAGTCCAACCTTCTTCAGGTCATATCTGCACCTTACTCTACACTTGGATCAGTAGCTTATACAGTATGTACAGGACAGCCAGTGCAGAATTCACAGTTGTACCAAGGCTATATACATTATAGTACAGAACTCCAGGGACGTTTCATAAATAAACATATTTAAATTAATAGAAGCATTGTTTGTCATTCTTGTCAGCAACCCCATTGAGAAGCACAGTACAAAATTCTGCATAACCTTAAGTGGCTAATAACAGAAGACAGTAGATATGTTGATATTGGAACTATTAAATATACTTGGCAACATTTCTAGATGGGTTTTTTTGACATTGGATTAATTGCCATATTTATTTCTGTTAACCTTTAATAACTAGGGACTGTCTTTATAGTTAACAGACAAGTGATGCCTCGGTTTATATATATATATATATATATATATATATATATATATATATATATATATATATATATATATTGCACTGCTTCCTAAGTGATAATCTCTTCATGATCCATGTGGAATTAGTCAGTCTGCTGTTCTCTGCAATACTTTGTGGACTTTCTAAGACTTTCAGGTTTAAAAAAAAAAACAGTGTTGTTCATTATCAAAGACGGCCCCAGGCTCCTGCTATGTTCTTCTGTCCAAACTGCCATACTGTCCCTGTTTGAAGTATGCAAGAGACAAAATAATATGAATTCTAATGATCTGTGTCTGCTTGTCATCATAAGAGACAGTGAGATCCATTTCATGGCTCTACAGATTAGGTCACTGTGACTTGAGAGGTCGGATCTTAGAGGGGTGAGAAAAGTTTCAATGACTCTGAAAGATGTGCTCTGTCACTAGGACATAAACAGCTAAACATCTTACTGCCAGCATCCGTATCTTCTCTTTTCAGGAAACTGGAAAATTATTTAGGTGTCTATTTAAGCTCCTACTTGTAAGTATCCAACTACAATAAATAGATAACTCTAAAGCAGGGGTCTCAAACTCAAGTAGCTGTAAGGGCCACATAAAGACAACTACATTTGCCTAAGGGCCACATCACTTTTAAAGACAAGATGGATGCAAGCAGTCTATATGGCACATTTTTATTGATTGATTTGGTGCCATTTTCTCCATTAAAAACTCCCCCTCCAACTTTTTATTCCCTGAACCCACCCATTTATATATTTTTATTTATTTGATGTCATTTTCATTGATTGCCCCTTCCTTTTGTTTTTTTGTTTATATTACTCCCAACCACCCTACTTGCTTTCTTCATGCATGCAGATCTGCACCAATAGTGTGGGTTGGGGCTGAAATGCAGGCGGGCGGGCGGAATACTGACCGTTGCAGCCCACTGTTTAGAATCCCAACAGAGGTCGGTAACAAAAGCTACCCCCTTACCCCCTAATCCTCTCTTACTGTAGCCTAACCCTAACCCTCCCCCCGCAGCCTAACCCTAACCCTCCCTGGTGGTTCCTAACCCTAACCCCCCTCCCTACAGCCTAAACCTACTACCCCTGCAGCCTAACCCTAACCATCCCCGGTAGTTCCTAACCCTAACCCCCCCTCCCTACAGCCTAAACATACCCCCCCCCTGCAGCCTAACCCTAACCCTCGCTGGTGGTTCCTAACCCTAACCCCCCCTCCCTACAGCCTAAACCTACTCCCCCTGCAGCCTAACCCTCCCTCCCTACAACCTAACCCTAACCCCCCTCCCTACAGCCTAAACATACCCCCCCCTGCAGCCTAACCCTAACCATCCCCGGTGGTTCCTAACCCTAGCCCCCCCTCCCTACAGCCTAAACCTACTCCCCCTGCAGCCTAACCCTAATCCTCCCCAGTGGTTTCTAACCCTAGCCCCCCCTCCCTACAGCCTAAACCTACTCCCCCTGCAGCCTAAGCCAAATCCTCCCCAGTGTTTTCTAACCATAACCTCCCCTCCCCACAGCCTGAACCTAACCCAACACCCCCTGCTGCCTAACCCTCCTCCTCGCCAGGTGTGCCAAATCCCAACCCCCCAACCCCCCTCCTTGCAGCCTAAATCTAACTCCCCTTTTCTGGAGCATCACCATATACGTCCCTCCTCCCTGCAGCCTAAACCTAACACACACACCTCCATGGCTTACCTCTCCTATGTCCTGGAGTCAGGATCGGTCAGGATGCCAATGCCGGCATTCTGATCAGTATCGGAATTCCAGCATCAGTCTTTTGACAGCCGGGATCCCGACCTGATCCCGTATATGCACTATGTTTATATCAGGCTTTCATCAAGATACACTTAAACACATATGTTTTTGATAGTGAAGTACACATTGACTATTAGGTTTGAATGCAATTGAAAAAAACCTTTTGAAAGCAGTGGGTTTAACTCTTCCACCCTCATACAAAAAAAAACAACAGAAAAGAAAAACAAAAAAGTATTGCTAAAATGCAGTAAAAAAAGAAGAAGATATGATATATGCATGAGCAATGAGGAAAGCAGTGGAATTTACAATCGGCCAATGTGTAGGACAGTCGTTCTTGTCATTCGTGTATATGTGCACCTGCCTCCAGACCCCCACAATTAAAGGGGCTTTGATAGGCATCTCTGTACCGGTCTGCATCTGTTTGCAATTACAGCAACATGTCTTTACTGTAGTCATCCTACATTAGCTTGCCTTCCTTCCTGTCCCGTCTCTTCATTTCTTTACAGACACAAGCGTAAGATACAAGATACAAATTGGCATATGCGGGAGGCCTGTTTTATGGACATGCTGAGAATCAATTTGCATATTGTATGCTGTGATCAACTCAGCTGTGTGTACTGAATACAGTTGTAGCTAAAGACTATATTGTGTAGAGGGGGCCAGGACTGCACGCCCTGGCTAAAGAATAGCTGATCATTTTTATTCTGTAAAGCTATAACGTTTTCAGCACTGTGTCTGCTGGACAGCAGCACCAGATCGGCAGACTTCAAAAGAGATCTCTATGTATCTTCAAATCTTATGGGAGATCTGTAGTCCGTTGTATTATTTTTGGTATGTTTTGTGAAGCGTACGTGGTGCAGTATTGACATGTTATTTGATTTCCTTGTACTGTATTTACACATTTAATGACTTTTAAAAGATCTTTTCCTATAATGTTTCGCTGAACATTTTGTACATACAGAACAATCAAAATATAGATGTGATAATCTTCACATGTTTGTTCATGTACAGAGAGACTGCTTCAATATGATTTTTGAATCTGTACATACAAACATAAGATACGACTGTTTAAGTACCGGGCATAAGATTGTGACACTTGTGCAATCATACTGCATTATATTTCTGATAACATATTACCATTAAGGTTATGATGTGAGATTATGTAAAATAAATCATTATGTACATTGTGTATTTTGCTTAGAATTGTAAGGCTGACCTAATGGGGTTGTTCAGACCGGATGCAGCCGCACGTTTGCATCCAGGGGGGTGTTCCGAATGCTGGTGGTCCAGGACCATTTTTGGGGTGACTGCGTGACATCACATGTAGCTGCTCCGAAAAAAATTAATGCCAGACCACTTGACAGCGCAGGCAGGCAGCGCTGACAGGGGTCAACCTTTGTTCCGCATTGGCCGCATCGGAAAGAAGCCTCACACATGCTGGTCCAGGCATGTGAGGAGATGAATGCAGATCTGGCTGCATTTGCAAAAGTTTTATTAGCTGCTGTGATTATATAAAATGTATCCAGTCAGAATGTTAAAAAATGTTCTGAATCAACGTGGATGTTATGTTGACACGTTCATTATGTTGAGATGTATGTCAGCAGTACATTTTGGTGCTACAATTAAGGTTAAGATTAGGCTAAAATAGTGAAAAAATTATAAGTCGACATTCTGACTGTCAACGTGCTTAATGTCGACATATTGAACATCTCAACATTATGACGTCAACATTTCTGTATGTCGACATAGGACCTGATTTAGAGCTGCAAGCAAAGCCTAAAAGCACACAGCTGGGCAAAACCATGTTGCACTGCAGGTGGGGCTAATATAACACGTACAGAGATATTTAGATGTGGGTAGGTCATATTGTTTCTGTGCAGGGTAACTACTGGCTGCTTTTGCATGTATTCCACAAATACTGAACATCTTTATTTTTACACTGCAATTTGGATTTCAGTTTGAACACACCCCACCCAAATCTCTCTCTCTCTGCACATGTTACATCTGCCCCACCTGCAGTGCAGCATGGTTAGCCCAGTTGAGTGCTTTTTGGCTTTGCTTGCAACTCTGAATCAAGCCCATAATGTCCATATCGACATTTTGGTGTAGACGTTCTGAATGTCGACAATCTAAATGACATTATAACAGACTGCACCCTTAGGGGTAGATTTGCTAAGAATCGTGATTGACTTCTACACTAAATCGCTGGATAGTTGAAGCTCAGAATCACAAATTTACTATCGTGTATGACTGTCTATTTAGCTTTAATGGTGTGGGATTTGAATGAATTGGCCCCATTACAATAGATTCTTCTGACAAATAGAAGTATGAATCCACAGCCAGTCAAAGCACTGCATAGATCAGTATGGGAAAATGGGAAAATAATTGTAAACCAGTTAGGGGGCTTATGCCATAGCTGGAAGACACAGATTGTGAGGTCCCCATGCCATCACCAAAACCATCCGCAAACTGGTCAGTCTGGACCTGGAATTCCAGTGAAAGTAGGGACCCCCCCCAAGAAAAGAGGTTCCCCCTTCCCAAGAAGATCCCAAGCTATTTCCCACACCCCTGGAGGCATGGGTGCAGGGTCAGTATTTTAAAAAATAGAGTCTAAAACTGTTAATTTCAATGGGACTACAAGTCCCAGTAACCCTGCCCCAGCATACTGGAATTTAGAAAGCAACAAGTGCCTGAAAGCCTGGACATTAAGGGCCTACTGTCACCTAAAGGAAATATGAAAATATGAAAATAATGACAGTACTTGGGCACCAGATGGAGTATTGTTTATTAAAAAAAATAATTCATACCAAGCTATGGTCCGGGTCCTCTTCATTCCATGTGACAGTCCATAGTTCTCCTAAAACAAACAAAAAATGCAATTCCCAATCCTAGACAGTTTTGTACCCTCCATACAGTCACCGGCATTATTAAAGTGAATGGGGAAAGCGCTGATTGACTGAGAGCGTGGAAACCAGAGTTCTCAGCCAATCTGCACTTTCTTCATTCACTCTGGTTCAGCCTGGTGCTGATTACAGGAAAAGCGGGGGGGGGGGGGGGGGGGGGGGGGGGGGGGGGGGGGGGGGGGGGGCACGACACCACGTAGTTTTTTCCTCTGATTCTCTAGTAACAGACTGACCGAGCTCAGAGGTCCGGGCATGGTTATTACGTCGTCTCTCCTAGAACACAGGGGGGGGGGGGGGGGGGATTCAAGCTGAAGCACTGCCTGACTACCTATGTGAGAAGAGGTAGCTGGGCAATGCACTGTAGCTGAGTGAGTGGCGATGGCAGGCGGCTGGTCCTGTGCCCATAGTGCATTTGTGCTGTGTGCCAGGCACCACTGGCACACACCAAGTTACAGCACTGTCTTTGCCCAGGTCTCACATGTACCTCTGTATTGTAACATTATTTGTAATCAAAAGATATCTTGCATGACATGGGAGACCATGCTCTGCTCCGTCCTGCAAGCAGTCACAGTGATGTTATGAGAATGTCTCTGAATTTCCAGAGCTACCTAGCAACAGAAGCAAAGGGCTCCTGGGCACCCTACTGGATGCAGAGGCTGGTGGGTTATAACCTAGTTCTAATCTGGCAGTGTAAGAAAATATGCCTGGCCTTCAGTGTTAGACTGGGGCATGAAGGGCCCACCGGGGAAATGCAATGGTAGGGACCCATGCTTAGGGGTGTGGTCAGCCACCACATTGGTTTGCCTAACCAATAGAGAGTACATGGTCTGGGCCCCTTGATAAATATATACAGTAAATACTGAAAGTGCATGTATGATAATGTACCAGATTAATACAAGCAATGCACTGTAGAGAATACACTATAGTCCTGTGCAGTATAAGATAACATTTGCATAATGCAGTGGTTCTCAAACTGTGTGCTGTGGCACCCTGGGGTGCCTCAGTACACTTACAGGGGTGCCCTGGGTTGGTGGTCCAGGTCCAATTAAAATTATTGAGGGTCAATGTAACAGGCATAACCAGTGCTAGTGGCTGTCAATCATAAAATATATGGACAAACAGAAGCAAATCATGGGCCTAATTCAGACCTGTGTGCTTGCTAGGGTGTTTTTGCAGTCCTGCGTTCGCATAGTCACTGCCCATAGAGGAGTGTATTTTCGCTTTGCAAGTGTGCGAACGCATGTGTAGCAGAGCTGTACAAATACATTTTATGCACTGTCTGAGTAGCAGTAGCGGATCTTGCTATGGGCAAGCAGGATGTTTGCCCGGGGCGCCGCCTTCCGTAGGGCGCCGCTGCTGTCCGGAGTGTGCCACCGCCGTGACATGATCCGCTACTGGTGCCGCCCGGTGCTGTGCGGAAGTCATCGTGCACCGCGCTGCATTGTGGGAGCTGCACATAGACGCTAGAGGTCATAATTGACGTCTCTCCCATAGATCCGAGGAGCGGCACCAGCGGCCGGAGACGGGAAGCAGGAGTGGGGATTGTAAGTATTCATTTATTTTTATTTATTTTTTGCAAACTACGCAACTAGGGGGCACAACTCTACAGGGGGCACAGTACTGTGTAACTAAAAGGACCCAGTCGCAGCATAGGCAGCTGTATGACTTTTGCGTCCGTGTTCACTGTAGGTTCACGGGGCAATTGTGTACACTAATAGTGTCTGGATCCACTCAGCGTTCACTAACGTATTGATCGATCCCGAAAGTAAAGTCTCCCTGTATCCCACTCTCCTGAGCCGGGTTATACAGAACTAAGGCCCTCATTCCGAGTTGATCGCTCGCTAGCTACTTTTTGCAGCCATGCAAACGCATAGTCGCTGCCCACGGGGGAGTGTATTTTCGCTTTGCAAGTGGGCGATTGCATGTGCAGTCGAGCGGTACGAAAAAGTTTTTTGCAGTTTCAGAGTAGGTCTGAATTTACTCAGCCCTTGCGATCACTTCAGCCCGTCCGAGCCCGCAATTGATGTCAGACATCCGCTCTGCAAACGCCTGGACACGCCTGCATTTTTCCAAACACTCCCAGAAAACGGTCAGTTGACACCCATAAACGCCCTCTTCCTGTCAATCTCCTTGCGATCGGCTGTGCGAATGGAATCGTCGCTAGAAGCAATGCGAAACAACCATGCACTTTGTACCAATATGTCGCGCGTGCGCATTGCGGCCCATATGCATGTGTAGTTTTGCCGTTTTTTTAACTGATCGCTATGCAGTGAACAATGGCAGCTAGCGATCAACTCGGAATGAGGGCCTACGTCTCTATCTACCTTTGGTACGAATAGTTGGATAAGTGCCTGATACATATGAGTCTGTAAACTATTGCTGCTGTTTCTTTTGCTGTGCGACTGAATACATTTAAACTCCTATATAAGGTAATGCGGTAATATGTTTCTCCTACATTCTTGAAATGTATCTGTAGTTGAATATGTGCTTATATTGCTTATTATACTAATGTATAACCTGTGACTGATTGCTAGTGTGATTGCTGACTTTACTATTTTCTGTCAGTTTCTGTGTATTCTGATCCTCAATGCTGGTGCAAAGCAGGGAAGGATCAGATTGTATGTCACTTTAACAAATTTTAAAGTGATTGCAGTCACAATTTGTGTAGTTAACACTGTAAAGGTGTGTGATTTATTTATCATGTGTAAGAGAGGCAAGGGTGAAGAGGATACACTCTCCACAGCAGCACCAACACTCATGTCATGTTTGTCTTGTAAAGCTGGTTTATCTTCTCAAGATCTGGTTCAAAATGGATTATGTGCAAATTGTTTTAGCTTTCACCAAAGCCTCTTGAATAATCCGAGGCAGGCACAGGTTCAGGTTGAACCCCCATGGGTTACTTTTGCACAGACATTATCCAGTATAGCCGAGCGGATATTTCCAGCTCCTATACCAGGGATATATTACCCTATTAACCCTTATATGCAACATTCCACCTGGGGGTTATCACATCCAGTACAGGAATCGGCAGACTCTCAAAAGCACTCATCACACTCCGGGTCTGCATACAGAGACGAGGAGGAAGACCTCAGCTATGTGGTCATTCCTGAGCTAATTAATGCTATGAAAGCCATTCTATCCTTAGAGGAGGCAGCAGAGACTTTTTTTAAATCTAAGGCACCTGTGTTTAAACGGCCCAAAATAGTTAGGACTGAGTTTTCTGGGTCAGAACAGCTGACGGTAATTATGCAAGAGGCTTGGGTTACACCCAGTAAGAAGTATAGATTTCCAAGGAAATGGAATTCCCATTATCCTCTTCCGGCTGGGGACTGTTTAAAAGGAAGGTGGCTCCCAAAGTAGATATGCATGTCATCCGATTTGTGCGAAAATCTACACTACCTCTGCCTTCAACATCATTAAATGATGTCACGGATAGGAAAATAAATGGTTTTCTTAAAACCATTTTCTCCTTGTCTGGGGCAATCATAAGACCAGCCATGGCTTCGGCTTGGATGGCAAAAGCAGTGGCAGCCTGGGCTGATGCATTGGAGGATGACCTTTCAATGGCATCTAGAGAGCAAAAATCCCATATTGCACATATCAAACAGGCAGCTATTTTTATGGAGGTATTCATTCACACAGCAATGCATGTGATAGGGTTGATGGTGTCAACATTTGACATGGTGGAGTATGCTCAGTTCCACTTGAGGCCTCTGCAATGTCTGATCCTTTTCTGGACTGTTTTTCATCAGACAATAAAAACGCAGACTATGGTCCTTCCTCTGGAAGTAAGGAGGTCATTAGCCTGGTGGCTGCAGACATCCCATCTGGACAATGGAAGACCCTCTTGGATATCAGATTGGGAAATTCTGACAATGGATGTCAGCCTTCAGGGCTGGGGAGTGGTGTCAGGAAGGAGTTGCTTCCAGGGGCAGTGGACCAAGGAAGAGAGTTGCCTGCTAATAAATATATTGGAACTTCGGGTCATATATATGGCACTTATTCAGGCAAAGGACATCCTTCAAGGGAAACCAGTCCAAATCCGCTCGAACAATTGAATGGCAATAGCGTACCTCAACCATCAGGGAGGAACTCGCAGCCAAAATGCAATGAAGGAGGTAAGTCACACGATAAAGTGGGCAGAACTTCATCATCCAGCCTTGTCCGCAGTGTTCATTCCGGGAGTCCTAAACTGGGAAGCTGATTTTCTCAGTCGACACGTCATTCATGCAAACGAATGGGCTTTACACCCCGAGGTCTTCCAAATTCTGGCAGACAAGTGGGGGTTACTGGAGATAGATCTCATGATGTCCCATCAGAACAACAAAGTTCCTGCATACAGGTCAAGAACAAAGGATCCCAAAGCAGTCTTTGTGGATGCCCTGTCAGTGAGATGGGACTTTCATCTGGCCTATTTATTTCCACCAATCGCCCAGTTACCCAGGGTGATGCAAAAGGCAAAACAAGGGGCTCCATGATACTAATAGATACGGCTTGGCCCATAAGACATTGGTCTGCAGAGGTTGTCGATGGATGTTCCATTCCTACTCCATCAACATCCAGATCTACTGTCTCAGGGTCCTTGCTATCACAAGCACCTGGATCAACTGTCTTTCACGGCGTGGCTTTTGAGACTTCCATTCTGAAAGCAAGAGGATTCTCACAACAGATAATTCAAACAATGCTTTTCCAGAGTCCTAGCATTCCATCAGTTAGGAATGGACAAAGGTCTAAGGGTGGCTTCCTTAAGAGTGCAAGTGTCAACATTGAGTGTATGGTTCCAAAAGAAAATTGCTAACCTACAGGACGTGAGCACTTTTTTCCAGGGAATGCTGCACATTCAACCCCCTTTTGCTCCTCCTACAATGCCATGGGATTTAAGTTAGTCCTAAAGGCCCTTCAGGTTGCACCATTTGAACCACTAAAACGAGTGGATTTTAAATGATTTACAGCAAAAGTTCTCTTTCTACTGGCTATTGCTTAAGTTAGAAGAGTTTCAGATTTAGGGGCATTGTTATGTCACCCTCCTTTTCTGATTTTTTATTCAGATAGAGCGGTTTTCAGAACCAAATATGGGTATCTTCCTAAGGTGGTGTCTAAATTCCACCTTAATCTTTCTGCGGGATATGCAATGTTGGACTTAGTTCGTGCTTTAAGGATCTACAGTATGTGGATCATACCAGTGCCATCAGAAAAACACACTCTCTTCGTTCTTGTCACGATCCTGACTGTAGTTCTCATATTTGGTGACTTACCTCTGCCATCTGTCCCGGATCCTGTGTCTTTTTACTCACTGAGTTAAACAGCTTGTCAGCACTATGAGTTTTCCTGAGTTCTCTGCCTGAAAGGTAATAGTTAATTAGCTCCACCTGTGGTGATCTCCTGTGTGAGGCTGAATTCAGTAATCTGAAGTTTAGGCCTAAAAGCCAGCATCTTATGTTTTGCAGAAGTTCAGGCTTCAGTGTTCTCTCGGCCTGCTAGGCCTCATTCTACATCACGGCCTAGTCTAGAGTACTCACATGACAGTGACTGTTCACCTGACCCAGAGTTGTCCAATCCTCTGCCAGCCTGAGACTCTCTGCATCACCTAATCCTGCTCACCAATCACCAAGGACCAGGAAGTATAAGTTGGGAGACTGAGTTGGAAACTGGGCCAGCTCCTCGTGTCACACACAGCTCTGTGTGAGCCTTAAAGCTGAGCTCCCTAAAGGTAACCTTTGTACTTTAGTTCCTGTGGAAACTCTGTTCCCTTGTTACCCCGTTTGGTTTACTTTTGTGTTGCCACTGATATTCACTATTTCCACGAGTCTCAATGTAAAGGCACAGCTGCAGTGGTGCATCTTAAAGGCACAGTACTGTATTCCATAGTCTCTACTGAAAACCACAGCTGCCGTGTTTCATCTTTACTGCTGTTGTAGTTGTGATCTCCAGAGCTCCCGTATCCCTGTGGCTTCCGTGCCTCCAAGAACCTCCGTGTCTCAGCACCTCCATGCCTCAGCACCTCCATGCCTCAGCACCACCATGCCTCAGCACCACCGTGCCTCAGCACCTCCATGCCTCAGCACCCCCGCGCCTCAGCACCCCCGCGCCTCAGCACCTCCGTGCCTCAGCACTTCCGTGCCTCCAAGCACCTCAGTGTCTCCAGGCACTTCTGCACCAACAAGCACCTCAGTGCCTCCAGACACCTCAGTGCCTCCAGGCACTTCTGCACCTCAGTGCCTCCAAACACCCAGTGCTCACAAGCGTAGTTGGTGTCTCCAGCATCCGGTACTCCTTAATTCATTCCTCAGCACCTTTTCAAGTTCTGTCTTTCAGGAGACCTCCAGCATCCTTACGTGCTTCCTGTCTGCCGACCAAATCCTGCATGAGGAAAACCTAGATTCGGCCATCTCTGCTGCGGTTCCTCTTCCCGGTCACCGGAAGAAACCCCGAGCCCACAACACTCCCAAACCAGGTCAGTGAAGTATTCACATAGTACTCCAGTCGCCCGCACAGACTTCACTAACACCGGGTTCAAAAAACCACAGTCATGACAGTAGGAACTGGCCACATGGACCCGACCGAAAGTGTTTGTCTGACGCAGGACCTCCTAAGCAATATTGCAGGACGCTTGGAGGGTTTGGAGTCGACTCAGCATCAATTGGCACAGTGTCTGCAGCGGAATTCGTTCTCCAGAGATTCTCTGACCTTCTGCACTAAGACTCCTGACCAACTTCAGATTTTCTACCAGATGTTATTACAGTTACAAGAACTTTTGTCTAGTATTCTTTCTGTGATGCCTGATCTCTTCAGGAATACTACCAACGTTGTTGATCCTGTTTTGTCCCATCCAGTTAATAGAGTCTCTTCCTCTGTGCAAGGAAAAGTTGTTCATCAGAGCTATCAACGGCCCAAACTCTCTGAAGCTGAACGTCAGCGGCGTAGGGAGCTACACCTCTGTCTTTACTGTGGAAATTTCGGTCATTTTGTTAAAGATTGCATTCTTCGTAAGCCAGGGAATGGTGACAAATCTCAGTATCACAGTGCTCATGTCTACAAGTCATCCACAGTAGCCGATCCTGCTACTGCTGACAGGGGTATCAAGATGGCTACTCTGAAAGAGACTCAAATTTATGACTGGGGTCCGGTGATTAAAAGACCTTATCCCAAGTTGGGTGTCCAGAGAAGAATGTTCAAGCCATTTAGAGTCACAGAGGAGTCCGTGTCTTCAGCCCAAGGAGGGGCGTCCGTGTCTACAGCCCAAGGAGGGGCGTCCGTGTCTACAGCCCAAGGAGGGGCGTCCGTGTCTTCAGCCCAAGGAGGGGCGTCCGTGTCTACAGCCCAAGGAGGCGCGTCCGTGTCTTCAGCCCAAGGAGGGGCGTCCATGTCTTCAGCCCAAGGAGGGGCGTCCGTGTCTTCAGCCCAAGGAGGGGCGTCTGTGTCTTCAGCCCCAGTGAGGGGTTCAGAGCGTCCAGCCCCAGTGAGGGGTTCAGAGCGTCCAGCCCCAGTGAGGGGTTCAGAGGGTCCAGCCCCAGGGAGTCTTCAGAGCGCTGCCCAGCCAGAGAGTCTTCAGAGCGCTGCCCAGCCAGAGAGTCTTCAGAGCGCTGCCCAGCCAGAGAGTCTTCAGAGCGCTGCCCAGCCAGAGAGTCTACAGAGTGCTGCCCAGCCAGAGAGTCTACAGAGTGCTGCCCAGCCAGAGAGTCTACAGAGTGCTGCCCAGCCAGAGAGTCTACAGAGTGCTGCCCAGCCCCGTGAAGTGGGGGCTCTTGCCTCAGCCCAGCCCCGTGAAGTGGGGTCTCTTGCCTCAGCCCAGACCCGTGAAGAGGGGGCTCTTGCCTCAGCCCAGCCCCGTGAAGAGGGGGCTCTTGCCTCAGCTCAGCACCGTGAAGAGGGGGCTCCTGCCTCAGTTCAGCCCCGTGAAGAGGGGGCTCCTGCCGGTCCAGCAATACTCCAGGCCCTGCCTGGTCAGTCCGTCCCGGTTCCAGCCGGTCCAGCAATACTCCAGTGCCAGCCTGGTCAGTCCGTCCCGGTTCCATCCGGTCCAGCGATACTCCAGGACCAGCCTGGTCAGTCTCCTTTGGCTCCAGCCAATTCAAGTATCCTCAGATCCAATCCAGTCCTCCTCGTCCAGCCAAAGATTTCTCCAGTTTCAGTCTGTTCAAGCCCATCTGGACTCAAACCGATTCCAAGCATTGGTCCGAGTAAAGAACTTTTGTCAGTTGGTCCCAGTAAAGGACTTCCACCATCTAGTTCTAAAATTAGACTTCAGTCTGTCTCTGACTCTGTTTCCTTGTCTTCCAGCATTGAGTCCACAGCTTCCGCAGGGAATTCTAATATCTCATCTCCTCGATGTCGGGATAATTCTGCTGTAGCATCTAAAGTCAAGAAAAATACCAAGGCAATTGACCTAATGTCTGAATGTGTACCTCAGTCTAATGTTGTTTCAGTGGCATCTGTTTCCTTGAGTCCAATTTCATCCTCCACTCAGTCTTCAGAACATTCAGCCGATGCTCCGTTTTCTGACCCATCGCTTTCTGAGCAAGATAATGCCTTGATGAACCAATACATTAGGAATTTCAGGAATGCCAAGAATTGGAAAACAGTACAAAGACAACAGCCTGTTGATTTAAGAGTTGGTTATGTTTCCATTGATTCCACTCCAAGTTCCTTGTGTTGTTCTGAACTTGTTAATGCAGCTTACAAAACGCATGTAGTTACTTTCAAAGAAGACTGGTATCTTCCAATAGACTTGGACTCAGACTCTGAATTTGATCCAGTTTATGATGCTACTTCTTTCAGGGGAGGTCCCATGTTTCTAAGGAAGTTTTTTCTTTACAGGAGATTCCGCTCTCCCTGGTCAAAACCAAATGTTCCCGTAAGAAGAAGAGGCATCAACGAAGGTCCTAAGTTCTTCTATATGAATTTCTCAAGTTCCTCTAAGACCAAAGATGGGTGTCCGGAGTCCACCCTTAAAGAGGGGGGTACTGTCACGATTCCTGACTGTAGTTCTCATATTTGGTGATTTACCTCTGCCATCTGTCTCGGATCCTGTGTCTTTTTACTCACTGAGTTAAACAGCTTGTCAGCACTATGAGTTTTCCTGAGTTCTCTGCCTGAAAGGTAATAGTTAATTAGCTCCACCTGTGGTGATCTCCTGTGTGAGGCTGAATTCAGTAATCTGAAGTTTAGGTCTAAAAGCCAGCATCTTATGTTTTGCAGAAGTTCAGGCTTCAGTGTTCTCTCGGCCTGCTAGGCCTCATTCTACATCACAGCCTAGTCTAGAGTACTCACATGACAGTGACTGTTCACCTGACCCAGAGTTGTCCAATCCTCTGCCAGCCTGAGACTCTCTGCATCACCTAATCCTGCTCACCAATCACCAAGGACCAGGAAGTATAAGTTGGGAGACTGAGTTGGAAACTGGGCCAGTTCCTCGTGTCACACACAGCTCTGTGTGAGCCTTAAAGCTGAGCTCCCTAAAGGTAACCTTTGTACTTTAGTTCCTGTGGAAACTCTGTTCCCTTGTTACCCCGTTTGGTTTACTTTTGTGTTGCCACTGATATTCACTATTTCCACGAGTCTCAATGTAAAGGCACAGCTGCAGTGGTTCATCTTAAAGGCACAGTACTGTATTCCATAGTCTCGACTGAAAACCACAGCTGCCGTGTTTAATCTTTACTGCTGTTGTAGTTGTGATCTCCAGAGCTCCCGTATCCCTGTGGCTTCCGTGCCTCCAAGAACCTCCGTGTCTCAGCACCTCCGTGCCTCAGCACCTCTGTGCCTCAGCACCCCCGTGCCTCAGCACCCCCGCGCCTCAGCACCCCCGCGCCTCAGCACCTCCACGCCTCAGCACCTCCACGCCTCAGCACCTCTGCGCCTCAGCACCTCCGTGCCTCAGCACTTCCGTGCCTCCAAGCACCTCAGTGTCTCCAGGCACTTCTGCACCAACAAGCACCTCAGTGCCTCCAGGCACTTCTGCACCTCAGTGCCTCCAAGCACCTCAGTGCCTCCAAACACCCAGTGCTCACAAGCGTAGTTGGTGTCTCCAGCATCCGGTACTCCTTAATTCATTCCTCAGCACCTTTTCAAGTTCTGTCTTTCAGGAGACCTCCAGCATCCTTACGTGCTTACTGTCTGCCGACCAAATCCTGCATGAGGAAAACCTAGATTCGGCCATCTCTGCTGCGGTTCCTCTTCCCGGTCACCGGAAGAAACCCCGAGCCCACAACACTCCCAAACCAGGTCAGTGAAGTATTCACATAGTCCTCCAGTCGCCCGCACAGACTTAACTAACACCGGGTTCACAAAACCACAGTCATGACAGTTCTCTACGGATTTCACAAGAGAGGATGGCCTGCTAACAAGCAGACACTGGCGAGGTGGCTTCGAATGACGATTTCAGAAGCATATTCTCAAGCTGATCTCCCTTTTCCAGCTAATGTCTCTGCTCACTCTACTCGTAAGGTAGGTCCATCATGGGCAGCACAACGTGGTGCTTCAGCAGAACAGATATGTAATGGTCTTCCATTAACACTTTCATTAGACATTATGCCTTTGATACCTTTGCCTTTCAGGATGCTGAATTCGGCAAAGGATTCTCCTGTCCAATCAGGTTCGTCCCCACCGCTGTTTTGCTTTGGGACATCCCAATGTAATCCTGTGGAGAAATAATCGTTATGGTAGACTTACTGTTGATAACTCTATTTCTCCTAAGTCCACAGGGATCCCACCCTAATGCACCTGATTTGAGGATCCTTTCACTTACTAACCTCTTCCTTCTTGTACGGAAGAGTGTGCATGTGTGTTCTTCTTGCCTGATTAGAGCTCACTATGATGCTCCCGCCTTGAGCTTTGGAAAACAACTGATTTGCCTGAGCGAGGAGGCGGGGATTGCATTCTGGGAGGCCGAAAGCTTTGATCGTTTGGTGCCAATCCGCTGTCGCTACCTCATATCCCAATGTTATCATGTGGATCATATAGACTTAGGAGAAATAGAGTTATCAACAGTAAGTCTACCATAACGATTATTTTTGCCTAGGGGTATCGTGAAAAAAATTCTGATACTCTAGGGCGCTGTGACTCAAAAAAGTTTGAGAACCACTGGCATAGTATATAATTCAAGTGCACAATCTGGAACCTGATCCCCACTGTATGGGGCCCACCAGAGGTTTCCCCTGTACCTCTGTGGGCCAGTCGACCCTGCATATTATATATTTAAAAGGATTGGTTCATAACTTTCAAATCAAAACAGATGGAGAGGGGGCGTGGCCTAGCCTGTGAACTGTGAGGAGGCGATTCCAGTGAGCTCCTGATTGCCCGCTATATCATCTGGCTTAAAACTGGTGTAGGGAGCCCTGAATCCCCCTATTATCTTATGATACTTCCCTCTACTGTCGGGGATCGAGTGGTTTGAGTTGCGGAGCTGGGGGGCCCTTTTTAGGGTACCTGCAGGTTGCGGCCTTCCCCTCCATCTGAAGCAGGGGACTACGGTGTAATCTCCCCCTGACTGGAAGTGAGGCTGTGCGGGCCGCTCGGCGGTGGAGCTCTGAAGAAGTGATCCTCGTCCTGGTGTGGCGTGAGGCGGCAGCGGCAGCACCAGCAACTGCTCCCCCTGGGTCCCGGCGGCTGACGTCCGGATCGGGCATCACTGACAGCGGCGGCCCCGTGCGGCCGGTGAGTCCCCCCCCCCCGCTGCCTCACCCGCGCGCCACCGCAGACGCCGGCCCCAGCTCAGTGTGCAGGGCGGGAGGGGCGCGCGTCTCCCGCTGTCGCCGGGCAGCGACGGCCCCCCTTCACTCCCTCTCCTCATCCCTGTGCAGTGTGGAGTGTGCAGCTGCGGGAGATCCCCAGTGTTGGCCCCCAGACGCCTGCCTCTCTCCCCTGAAGCGCACTGTTGTGGAGGGGCTGTCACTCAGCAGCCCCAATGCTTGTACACAGAGCTGATGTGAGATATGCCACTGTGTATTCAAAGTGGCCAATTTTGTTTGTATAAGTGCTGCTCCTGCACGTCCATAATGTAATTAATATCCCCTAGATAAGTCACCATAATTTCTGGTGTATATTGCTGTGGGATTGGGTCATTATACTAAAAGTGCAGGTTGGTTTCCCTATGCTGGGCCCAAGTGTGCTGGTATGTGTACCAATCATCCCCAGCTATCGAACCTGCCACTGCTGCAATGGGATGTGACCTCCTCTAACATGTGCCCCCTTCGTGCCTCCCTGCAGTCACTTTAGCCGACACTCTTTCACACGCGGCATGATCGCTTCTATGCTGGATTGAGGCCCCCGCTGAGCTCCCCCCGTTCTACAGGTGTTGATAGTTTCTCTGGACAGTGCCGCGTCATGCCTCCTAAGAAGCATAAAGCCTCCAAACCGATCTCTCAGGTTGCCATTTTCAAGCCTTCTCCTTATCGCAACAAGCCTCAGGAGACTACTACCGGATCGAGCCCCTCGCCTGCGCGGTCCTCTCCTATGGTGACTGCTTCTCCAACTCAAGATTCCCCTCCCTCACCACATCTGGAGGATGGTGAGGACTTAACAGTGGGCAACATGAAGCTTTTGTTGCGACAGTTTAAGGATGAGGTGGCGTCCGAGTTTATGACAATGTTGCAATCCTGCCAAAGCTCTATCGATGACTTGGGTGAAAGAACCGGTCAACTGGAAACAAAGATGGGTGAGGTGGTGGGCTTGCATAACTCCCTTCTTGACTCTCATGATACCCTCGAGGGGGAAGTGGCCTCTCTGCGAGATAAAGTGGCAGATTTGGAAGACCGCTCGCACAGAAACAACCTTAAGCTCAGGGGGGTCCCTGAATCAGTTTCCAATAGTAGCTTGCATGACTATACTATGGAAGTCTTCAAGAAACTCCTGCCCTCTGCCACCTCTTCAGATCTGATCCTGGACCGAATCTATCGGGTCCCGAAGGACCGCAATGCTCCGGAGGGGTCGACATGGGATGTTCTCATGAGAGTTCACTTCTTCTAAATTAAAGAGTCACTACTCAGTGCGGCTAGACCTTCGTCTGACACGGCTGAGGCCTTGGGCCCGATTCAACTCTTTGGAGACTTATCGCAGTACACTCTCACCAAGAGACGTTCCTTTCAACCTGTTACCGTTGCTCTTAGGAAAGCTGGCATCGTCTATAGGTGGGGTTTCCCCACTCGTCTGCTGATCTCTAGGGAAGGTTCCACCATTGCTGTGTCCTCGGTAGAGGACGGTATGAGACTTTTGCACAAGTGGAATTTAGGGGGTGATCACGGGACTAGCTCTCCAGACCGCCGACTTCAACAGGACTGGTCAACGGTTGAGAAATAGGGCCTTGCCTTTGTTACGTCCAATTGCCAGGACTGGCCGTTGTTGAGCTGGTATTGTCATTTCATGATGTTTTGCTGCAAAATTGCTACAGATCTTGCCTGTGCTGCTCATAGGTTTTGATTTTCTGTTATGATCTTCCTCTTTCTCCAGTTATAACTGCCTATGTGATGTTTAGAGTTCTGTTTTAGGAGATGAGGTTTCAGTCTGTTTTCTCTGCTACAGCCACTAGGATAATTTGTTTGTTTTTAAACCTAGTGTCCTGCTCAAAATATCATGTCGATGTTGCCCTGCCGTTATTTGTTCTCTATGCCGTGTGATAATGTGAATTTATAATTACTTAGCTTTGCATTTCTCGGCTGCTTGACTGCGGGGAGGTTGGCCACTAACCTCTCTACTTAGTAGTGTGAGGAGCTGGATGTCTTGGGGCCTTACTTTGACTCTGTATCTTTACGGGGTCAGTTTCTTTCCTTTTCTTTATGTCTTTTCATTCCTTCTCCCCCTGGTTGTTCCCCTTCTGTGTCTTGTCTCCCCCTTGATTGCTGATCTACTATGTCTAAGTGTTCAGGATACGGAAATTGCCAGGTATGCACCTATTGGACTGAGCAGTTGGTCCGCTTCCCGATTAGTCAGTCATGGTCAAGTTGGTGTCACTCAATGTTAAGGGATTGAATTCCCTGCAGAAGCGCAAGTTAGCTTTGACCTCCTTCTAAGAAAATGAAGGTGGATGTGGTCGCGATTCAGGAAACTCATTTTAGGAAATTAGACCCCCCCTAGATTCCATTATATTCGTTTCCATACCTGCCACATGGCGAATGGTCCCACAAAAAAGGCCGGTGTTGCGATATTAATTTCCTCGCACTGCTCTTTTCCCATTAGGGAAATAAGAATATTATCGATGACCTGGTCCGACCATTCGCCTTTGTTGGTAGTATGGGACTCGGAGGCCTATAAAGTTCCACCAGGCCCCTGGAGGTTGAGAAATTTCTTACTTAGTCACCCTGAGGCCTACCTCGCCATACGAAGTTCCATACAGTTATATCTTGACACTAATAAACCCAAGGATACATCAATCTTTAATAACTGGTGCTCCTTTAAAGCTGTAGTACGAGGTTCGGCCATTCAAACAGCTTCGCGACTAAAACGTTCTCAACAACAGGAACGTGTGTTGGCTGAAGGAGAAGCGGCCAGGCTGGAGTTGGCGCATAAAGCCGATCCCCAAAATAGGTCTCTTTTAAAATTTTTGCTAGCCGCCAGGGAGAAAGTACCGTATATACTCGAGTATAAGCCGAGTTTTTCAGCACATTTTTTGTGCTGAAAAAGTTCCCCCTCGGCTTATACTCGAGTGATGCTCCGGAGCAGAGCGTAGAGAGCTCTGGGAAGGAGGGAAGGAGGAGGAGGGAGGGGGACACGGAAGCCGCAGCAGCGCACTGTAATTGGTGCATCAATCAGTGACGCTGCTGCAGCCGTCCGTCTCCCTCTCCCTGCTCGCTGAAGCACCGCCGCGCCGCCCGCCTCCTCAGCCGCTGCAGACTTTCCTGTATGACCTAAGGCCGGCCACCGATGCCCGCACCGCCTGCTGCTGCCCGCATTCCGCTGCCCCTTCATTCGTTTACACATAGCCCGTCAATGGTGAGTAGAGACAGGCGGCGGCAGTGGGGGGGTGGGGGGGGGGGGGGTTGGGGGCTGTGCATATCTGGCACCATGAGGGTATATCTGGCACTGTGAGGGCATATCTGGCACTGTGGGGGAATGTGTAGCACTGTGGGGGCATATCTGGCACCGTGGGGAAAATCTGGCAGTATGAGGGCATATCTGGCACTGTGGGGGCACATGTAGCACTGTGGGGGTATATCTGACACCGTGGGGGAATATCTGGCAGTATGGCACTGTGGGGGCATATCTGGCACTGTGGGGGCATATCTGGCACTGTGGGGGCATATCCGGCACTGTGGGGGCATATCTGGCACTGTGGGGGCATATCTGGCAATGTGGGGGCATATCTGGCAATGTGGGGGCATATCTGGCACTGAGGGCTGTGTACGGCTAGACTTGCATTTCCCACCCTAGGCTTATACTCGAGTCAATAAGTTTTCCCAGTTTTTTGGGGTGAAATTAGGTGCCTCGGCTTATATTCGGGTCGACTTATACTCGAGTATATACGGTAAATGTATTCTCTCTTCGGGAAGTGCACCGTAATATTGCACGACTGAACCACAGATTTTATGTGTTTGGTAATAAGGCGGGTCGTCTTTTGGCCCGAAAGTTACGGAATAGGCGAGCTAGGGCTAGAATCCATTATGTTTGTTCCTCCATAGGATCTAGGGTGTCTGACCCTTATGATATCGCAAACACCTTTGCAGAATATTATTCCCAACTTTATAATTTGCAGTCTGACTCGGCTACTCCTCAGCCCATGGAGGCTGAAATACAGTCTTTTCTGAAGAAAATCTCCCTCCTGACGTTGGACTCCGTGACCTGCCTGTCCCTTAGCTCCCCTTGGACTATGAAGGAATTAGAAGCGGCTATCGATAATCTCCCGTGAGATAAGGCTCCTGGGCCTGATGGCTTTCCGTCCCATTTTTATAAAACTTATAAGGCTGAATTGGCACCAGTGCTGTTGTCAGTTTTTAATGAGGCGTCGGATGTGGGGCGGCTTCCGAGGGAAATGATTGCTATCCCTAAACCTGGTAAGCCTCCTACATCTGTTCAAAATTACCGCCCTATAGCTTTATTGAACACTGACGTTAAGCTCTTTGTGAAGTTTATAGCTAATCGTCTCTCCCCGCTTCTACCGTCTCTAATAGCTGCTGATCAGGTGGGTTTTGTTCCGGGCGGGTAGGCAGGCCCCGGACAACACTCGGAGAGTATTTGACGTCGTGGAGCACTGCAATGCACATAAAACCCCCCTTTTAATTCTTTCGTTGGATGCCGAAAAGGCGTTCGACAGACTTCATTGGGGATATCTGAGAGCTGTTCTTGGTAAATTCGGATTTATTGGGAGGTTCCTAGACTCGATTTTCGTTCTGTACTCCACTCCCTCTGCAAAGGTGTTTGTTAATGGGTGTCTGTCAGGAGGATTCACTATATCGAATGGCACTAGGCAGGGCTGAACATTATCGCCCTTTATATTTGCTCTGACTATTGAGCCCCTAGCTGAAACTATTAGGTCTAAGGCGACAGTTACGGGCCCCGAGATAGGAGGATTGACTCACAAGGTTAGCTTGTTTGCTGACGATATTTTGCTCTGTTTGACTCGCCCTGACACCTCCCTCCCCGCCCTCCATAGTATCCTTGATAAATATTCTAGAATTTCCTACTATAAATTGAACACTTCTAAAACGGAAGCCCTACCGCTTCATGTCCCGCCACGCACTCTGACTTTGCTCAAAGACAGGTACAGATACGCTTGGCAAACGCGATCTATCAAATATTTGGGTATCCATCTCTCCCTGGACAGGGACCTATATGATTGTAACTATGTGCCTTTATTGAATGCATTTGAGAGATTGATTAAGGAGTGGTTCCTCCATGAAATCTCCTGGCTGGGGCGTGTCTCCGCAACCAAACTGATACTGCTCCCTAAGCTTCTCTACTTGTTTCGGGCTATTCCTCGCATCTTCCCCAAACCTCTCAATGTCAGGGCTAATAAAATTTTATCTCACTTTATTTGGAAGGGGTCCAGGCCCCGCATTGCTAGACAGATCTTGATTTTACCCAAGACTGTGGGAGGGGTTGCTTACCCTAGTTTAGAGGCAAACCACTCCGCGTGTCTTCTCAGTCAGGCTCGGGACTGGTTCACCACACATACCACCAAGAATTGGGTCCTCATTGAAAGGTTTTTCTTGGGGCTGATTGACATTAGAGATCTCTTTCTGTTACCTATCCGAGGTGTTCCACAATGACAGGGCCCAGGGGAAGCGATTAGAAGTACCTTGAAGCTTTGGCATTCAGTGGTTGCGTCTGATCCAACCATTTTGCTGCCGTCGGCCGATTTATCTATTAGAACTGTTGCCGGTACTATACCTAATCTCATGCTTGAAGCTTGGACAGATGCTGGGATTGTGAACTTGAGGGATCTCTGTTCAGAAGGAGGTTTAGTGCCCTTCTCCAGCTTGCAAAGTGCCCTTCTCCAGCTTGCAATCCCGATTCCATATACCAAAAGATGATTTCTTTAAGTACTTGCAACTGTGCCACTGGCTTCATTCTTGTGCTGGAGGGTCGGGAGGTCCCGTTCCCCTCCCTGCTTCTGTGTTTTCTAGATTATCTTCCACTGGTCATAGGGGTGGGATATCTAAATGGTATCAATATATTGTCCTTCTGACTAAAAAGGGTAAAACTCCCTCGCAGCTTAAATGGGAAAGGGATCTTTCTATAGTTCTTCAAGAGGAAGAGTGGGACAATATCTCTTCAACGTGTTTTAAGATTTCTAAATGTCTCCAGCATTCTGAAATGTATTTCAAATTATGTCACAGGGCGTACTTTACTCCGCAGCGGCTTCATAGCGTTTGGCCCTCGATTTCCCAACTCTGTTGGAGGAACTGTAGACAGGTGGGCAATATTCTACATATTTTCTGGGAGTGCCCGCTTTTGAGACCGCTGTGGATGGAAGTGTTCTCCCTTATGCGGGAGGTGTTGGGGGTGGAGGTGCCACTGAATCCCATGTTTGCCTTATTTCATTATTCATCATGTACCTTACTGAACTGTGATAGATATGTGGCTGGTCATATCCTTATTTCCACTAAGGCAGCAATCGGACAGCTTTGGAAATCGCAGTCAATACCCGTTATCCAAACTATTATCAATAACACCCACAAACACTTCTTATTTGAAACAGCGGGAGGTGTATATTCTGTGTTGCCTCCCTCAACGCAGAGGAACTTGCTGAAATGGAAGGAATTTCGGGTTCGGCAGGGTCATACTATATTTGTCACAGATTCCACAGACCTGTCGCAATTGCACTCCCCACATTCAGATTCGAACTGATAGTACCAGTCACCTGTGTCTAATCCTCTATACCATTCCCTGGTTGTGCTGTCTCTAGGAACACAATTATTGAAGAGCTTTGCCTTTGTCTTTATGTTCCCCCTTGTGTGTCTTTGTCTTGTATCTTTTCCTATTCTTCTTTTCTTTCTGCGTTATTAGTTGTTTTCTCTGTTCTGTATCTGTTATGTTTTTTATTTGTCTGTTGGTGTGGTGCCAAGATTAGGAGTGCGCGATGGACGAACTGCACTCTAGGTTCTAAATGTCAAAGTATTTTGTAAACTTTTGCAGTTCACTCAATTTGGTTACCTCTGTCGATATTTTCTGTGAAATGTACTGTACTTCTTGGTTTTATTTCTGTTTCTCTAAAAATTTAATAAAAACCATTATAAAAAAAAAAAAAAACAGATGGAGAGCGTCTTTCAAAACACAAGACTAATAAAGCTGTACAATTAAAAACTCTTCAATAATAATATCCAGAAATCAGAATATATTATACAGGTTGAGTATCCCTTATCCAAAATGCTTGGGACCAGAAGTGTTTTGGGTATCGGATTTTTTTGTATTTTGGAATAACTGCATACCATAATGAGATATCATGGTGATGGGACCTAAGTCTAAGCACAGAATGCATTTATGTTTCATATACACCTTATACACACAGCCTGAAGGTCATTTAATACAATATTTTTAATAACTTTGTGTATTAAACAAAGTTTGTGTACATTGAGCCATCAGAAAACAAAGGTTTCACTATCTCACTCTCACTCAAAAAGTTCTGTATTTCTGAATATTTGGATATGGGATACTCAACCTGTATGATAAAAATGCTTGCACGGTTTACTGTTCCTTCATATACAAGGAAGAGGGTGTGCAATTACTTTGAAGAGATCAAAGGGAGGGAATTCTCTTATACTCTCCCCTCCAGTAATACAGTAGCTGCTCTTACTTCATTAAATGACATTAGTACATTGTGCAGCCACTTCCTCGTTCAGCTCCAGCTGTTCATTGAGAAAGCAGGAAGCCAGGTTAGAGTGATTGGTGCTCATGCGACTCGATTTTATGTGTGTTTTTTTTTAAATTAAGTAACAAGCTGCTTTCTTCAACTTGAGTGTAGAAGACATAAAAATATATGTGACAACAATAGGGATTTGTGTAATGTAGGTGGTGAAACTGGCTAATAGTGTTTTTACATTGTACAGGCCAATGAGGTCTGTGCAATGTATGTGGCAGTTAAAACATAGCCAGATTCAGGTGGGGGCACAGGGCATACTGTACCCCGGCCCCCCTCTGTCAGGAGTCCCCCAGGCCAGAGCACACTAACATCAGTAGCTCTCCCTCCTGTACAGAAGCAGAACCAGGCATCCAGAATGTGAACAGGACAGCATGCAGTGCAGGAGAGACACAGGAGTATCAGGTGTCATGAGCTACCAATGGAGCTTCCTGACCAGATGATAGATAGGAGGGAGGAGAGACCTATAATACCCCTTTTCCACTAGCTTTTTAGAACACGGATAAATGCGCGGGGGCGCGCATTTACCCGTGTTTTTCCCTAGTGGAAAAGGGTTCCCCGGCAAATTCCCGGATCAAGTGATCCAGGAATCCTACCCGGGTAGCTAGCCGGGTTGAACACGTGTTCAACCCGCTAAGCTGTCTAGTGTGAACGGGAGCCGTGTCGCCTTCACTGTGTGTGGGAGGGCGGCGCTGGGAGATCATGTGATCTCCCAGCGCCGCCCCTGCCGCGTCACTAGCATCGTCACCAACCCGGCAATTGCCGGGTTGATGAGCACTGTCATTAGGGGGCTGTAGCACTGGTCACAGCCGTGTCAGGCGACAAGGCTGCGACCCATGCTACAGTAGTGGAAAAGGGGTATAAGTGACCAAGGGATCCCAGCTTCTCCTCCCCGTGTGAGTGTCTGGGTCCTGTATAGCCTGTAATCTAAGGAGAGCATTTGGGTCTAGAGAGAAACGCATACAGAAAGTCCTCCTGAGTCCTGCCCAATGTGTAAGTACTGTAGTAAAGAGGTTGTTTATATTGCATTTTTGTAATATAAATTATATATTTTGTTTTTCTGTGTGTATGTTAAGGTTGTTTAAGTTGTCTTTCTTCCATTACAAGAACACTTTATTAAATAGTTGTCTCTCAAATAGGTGGAGCTTTAAACAGTACCCGGGCATTATTAAACTACTGTATTAGTTTAAATTTAATATACACCATTGGTTTCAATTTAATATACACAATCCATACCTCACAGCATGACCCACTCCAAGAGGGACAACATGCCCTCTACCTGGACTTCTCTAGTAATTTCTGATTTCAATACTGTACCTTTCTTATAATAATAATAATAATAATAATAATAATAATAATTTTATTTATATAGCGCTCTTTCTCCAATAGGACTCAAGGCGCTTAACAGATACACAGCATAATATAGTACAGAAAAATAATGAAGTACATTTTTCATAAAATACAGAAGCATGAAGATACTAAAAGAGACACTATGGAAATGCTTGAGTAAACAGGAAAGTCTTGAGTCTGCTTTTGAAGGATTCTATAGTTGGGGCCTCTCGCACTGTGCTGGGAAGTGAGTTCCATAGAGTCGGAGCCGCATGACTAAAAGCTCGACCCCCAGATGAATTACGGTAGATTCTAGGTACTGCTAAAAGTCCTTCATCTACAGATCGCAGTAATCGAGTGGGGCAGTATGGGATCAGAAGCTGTTTCAGGTACCTTGGGCCTTGGTCATGTAATGCTTTGAAACTCAGTAAGCCAATCTTGAAGAGGATTCGCCATCTTACAGGCAGCCAGTGAAGGGAGTAGAGGATGGGTGTTATGTGGCTGGAACGGGGCTGGTTGGTTAACAGCCTGGCAGCTGTGTTTTGCACCAGCTGTAAGCGTTGCAATTCTTTTGCTGGTAGACCAAGGTAGAGGGCATTACAGTAGTCTAATCGAGATGATACAAATGCATGTATGACTTTTGGCATATCATCTGAGGGAATTAGGTGCTTGATTCTGGCTATGTTCCTCAGGTGAAAGAATGAGGATTTGATTGTGGCTGATATCTGATGTTTAAGTGTCAAGCCATCATCCAGGACAACGCCAAGATTCCGCACATGATCACTGGTCTGTAATTCTGAATCCCCGAGTGTAAGTCCAGTTGGTTGGCTATGCTGCAGTCTTGTCCTTTGATGTTGCGGTCGTATTATAAGGACCTCTGTTTTATCCGGGTTCAGTCGCAGCCAACTGGCGCTCATCCACTCCTGTAGTTCAGCTAGACAGCCATTCAGGGTTGCTACTGGGTTATCAGTGCCCGGAGCAAAGGACAAGTACAGTTGTGTATCATCTGCATAGCAGTGGTAGACCAGGCCATGGCGCCTGATTATTTCGCCCAATGGGAGCATGTATACTGCAAAAAGCATGGGGGATAGTATAGAACCTTGTGGGACACCACATGGCAATGGCACTGGTGGTGATGAGTATAATCCAGATGATACTCTCTGTGACCTGCCTGTGAGAAATGATTTGAACCAGTTTAGGACTGTGCCATCCAGACCACAGAAGTGTATCAGTCGCTCAATCAGAAGCCCGTGGTCCACGGTATCAAATGCTGCCGAGAGATCCAGAAGGATTAATATTGAACAGTCACCTCTGTCTTTTGCCATCAGAAGATCATTTAACACACACACCAGGGCTGTTTCAGTGCTATGACATATTATCAATGACATAGTCCAACACAAGTGACACCAATCATACTGTATATTAAGAGGGAAGTCCAGGTAGAGATAATTTTGTCCCTCCTGGAATCAGTGACGTGCAGTGAGGTCATGGCCGGGGAGCATCTAATTAAACCCTGCATAGCACTCCCCCCCCCCCCCTCCCCCCCCACCTCCCCCATTAAAAAAAAGCGTAGGGTTTCCTTTGTTCAACAATTACCAGCACCAGGCACAACCAGTTATGGGGATAATACCATAGCAGGGAGAAGTGTGGGGTCGCCCTTCTATCACATTAATCACACCTAAACAGGTCATCCAAGGGCTGGAATTCCTCAGAAAGTGGGGACCCCAAAACAAATAAAACGGGGGCTCTCACTGCCTCCCATTCACATTTAGCAGTGTTTTCATGGTACAAATGATTTGAAAAATATAAAGAACATATGTATGACACAAGGGGGTAAATTTACAAAGATGGGAGTTCTGTTTAAGATGGGATGTTGCCCATAGCAACCAATCAGATCCCAGGTATTATCTTCTAGAAGGTGCTAGATAAATGAGAAGTAGAATCTGATTGGTTGCTATGGGCAACATCCCATCTTAAATAGTACTCCCATCTTTGTAAATTTACCCCAAGATATGTGTTATAAATATTACTTTGTATTTTTTGAATCATTATGACAGGGGAGGCACTGCCTCCCCTCCACCCCCTGACTGCACGTCCCTACCTGGAAGGGGTCACGTTGGGATGTATGCACAATCTAATATACACCCCCTTTCCCCAGGGCCCCCCTGTCTTTAGTGCCCCAGGCCCCTTCTAGGATTATGCCGGACCTTCATATGAGTATGAAGTGGGGCTAACAATATATACAGTGCTATGTGTGGCTGATAATAATGTTAATTTGCTTTCTTTGTTTAGTGTGATATGATATTGATGTTATGGATAGCATCATACACTTATAAAAGACTCTTTAGAACCACAACCCAGTTAATACCTGTAACAATACCTTTCCCTTAAATCTTTTTTTCTCTGACGTCCTAGTGGATGCTGGGAACTCCGTAAGGACCATGGGGAATAGACGGGCTCCGCAGGAGACTGGGCACTCTAAAAGAAAGATTAGGTACTATCTGGTGTGCACTGGCTCCTCCCTCTATGCCCCTCCTCCAGACCTCAGTTAGATTTCTGTGCCCGGCCGAGCTGGATGCACACTAGGGGCTCTCCTGAGCTCCTAGAAAGAAAGTATATGTTAGGTTTTTTATTTTACAGTGAGACCTGCTGGCAACAGGCTCACTGCAACGAGGGACTAAGGGGAGAAGAAGCGAACCTACCTGCTTGCAGCTAGCTTGGGCTTCTTAGGCTACTGGACACCATTAGCTCCAGAGGTATCGACCGCAGGACCCGTCCTTGGTGTTCGTTCCCGGAGCCGTGTCGCCGTCCCCCTTACAGAGCCAGAAGCATGAAGATTGTCCGGAAAATCGGCGGCAGAAGACTTCAGTCTTCACCAAGGTAGCGCACAGCACTGCAGCTGTGCGCCATTGCTCCTCATACACACTTCACACTCCGGTCACTGAAGGTGCAGGGCGCTGGGGGGGGGCGCCCTGAGCAGCAATAAAAACACCTTGGCTGGCAAAATAATCACAATATATAGCCCCAGAGGCTATATATGTGATAATTACCCCTGCCAGAATCCATAAAAAAGCGGGAGAAAAGTCAGCGAAAAAGGGGTGGAGCTATCTCCCTCGGCACACTGGCGCCATTTTCTCTTCACAGTGTAGCTGGAAGACAGCTCCCCAGGCTCTCCCCTGTAGTTTTCAGGCTCAAAGGGTTAAAAAGAGAGGGGGGCACTAAATTTAGGCGCAATATTGTTTATACAAGCAGCTATTGGGGAAAATTCACTCAGTGATAGTGTTTATCCCTACATTATATAGCGCTCTGGTGTGTGCTGGCATACTCTCTCTCTGTCTCCCCAAAGGGCTGTGTGGGGTCCTGTCCTCAGTCAGAGCATTCCCTGTGTGTGTGCGGTGTGTCGGTACGGCTGTGTCGACATGTTTGATGAGGAGGCTTATGTGGAGGCGGAGCAGATGCCGATAAATGGGATGTCGCCCCCAGTTGGCCGACACCAGAGTGGATGGATAGGTGGAAGGTATTAACCGACAGTGTCAACTCCTTACATAAAAGGCTGGATGACGTAACAGCTATGGGACAGCCGGCTTCTCAGCCCGCGCCTGCCCAGGCGTCTCAAAGGCCATCAGGGGCTCAAAAACGCCCGCTCCCTCAGATGGCAGACACAGATGTCGACGCGGAGTCTGACTCCAGTGTCGACGAGGTTGAGACATATACACAATCCACTAGGAACATCCGTTACATGATCCCGGCAATAAAAAATGTGTTACACATTTCTGACATTAACCCAAGTACCACTAAAAAAGGGTTTTATGTTTGGGGAGAAAAAGCAGGCAGTGTTTTGTTCCCCCATCAAATGAGTGAATAAAGTGTGAAAAAGCGTGGGTTCCCCCGATAAGAAACTGGTAATTTCTGATGGTGTAGGAGCTTCCGCAGTATAGCAAATATATATTGATTCACGTTTTTTCGCATTTATTAAGATATTTACTGTTAATCACAAAATGAGTTGATATGTCCTTAAGAAAAATGTGCAGAGCTGGTCAGAATACTATATTTGCTGAATAATCTTGTTTTAAGGCATGACTTGTACAAGACAAATGCAACATTAAATGTATTGGAAATGTATCCAAGACGGACAAAGCAACACCAGAGATATCCAAGGCTAATTGAGAAGAATAAAGAAAGAAATCTTTTGAGTTTATGTCCGAAAGACTGATAAACGAAACAATAACCATTTTCAAGGCTGTCCTAGTTGCCACTTCTAACATTGTATGACAATCGATGTATTTTCAAGACATACATGGTGTATTCTGATTGGCTAAATGTATTGGCAAGCATAAACCCTTTGTTTTCAAGCTATAAATAATAAAGCTATGATGGCCCCTAGCGGGTCATTTTATGATTTGATTAAGGTTACACATGAACTTGTGTCCTTTTTTCATTCACTGATCTCCAACCGGTTGCAAGAGAAACAGAATTCTGACTGATGACTGCAGAGAGTTTATAGACCAGACCTGAATAGGTTAACATACCCTATCATTTTGGGGGCATCGTCCGGCATATTCCAGCATCTCCTCCACTGGCAATAAATCCCCTGATCTTTCAGGAACCGCTGATAACAAAAACTGGTAAGTGAGATTTAATGTGTAGATTTCTACCTGCTCACTTGAACTCAGCGTTTCTTGAAATCTGGGGAAGTCCAGTCGGGAAGGTCAGAGAATATCTTACAGAGCCCAGTGTCAGTCAGAAGAAATTTTTTAAGGTACCATACATGTATGTTATATTGTTGAATTGTGGGTAAATAATTTCAGATAATTTGCCACAAGTGCACAGGGGGAATTAATCAAATATGCAGAAAACTTTTAAATTGTGAAAGTACTAATACATGTTTATTAAGAAAATAGAGCCGTTTTATAAAGGTGGCGCATGGCCAAGATATGTTCTAATGCTGATAACCAGTTTGAATTGATAAATAACCAAAGAGGTGTATGCAAATCTTGTACCTGTGTTGTTGTGTTAAGAAAATACAAAGGGTCCGTAGCACCGAGATTGGTGGCAATTACAAGCACTGAATTCTCATTTGGTTATGTGGAAAATTATGATGAATTTTATTGTACAAAAGGTTGTCATTTTAAAAAGGGAATTGTTGGAACATTACATTGAGAATGATTGATCTAACATCATAACCTATTGGCCTAGGAACCACATAATCCCAGGTCTAAGACCCATGTGCCCGTGCAGCCTCAAACAGCTGCCGTGCACACAGATAACAGATATAGCATTTACTGTCATCCTTGTTTTTGTATCCTTGCACTGTTGTATGTACTCTGTCAATATGCTTTTGAAAAGGTGGGGGGGAGTCGGGTGTCTGCTAAATAATGAAACCAGTGTCAGTAACTAGATTCTGCTGCACACATTGTACTGTATATATTGTATGTCCCTATGCAAGACAGTTAAAGGGTAGGATTGGGTCTGTAATAAAGAACAGCTACTGTCTGAAAGAGACACAAGGTGAACGTATTCCAAGAATAGTGGGGAGTTTACCAAGAACACAAGGTACAAACAGGAGTCTATATAGGCAGAGGGATAGATCCTTGGAGTGACTTAACAATAAATATTAGGGACGCATCTCAGTGATCCAGAAGAAATAATCTATTATGCAGGTCTCACTTGGGGAGCAGTACTAACAGATTTTCCACCAACACAGGGAGGAAGGGACAACACTACAACCCATGTCATTTGTCCACAGACGGATTTAAGGAGCTTTTTAGGTACAAGGATAGAAGAGATTCTTCAGAGTCAGCGTCTCACAAGGAGATTTTAATTCCCTCATAAGGGGTTGCTAAAATACCACATCAGGATGGGTTCAAACCCGTGGATATTGTTAGTAACAGGGAGGGTAAGAAAAGCTTTAAAAGGAGATTTTAAGTCCCTCATAAGGAGTTACTAAAATACCACATCAGGAGGGGTTCCGCGCACGTTCACCCAGGCATGGGAGCGCGGTCTGTAAAGATGTCAGGGCCCGACAAACCCGTGGATATTGTTAGTAACAGGGAGGGCAGGAAAGCTTTGAAAGGAATAAGTAACATTTTCAAAAGAGCAGGTTTTCCGTCAGAAGGGACACTAGACTTAGAGAAATGGAAAAAATTTGCCTCCTGTAACAAGAGTTGGATTATTAAGCATAATAGTAGAGATCAAGCATCCATCTGGATCACTGTAGCAAAAGAATTAGGAGCAGAGAATAGAAGAAGAGATGAGGAAAATGATTTCCCCATTGTACCAGAGTACTCAGTAGCACCACAACCAGCGTTAAACTCACTGCCTGTAATTTCAGCAACAGCACCTGCACACTATACCCCACCCCTATACCCTAGACATGCATGCACACCAAGGTACCCATAGTATGAACAGAATGAAATCACCTGCAAGCTCACTAACAGTGAAATTGAAAAGAGATGAACCAGGAAAAGAGTGGCGAATAATCAGCCCTATCTTGGAAGGATCTGTGGTTGAAAACCTGAATAATTTACCTGAGCTATGTGTACAGAGTATGCCCCAGTGTCCTGATACTTTATCACAAGAAACCCCAACAAGATCAAACCAAAGAAACTGGGCACCTAAAGTTCCCCTCATGTTTAAACGAGTGGTAGACACCTGGAATCAAGCTATGAGTCCAGTAAACAATAATCCACAATCAGGAACTATAGGCGAAAGGGTGCAAATCAGGCGGAGAGGAGAAGCAAGGGATCAAGACACACCCTCTACAGCTTTTCATGCCCAGGTACCTAATGTACAGAATAAAGTGACATATTTTCCAGAAAGATTGTGTCCGGTATGTCAGTTTTGCATTCCAGAAGAATATGAACATTGCCCAAATTGTGAAAACTGGATTTCACACCATGAACCACCATGCCAAGATATCTATGCGACTAGAAATACTGAAAGACGGTCAGCATTGCCTATTGCTCTGTATCCAGTACAAGTGCAGAGAATACGCAACACAAATGATGCAACCAGGGTGGATGAACCATACATCGTACAGAGCCAACACCACAAACCCTGGTATGGCAACGACCTCGCAAATATAGTTGCAGAGTCCCCAGATCCTAGAAAAAACCCAACAGCAGTTTATGCCTATATGGAAAGAATTCAAACCATATGGACACCGGCATGGGTCGACTACCACCAGTTGTGTGAGGCTATACTAGGACCAGCAACTGCCCAAACAGTAAGCACCATGTTAAAAGCAGATGCAGTAGATGATTGCCCAGCCATAATGGACGTTCCGACAGAGGAAAATAGAACAACGTTTGAAAGTGGAAAGATGTACATGACAAGACTTAAGAGATGGTGTCATGCACAGACACTCAGAGCACCAGCAGCCCCAGACTTGAAACAGGAAAAGACTGAGTCCATCAGAACTTACTATGATAAAGTCACTATACGACACACAAGATGATAGAATATGAAGGTGTGCAACTCCTGTGTCGGCAACAGTGTACTCAGTCACCACTGGCAGTTCGATAAAAGTGACTTTACCCACAGGAGACCCAAGGGTTTCAAAAGCTGTTTTTATGCACAACCAGATTCCTCTACGTTTACTTACAGATCAAGCCATTGCAACGACTGGATTGGGAGGTTAAGCCCTACCCCTGCAAGAAAGCAAAGATGTAACCTGAAATACAAGCTGCTATACAAGACTATCTCTCACAGGAAAAGTAAGACAAAGAGGAACAACAACTCCCAGCATAAACATCATTATGTTAAACACCAGCCTGGGTGGACTTGGACTAAGAAGATGACATGCCTGCAGCAGTGAGAAAGAATATGCAAGTAAAGAAAGGACAAAGTATGAAGAATAATGAATGAATCATAAAGAGAGGTGATTGGAAAAAGAAAAGTTGAGAAACAATATGAAGGCCGCACGAAAGTTTGGAGACTAAAGGAAGTCTGCTTTAAGAAGGACAAAGAAAGACATCTGACAAGTGGTCAGTACTACCTGGCAAGATTACAGAGATAATGCCATGATTTAAAGCTACAGAAGCTCCGGGGTTTAAAGCAAATAATAAGGAACAAGACAGAAAAAGTTCCAGAAGACAAATGAATGATGCTTCTTCTGCCAATATGAAGTACAAGCTTCTTCAGGTACTCCCCAGTGAACATAATGTCTCCAGAAGAAACAGCAGAAGGTATGATTACAGTCACCTTGCCCACTGGAGAAATACGTTTGTGCCTAATGAATACTGGAGCCAGCACACGCAGAAGACAGCAGAGGGAGATACCACAAGAACTGATGATATCAGAAATTCTTAAAAGGACAGGAGATGAAAGAAATACAGTCACCAATACCAGCCCAGTTCTTGACCTTGGAGTACATGTCCAGTGACTTTGCTGAAGCACAATGTACTAAAGCTTATCCAAGGAGAATACAAGAAGAAGTTTAACTATCCAGCAACTTATCAAAGGAAAGAACAAAAAGCCATTTAGAAGCAAGTTAAAACAGAAGTTCAGTATTGGCTCATTCCCGCAGTACCAGTTGTAGAAGAAAGGAAGCAATACTACTGGACCAGGATAGCTTTGTGGAGGGGCTATATCACCAAGTGATTTATCCACAAAACACACAGCTAAATACAGGATGTGTATGAACTGTTGATTACCACCACCACTAAAAGAAGTACCAAGAAGGGGCAGTGTCCTTAGTGAAGTTTCTGGAAGAACAAGACTGCAGAGCCTCAGAAGGAGAAATTGCAGCTAGTCAAGCAAGAGTTAATCTTCCTAGGACACCCAAGGTACCCGACATCTAACAAAAGTGAGAAGGAAAAGATTCAGACTGCAAGCTAAGATGCCAACTAGTGTCAAGCAAGTCAGATGATCATTCCTGGGCCTAGTAGGACACTACAGAACACGGATACCTCTAGCACCAGTCTACATGCAAGCATTGTATGACAACACTGAAAGGGAGGAGGGTCCGCATCCTACATACAGCAACAGATGAATTAGGTTATTGAACAGTTGGAAACAGCAGTTGCCTCATCTCAAGCCCTAGAACTACCTGACTATTAAAGAATGAGGCCATACATAGAAGTCCTTATGCAAAATCATGGACTGAGGAGAAGACCAGTGGCCTACAACTCAAGCAAGCTTGACAGCGGTAATCAAAGAACACCTACCGGCATCAGAGCAGTGATAGCAGCAACAGTCCTAGAAGAGTATAAGAGCACAGACACAGTGATGAATCAGAAGTCCTAGAAGAGGACAAGAGCACAGGCATAGTGCTGAATCATGAACTTATCATCCAGGGTCCACATGCAGGTACAGAGAAGCTTCAACAAGCAAGAACCAAACACCTGTCAGTGGCAAGGCTGACCATGTATGAAGTAGCACTGCCAAAGTGCGACAAGTAACCATCAGACGATGTATTACCCTCAACTCAGCAACCCTTTTCTAGCATTAATCAATAAAGGTGTTGAATCTCAAGATTCAAAAGGAGGGAAAAACAGATTATCTACTGATGAATGGGAAAGCCAGAAGTTTCTAATATTCACTCACGAAGGTAAACAATATTGTTGGACACGATTACCCCAAGGGGGAGCAACCAGTCCATCAGATTTCTCAGAGGCAATGGCATTAATCCTGCAGAAATGGAGACCGTACTTTACAGACACCCAGTTAGTTCAATATGTCGATGATCTGCTTATTGCTGCACAGACAGAAGAAAAGTGCAAAAAGGAAACAGCATCACTACTCATCTTTTTGGCAGAAGAAGATTGCAGAGTGTCAAAAGCCAAACTACAGCTAGTACAGAAAAGAGTTATATTTTTAGGACACTGCATATCCCAAGGAACAAGGCATCTTACTGATGAAAGAACAAAAGCAATAACTCAAGCAAAAACCCCAAGAACATTAAATGAAATCAGAGCTTTTCTGGGCCTTATTGGTTATTGCAGAGAATGGATACCCTCAGCCTCATTACTGATGCATCCCCTATATGAATTAACAAAAAAAGGAGGCGTCCATCAGAAAACAGGGACACCATTGAAGAAGCAGTAAGAAAACTAAAGCAAGCCATAATAACAGCCCCAGCATTGGGATTGCCTGATTACAAAAAAGCCTTTTAACCTATTCTGCCATGAAAACAGAGGGCATTCTTTAGGGGTGCTCACCCAGAAATACGGACCAAAACAAAGACCAGTGGCATACTATTCAGCCCAGCTGGATCCGATTATCAGAGGAGCACCATCCTGTGTCCGAGCAATGGCAGCAGCAGCAATACTGAAGGAAAAGGTGACAGACATCATTGTGCTTGATCATCCACTGTGTATACAAGTACCGCACGCTGTAACAGAAATACTAAGTCAAGAAAAAAGCAAGCATCTTTCTGCAGCCAGACTTACCAAATATGAAGTGATTGCCTAGCCCTCATGGAATTAGAGACTTTACCTCTTCCTAATGTCCAAGATACACCACTGGACAATCCAGACATGAACCTGTTCGTCGATGGATCAAGATATTATGATAATGGATCCCCAAGGACAGGATATGCAGTAACAACTGAAACTTAAGTCATAGACTCTGGACCATTGCTACCAAGAATGACAGCACAAGAAGCAGAACTCATAGCAATGACCAGAGCCTGCATACATGCTGAAAACATGACAGCTAATATCTAGTCACAGGATTACGCTGTTATTTGGAAAAGTAGGGACTTCAAAGGTGCAAATGGAAAACCCATCAAACATGCCAGTTTGATTATGGAACTACCTAAAAGGATTGGCATAATCAAGGTACAAGCACATACTAAGAGCCAAACCATGGAAGCTAAAGGAAATGCATTTGCAGATGCAGAAGCCAAGAGAATTGCCTTACAATCAAAAGAACTTGAGCAAGTCTTAGTAGCTCAAGATGTGAAGCAAATGCCCAGTGAGAGGAGTTGATCAAAATTCAACAACAAACATCACAAGGAGAAAAGGAGAAATGGAGATGATTGGGGGCAGAAGAAGATGAACATGGACTTTGGAAGTCAAGAGAATTAAAGTACTGTCTACCAGCAGCTCTATTTCCACCTATGTTACAAGTAGCTCATGGACAAGTACATCATTCAAAGGAAGCCATGGTGAATAGAGTACAAGAGCATTGGATAGCTCCTGGCTTCAATAAAGCTGCAACAAACTTTGTAGCAGGATGCTGGATCTGTGGAATCAGCAATCCAGGACAAAGAACCAAGACACCTCTAGGAAGTATACCCAAAGCCTCTTACCCATTTGAAAGACTACAAATTGACTATATACAGTGGCCACGAAGCGGTCCATATGAATATGTACTAGTAACAACGGACATGTTTAGTTACTGGGCCGAAGCCTGGCCAGTAAGCAAAGCCACAGCAAAAACCACTGCAAAGAAACTGATAGCAGAAGTAGTATGTAGATTTGGGATACCTGAGGTTATAGAATCAGATAGAGGTACACATTTCACAGGAGAAGTCATGCAGCATATAATGAAAGATTTGGGGGTACAGCAGGCCTTCCACGTGCCTTACTGCCCCCAGGCGAGTGGGAGGGGGGACATCTGAACTTTGACCTTAAGCTAAAACTACAGAAAATGACAGAAACCAAAAGAACGGCCAGAATGCCTACCTATAATATTGTTCAATATTAGGACCACACCCATGAAACCTAGTAAACTGACTCCATATAAAATATTGTTTAGGTCAGCTCTAAGAACAGGTTGTTATTATCCACAACAATTACAACATAATCATGGTTATTTTTACAGGTTATGTACAGGAGGTCTGTAAAACATTGACTAACCTCCATTGCCGAGTGTTTTCTTCCATTCCAGACCCAGAAGGATCAGCTACGCATAAGCTAAATCCAGGAGATTGGGTCTATTTAAAGAGACATGTGAGAAAGACCTTTGAACCAAGATATGATGGTCCATATCAAGTGCTGCTAACCATGTCTACCTTAAATTAAGGTGAAAGGTCGTGATACCTGATTACATGCATCCCACTCGAAGAAGTTGACAGTGACTCTCCAGCCAGAAGAATGAAGTTGCTTATCCTTTGGTTGTTGTTAGGGGTAATCCCCAAGGTTTGGACTATAAGTCCAGGGGACTGGTTTACTGAAAGGAAATAGTTCAGGCCTAGGTAGTGTAGTGTAGGTAGAATAGGGAGAAAAAGTGGAATCAAAAAGAGGGGAAATGATGGTGTAGGAGCTTCCGCAGTATAGCAAATATATATTGATTCACGTTTTTTCGCATTTATTAAGATATTTACTGTTAATCACAAAATGAGTTGATATGTCCTTAAGAAAAATGTGCAGAGCTGGTCAGAATACTATATTTGCTGAATAATCTTGTTTTAAGGCATGACTTGTACAAGACAAATGCAACATTAAATGTATTGGAAATGTATCCAAGACGGACAAAGCAACACCAGAGATATCCAAGGCTAATTGAGAAGAATAAAGAAAGAAATCTTTTGAGTTTATGTCCGAAAGACTGATAAACGAAACAATAACCAACTTCAAGGCTGTCCTAGTTGCCACTTCTAACATTGTATGACAATCGATGTATTTTCAAGACATACATGGTGTATTCTGATTGGCTAAATGTATTGGCAAGCATAAACCCTTTGTTTTCAAGCTATAAATAATAAAGCTATGATGGCCCCTAGCGGGTCATTTTATGATTTGATTAAGGTTACACATGAACTTGTGTCCTTTTTTCATTCACTGATCTCCAACCGGTTGCAAGAGAAACAGAATTCTGACTGATGACTGCAGAGAGTTTATAGACCAGACCTGAATAGGTTAACATACCCTATCATTTCTAAAAAGTTACTGATGGCGTACCTTTTCCCGCCAGAGGATAAGTTACGCTGGGAGATATCCCCTAGGGTGGATAAGGCGCTCACACGTTTGTCAAAAAAGGTGGCACTGCCGTCTTAGGATACGGCCACTTTGAAGGTACCTGCTGATAAAATGCAGGAGGCTATCCTGAAGTCTGTATTTACACACTCAGGTACTAGACTGAGACCTGCAGATAGTGCTGCTGCAGCGTGGTCTGTAACCCTGTCAAACAGGGATACTATTTTGCGAACATAAGACGTCGTCTTATATATGAGGGATGCACAGAGGGATATTTTGCCGGCTGGCATCCTGAATTAATGCAATGTCCATTCTGTCAGGAGGGTATTAGAGACCCGACACTGGACAGGTGCTGCTGACTTTAAAAGGCACATAGAGCCTTATAAGGGTGAGGAATTGTTTGGGGATGGTCTCTGGGACCTCGTATCCACAGCAACAGCTGGGGAAAAAAAAATTTTTTAACCTCAGGTTTCCTCACAGCCTAAGAAAGCACTGTATTATCAGGTACAGTCCTTTTGGCTTCAGAAAAGCAAGCGGGTCAAAGGCGCTTCCTTTCTGCACAGAGACGAGGGAAGAGGGAAAAAGCTGCACCAGTCAGCCAGTTCCCAGAATCAAAATTCTTCCCCCGCTTCCTCTGAGTCCACCGCATGACGCGGGGGCTCCACAGGCGTAGCCAGGTACGGTGGGGGGCCGCCTCAAAAATTTCAGCGATCAGTGGGCTCGCTCACAGGTGGATCCCTGGATCCTTCAAGTAGTATCTCAGGCTGGAATTCGAGGCGTCTCCCCCCCACAGTTTCCTCAAATCTGCCTTGCCGACAACTCCCTCAGGCAGGGAGGCTGTGCTAGAGGCAATTCACAAGCTGTATTCCCAGCAGGTGATAGTCAAGGTGCCCCTACTTCAACAAGGACGGGGTTACTATTCCACACTGTTTGTGGTACCGAAACCGGACGGTTCGGTGAGACCCATTTTAAATTTGAAGTCCTTGAACACATACATAAAAAAATTCAAGTTCAAGATGGAATCGCTCAGGGCGGTTATTGCAAGCCTGGAGGAGGGGGATTACATGGTATCCCTGGACATCAAGGATGCTTACCTACATGTCCCCATTTACCATCCTCACCAGGAGTACCTCAGATTTGTGGTACAGGATTGCCATTACCAATTCCAAACACTGCCGTTTGGACTGTCTACGGCACCGAGGGTCTTTACCAAGGTAATGGCAGAAATGATGATACTCCTTCGAAAAAAGGGAGTTTTTAATTATCCCGTACTTGGACGATCTCCTTATAAAGGCGAGGTCCATGGAGCAGTTGTTGGTCGGAGTAGCACTATCTCGGGAAGTGCTACAACAGCACGGATGGATTCTATACATTCCAAAGTCACAGCTGGTTCCTACCACACGCCTGCTGTTCCTGGGGATGGTTCTGGACACAGAACAGAAAAAAGTGTTTCTCCCGCAGGAGAAAGCCAAGGAGCTGTCATCTCTGGTCAGAGACCTCCTGAAACCAAAACAGGTAACGGTGCATCACTGCACACGAGTCCTGGGAAAAATGGTAGCTTCTTACGAAGCAAAATTCCATTCGGCAGGTTCCATGCAAGAACCTTTCAGTGGGACCTCTTGGACAAGTGGTCGGAATCACATCTTCAGATGCATCGGCTGATAACCCTGTCTCCAAGGACCAGGGTATCTCTACTGTGGTGGCTGCAGAGTGCTCATCTTCAAGAGGGCCGCAGATTCGGCATACAGGACTGGGTCCTGGTAACCACGGATGCCAGCCTTCGAGGCTGGGGGGCAGTCACACAGGGAAGAAATTTCCAAGGACTTTGGTCAAGTCAGGAGTCGTCCCTACACATAAATATTCTGGAACTGAGGGCCATTTACAATGCCCTAAGTCTGGCAAGGCCTCTGCTTCAAAACCAGCCGGTACTGATCCAATCAGACAACATTACGGCAGTCGCCCATGTAAACCGACAGGGCGGCACAAGAAGCATGATGGCGATGGCAGAAGCCACAAGGATTCTCCGATGGGCGGAAAATCACGTCTTAGCACTGTCAGCAGTGTTCATTCCGGGAGTGGACAACTGGGAAGCAGACTTCCTCAGCAGACACGACCGACACCCGGGAGAGTGGGGACTTCATCCAGAAGTCTTCCAACTGTTGGTAAACCGTTGGGAAAGGCCACAGGTGGACATGACGGCATCCCGCCTAAACAAAAAAACTAGATATTGCGCCAGGTAAGGGACCCTCAGGCAATAGCTGTGGACGCTCTAGTGACACCGTGGGTGTACCAGTCGGTTTATGTATTCCCTCCTCTGCCTCTCATACCAAAGGTACTGAGAATAATAAGTGTCACGATCCGGGTATCTGGACGCCATTTCTTACCCATCAGATGCCTCCTAAGGCTGGCTCAGCGCTCCAGGACCGGATCCCATCTGTTATCCTGATGTGTACATTCCTGTATCCTCTCCTGTCACTCTGGGACGCTGTCACAGTAAACGCCATATTACACCTGGCATGGCGTCTCCCGCGGCCTCCGCCGCCGTCCCTGAACTTCTGCATGCAGAGTGTCTGAGTGGTGATTACATCAGCCGCGGCCTCCGCTGTGTCCGCGTGGTTGGATGTGCATCTGTCAGCCTGGCGCCTCCTGTCTCCGGTGGCCGGCGCCGCCATTACTGTTTTCATTACCACATGGATTACAAACCAAACTTCCCTCCAAGTGTCTGCATGGGCGCAGCCATCTTGGATTCTGTCAGCTGATCATTTCCACCAATCTGTTCTCAGTATTGATAATCTGCATAATTGCCTAGCCAATCCCTTCCTTGCTGCAGGTATAAATACACTGTGCCTGAGCAAGGAAGGCGTCAGTGCTTTGGTTGTCAAACCTAGTTCCTGTTTGTCTCTCTCCTGTGATTGTCTTCCAGGTTCCAGCTCCTGTCTCAAGACTTCCACCATAGAGACCCGCACCAGCATTCCACCTGCGGTGTAGCCTGACTCTCCGATCCATTTTGGATTCATCTGTTTCCAGCTACAACATTACCTGCTTCCAGCCCAGCTTCCAGCAGAGTACAGCTTCTCTTAAAGGGCCGGTGTCCTTTCTACAGTTTACCACTCTCCACCGGTATTATAATTTCACCGCTCTCAAACTCCTAACTTCAGCTCATATTTCATCGCTCCCAAGTTCATTTATTATTTAACTGGTTCCAGCCAGTATCCACTCCGTGCCAACAACAGTCTGGTTCCAGCCAGTATCCACAGCAGCCGTTTTATCTTCAGCAGCCCAGCTTTTCCTGGAACACCAGCTGGTACAATCCTGGGTTATCTCCATTGCTACAGTCGGGCCTGGTAAGGACTTTCCATCTAGAAGATTATAAGAACTATCTCACACTACCAGTGCCCTGTGGCTCCTGCCACCCTGTAGTTCCCAGGAACTGTATTTATTCTTTGCTGACTTTTATGTTTCTTTTACTGCTACTGTGATGCATGGAGTTTGTCATAAATAAACATCATTGACTTTTATTCAAGTTGTCGTGGTCACGCCTTCGGGCGGTTCTTCTTCATGTTACTTACATGTCCAGGGGTCTGATACAACCTCCCAGGTTCCGGTACATCTCAGCCCCTACAACTGAGGCTGCCTCCCGTCAGCTCAGGCCCTCAGTTGTGACAGTAAGCACTGACCTAATGAATCCAGCCGGAGACCAGGATCAAGCGGCCAGGCCGATGCAAGAACTGGCAGCCCGACTAGAACATCAGGAGGCTGCACAGGGCCACATCATCCGCTGTCTCCAGGATCTCTCTACTCGGCTGGATGGGATTCAGACAACTCTCCGTGGATCAGGCGCGTCTGGTGCGTCAACCTCAGTGACTCCAGCTATAACCCCACCCACCTTACCCATTTGTGCTCCACGTCTTCATCTTCCAACGCCAGCAAAATTTGACGGATCTCCAAGATTCTGCAGGGGATTTCTCAACCAGTGTGAGATTCAGTTTGAGCTACAACCTGGCAATTTTCCCAGTGACCGTACAAAAATTGCCTACATTATTTCTCTTCTCAGTGGCTCAGCCCTTGATTGAGCATCACCGTTATGGGAGTTCCGACACCCTGCTATCTTCTTACACTGCATTCGTCTCAACATTCAGGCGCATCTTCGACGAGCCAGGCCGGGTAACCTCAGCTTCATCCGAGATTCTCCGTTTACGCCAGGGGTCATGTACTGTAGGACAATATCTGATACAGTTCCAGATCCTGGCATCCGAACTGGCATGGAACGACGAGGCCCTGTATGCTGCATTCTGGCATGGCTTATCTGAGCGTATCAAAGATGAGTTAGCTACCAGAGACTTACCCTCTAAATTAGATGAGCTAATCTCACTCTGCACGAAAGTTGATTTACGTTTCAGAGAGAGAGCAACTGAGCATGGAAGATCATCTGCTCCAAAATCTTCTGCTCCTCCTCCTCGCCAACTGTCACCAACTAAAGATGAGCCCATGCAAATTGTCCGTTCCCGTTTAACTCCTGCTGAGCGCCGAAGACATCTCTCAGAGTCTCTCTGTCTTTATTGTGCAGCTCCGTCTCACACCATTAATGCCTGTCCCAAACGTCCGGGAAACTCCAAATCCTAGCTCGCCAAGGAGAGGGCCGACTAGGAGTAATGATCTCCTCTCCATCTCCTCAAGATTGTAATCTCCCAGTCTCGCTTCAAGTTGCTCAACGTTATCGGAACGTCATTGCCCTCCTTGATTCCGGAGCAGCTGGGAACTTTATTACCGAAGCCTATGTTAAACGGTGGTCCCTACCCACCGAGAGACTTCCTTCGTCCATTTCTTTAACTGCCGTGGATGGCAGCAAAATTTTTGATGCAGTTATTTCTTTAAGGACTCTACCAGTTCGTCTGAGAGTGGGAGTTCTTCATTCCGAACTTATTTCTTTTTTAGTGATTCCAAGAGCCACACATCCTGTGGTCCTGGGCCTTCCATGGCTCCGTCTTCACAATCCTACAATTGATTGGACGACTACGCAAATCCTGGCATGGGGTTCCTCCTGTGCTGAGACATGTTTGTTTAAAGTATTGCCTGTCTGTTCTTCCTCCCCCAGGTCGTCTGATGTTCCACCTCCTCCATATCAAGATTTCACGGATGTGTTCAGTAAAGCTTCTGCTGATATCCTTCCTCCTCATAGAGAATGGGACTGCCCGATTGATCTCGTTCCAGGGAAGGTTCCACCTCGAGGCCGAACTTATCCGTTGTCTCTGCCTGAGACGCATTCTATGGAGGAATACATTAAAGAGAACCTAGCAAAGGGGTTCATTCGACCTTCTTCTTCTCCAGCCGGCGCAGGCTTCTTTTTTGTAAAAAAGAAAGATGGTGGTCTGCGGCCGTGCATCGACTACAGAGGTTTGAACGACATTACCATCAAGAACCGTTATCCTTTACCCCTGATTACTGAGCTCTTTGACAGAGTTAGCGGAGCTACCATCTTTACAAAGCTGGACTTGAGAGGTGCATACAATCTCATCCGGATCCGTGAGGGTGACGAGTGGAAGACCGCCTTTAACATCCGTGACGGACATTATGAGTACCTCGTCATGCCCTTCGGATTGAGCAATGCTCCAGCTGTCTTCCAGCATTTTGTCAATGAGATCTTCAGAGACATTCTATACCGTCATGTCGTGGTCTATCTTGACGATATCCTCATTTTTGCCAACGATTTAGAGGAACATCGTTTTTGGGTTAAAGAGGTTCTGTCCCGTCTCCGTGTCAATCATCTCTATTGCAAATTAGAGAAATGCGTCTTTGAAGTCAAGTCCATTCCGTTTCTAGGATACATTGTGTCCGGTTCCGGACTAGAGATGGATCCTGAGAAACTACAAGCAATCCAAAATTGGCCGGTACCCTTAACCCTCAAAGGGGTCCAGAGGTTCTTAGGGTTCGCCAACTATTACCGAAAGTTTATACGAGACTTTTCCACCATTGTGGCGCCTATTACTGCTTTCACTAAGAAGGGTGCTAACCCGTCCAAGTGGTCTGAAGAAGCCATGCAAGCATTTCATCTTTTAAAACAAAGGTTCATCTCTGCGCCTGTTCTGAAACAGCCTGACATCGACTCTCCTTTCATCTTAGAGGTGGATGCCTCCTCCGTTGGAGTAGGAGCGGTGTTATCTCAGAGGGCTAAAGATGGCCATTTACACCCTTGCAGTTTCTTCTCCCGGAAGTTCTCCCCAGCTGAGCGCAACTATGCCATTGGCGACCAGGAGTTGCTAGCCATCAAGCTCGCTCTAGAAGAGTGGAGGTATCTGTTGGAGGGAGCTTCTCATTCAATCACCATACTTACAGACCACAAGAACCTTTTATATCTGAAAGGCGCACAATGTCTCAACCCTCGTCAGGCCAGATGGGCACTTTTCTTTTCCAGGTTCGACTTTAAACTCCAGTTCTGTCCGGGCTCTCAGAATCGCAAGGCCGATGCCCTTTCCCGCTCATGGGAGCAAGAAAATGAGTCAGAGTCTTCAGACAAGCATCCTATTATAAATCCGTTGGCATTCTCCACGGTAGGGATGGACTCTACGCCCCCATCAGGGAAAAGTTTTGTGAAACCGATGCTAAGGAAGAAGCTCATGCATTGGGCCCATGCATCCCGTTTTGCCGGACATACAGGTATCCAAAAAACCCTGGAGTTTATCTCTAGGTCCTATTGGTGGCCAACTCTGAAAAAGGACGTCTTGGAGTTTAGTGCATCTTGCCCAAAGTGTGCTCAACATAAGGTATCCCGCCAGTCGCCTGCGGGGCAACTGGTTCCACTATCTGTTCCCCGTCGACCTTGGACCCATTTGTCGATGGATTTTATTACAGATTTACCCATGTGCAACAAGTTCAATACCATCTGGGTGGTAGTTGACCGGTTCACCAAGATGGCACACTTCATTCCTCTCACCGGTCTTCCGTCAGCTTCCAAGTTGGCTCAAGTATTCATACAAGAGATCTTCCGACTCCACGATCTTCCTGAAGAAATTATTTCAGATCGAGGAGTTCAATTCACAGCCAAATTCTGGCGAAGTTTATGTCAAGTCCTCCAAGTCAAGCTAAAGTTTTCCACGGCTTACCATCCTCAGACCAATGGTCAAACCGAGAGGGTGAATCAGGACTTGGAGGCCTTCCTCCGCATCTATGTGTCCTCCTCTCAAGATGACTGGGTTCAATTACTTCCCTGGGCCGAGTTCTGTCATAACAACCAGTATCATTCTTCCTCTGCTTCAACACCATTCTTCACTAACTTTGGATTCCACCCTAAAGTCCCTGAGTTCCAACCGCTTCCAGCAACTTCTGTTCCCGCAGTGGATATCACCTTGCATCAGTTTGCCAATATCTGGAAGAGCGTACGATCAGCTCTGCTCAAGGCATCGTTCAGGTACAAGAAGTTTGCGGATAAGAAGCGTCGAGCAGTTCCTGCTCTCAAGGTGGGTGATCGGGTATGGTTATCCACGAAGAATTTGAGGTTAAGAGTTCCCAGTATGAAGTTTGCAGTTGCACCTCGCTATATCGGTCCTTTCAAGATTGAACAAGTCATCAATCCTGTTGCTTACAGACTCCAGTTGCCTCCCTTCTTAAAAATACCCAGGACATTCCATGTTTCCCTGTTGAAACCGCTGATCTTGAATCGGTTTCATTCCTCACTTCCTCCAACTCCGAAAGTCCAAACTCAACGAGGCGTTGAGTATGAAGTGGCCAAGATCCTGGACTCACGTCACCGTTACGGTCAACTACAATATCTTATTGACTGGAAGGGTTATGGTCCTGAGGAACGTTCATGGACCAATGCTTCTGATGTCTATGCTCCTGCCTTGGTCCGGAGATTCCATTCCAAGTTTCCTCAAAAGCCAAAGAAGTGTCCTGGGGCCACTCCTAAAGGGGGGGGGGGGGGGTGCTGTCACGATCCGGGTATCTGGACGCCATTTCTTACCCATCAGATGCCTCCTAAGGCTGGCTCAGCGCTCCAGGACCGGATCCCATCTGTTATCCTGATGTGTACATTCCTGTATCCTCTCCTGTCACTCTGGGACGCTGTCACAGTAAACGCCATATTACACCTGGCATGGCGTCTCCCGCGGCCTCCGCCGCCGTCCCTGAACTTCTGCATGCAGAGTGTCTGAGTGGCGATTACATCAGCCGCGGCCTCCGCTGTGTCCGCGTGGTTGGATGTGCATCTGTCAGCCTGGCGCCTCCTGTCTCCGGTGGCCGGCGCCGCCATTACTGTTTTCATTACCACATGGATTACAAACCAAACTTCCCTCCAAGTGTCTGCATGGGCGCAGCCATCTTGGATTCTGTCAGCTGATCATTTCCACCAATCTGTTCTCAGTATTGATAATCTGCATAATTGCCTAGCCAATCCCTTCCTTGCTGCAGGTATAAATACACTGTGCCTGAGCAAGGAAGGCGTCAGTGCTTTGGTTGTCAAACCTAGTTCCTGTTTGTCTCTCTCCTGTGATTGTCTTCCAGGTTCCAGCTCCTGTCTCAAGACTTCCACCATAGAGACCCGCACCAGCATTCCACCTGCGGTGTAGCCTGACTCTCCGATCCATTTTGGATTCATCTGTTTCCAGCTACAACATTACCTGCTTCCAGCCCAGCTTCCAGCAGAGTACAGCTTCTCTTAAAGGGCCGGTGTCCTTTCTACAGTTTACCACTCTCCACCGGTATTATAATTTCACCGCTCTCAAACTCCTAACTTCAGCTCATATTTCATCGCTCCCAAGTTCATTTATTATTTAACTGGTTCCAGCCAGTATCCACTCCGTGCCAACAACAGTCTGGTTCCAGCCAGTATCCACAGCAGCCGTTTTATCTTCAGCAGCCCAGCTTTTCCTGGAACACCAGCTGGTACAATCCTGGGTTATCTCCATTGCTACAGTCGGGCCTGGTAAGGACTTTCCATCTAGAAGATTATAAGAACTATCTCACACTACCAGTGCCCTGTGGCTCCTGCCACCCTGTAGTTCCCAGGAACTGTATTTATTCTTTGCTGACTTTTATGTTTCTTTTACTGCTACTGTGATGCATGGAGTTTGTCATAAATAAACATCATTGACTTTTATTCAAGTTGTCGTGGTCACGCCTTCGGGCGGTTCTTCTTCATGTTACTTACATGTCCAGGGGTCTGATACAACCTCCCAGGTTCCGGTACATCTCAGCCCCTACAACTGAGGCTGCCTCCCGTCAGCTCAGGCCCTCAGTTGTGACAATAAGAAAACGAGGAGTAAGAACGATACTCGTGGTTCCGGATGGGCCAAGAAGAGCTTGGTACCCAGAACTTCAAGAAATAATATCAGAGGACCCATGGCCTCTACCGCTCAGACAGGATCTGCTACAGCAGGGGCCCTGTCTGTTCCAAGACTTACCGCGGCTGCGTTGGACGGCATGGCGGTTGAATTCCGGATCCTAAAGCAAAAGGGCATTCCGGAGGAAGTCATTCCTACGCTGATAAAAGCCAGGAAAGAAGTAACCGCAAACCATTATCACCGTATTTGTCGAAAATATGTTGCGTGGTGTGAGGCCAGGAAGGCCCCAACAGAGGAATTTCAGCTGGGTCGTTTTCTGCACTTCCTACAGTCAGGAGTGACTATGGGCCTAAATTGGGGTTCCATTAAGGTCCAGATTTCGGCTCTGTCGATTTTCTTCCAGAAAGAACTGGCTTCACTGCCTGGAGTTCAGACATTTGTAAAGGGAGTGCTACATATTCAGCCCCTTTTTTGTGCCTTCTGTGGCACCTTGGGATCTCAATGTGGTGTTGAGTTTCTTAAAATCACATTGGTTTGAGCCACTTAAAACTGTGGATTTGAAATATCTCACGTGGAAAGTGGTCATGTTATTGGCCTTGGCTTCGGCCAGGCGTGTGTCAGAATTGGCGGCTTTGTCATGTAAAAGCCCTTATCTGATTTTCCATATGGATAGGGCAGAATTGAGGACTCGTCCCCAGTTTCTCCCTAAGGTGGTATCAGCTTTTCACTTGAACCAACCTATTGTAGTGCCTGCGGCTACTAGGGACTTGGAAGATTCCGAGTTACTGGACGTAGTCAGGGCCTTAAAAATTTATATTTCCAGGACGGCTGGAGTCAGGAAAACTGACTCGTTTTTTATCCTGTATGCACCCAACAAAATAGGTGCTCCTGCTTCTAAGCAGACTATTGCTCGCTAAATTTGTAGCACAATTCAGCTGGAGCATTCTGCGGCTGGATTGCCGCATCCTAAATCAGTAACAGCCCATTCCACGAGGAAAGTGGGCTCATCTTGGGCGGCTGCCCGAGGGGTCTCGGCTTTACAACTTTGCCGAGCTGCAACTTGGTCAGGGGCAAACACGTTTGCTAAATTCTACAAATTTGATACCCTGGCTGAGGAGGACCTTGAGTTCTCTCATTCGGTGCTGCAGAGTCATCCGCACTCTCCCGCCCGTTTGGGAGCTTTGGTATAATCCCCATGGTCCTTACGGAGTTCCCAGCATCCACTAGGACGTCAGAGAAAATAAGATTTTACTCACCGGTAAATCTATTTCTCGTAGTCCGTAGTGGATGCTGGGCGCCCATCCCAAGTGCGGATTGTCTGCAATACTTGTATATAGTTATTGCCTAACTAAAGGGTTATTGTTGAGCCATCTGTTGAGAGGCTCAGTTATATTTCATACTGTTAACTGGGTATAGTATCACGAGTTATACGGTGTGATTGGTGTGGCTGGTATGAGTCTTACCCGGGATTCAAAATCCTTCCTTATTGTGTCAGCTCTTCCGGGCACAGTATCCTAACTGAGGTCTGGAGGAGGGGCATAGAGGGAGGAGCCAGTGCACACCAGATAGTACCTAATCTTTCTTTTAGAGTGCCCAGTCTCCTGCGGAGCCCGTCTATTCCCCATGGTCCTTACGGAGTTCCCAGCATCCACTACGGACTACGAGAAATAGATTTACCGGTGAGTAAAATCTTATTTTTTGTTAACAGTTCTTGGATGCTAGCAGGGAAGCAGCTGTGCAACACCATCCAACTAATATGCTCAGGTTGGAACTCATTTCCCCCGCCACCTTCCATCCCACTCCCTTCCCATTAGACAGAGCCAGGACCAGTCCTAGGGTTTTCGGCATACCCATGCAAACTATACATTTGAACTCTACCTCCCATACTTCATAAAGGGACAGTGCATGCCAAAGGCAAAAAAAATAGAGTGTGGACTCACAAGTAAGGGGCACGGTCAAACAATAGTACCTCCAATTCAAATTATGCTAGATAGTAGCACAGTCTTATTGACATTACACCGCATGTTGTGCCCCTAATTCATATTACACCACATAGTAGTGACCCTTATTCACGTTACGACGTACAGTAGTGCCCTTTATTCAAGTTATGTCATGCAGTAGTGTCCCTTGTTCACGTTATGCTACACAGCAGTGCCTCTTATACACAATGTCCATAGTAGTACCCCTTACACACAATGTCCTCAGTAGTAGTGCCCCTTACACATAATGCCCACAATAGTAGTGCCACGTATACATATAATGCCCTCAGTAGTAGTGCCCTTATACACATAATGCCCACAGTATTGAACATTCTACACATATCTCTGCTTCTGTCACACCAGCAGCTTCATACCCTGAGTCCCTCCAGCAGCTTCCCCGCCTGTGTCCTGCCAGCCCCCTCTCATCTTGTCTTCAGCATGCATAGACCCTTCTCCTCTTTGTGGCTCTTCACTTCAGTGGCGGTGACAGCATGACATAACATACACCATGCTGGAAAAGGAATTAATTGTGGCCTGAGAATGGAACGAACGCTGATCGGGCCACAGGCAGAGGAGGACCATGGAGCCTGTCACGATCCGGGTATCTGGACGCCATTTCTTACCTATCAGATGCCTCCTAAGGCTGGCTCAGCGCTCCAGGACCGGATCCCATCTGTTATCCTGATGTGCACATTCCCGCATCCTCTCCTGTCTCTCTGGACGCAGTCACAGTAACGCCTTATACATCTGGCATGGCGTCTCCCGCGGCCTCCGCCGCCGTCCCTGAGCTTCTGCATTCAGAGTGGCGATTACGTCAGCCGCGGCCTCCGCTGTGTCCGCGTGGTCGGATGTGCATCTGTCAGCCTGGCGTCTCCTGTCTCCGGTGGCCGGCGCCGCCATTACTGTTTTCCAGACCACATGGATTACAATCCAAATTTCCCTCCAAGTGTCTGCATGGGCGCAGCCATCTTGGATTCTGTCAGCTGATCATTCCTACCAATCCGTTGTCAGTATTATTAATTTGCATAATTGCCTAGCCAATGCCTTCCTTGCTGCAGGTATAAATAGGTTGTGCCTGAGCAAGGAAGGCGTCAGTGCTTTGGTTGTCAAACCTAGTTCCTGTTTGTCTCTCTCCTGTGATTGTCTTCCAGGTTCCAGCTCCTGTCTCAAGACTTCCACCATAGAGACCCGCACCAGCATTCCACCTGCGGTGTAGCCTGACTCTCCAATCCATTGTGGATTCATCTGTTTCCAGCTACAACATTACCTGCTTCCAGCTCAGCTTCCAGCAGAGTACAGCTTCCCTTAAAGGGCCGGTGTCCTTTCTACACTTTACCACTCTCCGCTTTGGTTGTCAAACCTAGTTCCAGTTTGTCTCTCTTCTGTGAATGTCTTCCAGGTTCCAGCTCCTGTCTCCAGACTTCTGCTATAGAGACCCGCACCAGCATTCCATCTGCGGTGTAGCCTGACTCTCCGATCCATTCTGGACTCACCTGTTTCCAGCTACAACATCACCTGCTTCCAGCTCAGCTTCCAGCAGTGTACAGCTTCTCTTAAAGGGCCGGTGTCCTTTCTGCAGTTTACCACTCTCCACCGGTATTATTATTTCTCCGCTCTCAAATTCTACATTTCATCTACAGTTTGTCATAAATAAATATCATTGACTTTTACTCAAGTTGTCGTGGTCACGCCTTCGGGCGGTTTCTCTTCATGTTACTTACATGTCCAGGGGTCTGATACAACCTCCCAGGTTCCGGTACATCTCAGCCCCTACAACTGAGGCTGCCTTCCGTCAGCTCAGGCCCTCAGTTGTGACAGAGCCACCAGGACCTGAGAAAGGGAGAGGTGACATTGGCACTGCCCACATCATCTATAGTCGTGGGTGGTGGGATGGAGTTTTCTGTTGAAATTACTGTGCAGAGACATGGCAGAAGTGGTCATGGAACTCATTTCCGCACCATCCCCTCCAAACTTTAACCCCTGAATATGCTAATGTTACAGGAGACGGCTGTAGAAAAAAAGATGCCTTGTGCCAGCATCTGTGTTCTAAGTGCTGCATCCAAAGATACAGTCACAATGGCGATCTGAGTAAGCCTTAGTTGCTCAGAATAACCGGCGGAACTGCTCAACCAGAGCAAGGAAGTCTGCGCCGGAAGATGTAAACCCTGGCATGGCCATGCCTACAAAACAGGAATGACATGCCCCTGTTTTAAAAAAATTCTACCTTGCATCACCCTCAAACAGTTGCAGCATGCCAATCATGTTGCAACTTGATGGCACTCTGTTCAAACTCACAGACCTGTTCTGCACATGTGCAGACCCCCGCCATTGGACTTGTACGCTAACCATCGGGTTTGCGCGCAAGTCTGAATTAGGCCCTATTACAGATTATGTATTATGTAAAGGAATAAATGGAACATAAATAGATGGTATAATATTAAACATTGCAATAGTCATTAAAGGTACAACACTAAATATTTTATTTTACCCATTAATTGTTAGTACACGGTGGCATATGAGCAGTGAGCCACTGTCATTTATTTCCGTTTATTGCTTAGCGACCAGGAAGCTGGTTTATCATTTATCAGCCTGACCCTGATGAGAGATAAAGATTTCAAAAGGTGAAATCAAATCGGAAAGTAAGTATGGGAAAGACAACAGCAAAAAAATATAATAGCAATTGAATTTAAACAAAAGTCCCCCATTTGTCTCTCTACTCTGCCTTAACCCCTCACTGCACAAAAGTTATGGTCTCCGCTTAAGTGGGTTGCTACAGTAGACTTAGGGCCTAATTCAGACCTGATCGCAGCAGCAAATTTGTTCTCTAATGGGCAAAACCATGTACACTGCAGGGGGGCGGATATAACATGTGCAGAGAGAGTAGATTTGGGTGGGGTTTGTTCAAACTGAAATCTAAATTGCAGTGTAAAAATAAAGCAGCCAGTATTTACCCTGCACAGAAACAATATAACCCACCCAAATCTAACTCTCTCTGCACATGTTATATCTGCAGCAGCCCCCCCCCCTGCAGTTCACATGGTTTTGCCCATTAGAGAACAAATTTGCTGCTGTGATCAGGTGTGAATTAGGCCCTTACATTAGAATAATTGCCCTCCATTATATCAGAGCACTCCTCTACATAAATCCTTTAGCTTGGGTTTGCTAACATTCTAAGAAAATAATAATAATAATAATAATAATAATAATACGAAATCAAGCATGCCATACAATTTGCTACAATTCCCCACAAGCAGGTGGCTGGAATACTTTTGCTGGTGTGAAACTGGAACCAATGCTGATGCTATAGGTGCCTTTCTTACAATCCTGACTAAAAACTATAACATAACTGGTACAGCAAGACGTGTGTGGTCATTTAAGTATTACCTGGTTTGCCACAATATATATGTGCAGAAAGGAATGGCACTCTGGAAACAGTTTGAATGCATAAAGGTTTCAAGTCTGCTCAGGACTGTTAAGGGCCCTACAGACACGGCGACCACAGCCAAGCTGCCCGACCGCCGATATTGCAGACGGGTGACCCAGCGGCGGGGGGAAGGTGACGGGGGGAGTGAAGTTTCTACACTCCCCCTGTCACCCAGCTCCATAGCAGTGCATACAAATATGGACGAGATCGTCCATATTGGCCTGCATGCACAGGCGATGGGGCACCAACGATGAACGAGCGCGGGGCCGCGTATGTGTTTTTGCTGGTTTATTTTCTAAGTTAAACGTGGCAGGGTTTTTTTTAAACCACGGCCGCATTTTCATTTTTAGTTTCGTTTTTCATCCCCGTTCGTGATTGGTTGTGTTTCAGATGTAGGAGTGTCTGTGCGCAACCATATAAATACGCCCCAAACCGTCCGCACCTCGTGGGTTTAGTTAGTGGTGAGGAGGGAGGTTGTGCTGTGGAGGTAGGTGAGTTTTTGGTTTGGTGAGGAGTGTTGTATTGTGTTTGAAAGTAGTCTTGTCATTCTTGTAGTCTTGTTTTTTTGTGGTTTTGTCTAATTTTTTGTCCAAGTATTTTTTATTTATAGTCCCTTGTCAGTGTGTGGTGTGTGTGGTGTGTGTGTGTGTGTGTGTGTGTGTGTGTGTGTGTGTGTGTGTGTGTGTGTGTGTGATTTGTGCAGTGGTAGTGGAGGAGTGTGTTTTTTTTTTTTTTTTTTTTCTGTGTTAAGTGTTTAGACACACAATTATGTGTGACTCAGAGGTGGGTGAGGTGGAGGGTGTGAGTGAGGGGGAGGAGGTCGGTCAGGTGGAGGAGGTGAGTGTGAGTGAGGTTAGTGAGGTGGAGGAGGTGGGTGAGGTTGCTGCAGCAGCCTCAAGTGACAGTGATAGTGACAGTCAGAGAGCTCCGCAGCAACGCACCACTACTAAGACTGGGCGGAATGTCAAGTTTAGTTATGCAGAAAATGTGGCATTGGTGCGGGAGCTGATGAAGTATCAGCGGCAGCTATTTGGGCCTGAGTCCGCCAAGGTGACAACACGGAAGAAGACGGTGTTGTGGGCGAAAGTTGTTGCTGCTGTCAATAGTGAGGGGGTGGTCAAGCGGACGGAGGACACGTGCCGCAAACGGTACTATGACATAAAGCGACGTGTCAAGTCCAAAATGGCCAAGGAGGCGAAGTCGGCTCGAAAAACCGGTGGTGGGCAGCCCTATATTGCAAGATATCTGGAGTATGAGGAGCCCATGCGGAGTGTAATACTTCCTGAAGTAGTCTCTGCAACCCATGTCCGGGATTCAGATAGGCCCAGGAAGAATGGTGAGCATGTGTATTTTCATTAACATTCTATGACCTTTTTTTTTTTTTTTTTTCAAATGTGTGTTATGTGATGTTGCATATTACTCCCATCTTCAAGTGTGTGTCAGCAAATACATTTTTTTTGGTAATGTTTTCTACAAAAGCCATTGTAACATCTTACTTTATTGTATGTCATGTGTTTTTTTTTCTGTATATTTTCCATGTGTAGTTTGGACTTGGTGTGTCATTGAATTGTCCAGCAATAATGTTTTCCTTTTGCACATTTTTAAGTTTTTAATTTGGACTATGTTTTATATTTAGGTTATCCATGTGCAATGTTGCAAAAACAGTGGTTGTCATGTTAGAGGCTGGAGTAGTGGAAAGTGGTTTGGAAACCACTTACATGTGTAATGTCATTATTACTGAATGTAATAATAAAAAATAAAAAAAACACTATTTGTTTGTTCAGTTTGAGTCTGTATTTGTACCCTGACACAACACTGCAGTCTAATTTAAAAAAATATATATATTATTTTTTTTTTTTGGGGGGGGGGGGGTTGTTTTTGTTTGGCTCATATAGTGGTAATGTGTGTTTGGAGTGCCACATCACAGAGCAATTTCTATATTGCATCTGTAAATTTTTTCCTTTCATTACAAAATGAAGATGTGTGTGTTTTTGGTTGTTAGTGTATGTATTTTTACTTGTGTCCTATGTCTGTGTCCTGTACATGTTTTCCTTTGTTGCATTTTCCATAGTGCATATGGCTATTGGACAATGTTTATTTTTTATGTAGTGGTTTTTTGGTTTACGGTCCTTATGGGTTTTTTTTAAATAAAACAAGCATTTTTTAAAGAATTAATGTTTATAAGCATAATTGGTGGATGGATCAACAATAGCATGAATACATGAGTTTTTATTTTGGTTTTACAGTGTTGGAAAAAAGCAGTACTGGTCGTCCTACAGTAACTCCCATGACATCTGATGATGATGACGCTGCGGAAGCAGGTAAAGTGTCCATTGTAGTATAGTGTATGTTTGTAAAGGAATGGCCATAACCAAATTTAACTTTCAATACTAGGTCCATCCAAAGAAGTCTGGAGCAGCAGAAGTCGGACTTCTGTAACACACCACCAAAAAAAACATGTGGCAGCAAAGAAAGCAAGGTCTGATGTCCAGGGCCAACCACAGCAGGCTACCCCGCCACGAAGATTATCGACAGTATGTTGGGTCCCCCCACTCCAAATTTTGGACACACCTTCAAGATGTGAACCACACTCCCCTCATCTTGATTGTGAGTATCAAACTGAAAGAAATTTAATAAATTTCAGATCGTAATAAAACTTTTACTTAAACGCATTAAGTCAAAACACATCAAAATCTGATATACTTACCGAAGTCAGTAAAACATGAAATGGAATCCTAGCAAAATGGCCTTGTCCACATCCTGTAAAGATATGTATGTCCACTTCAGCCATACAGTAGCACATTGTGTGTAAGATGCTGCAACAGAAACTCATGTTTAATTTTGGAAAATAGTAAGGTTGTTTAACAAATTTTCACATGTGTGTTTGACCTAACATTGCCAAATACATATAAAAACATTACTATGTTTGTTTTTAAAAAGCTATAAGGTAACACATTATCGATTACAATGTGTTTTTATGGTGGAGTATGTCTGATCTACAATAAAACTAATGTGTTTGCTTTCACAATGAAGTAACCAGACACATTTGCCACAAACAGGCATATGTATGTATTTAAGTTATGAGTGATGATGTTGCTAGGCAGGATATCTGAAAGCAACAGTCAATGACATGTGTTCCATGTGTAGTGATTAGTTATAATTTATCAAACATATGGATAGCTAACGGATAATTTTTCTAAATTTCAGCTTCTAGTCCTGGTAACAGCATCCCTCCGCAACAACAGCAACACAGTGACATGGATGAGACAATCATGTTAGAAATGCAGCCATTAAGCCAAGGAATCAGACCCCCAGCACCTGTGAGTACACCACCACAGCAAAGCACACCACCACCACAACACAGCCCAACAACACCAGTAACACAAGGCCCTGATCACGTGTTTTGGAACATTTGGGCTAGACAGCAGGCCACTAATGAAGATTGCCTGCGTAGGCAGACACAAATGTTTGCAAGCCTACCATGTCACCTCAGAAGAATAACCAGAAATATGAGTAGACAAAATGAACAAACCACCAGAATTGGCAATACCATGGAACTCATGCGTGCAGACATTACACAGGTCATGGGCAACTTACAGCGCATAATGGAAGAACAGCACAGACTAATGGAAGAACAGCACAGACAACAGCAAAGTTATATGAACATTTTTCAAAACAATCAAGATTCATGAAAGTTTATTCCGAATTGTAGACAATCAAAATGCTGCTACACGTGAACTTAATGCCACCCTCACTAACCTGAATGAAACACTCAGATCCATGCACCAACAGCAAACAAGCAGCAGTTCTGGTACGCAGAGCCGGCCCTGACCAATATGATGCCCTAGGCAAGATTTTGGCTGGTGCCCCCTAGCACCATCGCTGGTTCCACCTCTGACCTTGCACCTCTTTCCCAGCACCATCACCCCTCACCTATATCAGTCCTTATTTTGGTATTTGTACCCCCTATATTTTAAATAGGAACAGTTCGGACATTTGGCGCACAGCCCAAAAAGGGGTGTGTTTTTGCTGGCAAGGGGCATGGCCACACAATAGTACCCCCAATTCCAATTACGCCACACAGTACTGCAATTTTATTCACATTTGATCATGCGATAGTGTCCATAATTCATATTAAATCACACAGTAGTATCACTTTAACTTATAAACGTTACTCCTCACGGTAAAGCCCCTTATTCACATTACATCACACTGAATTGCTCCTTATTCACATTACACCACACCATATTGTTCTTTATTCACATTAGACCACACAGTAATGCCCTTTCTATACGCAATGACACATAGTAGAGCACCTTATACACATAATACCACACATTAGTAATGCATTTATACACATAATTCCACACAGTAATGCCCCTTACACATTATGACAACCTTTATTAATGCCCTTTTACACATAATGTCCCTTACACATATGCCGCACATTATTAATGCCCTTATACACATAATGACACACATAGTGCCCCCTACACATTTGCTGCACATTATTAGTGCCCCTATACACATAATGACACACATACAGTAGTACCCTGTTACACATATGGCGCACATTATTAATGCCCTTATACACATAATGACACACACAGTGCCCCTTACACATATGTTGCACATTATTAATGCATTTTTACATGACACACATAATGCTCCTTACACATATTCTGAACACTATTGCACAACCAACCCACTCACATGCACACAGCACTCACACTGCCACAAACACTGTGACCTATGCCTCTGCTTGGATACAGATGTGTCCTCATAAATCTTGCCTCAGTGCTAACGTCGGGCACCTTGTTTTTTTATGAAAATGCATCTTATTTGCATTGCTATGTGGCTAGGATGCACAAGCAGCTTCTGCTGATTAAAATGATATGCAGCATACCTATATACTGTGTGAGACTGTGGCTGTATCTGCATACGAAATGCTACACACAGAATATAGGCATGCTGCATACCATTTTAATCAGCAGAAGCTGCTGATGCCCCTAGGCATATCAAATGCCCTAGGCAATTGCCTAGTTTGCCTATGCCTATGGCCGGCTCTGCTGGTACGACTACTCCAAATATCACGCCAGTGTCATCACCACCAAGACGCTCCACCAGAGCACGCCAACATGACAGTGGTAAAGGCAAAGGGCAGGACAAGCAGCCACCCAAAAAAAAATTAACAAATAAACCTCACATTTTTAATTTCAGAGAAGTAAATCAAAATACTTAGTAAGTGTATGTTTGTCAAAATAGATATAACACTTAGCTCCTTGTCAATTTGTACAACATCATTAATTGTAAGTGGTACAAACAACAACAGGAAATTTGTACGCACATTTATTCTTTATCATCTTTGAATTTTTTTGGAGGAGGGAAATGTTGTTTGAGCTGCACATAGATGTTAGCAGGAAGTAACCAGACTACTTGATTTTTTTCTAATCATTACTCTTTCTAGATTCCAATCATTCTCATATCCTGCAGACACAATAATTGGCAGCCAGGCAGAATGGGGGTCATTCCGAGTTGTTTGCTCGTTATATTTTTTTGCTACGGAGCGATTAGTCGCAAACTGCGCATGCGCAATGTACGCAGTGCGCCTGCGCCAAGTAAATTAGCTGAAAAGTTTGGTATTTTACTCACGGCGTAACAAAGTTTTTTCATCGTTTTGCTGATCGGAGTGTGATTGACAGGAAGTGGGTGTTTCTGGGCGGAAACTGGACGTTTTCTGGGAGTGTGCTGAAAAACGCAGGCGTTTCAGGGAAAAACGCGGGAGTGGCTGGAGAAACGGGGGAGTGTCTGGCCGAACGCTGGGTGTGTTTATGACGTCAAACCAGGAACGAAACTGACTGAACTGATCGCAATGTAGGAGTAAGTCTGGAGCTACTCAGAAACTGCTAAGAAATTTCTATTCGCAATTCTGCTAATCTTTCGTTCGCAATTCTGCTATGCTAAGATACACTCCCAGAGGGCGGCGGCTTAGCGTGTGCAATGCTGCTAAAAGCAGCTAGCGAGCGAACAACTCGGAATGAGGGCCAATGTCTTTAGCATACAGTAACCAGACCACTTGATTTTTTTCTAATCATTACTCTTTCTAGATTCCAATCAATCTTATATTCTGCAGCCAATACAAATTACAATGTGATTGTTAACTATTTTACCTTTCTTCTCTATACAACATTACAAGAATAACACAACTGAGTTGGCTAAAATGGTTTTAATATGTTGTGATTGAATTTAGATAATTCAGTGCCAAAATGAATGTCATTATTGTTGGGCCATGTTTGTGTGTGTTAAAAATGAGTAATCAGTTTCTTACACATGATGCAGAAACAAAGAAATTTGAATTTTAAAAACCCCCCACAAATAATGTGTATAATAATGTATATATGTGGCAAACTGTGTATTTACTTACAAATCAGCAAGTTTACTGCAGCAAACATTACGAAATAAATTATTTTGGATGAGACTAAGTTTGTGTCCCTTAAATATGATGGAGCATCACACATAGGGACACATGTATTCCTCAAGGCTAACATATTATATGTGGAGGACTGTTTAATTAGGACACATGTTCTCAAACTCGGGCCTCAGGACCCCACACAGTGCATGTTTTGCAGGTCTCCTCACAGAATCACAAGTGACATAATTAGCTCCACCTATGAACCTTTTAAAATGTGTCTGTGAGTAATTCATACACCTGTGCTTCTACTGGGTTACCTGCAAAACATGCACTGTGTGGGGTCCTGAGGGCCGAGTTTGAGAACCTGTGCATTAGGACGTTACACACACAATCATAAAGTAAAATACAAAATAAATTACTATGTGGATTATGTGTGCTTGTAATAAGTTTTCAATCCAAGTTTATTAACACTTATTCAGACTTCATGCATACAACTCATAATCTGTTGTTTTGAGTTTTTAAATAAACACAATACACATGCTACATTTGTATAGCATAAAGCGAGGGTATGTTTGTATGTCTCAAGGAGACAGACACATTCTGAGTAATGGTTTTTAATTGAAAAATGGGGCAACATATATTTAGCCTTACACAACAAATGAAAGAAGCAAACAAAACTTACCTTAAAAATAACGATTTATGAGGTCTTGCCTAACCTGCCTCCCTACATCTGTACTCCAAGTATCACCAGATGTCTCTAATTCCTCTGCTTGCTGGATGCTTTCTTCATCCTCCTCCTCAACATGTGGCAGATGTTGTTGCAAGCACATGTTATGAAGAAAGCAGCAGCAGAACACAATTTGAGTCACCTTCAAGGGACTATACAACAAAAGGCCACCAGACTTATCCAGACACCGAAACCTAGATTTCAGCACACCAAAACATCTTTCTATCACATTCCACGTGGACTTATGTGCATAATTGTAATTGTGTTCAGCAGGGGTATCAGGTCGGGACAATGGAGTTAGAAGCCAAGAGAAACAGCCATATCCTCCATCACCTAAAAGACAGATATAGTAATGTGATTCATGTTAAGATACAGCAACACATAAGTAACACACTGTGGGGCAGATGTATTAACCTGGAGAAGGCATAAGGAAGTGATAAACCAGTGATATGTGCAAGGTAATAAAGGCAGCGGGCAATCTGTCCCTAAATGATAATTTACATATTGGAGCTGATTGGCTGGTGCCTTTATCACCTTGCACATATCACTGGTTTATCACTTCCTTATGCCTTCTCCAGGTTAATACATCTGCCCCTGTATTTGGACAAAGTAGACGCAGGCCTACACATATCAAATTACATACCCAGCAGCCACCCATCTGGCATTTGTCCATCCTCAAACTTATCAAAGAGGGATGACTGACTGAGGATGAAGGAGTCATGGCAGCCCCCAGGGTAACCAGCAACAACACTCATTATTTTGAGATTTGCATCACAAACCACCTGCACATTTGTGGAGTGCTCTAGATGTCGATTAGTATAGATGTGCTGCCTGCCCCTAAGTGGTCTCAGCTGAATGTGTGTGCAATCTATGGCTCCCAGCACATTGGGCATGCCAGCCAGCTCATAGAAATCTACCCTGACGGCATTCCACTGAGACTCCTGGGTAGGGAAGCAGATTGAGGAATCGATGTGGGGCTGCAAAACAGCCAACACCTGTGTGTATATTTGAAAGAAAATTAAACATGAGATTTTAGGACAGAACTGGCCACCGAGAAATTAAAACAAACAAAAAACAGAGGAGGTAGTTAGGTATACATCACCTGTGTTAATATTCTCGAAAATGAGGGCTGTGAGATTCCTATGACATCCCCAGACACAGCCTGAAAGCTGCCAGTAGCCATAAGGTGCAACACAGCCAGGAGTTTGTGCAGGCCTGAGACAGAGCGAGAGCGTGCAGTCTCAGGGTCTAGGCCCAGTTTGACAAGGTCATACAGACAGAAAATGTTGTTACGATTTAGACGGAACATCTCTATGACCGTATCATCGGACAATGCGTTCAAGTTTAAACGTCCCCTAAAAAAATGAGGCCTGCGCAGCCTCCGCGGAACCTGTACAACCTGCTGACCATGTTCAGTTTGTTGGCCCTGGTTACTTACAGGCTGATGTCTGAGTCTGATGAATCCCACAGCACACAAAATATCACTGGCCCACAGTCCTGCTGCCATTTCTGAGTGTAGGTGGATTGAAATGGGCCTAAGATCCTTTTATAGGCATCCTTATTCAGGTGTGAGTGATTTGTTAGTTGCAACACATGTAAACACGCCTGAAAAAAAGCAGGTCTATTTTTTTGCCGCTTTTTTTAACGAATCGCAAAAAAATACGACCGCAATTGAGCACTCAGAGACTAACACCCAAATACGAATGAATAGTGAATACCCGTGTTGTATGAAATAACAGCCGCGTTTGACCGATGGTCTATTCATTCGTATTTCTGAACTTTGTCATTCAAACCATTACGAATAGTCCAAACACTGCCGAGATTTGTGCTTAGTGAATTCCCGTGTTGGGACTTAGAAAAAAACCCACAAATCGGACAAACTCGATTTTTTTGTAAATATTGGCCCCAGTGCGTAGGGCCTATTAAGTAGAGATGTGCACTTGAAATTTTTCGGGTTTTGTGTTTTGGTTTTGGGTTCGGTTCCGCGGCCGTGTTTTGGGTTCGACCGCGTTTTGGCAATACCTCACCGAATTTTTTTTGTCGGATTCGGGTGTGTTTTGGATTCGGGTGTTTTTTTCAAAAAACACTAAAAAACAGCTTAAATCATAGAATTTGGGGGTCATTTTGATCCCAAGGTATTATTAACCTCAAAAACCATAATTTCCACTCATTTTCAGTCTATTCTGAACACCTCACACCTCACAATAATATTTTTAGTCCTAAAATTTGCACCGAGGTCGCTGGATGACTAAGCTAAGCGACCCTAGTGGCCGACACAAACACCTGGCCCATCTAGGAGTGGCACTGCAGTGTCACGCAGGATGGCCCTTCCAAAAAACACTCACCAAACAGCACATGACGCAAAGAAGAAAAAAAGAGGCGCAATGAGGTAGCTGTGTGAGTAAGCTAAGCGACCCTAGTGGCCGACACAAACACCTGGCCCATCTAGGAGTGGCACTGCAGTGTCACGCAGGATGGCCCTTCCAAAAAACACTCCCCAAACAGCACATGACGCAAAGAAGAAAAAAAGAGGCGCAATGAGGTAGCTGTGTGAGTTAGATAAGCGACCCTAGTGGCCGACACAAACACCTGGCCCATCTAGGAGTGGCACTGCAGTGTCACGCAGGATGGCCCTTCCAAAAAACACTCCCCAAACAGCACATGACGCAAAGAAGAAAAAAAGAGGCGCAATGAGGTAGCTGTGTGAGTAAGCTAAGCACCCTAGTGGCCGACACAAACACCTGGCCCATCTAGGAGTGGCACTGCAGTGTCACGCAGGATGGCCCTTCCAAAAAACACTCCCCAAACAGCACATGACGCAAAGAAGAAAAAAAGAGGCGCAATGAGGTAGCTGTGTGAGTAAGCTAAGCGACCCTAGTGGCCGACACAAACACCTGGCCCATCTAGGAGTGGCACTGCAGTGTCACGCAGGATGGCCCTTCCAAAAAACACTCCCCAAACAGCACATGACGCAAAGAAAAAAAGAGGCGCAATGAGGTAGCTGTGTGAGTAAGCTAAGCGACCCTAGTGGCCGACACAAACACCTGGCCCATCTAGGAGTGGCACTGCAGTGTCACGCAGGATGGCCCTTCCAAAAAACACTCCCCAAACAGCACATGACGCAAAGAAGAAAAAAAGAGGCGCAATGAGGTAGCTGTGTAAGTAAGATAAGCGACCCTAGTGGCCGACACAAACACCTGGCCCATCTAGGAGTGGCACTGCAGTGTCACGCAGGATGGCCCTTCCAAAAAACACTCCCCAAACAGCACATGATGCAAAGAAGAAAAAAAGAGGCGCAATGAGGTAGCTGTGTGAGTAAGCTAAGCGACCCTAGTGGCCGACACAAACACCTGGCCCATCTAGGAGTGGCACTGCAGTGTCACGCAGGATGGCCCTTCCAAAAAACACTCCCCAAACAGCACATGACGCAAAGAAGAAAAAAAGAGGCGCAATGAGGTAGCTGTGTGAGTAAGCTAAGCGACCCTAGTGGCCGACACAAACACCTGGCCCATCTAGGAGTGGCACTGCAGTGTCACGCAGGATGGCCCTTCCAAAAAACACTCCCCAAACAGCACATGACGCAAAGAAAAAAAGAGGCGCAATGAGGTAGCTGTGTGAGTAAGCTAAGCGACCCTAGTGGCCGACACAAACACCTGGCCCATCTAGGAGTGGCACTGCAGTGTCACGCAGGATGGCCCTTCCAAAAAACACTCCCCAAACAGCACATGACGCAAAGAAGAAAAAAAGAGGCGCAATGAGGTAGCTGTGTGAGTAAGATAAGCGACCCTAGTGGTCGACACAAACACCTGGCCCATCTAGGAGTGGCACTGCAGTGTCACGCAGGATGGCCCTTCCAAAAAACACTCCCCAAACAGCACATGACGCAAATAAAAATGAAAGAAAAAAGAGGTGCAAGATGGAATTGTCCTTGGGCCCTCCCACCCACCCTTATGTTGTATAAACAGGACATGCACACTTTAACCAACCCATCATTTCAGTGACAGGGTCTGCCACACGACTGTGACTGAAATGACGGGTTGGTTTGGACCCCCACCGAAAAAGAAGCAATTAATCTCTCCTTGCACAAACTGGCTCTACAGAGGCAAGATGTCCACCTCATCATCATCCTCCGATATATCACAGTGTACATCCCGCTCCTCACAGATTATCAATTCGTCCCCACTGGAATCCACCATCTCAGCTCCCTGTGTACTTTGTGGAGGCAATTGCTGCTGGTCAATGTCTCCACGGAGGAATTGATTATAATTCATTTTAATGAACATCATCTTCTCCACATTTTCTGGAAGTAACCTCGTACGCCGATTGCTGACAAGGTGAGCGGCGGCACTAAACACTCTTTCGGAGTACACACTTGTGGGAGGGCAACTTAGGTAGAATAAAGCCAGTTTGTGCAAGGGCCTCCAAATTGCCTCTTTTTCCTGCCAGTATAAGTACGGACTGTCTGACGTGCCTACTTGGATGCGGTCACTCATATAATCCTCCACCATTCTTTCAATGGTGACAGAATCATATGCAGTGACAGTAGACGACATGTCCGTAATCGTTGTCAGGTCCTTCAGTCCGGACCAGATGTCAGCATCAGCAGTCGCTCCAGACTGCCCTGCATCACCGCCAGCGGGTGGGCTCGGAATTCTGAGCCTTTTCCTCGCACCCCCAGTTGCGGGAGAATGTGAAGGAGGAGATGTTGACAGGTCGCGTTCCGCTTGACTTGACAATTTTGTCACCAGCAGGTCTTTGAACCCCAGCAGACTTGTGTCTGCCGGAAAGAGAGATCCAAGGTAGGTTTTAAATCTAGGATCGAGCACGGTGGCCAAAATGTAGTGCTCTGATTTCAACAGATTGACCACCCGTGAATCCTTGTTAAGCGAATTAAGGGCTCCATCCACAAGTCCCACATGCCTAGCGGAATCGCTCCCTTTTAGCTCCTCCTTCAATGCCTCCAGCTTCTTCTGCAAAAGCCTGATGAGGGGAATGACCTGACTCAGGCTGGCAGTGTCTGAACTGACTTCACGTGTGGCAAGTTCAAAAGGTTGCAGAACCTTGCACAACGTTGAAATCATTCTCCACTGCGCTTGAGACAGGTACATTCCACCTCCTATATCGTGCTCAATTGTATAGGCTTGAATGGCCTTTTGCTGCTCCTCCAACCTCTGAAGCATATAGAGGGTTGAATTCCACCTCGTTACCACTTCTTGCTTCAGATGATGGCAGGGCAGGTTCAGGCGTTTTTGGTGGTGCTCCAGTCTTCTGTACGTGGTGCCTGTACGCCGAAAGTGTCCCGCAATTCTTCTGGCCACCGACAGCATCTCTTGCACGCCCCTGTCATTTTTTTAAAAATTCTGCACCACCAAATTCAAGGTATGTGCAAAACATGGGACGTGCTGGAATTTGCCCATATTTAATGCACACACAATATTGCTGGCGTTGTCCGATGCCACAAATCCACAGGAGAGTCCAATTGGGGTAAGCCATTCCGCGATGATCTTCCTCAGTTGCCGTAAGAGGTTTTCAGCTGTGTGCGTATTCTGGAAACCGGTGATACAAAGCGTAGCCTGCCTAGGAAAGAGTTGGCGTTTGCGAGATGCTGCTACTGGTGCCGCCGCTGCTGTTCTTGCGGCGGGAGTCCATACATCTACCCAGTGGGCTGTCACAGTCATATAGTCCTGACTCTGCCCTGCTCCACTTGTCCACATGTCCGTGGTTAAGTGGACATTGGGTACAACTGCATTTTTTAGGACACTGGTGAGTCTTTTTCTGACGTCCGTGTACATTCTCGGTATCGCCTGCCTAGAGAAGTGGAACCTAGATGGTATTTGGTAACGGGGGCACACTACCTCAAGAAATTGTCTAGTTCCCTGTGAACTAACGGCGGATACCGGACGCACGTCTAACACCAACATAGTTGTCAAGGCCTCAGTTATCCGCTTTGCAACAGGATGACTGCTGTGATATTTCATCTTCCTCGCAAAGGACTGTTGGACAGTCAATTGCTTGGTGGAAGTAGTAAAAGTGGGCTTACGACTTCCCCTCTGGGATGACCATCGACTCCCAGCAGCAACAACAGCAGCGCCAGCAGCAGTAGGCGTTACACGCAAGGATGCATCGGAGGAATCCCAGGCAGGAGAGGACTCGTCAGAATTGCCAGTGACATGGCCTGCAGGACTATTGGCATTCCTGGGGAAGGAGGAAATTGACACTGAGGGAGTTGGTGGGGTGGTTTGCGTGAGCTTGGTTACAAGAGGAAGGGATTTACTGGTCAGTGGACTGCTTCCGCTGTCGCCCAAAGTTTTTGAACTTGTCACTGACTTATTATGAATGCGCTGCAGGTGACGTATAAGGGAGGATGTTCCGAGGTGGTTAACGTCCTTACCCCTACTTATTACAGCTTGACAAAGGCAACACACGGCTTGAAAAATGTTGTCCGCATTTCTGTTGAAATACTTCCACACCGAAGAGCTGATTTTTTTTGGTATTTTCACCAGGCATGTCAACGGCCCTATTCCTCCCACGGACAACAGGTGTCTCCCCGGGTGCCTGACTTAAACAAACCACCTCACCATCAGAATCCTCCTTGTCAATTTCCTCCCCAGCGCCAGCAACACCCATATCCTCCTCATCCTGGTGTACTTCAACACTGACATCTTCAATCTGACTATCAGGAACTGGACTGCGGGTGCTCCTTCCAGCACTTGCAGGGGGCGTGCAAATGGTGGAAGGCGCATGCTCTTCACGTCCAGTGTTGGGAAGGTCAGGCATCGCAACCGACACAATTGGACTCTCCTTGTGGATTTGGGATTTGGAAGAACGCACAGTTCTTTGCGGTGCTTTTGCCAGCTTGAGTCTTTTCATTTTTCTAGCGAGAGGCTGAGTGCTTCCATCCTCATGTGAAGCTGAACCACTAGCCATGAACATAGGCCAGGGCCTCAGCCGTTCCTTGCCACTCCGTGTGGTAAATGGCATATTGGCAAGTTTACGCTTCTCCTCCGACAATTTTATTTTAGATTTTGGAGTCCTTTTTTTACTGATATTTGGTGTTTTGGATTTTACATGCTCTGTACTATGACATTGGGCATCGGCCTTGGCAGACGACGTTGCTGGCATTTCATCGTCTCGGCCATGACTAGTGGCAGCAGCTTCAGCACGAGGTGGAAGTGGATCTTGATCTTTCCCTAATTTTGGAACCTCAACATTTTTGTTCTCCATATTTTAATAGGCACAACTAAAAGGCACCTCAGGTAAACAATGGAGATGGATGGATACTAGTATACTTATGGATGGACGAGCGACTGCCGACACAGAGGTAGCTACAGCCGTGGACTACCGTACTGTGTCTGCTGCTAATATAGACTGGATGATAATGAGATGAAATTAATATATATATATATATATAATATCACTAGTACTGCAGCCGGACAGGTATATATATTTATTATGTAATGACTGATGACGGACCTGCTGGACACTGTCAGCTCAGCAGCACCGCAGACTGCTACAGTAAGCTACTATAGTAGTATGTATCAAGAAGAAAGAGGAAAAAAAAACCACGGGTAGGTGGTATACAATTATGGATGGACCAGCGACTGCCGACACAGAGGTAGCTACAGCCGTGGACTACCGTACTGTGTCTGCTGCTAATATAGACTGGATGATAATGAGATGAAATTAATATATATATATATATAATATCACTAGTACTGCAGCCGGACAGGTATATATATTTATTATGTAATGACTGATGACGGACCTGCTGGACACTGTCAGCTCAGCAGCACCGCAGACTGCTACAGTAAGCTACTATAGTAGTATGTATCAAGAAGAAAGAGAAAAAAAAAACACGGGTAGGTGGTATACATATACAATTATATATATATTATATACAATTATATATATATATATATATATATATATATATTAAACTGGTGGTGATTAATTAAACTGGTGGTCAGGTCACTGGTCACACTATCAGCAACTTGCAAGTAGTACTCCTAAGCAGACAATCACAATATATACTGGTGGTCAGTGTGGTCACAATGGCAGTGTGGCACTCTGGCAGCAGAGTGCCAGCAAAAGTGTGCACTGTACGTTAAAATATGTACTCCTGCTCTCAGACTCTAACTGCTCCCCACTGTCTCCCCCACAAGTCAGATATACAGTCACACTATCACTTCAGCAAGTAGTAGTACTCCTCCTAATGCTCCCCAAAATTACTAAAGTAAATAATACTGTGTCTCTCTCTACTCTAGTCTCACTCTCTATAAACGGAGAGGACGCCAGCCACGTCCTCTCCCTATCAATCTCAATGCACGTGTGAAAATGGCGGCGACGCGCGGCTCCTTATATAGAATCCGAGTCTCGCGATAGAATCCGAGCCTCGCGAGAATCCGACAGCGGGATGATGACGTTCGGGCGCGCTCGGGTTAACCGAGCAAGGCGGGAAGATCCGAGTCGCTCGGACCCGTGTAAAAAAACCTGAAGTTCGGGCGGGTTCGGTTTCCGAGGAACCGAACCCGCTCATCTCTACTATTAAGCTCGATAAAGGGTCCTCAGCAGTCCCAGTATGTTGCTGTTTCTGACGTCAAATAAACTCTAGAAGTGTGTGCATTCACACTGTTTCCAGAGTGCCATTCTTTTCTGCGCATATATCATCCGTTTGTTCGGGCACCTGAAAGAATATGTAAGCATCTAAGGTGCCCACCTCTACCTTCTTTTATATATGTTTGTGTGTGTGATTAGTACATTGAATAGCAATAGTTCATATAAAGGGCCTGATTCATGTTTGTAAGCAAAGAGAAAAAAAAGCACGTAACTTTGTGTGTGTGTGGAACAAACTATGGCCCTCATTCCGAGTTGATCGGTCGCATTGCGAATTTAGCAGAGTTACACACGCTAAGCCGCCGCCTACTGGGAGTGAATCTTAGCTTCTTAAAATTGCGACCGATGTATTCGCAATATTGCGATTACTAACTACTTAGCAGTTTCTGAGTAGCTCCAGACTTACTCTGCCTGTGCGATCATTTCAGTGCTTGTCGTTCCTGGTTGACGTCACAAACACACCCAGCGTTCGCCCAGGCACTCCCACCGTTTCCCCGGCCACTCCTGCGTTTTTTCCGGAAACGGTAGCGTTTTCAGCCACACGCCCCTGAAACGCCGTGTTTCCGCCCAGTAACACCCATTTCCTGTCAATCACATTACGATCGCCGGAGCGAAGAAAAAGCCGTGAGTAAAATTACTTTCTTCATAGTAAAGTTACTTGGCGCAGTCGCAGTGCGAACATTGCGCATGCGTACTAAGCGGATTTTCACTGCGATGCGATGAAAAATACCGAGCGAACAACTCGGAATGAGGGCCTATGTTGCCATGCAAGAGGAGCAAATATATTTACTTTTTTTTTTGTGCAGGGTAAATACTGGCTGCTTTTGCACGTACCGCACAAATGTTAGCTTTAGTTTTACACTGAAATTTAGATTTCAGTTTGAACACACAGCACCCAAATCTAATCTCTCTGCCCATGTTACATCTACCTCACCTGCAGTGCAACGTGGTTTTGCTCAGTTTCTTGGTTTCATGGTTTTGCTCAGTTTTTTGCTTATTTGCTTTACTTACAAACATAAATCAGGCCCAGGATCTGATGAGTTGGATGAAAGAGTTCTCACTCTTTAGTACTCTTCCCATTTAGGTGCTTGGTAGCAGCTTATCCTTCAATGTACTGATTAGGTGGATTACTCAGGAAACTAAAAAATGGTAGAGAAAAGACATACTCCTAATAGTGTAATATTTAAGAACGTAGAAGTGGTAACAGTATGAATATGACATTCAGGAGCGTAGCAAGGGTGGAACGAGTGGAGCTTGAGCTCCAGGCGCCGCTGGGGACAGAAGGCGTCGGCTCTCTGTAACAGAACTGAGAGCCGGGATCTCGGGGTAGGAGGAGATGACTGTAAGAGATGGAAGGGGTGGCCACCACACTGCCTGCATGTTCCATGTCACTGATTGCAGTGCAGAGAGTCCAGAGCAGTGTAGTGTGTTGTGTTGTAAGGGAAGAGGGGAGGTTTGGAGGCCTGTCAGAAGAACCTTCCTGGCTGTCAGGTATCTGCATTCAGTGATATGAAACATGCAGGCAGTGTGTTGGCCACCCCTTCCCTTTTCTTCAGTCCTTTCCTTCTACCCACGGATGTTAATCACATAGAAGCACCACATCTCCAGGCTAGAACGAGGAGCTGCTCTGCTGCTGCCCTCTTGGTGAGAATTAATGTGTGTATACTGTGTATGTGTTTATGACTGTGTGTTTATGTGTATATATCTGTGTGTGTGTATATGTATGTATATATATGTGTGTTTGTGTGTGTAAATGTGTATATATGTCTGTGTGCATATGTGTGTGTCTATGTGTGTATATATGTTTGTGCTTATGTATGTCTGTGTGTATATGTGTGTGTGTGTGTGTGTTTATGTATGTCTGTGTGTGTATATGTGAATGTCTGTATATCTGTGTGTTTATGTGTGTATGTATATGTGCATATATCTGTGTATATGTGTGTGTTTATGTATGTACAAGCATAAATGTGTGTGAATCTATATATGTATGATGTATGTATGTGTGGTGGTGGGTGGGGGTACCGTGACATGACCCTGCTCTGGGTGTCATGTCTCCACGCTACGCTTCTGATTACATTGCTCATACCAAAAAGAAAAAATAGTGATGCTTACCTGTCAAGGTATCCTCAATTAGTGAATACCCTTCAGGTGTCTGTCTGGTATGTGTCTCATGTGGACACAGATATAATGGTTCCAGTATATCAATACATATGAAAGAAAATTCTCACAATAGTGTATTAAGATCAAAGATAGTGGTGGCAAGGAGTGGGGTAAAGTGGCAATAATTGGGGCGTGGCTTCGGCGGACATGGAGTAGCACACAGGCTGTGTGACTCTCCAGCTTAAAAATCCTGTTGTCTCATCCTGTGTCCCCCCCTGGGCCTGACGACTGCCCCAAAACCTGTGTGAGGGTGTGTGGATGCCCCTGTGCCACTCTGGGACCTGCTCATCTCCCCCCTGCTGCAGACGGACGACTTTGTGTGCGGGGCTCCCAGGATGGACTACTCACATGGGACGCCGCCATCCCGCCTCCCCGTGCTGAGAGATTGCGCCTGGCCGCCGCCCTGCACCCGCATCTACAGCCTCTCCTGGAAGATACATCAGCCGGGGAGGCTCCAGTGAGCGCTCATCTCGTCCCTGCTTGTGTCCGGGTGCGCGTCAGTGGGATCTCCCGCTGCGGCCCTGGCACGTGTCCCGCCGCCGTTCTCCTCTCTCCTCCTGCGGCTCTAGCCTCTGTTCTCCAGCTCCCTCATTAACTCTCTGGACAGTGCTGCTGGGGAGCAGGGCACAGCATAGGTGGGCTGTATACTTTTCTGTGCCCCCTCTCCTGTGTATATCATAGATAAGACCCTGCTTTGCACTGCATTATACCGGTACGGGACTGTGCTGTATTAACCCCTGGAGGGCCTGCTTGTTTTTCTGCCTCAGTACCCCACACCCTAAGATCCCCTGGGGCTCAGCTGGACAAGTTGCTGTAGGGCACGTTTGGCCAAGTTATATGCTGTGTGCGTCCCCTGTGCTGAGGATTCTCCTGCTGAGGCTTATATGTCAGGGCAGACGGCGGCTAAGTGTTTGTGATTTACTGAATGTCCACGCAAGTGCTCGCTGGTCAGTTTAGATAAACTACATTTCTCCAAAAGCAGCGACTGGAAAGTTCTGATATACTATATTGCATTGCGGGCGGAGACCAGATTTTTTTTTCCGATATACTGATTCCCGTCATCATCAGGCTACAATGGTTAAACAGCACCAGAATGCTGCGGCCGCAGCAAAATTAGAAAAATAGGCCAGAAACCCTCCGGCGCGTCCTCAGCGTGGGGAGGAGGTCAGTCGGCCTCATCTCCATCACCACCGTCGCCTTCCAATAGCTCCTCCTCTGTGGAGGCCACGGATTCGGCCCTACAGAAAGTACTGGAGGCGGTTACTGCCAGCGAAACCTGCCTGGCAGACAGAATCGGCCAGGTCCAGGCAGACCTATCCATCATACACCAAGACCTTCAACGGGTGCGGGAAAGGGTCGGTGAGGTTGAAACACGCATCTCCACGCTGGAGGACACGGTGTCGCCACTTGGTAGACGTACCACTGCCCTGGAGTCCCAAATGTCAGAGGTACACAAGAAGATGACGGATATGGAGGGGAGACTGCGGCGGAACAATGTCCGCTTCGTCGGCCTGCCTGAGAAGGAGGAGGGTGCCTCCCCCGAAAAATTTCTTGAACGCTGGCTGCTGGATGCATTTGGAGCGGAGGAGTTTACATCAAACTTTGCAGTGGAGCGCGCTCATAGAGTCCCGATGCGTCCATTGACTCCAGGGGCGCCTCCTCATACATTTATAGCCAAGCTCCTTCATTATCGTGATAGGGATGTGATTTTGAAATTGGCCCGCACTAAGGGTCCTCTCAAGTGGAACGGATCTCCGGTTTCAGTCTTCCCTGATTTTGCCACTGACGTTCAAAAAGATAGAGCTCAATTTGTCCCTGTGAAACGCAGGCTGCGTGAATTGAACATCCCCTATGCCATGCTCTTCCCGTCAAAACTGCGGGTGGTTTCAAACGAAGAGACTAAATTCTTCATGACCCCCCGCGAAGCATCGGTGTGGCTGGACAGATGCTTTCCGGCTCGGTGGGCGTTAGCCGCTGACTGAACTCCTGCTCTCAGTTTCTCTACTAGCTAGTATATTGCCTCTTGCTTACATGTTGGGCCATATATGAAGATGGTCTCAGGATGGGGGGGGGGGGGGGGCCTTCCAGCTGATGTTTTGTGCTGGGTTGTTATGCTGGGTCTATACAGGCTCCCTGCAGCTTGGCGCGTGTCATCGCCGGGGTCATACGGCCATGTGTAGACTGAGAGTGTACTGATTGATTTCTCTGTACTGTTGTTAAGTTCTATGTTATGGGTGATTGTTTTGCTGCATAGTCTCAGACATCCTGCATAGTTGGGGTTGTTACGGGGGCCTGGGGGGGTTTTGAATTTGGCTGGGGGCTTCTCTTGCCTTAAGGTCATTAAATTCTTGGCCCCGTCTTGGATTGCTGGATAGTGGATTCTGGGGTTTTGTTTTTTGTCTCTGTTTTTTTTTATTTTTTTTATTTTACTGCTGGAATATGCATAGGTGTTTTCCGCCTTAGTTGATATTGTTAGTGTTTAGGGAGTTTTGTTTGTTAGGGAACCAGGTATGCTGTAAGTTTTAAGTGGTATACGGGGTGGGGGTGGGGGTTATTTTAGGAGAATGTTATTGTTTTATTTCTATTTCCTAATATGTATTGTGTTGGTTTTTGATATGACTGTGTCACAACTACTAACGGGCTTGTTTTCTTTTCTGTGTGTCAGAGTTGTCTGGTCGCGGGTAGTCTGCTTTATTACCATGATGCTTTGCTATGGCTTTGGTTAGATTTCTGTAGTGGAATGTGCGGGGAATCAATGATAAAATCAAGCGCTCCCAGTCCCTAGTACTTCGACAGATCAAGCATTACGCAGCAGATATAACCTGCTTGATGGAAACTCACTTAGTGGGCACTAAAATGATGTCCCTTAAAAGGCAGTGGGTGGGCTGGGCTTTCCATTCCATGCATACTGCAGCTTCCCGGGGAGTGTCAATCCTAATTAAAAAATCTGTTCCCTTCTCGCTTGATAGTGTGCAAACAGATCAATGGGGTAGATATGTGTTTCTAAAAGGCAAAATTTATTCTGTTCCCTAAAGGCGTCTGTTTTTATGGCTGCATCTCATGGGGTGGCTGTTATCTGTATGGGCAACTTTAACAATGTGTTGAACCATGAGATGGATAGGCTTTCTGCAGCATCCTCCAACCCACAGCCGAAGAGGTCTCCGTTTGCAGACACTGTCTCTGAGCTGGGTTTGGTTGATCCTTGGAGATTACGGTACCCCGATTTGAGGCAATATTCATGTTTTTCACACTCTCACTCCTCCTTCTCTAGGATAGACTTAGCGCTCCTTTTCCAGGAGCTTTTGCCCAAGGTTCATAATGTTAAATATGAGACATGGGGTATTTCGGATCACTCCCCTATATCGCTACATATTGACTTAGACTGTCAGCGGGGACAAGCAGTGTGGCGGTTTAACTCTTTCTGGCTGACGCATATGGGTGAGGGGTCGAAGTTGGAGGCTAGCTGGCTAGAATTTTTTGCTTTGCATGGCGACACTACTGATGTGTCTCTGCTCTGGGACACCTTTAAGGCCTTTCTGAGAGGTACTTTGATCAAAAGGGTGGGAAGTCTTAAATCCTCCTTTAGAAAACGTGAGGCTGAGTTGGAGGCTCGGGTTGATGCTTCAGAGCTGGCATATTTACAGGATGGATTGGATACTTCCAAGCTGGACTGGCTCCATGCTCGGAGGAAATGGAAGGATTATCTGTGGGGGAAAACCCAGCACAGACTTCTCTTCTCCTCGCATGTCCACTATGCTACTGGGGACAGGCCGAGCTCTTATTTGGCCAATCTTGCAAGAGGGTATCGATCCTCTCGTACAGTAGTGGAGGTTTTGAACTCGGCCGGGACGGTGCTGGACCGTACCCCCCAGATTGTTGAGGAATTTGTTTCATACTATCAGACACTATATAGCTCCAAGTTGACCTGTTCCCCGTCGGAACTGTGTGATTATTTGAATAAAATTCAACTGCCCCGTATTTCTAGTGAAGCCAGAGCGCTTCTCGATGCCCCTTTATCACTGGAGGAGATCGAAATGGCGATCTCTGCTTCCCCTGATGGTAAGGCCTCAGGCCCTCACTGCAGCGAGGGACTAAGGGGAGAAGAAGCGAACCTACCTGCTTGCAGCTAGCTTGGGCTTCTTAGGCTACTGGACACCATTAGCTCCAGAGGGATCGACCGCATGGAACTGGCCTTGGTGTTCGGTCCCGGAGCCGCGCCGCCGTCCCCCTTACAGAGCCAGAAGCAAGAAGAGGTCCGGAAAATCGGCGGCAGAAGACATCAGTCTTCACCAAGGTAGCGCACAGCACTGCAGCTGTGCGCCATTGCTCCTCATACACACTTCACACTCCGGTCACTGAGGGTGCAGGGCGCTAGGGGGGGGGGCGCCCTGAGCAGCAATAAAAACACCTTGGCTGGCAAAAATACCACAATATATAGCCCCAGAGGCTATATATGTGATAATTACCCCTGCCAGAATCCATAAAAAAGCGGGAGAAAAGTCCGCGAAAAAGGGGCGGAGCTATCTCCTTCAGCACACTGGCGCCATTTCTCCTTCCAGATCCGCTGGAAGGAAGCTCCCTGGCTCTCCCCTGCAGTCTACACTACAGAAAAGGGTAAAAAAGAGAGGGGGGGGGCACTAAATTTAGGTGCAGTATATATAACAGCAGCTATAGGGGACATAACTCAGTTAGTCCCTGCATTATATAGCGCTCTGGTGTGTGCTGGCATACTCTCACTCTGTCTCCCCAAAGGGCTTTTGTGGGTCCTGTCCTCTGTTAGAGCATTCCCTGTGTGTGTGCGGTGTGTCGGTACGGCTGTGTCGACATGTTTGATGAGGATAATGATGTGGAGGCGGAGCAGATGCCTATAGAAGGGATGTCACCCCCTGCGGGGCAGACACCTGAGTGGATGGACTTATGGAAGGAATTGCGTGCACGTGTCGACTCCTTACACAAAAAATTTGACGACATGCCAAATGCGGGACAGCCGGCTTCTCAGCTCGTGCCTGTCCAGGCGTCTCAAAGGCCATCGGGGGCTCTAAAACGCCCGCTACCTCAGATGGCAGACGCGGATGTCGACACGGATACTGACACCAGTGTCGACGACGATGAGTCTAGTCTAATGTCCACTAAGGCCATTCGTTGCATGATTGAAGCAATGAAAGAGGTGTTACAAATTTCTGATATAAACCCAGGTACCACTAAAAAGGGTATTATGTTTGGGGAGAAAAAACTACCCGTAGTTTTTCCCCCATCAGAAGAATTAAATGAAGTGTGTGAAGAAGCGTGGGCTTTCCCTGATAAAAGATTGGTAATCTCTAAGAAGTTACTAATGGCGTTCCCTTTCCCACCAGAGGATAGGTCACGTTGGGAGACACCCCCTAGGGTGGATAAAGCGCTCACACGTTTGTCTAAAAAGGTGGCACTATCGTCTCCGGATACGGCCGCCCTCAAGGAACCTGCTGATAGAAAGCAGGAGGCGATCCTGAAGTCTGTATATACACACTCAGGCATTATACTTAGACCAGCTATTGCGTCAGCATGGATGTGCAGTGCTGCCGCTGCGTGGTCAGATTCCCTGTCAGAAAATATTGACACCCTAGACAGGGACACTATTCTGCTAACCATAGAGCATATAAAAGACTCAGTCTTATACATGAGAGATGCACAGAGGGAGATCTGCCGGGTGGCATCTAAAATAAGTGCATTGTCCATTTCTGCTAGGAGAGGCTTATGGACTCGCCAGTGGACAGGGGATGCAGATTCAAAAAGGCACATGGAAGTTTTGCCTTATAATGGTGAGGAGTTATTTGGGGATGGTCTCTCGGACCTAGTTTCCACAGCAACTGCTGGGAAGTCAGCATTTTTACCCCATGTTCCCTCACAGCCTAAAAAGGCGCCGTTTTATCAGGTACAGTCCTTTCGGACTCAGAAAAACAGGCGTGGAAAAGGCGGGTCCTTTCTGTCCAGAGGCAGAGGTAGGGGAAAAAGGCTGCAACAAACAGCAGGTTCCCAGGAGCAAAAGTCCTCCCCCGCTTCTTCCGAGTCCGTCGCATGACGGTGGGGCTCCACAGGCGGAGCCAGGTACGGTGGGGGGCCGCCTCAAAAATTTCAGCGATCAGTGGGCTCGCTCACAGGTGGATCCCTGGATCCTGCAAATAGTATCTCAAGGGTACAAATGGAATTCGAGGCGTCTCCACCCCACCGGTTCCTAAAATCTGCCTTGCCGATTACTCCTTCAGACAGGGAGGCTGTGCTAGCGGCAATTCACAAGCTGTATTCCCAGCAGGTGATAATCAAGGTGCCCCTACTTCAACAAGGACGGGGTTACTATTCCACACTGTTTGTGGTACCGAAACCGGACGGTTCGGTGAGACCCATTTTAAATTTGAAATCCTTGAACACATACATAAAAAAATTCAAGTTCAAGATGGAATCGCTCAGGGCGGTTATTGCAAGCCTGGACGAGGGGGATTACATGGTATCCCTGGACATCAAGGATGCTTACCTGCATGTCCCCATTTACTATCCTCACCAGGAGTACCTCAGATTTGTGGTACAGAATTGCCATTACCAATTCCAGACGCTGCCGTTTGGACTCTCCACGGCACCGAGGGTGTTTACCAAGGTAATGGCGGAAATGATGATACTCCTTCGAAGAAAGGGAGTTTTAATTATCCCGTACTTGGACGATCTCCTAATAAAGGCGAGGTCCAAGGAGCAGTTGTTGGTGGGAGTAGCACTATCTCAGGAGGTGCTACACCAGCACGGTTGGATTCTGAATATTCCAAAATCACAGCTGGTTCCGACGACACGTCTACTGTTCCTGGGTATGATTCTGGATACAGTCCAGAAAAAAGTGTTTCTCCTGGAGGAGAAAGCCAAGGAGCTGTCATCTCTAGTCAGAGACCTCCTGAAACCAAAACAGGTATCGGTGCATCACTGCACGCGGGTCCTGGGAAAGATGGTGGCTTCTTACGAAGCAATTCCTTTCAGCAGGTTCCATGCCAGAATCTTTCAGTGGGACCTGTTGGACCAATGGTCCGGATTGCATCTTCAGATGCATCGCCTAATAAATATTTTGGAACTAAGGGCCATTTACAATGCCCTAAGTCAGGCAAAATCCCTGCTTCTACACCAGCCGGTACTGATCCAGTCAGACAACATCACGGCAGTCGCCCATGTAAATCGACAGGGCGGCACAAGAAGCAGGATGGCAATGGCAGAAGCCACAAGGATTCTCCGATGGGCGGAAAATCACGTACTAGCACTGTCAGCAGTGTTCATTCCGGGAGTGGACAACTGGGAAGCAGACTTTCTCAGCAGGAACGACCTCCACCCGGGAGAGTGGGGACTTCATCCAGAAGTCTTCACGCTGATTGTAAATCGATGGGAACGGCCACAGGTGGACATGATGGCGTCCCGCCTAAACAAAAAACTAGAGAGATATTGCGCCAGGTCAAGGGACCCTCAGGCGATAGCTGTGGACGCTCTAGTGACACCGTGGGTGTACCAGTCAGTTTATGTGTTCCCTCCTCTGCCTCTCATACCAAGGGTACTGAGAATAATAAGAAAACGAGGAGTAAGAACAATACTCGTGGTTCCGGATTGGCCAAGACGAGCGTGGTACCCGGAACTTCAAGAGATGATCTCAGAGGACCCATGGCCTCTGCCGCTCAGACAGGACCTACTGCAGCAGGGGCCCTGTCTGTTCCAAGACTTACCGTGGCTGCGTTTGACGGCATGGCGGTTGAACGCCGGATCCTGAAGGAAAAGGGCATTCCGGAGGAAGTCATTCCTACGCTGATTAAAGCCAGGAAAGATGTAACTGCAAAGCATTATCACCGCATATGGCGGAAATATGTTGCTTGGTGTGAGGCCAAAAAGGCCCCAACAGAGGAATTTCAACTAGGTCGATTTCTGCATTTCCTACAAGCAGGAGTGAATATGGGCCTGAAATTAGGCTCCATTAAGGTACAGATCTCGGCTCTGTCGATTTTCTTCCAGAAAGAACTAGCTTCACTACCTGAAGTTCAGACGTTTGTTAAAGGAGTGCTGCATATTCAGGCCCCGTTTGTGCCTCCAGTGGCACCTTGGGATCTCAACGTGGTGTTGAGTTTCTTAAAAGTACATTGGTTTGAGCCACTTAAAACCGTGGATCTAAAATATCTCACGTGGAAAGTGGTCATGTTATTGGCCTTGGCTTCAGCCAGGCGTGTGTCAGAATTGGCAGCTTTGTCATGTAAAAGCCCTTATCTGATTTTCCATATGGATAGGGCGGAATTGAGGACTCGTCCCCAGTTTCTCCCTAAGGTGGTATCAGCTTTTCACTTGAACCAACCTATTGTGGTGCCTGCGGCTACTAGGGACTTGGAGGATTCCAAGTTACTGGACGTAGTCAGGGCCTTGAAAATTTATGTTTCCAGGACGGCTAGAGTCAGGAAAACTGACTCGCTATTTATCCTGTATGCACCCAACAAACTGGGTGCTCCTGCTTCTAAGCAGACTATTGCTCGCTGGATTTGTAGCACAATTCAGCTGGCGCATTCTGCGGCTGGACTGCCGCATCCTAAATCAGTAAAAGCCCATTCCACAAGGAAGGTGGGCTCATCTGGGGCGGCTGCCCGAGGGGTCTCGGCTTTACAACTTTGCCGAGCTGCTACTTGGTCAGGGGCAAACACGTTTGCAAAATTCTACAAATTTGATACCCTGGCTGAGGAGGACCTTGAGTTCTCTCATTCGGTGCTGCAGAGTCATCCGCACTCTCCCGCCCGTTTGGGAGCTTTGGTATAATCCCCATGGTCCTTTCGGAGTTCCCAGCATCCACTAGGACGTCAGAGAAAATAAGATTTTACTCACCGGTAAATCTATTTCTCGTAGTCCGTAGTGGATGCTGGGCGCCCATCCCAAGTGCGGATTGTCTGCAATACTTGTACATAGTTATTGTTAACTAAAGGGTTATTGTTGAGCCATCTGTTGAGAGGCTCAGTTGTTTTCATACTGTTAAACTGGGTATAGTATCACGAGTTATACGGTGTGATTGGTGTGGCTGGTAAGAGTCTTACCCGGGATTCAAAATCCTTCCTTATTATGTCAGCTCGTCCGGGCACAGTGTCCTAACTGAGGCTTGGAGGAGGGTCATAGTGGGAGGAGCCAGTGCACACCAGGTGACCTAAAAGCTTTCTTTAGTTGTGCCCAGTCTCCTGCGGAGCTGCTATTCCCCATGGTCCTTTCGGAGTTCCCAGCATCCACTACGGACTACGAGATATAGATTTACCGGTGAGTAAAATCTTATTTTTTTGCCCGAAACGTGCTTCCCCCGTCTATGGCGGAGGCATTAATTATAGTGATTCCTAAACCGGATAAGGACCCCAAGAGGGTTGAATCCTACCGCCCTATTTCCCTGCTGCCCACGGATATTAAGGTCCTGGTCAAGGTTTTGGCCTCCAGGCTAAATCAGGTTATAACTCAAATTATTCTCCCTGACCAAACGGGCTTTATGCCTGGTAAGTCCACGGCTGTCAATCTGCGACGTCTGTTTACTCATTTCCAGGTTTCTCGGGGGGAGGCCTGCTCCTCCGTAGTGGCCTCTTTGGATGCTGCGAAGGCCTTTGACTCAGTGGAGTGGGCCTTCCTGTGGGAGGCTATGAATAGATTTGGTCTGGGCCCCAACTTTATCAGCTATGTTAGACTGCTGTATTCCCTGCCCATGGCCAGAGTTTCCGTGAACGGGTATGTGTCCCGCTCCTTCCCCCTGTCTAGGGGAACGAGACAGGGATGCCCTCTGTCCCCAACTCTGTTCGCCATTGCTATTGAGCCTTTAGCATGTTTAATTAGGGCTGCTCAGGATATAGTGGGTATTAGGGTGGGCGCCAGAGAGGACAGAATAGCACTGTACGCTGATGATCTCCTATTATTTGTTGATGATTATGTTTCCTCTATGCCTAAACTCCTTGATTTGATAACTACCTATGGATACTTTTCTGAGCTTAAAATTAACTGGGATAAATCTACAATTACCTCACTTAGGGGCCCGATCCCGATAGCCCCACTGATCCATACCCCGCTTAAATGGGTAGATTCTTTCAAATACCTGGGCATATGGGTGTTGAATGATTCGTGTACCTATGTTTCTCTCAATATTAAGCCGCAGATTGTGTATCTTCGTTCAAAGGTCAAGGTTTGGTGGTCTTTGCCCCTGACGGTCACTGGTAGGGTCAACTTGGTGAAAATGGTGTATTTGCCTAAGCTTCTTTACGTCCTCCAGCAGTCCCCTGTATATATTTGCCTAAAAATATTCAAACAGATTGATAGCCTGCTATCTTCCTTGATCTGGGCCAGTAGGAGAGCACGGTTGAGGCTTGACACCTTGTCCAGACCAAGATTGCTGGGCGGTTTGGCTCTCCCTATCTTTAAATTCTATTACTACGCTGCACAGTTGGCACACGTGTGGAAATGGGTGACTGATACTGATATCCTCACTATACACTCGCAAATGCTTCTACAGGAGTATCCTGAAGGCACTCCCTTACAGATGCTTCTCTGTAGGAATCCTAAATTGTCCAAGATCCCTATAATCAAACAGGCCATTCTTGTATGGAAACAGGTACATGTTCTTTTATTAGGCCAAAGTATAGACCCAGGTACTTCCTTGGACAATGTCCTTGAACTCCCAGAATTGGCCTCGCTGCAACCTTGGGCGGTATGGGGGAGATGGGGTGTGACATCCCTGGGACACTTATATAATGGCAACATACTGAAATCCTTCCTGCAGCTCCAGCAGGACTACAACATACCCTATTCTCATTTCTACCGCTACTTGCAATTGAGACATGCGATTAATGCCCAGTTTCCTGATACCCCTCCAGTCCTTATCGACTCTCCAGTCAAGTCCCTTTTGCAAAGCCTGGGGAGACGACGTTTGGTATCCAATATCTATACTGCTGTGCTTCGGCCTCACTACTCTGACCCACTATCCCTTCTCAGGACTAAGTGGGAATCTGATCTGGGCCCCGTTTCTGATGAGATATGGGAGGGTGCTCTGGGCTCCCCAAGATTATCCACCACCACCACTAGATATCAACAAATCCAATTGTTTATCATAAATAGAGTATATATGACACCAGTGCGATTGTGCCATATGGGGGGTACTCACTCCACCAGTTGTCCTAAATGTGGCAATCTAGATGCAGATTTCTGGCACACTCTCTGGCTTTGCCCCAAGATGGCTATATTTTGGTCTGGTGTTATTAACGCCCTGGTGTCGACCGGAATTCCATCTTCTGTATGCTCCCCGGTGACGTGTGTTGTCAGCTATGGAGGAGGATGCCTTAGATCCCCCTGCCAGACGAAACGTAATTAACCTTTGTGGCCTGGCTAAGGTGTGTATTGCCAGGCTCTGGTTGGCTAAAGATGCTCCCACACTACAGTCCTGGGTTTCACTTGTTAATGATACAGCTGCTCACGAGAAATATGTATATTTAGCCAGGAAAGCAGTGAAAAAATATCAAGATTTGTGGGGTAGATGGTTTGAGTCCCCGCATTCATTGGATCGGAATGATTGACTACCGACCACTGTGTGTCCGACATTTGGATGTGTAGAGGAATAAGATATTTATCTAGTGACCTGTGTTAGAATATCGAACATGGCTCTGTACCTTTGGCGCCTGCGACCAGCCGCTCCCATGCCCGCACTTCTGATATGATATATGTTGCATGATTATGTTTCTTCGAGACAAGTAACTCTCTGCAAAAAATTTGAATAACCTATGACAACTTGTGACACTTTTCTCTCTAAATTTGTAGATGCAGATTTTTGTCTTTAAGCCTGCATATTTCTAATGCTGTATTTGATATTGGTTACAACTGGGAATCTGCGCATTCCCTTAAGCCCAGTACCCACGGGCCGATGCAGGAGAGATGTGTGCTGAGCGAACCGCTCAGCACACATCTCTCCTGCCGCTCAGCACAGCGCGATCTGTGCTGAGCGTGCGGGGGGAGACGGGGGGCCGCTCATTTCACCCAGCGGGTGAAGTGAGCGACCCGCTAGATTGGCCTGCATGCAGGCCAATCTAGCTGCAGCGATAGCGATGTGCGGGGCCGCGCATTGCTATCGCTGAGGGGGCTACACACGGAGCGATCATGCCAATATTCTAAGCAATCTAGTCAGATTGCTTAGAATATCGCTCCGTGAGTACCCCCCTTTAATCTGGAAATGTTTATGTGCTGTGTGTCTTTTGACTCTTTTGTTTGTCTGAAACCTTGAAAAATAATAAAAAAAAGTATTGGATTTAAAAAAAAAAAAAAGTGGCAATAATTAAGTGCTCAGAGTCATTATAGAAGACAAGTCTATGTACCAGATGACAATTCTTTAAGGCTTGTCTGTGTTATCTTACACACACACACACATATATATATATATATATATATATATAGCTGCTACCTCAGTACTCGGCCCGGCTTGACCTTGAAACACACGTAGAAGATATACTAGGGTATTCAATTATCCGCAAATTCGCGGCAATTTTTCGCCCGAAAATTTTTCGCGGCAATCGGTCAAAAATTGCTGCGAAAATGCTCCGTTTTTCGACCTATTTAATTCCAAATGGGTTTCACGTGAAAATTCTTGCAGTGAAAAGTGCAGGTAAAAATGGGGAAATCAACCTGTACCCCAAAAAATGCTTAACTAACATAGGAAAACAGACGAGAAGTATATTAGAGATCACATTAGAGAGTTTTTGGGGACTTAAATTGTGTGAAATGGCTGTTATATATATATATTTTTTTAAATGCAAAAAAATGATAGAAAGCAAGTTTTTTGAGCAAAATAAATGCTCTCATTAAATTTGGGGTACATGAAAATGGGTATAAGTATATATTTGGGTCATTTTAGGGTACTTTAAAAAAAAAAGTGGAAACAGACCGATTACTCCCATCTGCAAGCCTAAAAACACCTGTCCCACTCATAAAGCACCCCAATATACCTGTCCCATACCTTGAACCCCAATTTCCATCACTTTGTACTTTTTCACCAAAAAATGACATGTCATTATTGGCCAATTAAAAATAATTAAAAACCTCAACGTGCCTAATTAGTCATTAAGGGGGGGTGTCCCAGGAGTTCTGTACCATATCCAAACATTTTTACCTTAAAATAGTGACTTTTCCCAACTTTTCACCTGCTTCAGAGTAGGTGAAGTGAAATTAGTGAAAAAATGATCACCGATAAATTTTCCAGGAAAATTGAATAGGCTGTAATTGCGTTTCGCGGGAAAAGTCAGTTTTTCGCGCGAAAACCGGACTTTTCACGCGAAAAGTCCGTTATCGCTGCTAATTGAATATACCCCATAATCTTAATCTCAAATCTCTGATATTGCATAGTAACGGATTAAGGCGCGGGGGTAAAGTGCCATGATAATATATATAGTACTTTAGATGGGTCAATTTTCTCCCCCAATGAACATCAACAAGCCTAATATATACCACCCCTTGTAACAAGATAATCAATGCTATTCACTTTGCCTTTCAGTGATTTTAATGTAATGTCATATTACTCTAGGTATCTGGATTACGTTCTTTCAGTCTGATCTACTGCAAATCACTTTTCTAATACTTTCCTTCTCGCCCACCAGTTTTCCAACTGACTCAATGGGGCAGATGTATTAACTATTAAGCCCGGAGAAGTGATAAAGTGTGCTAAAGAAGTGATAAGTGGAAGGTGATAAAGCTCCAGCCAATCAGCTCCTGTCATTTTTTAAACCCATAATGATTGGCTGGTGCGCTATCACCTTCCACTTATCACTTCTTTATCACTGCTTTATCACTTCTCTGGGCTTAATACATCTGCCCCAGTGTTCCATCCTTCAACTAACTGCCTTCCTTTACAGGATGCAACATATTTCTACCTTGACCAATTTAATAGATTCCATGATATTATTGCGGTCAAAAGGTGATGTTTTGTTCAAGGTGAATTGTAAATGTTGTACATTTGAAAATTCATACAATAATACACACAGGGCCGGATTAACAATGGGGCGGATGGACCTGCAGCTCCAGGCCTCCCCATGAAAATAGGCCCACAGGAGACTGGCGGCATTGACAGGAAAAATGTTTTCCTATCACAAGCTGCCAGCGGATATAGATTTTGCCAAGGTTTTGGCCTCCAGGCTATCACAAGCTGCCAGCGGATATAGATTTTGCCCCCCACCCCCCCTGTGGTTGATGGAAAATATTATACACACAAAAGTTTAAAGCGCATTAAGCGAAATATGGGTGAAATCCACTGCCTACCAAAAAGGTAAAACTTAAAGGGCAAAACCATTAAATAAGTAAATAAGTGTTTTCTAATTAATCTAACTTTTAAAAATTGGGGTCCTACCTGTCCTTTTCTGGGTCCCATTGGAATGAAGGTGTTTATTAATCTTATTAATTATTCAAATATAAAAACAGAGACTTGATTTGGACACTACAAAGTGCTGGAGGGGGGGGGGGGGGGGGGGGGGATGGGGTGACAGTGCTGTAGGGCTGTGTGGCATACAGTACACTGCACCAGAGCTGTAAGTAGACATTTCGGTGCCCTTTGGCAGAAAGTAAATTGGTGCTCCCCCTCCCATATTTGAGCACAAGGACAGTGCGCACCAAAGGCGCGCGCCAAAAATGTAGGGGCGTGGCTTCATGGGGAACGAGCATGGCCACATAATAGTACCAAATCACATTACACCACACAGGTAGAGCACGTTACACACACTGCACCAGGTAGAGCACGTTACACACACTGCACCAGGTAGAGCACGTTACACACACTGCACCAGGTAGAGCACGTTACACACACTGCACCAGGTAGAGCACGTTACACACACTGCACCAGGTAGAGCACGTTACACACATTGCACCAGGTAGAGCACGTTAAACACATTGCACCAGGCAGAGCACGTAACACACATTGCACCAGGTAGAGCACGTTACACACACTGCACCAGGCAGAGCGCGTTACACACATTGCACCAGGCAGAGCACGTCACACACATTGCACCAGGCAAGAGCACGTTACACACATTTCACCAGGCAGAGCACGTTATACACATTGCACCAGGCAGAGCACGTTACACACACTGCACCAGGTAGAGCACGTTACACACACTGCACCAGGTAGAGCACGTTACACACACTGCACCAGGCAGAGCACGTTATACACATTGCGCCAGGCAGAGCACGTTATACACATTGCGCCAGGCAGAGCACGTTATACACATTGCGCCAGGCAGAGCACGTTACACACACTGCACCAGGTAGAGCACGTTATACACATTGCGCCAGGTAGAGCACGTTACACACACTGCACCAGGTAGAGCACGTTACACACACTGCACCAGGCAGAGCACGTTACACACACTGCACCAGGCAGAGCACGTTACACACACTGCACCAGGCAGAGCACGTTACACACACTGCACCAGGCAGAGCACGTTACGCACATTGCACCAGGCAGAGCACGTTACGCACATTGCACCAGGCAGAGCACATTACACACATTGCGCCAGGCAGAACACGTTAAGCACATTGCACCACGTAGAGCACGTTATACACATTGCGCCAGGCAGAGCACGTTATACACATTGCGCCAGGTAGAGCACGTTACACACATTGCGCCAGGTAGAGCACGTTACACACATTGCGCCAGGTACAGCACGTTATACACATTGCACCAGGTAGAGCACGTTATACACATTGCACCAGGTAGAGCATGTTACACACATTGTGCCAGGTAGAGCATGTTACACACATTGCGCCAGGTAGAGCACGTTACACACATTGCGCCAGGTAGAGCACGTTACACATATTGCACCAGGTAGAGCACGTTACACACATTGCGCCAGTTAGAACACCCTATACACATTGCACCAGGCAGAGCACATTATACACATTGCACCAGGCAGAGCACGTTATACACATTGCACCAGGTAGAACATGTTATACAGATACCTGGTGCGCAGTGGCGTAACTTCATCCCAATAGCCCGGAGGCAAGAACAATCTTGGTGCCCCTCCCAGCATGGGATGTAGTCAATATCCTGTCAGTTGGGATACCAGTGGTCAGAATACGGCCGGGTAGGTAGGGCGACTGCAGAGCCTCTCTACCCACTCTTAGCAGGGTCAGCAATGCAGGGAGGCGCCGGTCTCAAGAGACGCTCTCCCTGATCCGCCGCTTGCTGCGCCTCTCAAACTAATATGACAGGCAGCGTCAACCTCTGATCACTTCAGCGCCAATCCCCGCGGATACCAGTATATAGAGTGTGTCCACCGCGCCCTGTTATAGTAAGGCGCTGTGTGTCAGTGGTGGATACTGAGAGGTTACATGAAGCGCCCAGTAGCTGGTGGTCTGTCTCTAGTGTCCCCGTCCCTCTATACCCCCGCTGAGAGGAGCGCAGATGCGGAAAGCGTGTAACAGGAGACACTAACCCCGAGCGGATACCCAGAGCTTCCCTCGGAGCCCCGAACAGTCAATGGACATATTCAACAGAAGCTCCTGCAGGAGACATTCCACCAGATCCGTGAGTCTCCATGGGGAGGGGGAAGGGTAACTGTGTAATATGTACCAAGATGAGGTGGGGGGGATATGTGTGTGTTACTGTGCACCATTGGGAGGGGGGAGTAACTGTGTACCTTGGGGGGGAGTTTTTACTGTGTACCATGTAGAGGGGAGTAACTGTAACATGGGGAGAGGGATAATTGTATAACATGGGGGCTGCTGTGTAACATGAGGAGAGGGGGATGACTGTGTGACATGGGTGCTGTAGTGTAACATGGGGAGGGGGGAAACTGTGATATGGGGTGGGTGGGTCACTGATGCTCTCTGTATTATATGGCATCACTGATGCTCTCTGTATTATATGGCATCACAAACGTTCTCTGTTATATGGCGTCACTGATGCTCTCTGTATTATATGGTGGCACTGATACCCTCTGTATTATATGGCGTCACTGATGCTCTCTGTATTATATGGCGTCACAAACGTTCTCTGTGTTATATGGCGTCACTGATGCTCTCTGTGTTATATGGCGTCACTTATGCTCTCTGTATTATATGGCATCACAAACGTTCTCTGTGTTATATGGCGTCACTGATGCTCTCTGTATTATATGGTGGCACTTATATCCTCTGTATTATATGGCGTCACAGATGCTCTCGGTATTATATGGCATCACTGATGCCCTCTGTATTATATGGCGTCACTGATGCTATCTGTATTATAAAGGGTCACAAACGTTCTCTGTATTATATGGCATCACTGATGCTCTCTGTATTATATGGTGCCACTGATACCCTCTGTATTATATGATGTCACAGACGCTCGGTATTATATGGCGTCACTGATGCCCTCTGTATTATATAGTGTCACTGATGCTCTCGGTATTATATGGCATCACTGATACTCTCGGTATTATATGGCAGCACTGATACCCTCTGTATTATATGGCGTCACAGATGCTCTCTATTATATGGTGTCACTGATGCTCTCTGTATTATATGGCGTCACTGATGCTCTCTGTATTATATGGTGTCACAAACGTTCTCTGCGTTATATGGCGTCACTGATGCTCTCTGTATTATATGGCGGCACTGATACCCTCTGTATTATATGGCGTCACAAACGTTCTCTGTGTTATATGGCGTCACTGATGCTCTCTGTATTATATGGCGGCACTGATACCCTCTGTATTATATGGCGTCACAAACGTTCTCTGTGTTATATGGCGTCACTGATGCTCTCTGTATTATATGGCGGCACTGATACCCTCTGTATTATATGGCGTCACAAACGTTCTCTGTGTTATATGGCGTCACTGATGCTCCCTGTATTATATGGCGGCACTGATACCCTCTGTATTATATGGCGTCAAAAACGTTCTCTGTGTTATATGGCATCACTGATGCTCTCTGTATTATATGGCGGCACTGATACCGTCTGTATTATATGGTGTCACAGACGCTCGGTATTATATGGTGTCACTGATGCCCTCTGTATTATATGGCGTTACTGATACTCTCAGTATTATATAGCGTCACTGATGCTCTCTGTATTTTATGGCGGCACGGATACCCTCTGCATTAAATTGCGTCACAGACGCTCTCGATATTATATGGCATCACTGATGCCCTCTGTATTATATGGCATCACTGAAGCTCTCTGTATTATATTGCGTCACTGATGCTCTATGTATTATACAGCTTCACAGACGCACTGTCACAATCCTGAGTAAAATCATATCATTTGGTGACTTACCTCTGACACATACTTGCCTACCTGACCCTCTCCATGAGGGAGAAAATGCTCTTTTCCTGGACTTTCCTGGTAATGTATGATTGCCATCAACTGTGGTGAAACACCTTTCTTATCAATTAACTAGCTCACCACAGGTGATGGCAATCATACATTACCAGGAAAGTCCAGGAACAGAGCATTTTCTCCCTCATGGAGAGGGTCAGGTAGGCAAGTATGCCTCTGCCATCTGTCCTCTAACCTGCATGTGTTCTGCTGGCTGGGATAAACAGCTCACCAGTATCATGAGTTCTCTGAGTGCTGAGCTCACGCTCTCCTAACGAGTTCATCTGTATTGATTAACCTTCTGTGTGAATTCAGAACTTAGCAAGTCTCTGCATGGTGTGCCTGCACAGCAATCATTGAGGATTCTCATGTTGTCCTATACTTCCGTGCCAGCATCCACAAGTCCAGTGGTAACCAGATATACCTTCCTGTGCTCTCAGGACCTGTGCCATTATTGCCTGTCTGTGCACACACCATGCCGGAGTTCCCTCCAAAACCAGCTATGGACGTCGCCATGACAGTTCCTGGTCAGCTGACCTTCTAGGGTCCAATCCGGATTCACTTCCGCATCATGTGAGCCGCTCATCCACTCAGCTGTAAGCACTGGGTATAAGTTCCAGGTCTCAAGCACCAGCAAGCTGTCAGTGCTTTGGTGTCTCAGCCTGGAGTGAGCTCCAGAATCTCCTGCTGGTAATAGAGTCTATGCAAGTTAGCATTCCCCGCACTGCCTGACTCCCTGGATGATTTAAAGGGCCTTCGCTGCTACTACATCCTGGCATCTCCAGACTCATTGGAAGTCCTCCAGTAAACCAGAGGGACAGTCCTATATCCCTAGCTGCCTTAGAGACTTTGCTGGTTCTTGCCAGCTTCCAGTTCTCCGCTGCGCAAGGTAGCGCTCCATAGTTTAAAAAAAAACCCTGCCACTGCTGTCTACACTATTGCAGTATCCATTGTGCAGAACCACCGCATCACAGCTACAGGGAAACCAGCAGTGCCGACACTGCACTGCACAGCATATGGAACAGGAGCGGTCCTTGGTGCGGGCAAGTAGTGCCTTTGCCCGGGGCGCTGCGGCCTGGGGGCGCGGCCGCAGTCACCCCGCAGGCACCGCCGCCTGCCCGCACTCCGCTCCACGGCTGCAGCAGACGCCGTGGGCTGTGTGGGCGTCCGCTGCAGCCGGCTCCAGGCACAGACACTAGAGGTCGTAATTGACCTCTAGTGTCTGTGCGGCGCTATGGGAGAGACGTCATTGACGTCTCTCCCATAGAGAGGAGCGGGCGGCCAGACTGACGGAGCAGCAGCAGCAGAAGAAGCAGGAGCGGGGCAGTGGTAAGTATTGTTTTTATTATTTTGTATGTGTGTGTGTGTTTGTAAGCGGGGGGCACTGCGACAGGGGGCAAATAAAGAGGGGGCACAACAACTGGGGGCAAATAAAGAGGAGGCACAAATACTGGGGGCAAATAAAGAGGAGGCACAAATACTGGGGACACAACTACTGGGGGCAAATAAAGAGGAGGCGCAAATAAAGAGGGGGCACAACTACTGGGGGCAAATAAAGAGGAGGCACAAATACTGGGAGCAAATAAAGAGGGGGCACAACTACTGGGGGCAAATAGGGGGCAAATCAACTGGGGGGCACAGTTACTGTGAGCATAACTGGCCACGCCCCTCCCCTATGAAGCCACGCCCCCCGCACACTAACTGTTTTGCCGAGGGGGGGGGGGGGGGCGCCAGTGGAAACTCTCGCACTGGGTGCCACAAGGGGTAGAACCGGCCCTGATACGGAACTCCCATTGCGCTACCTCAGCTGCCCAGCATCTGGAAACCTGTGTTACTGACATCCTCAGCTTCGGTTACAAGTATTGCTGACGTCCTCAGATTCTGCTATAAGCATTGTCGACGTCCTAGGCTCTGTCTACAAGTATTGCCAACGTCCTCGGCTTCAGTTACAAGCATTGCCGACGTCCTCGGCTTCTGTTACAAGCATTGCTGACATCCTCGGCTTGATGTACAAGTATCGCTGACATCCTCTGCTTCGTCTTCAAGTACTGCTGTTGTCCTCAGCCTCGTCGACAGCTATCACACTGGTTCCAGCCAGTGATATGTGACTTTCCTGTATTGCTGATCCTCCCAGCATTACGTCAACTCACCAGTTCTCACGTGACTCTCCATTAGGTGACAATCCAGCTACCCATTGCATTGGTGGCTTCCACCACCAGTGTTTCAGTACCCATAGCTGGTCACCTTTCCTCATAGAGTACACTACCTGACTGCCACATCTGGATGAGCGGATAGTTCACTAAGCCAGCTCGATTCTGCTCACTGTGCTCAAGACCAAACCCAGTGTCCAGTACTAGTCCGGGTTCACAATAACCTCAGCCGTGACAGTAAGCACTGACCTAATGGATCCAGCTAGCGGTACTGGGTTAAGTGCAGACCTGCTTCAAGCAATAGCAGCTTGTCTAGAAGGCCTTGAGTTAGTATAGCGTCAGGCGGTTAAAGGCTTACAGGACCTTTCTGCTCGACAAGACTGGTTCCAGGTGACTCTGGCTACGTCGCCACCACAGTCTGCAGTTCGAGGATCTCCATCATTTCCTCCTGTCTCCTCCAAAGTTCTAGCCCGAATTCTCCAGCATCAACTTCAGGTGCATCATCTGAACCTCTTATCCAGATTCCCGATCTGAAAGAACTTCATAGTGCTGACGTTAGAAGCATTTCTTCAGAGAGGTCGACTCCTTCGTTTGTTTATTCTCCAACCACCCTGATTTCCTTTGCCCATAAATATGAACAATTAAAGTTTCTTCTTCCATTGTTGAAGCAGTTACAAGACCATCTCTATAGTATTGTAGTGAATATTTCTGAACTTCTTGGTGACCCTTCTGATATGGTAAAACTCCACTCCACCCCCGCCTCACTGGAAACATCTTCTCTGCTCACTTGCACCAAGGAAACCAATGCTACTTCCTCTGGAAGAACTAAGTTTTCACCACCTGCATTGAGTAAAAAGTCCCAGTGTAACCCGCGGCCTAAACTTTCCAAAGATGAGCGCAAACATCACAGGCAGCTCCATCTCTGCTTCTATTGTGGGAGTTCTGATCATTTCATTGGAGACTGCTGTCTTCGCAAGCCTAAGAAAGAGGTCACATCCCAATCTCGCTGTGTCTATGTCCACCAATCAGCTCAAGCGTTCTCTCCGTCTACAGTGTCCTCCGACAGAGAATTCAAGAAAGACATCCGTAAAGAGGCTCAAATCTATGATTGGGGTCCTACGACAGTAAGACCCAATTTTCAATTTGGACACCAAAGGAGGTCATTAAAAACTCTTCTCACTAAAGAGTTCTCTAACTCCCTGGCCCCAGGAGGGGGCTCTGAGTGTCCAGCCCCAGGTGGGGTTTCCGAGTGTCCAGCCCCAGGTGGGGTTTCCGAGTGTCCAGCCCCAGGTGGGGTTTCCGAGTGTCCAGCCCCAGGTGGGGTTTCCGAGTGTCCAGCCCCAGGTGGGGTTTCCGAGTGTCCAGCCCCAGGTGGGGTCTCCGAGTGTCCAGCCCCAGGAGGGGCTTCCGAGTGTCCAGCCCCAGGAGGGGCTTCCGAGTGTCCAGCCCCAGGAGGGATTTCCGAGTGTGCAGCCCCTGGAGAGGTATCCAAGGGTTCAGGCCAAGGTGGGGCATCCGAACTTTCTGTGCCTGGAAGCGTGATAGACTCTATATCCTCAAGAGAGGCATCTGATAATCTAACCCCAGAAGGGTTGTTCCATGGTTTAGCCCCGGAAGGGTTGTCCAACCCACTAGCTTCAGAAGAAGTATCCATTCTGCTGTCCCCTGGTGAGACATCCTTTGTTCAGGCTCAAGAAGTGGCATCGGAGTCTCCTACCTCAAAAGAAATGTCTAGTCTGTTAACCCCAGGAGGGGCACTGGATTTGCATGCTCTAAGAGAGACTTCCAGCATTTCAGCCCCAAGGGAGGTATCCAGGGTTGGCCCCAGACATGGACATGAACTTCCGTCCATCATCTTCTAAGAGTGCATCCAGCATGGTCCAGCTTCAAGGAGAGCTGTCTGAACACCCAGATTCCACTTCTATTGATCAAATCGTCTCTGGTCCCAATTCGGTGCTATCCATCTGTCCGGATCAGCCTCCTTTGATTCAAGCCAAATCAAGTATCCCTGGACAAAATCTGGGTGCAGCCGTTGGTCCAAAGAATTCACGGGTTCCAGACAGTATAGGCGGCTCTGTGTCCAGTGCTGAGCTACCTCCTCCAGTCCCAGCCGGTACAAGCTTTTCCGGACCTAATCCGGCTCCATCCGCCTGTCCGTATCAGCATCCTTCGATTCCTTCCAATTCCAGTTCCTCCGAACCCGGTCAGGTTCAATCTAGTGATTCAAGTAATGGACTCCTGTCAATCCGTCCATTTGATATTCCAGCACCTATTTACTTTGATGGTGATTATGCTCAGTTCCATGCATTAGCACGCCAATACCTCACTGAGACTGAGTCAGCATCTCCGATAAGTATAACTCCTGCTAACGCAAATAAATATTTACTACTTTTCTTTAGAGGCAAGGCTTTGGAATGGGCGAATCCTCTCATTGAGTCCAAAGATGCAATTTTAAACGATCTTCCTGCTTTCCTAGATGCAGTTCAACAAGAATTTGCTCAGAAGACAGTCCGTTTGGGTTCATCGATCACACAGCTTCCAGAAAGTACACCCAGTAGTCAGTTCTTTGATCCATCGCTCTCTAAGCAAGATCAAGCTCTGTTGGATCAATACATCAAAAATTTCAGGAAGGCTCAGAGGAATTCAAAGACAGCTCAAAGACATCAAGCTGTTGATTTGAAAATTGGTTATGCATCCTTCGACTCTATTCCTGAATCCTTGTATAGCTCCAGGTTCCCTGAACCATCGTATGCCACGGATATCATTATTCCTAAGCAGAAGATACCCATGCTTACCTTAGACTTGGACTCAGACTCTGATAGTGAATTTCTTGATGACTCCGATTACGTTATGGGAGGTCCTGTTCTTCCCAGTTACGCTTTTTCGCATGAGGAAGTCCCAGAGTCTCCAACAAGGTCTACAGGTCCCTGTGTGAAAGGACCTTGCTTCAGGACAAGATTTAATTTGAGCCTTAGTGGAGTGCTAGCTTCAAAAGCCCAATCTTCTCGCACTTGTGATCAAGGGAAGTATCTCTCTGCAGTTTGTTCCTCGGTCCTTTCTGATGAAGGAGATTCAAATTTCGTTAATGATGGATGGTCTACCTGTTCTGAAGATGAAGAGTAGGAAGACTTCTAAGGAATCCAGCTTCGGTTTTGTTTTTTGTGTGCAAGTTACTCTTCAAGTCTTTACAATGGTGTCCGGAGTCCACCAATAAAGGGGGGGAACTGTCACTATCCTGACTAAAATTATATCAATTGGTGACTTACCTCTGCCATCTGTCCTGTAACCTGCATGTGTTCTGCTGGCTGGGATAAACAGCTGACCAGTATCATGAGTTCTCTGTGTGCTGAGCTCGCTCTCTTCTAACGAGTTCATCTGTATTGATTAACCTTCTGTGTGAATTCAGAACTTAGCAAGTCTCTGCATGGTGTGCCTGCATAGCAATCATTGAGGATTCTCATGCTGTCCTTTACTTATGTGCCAGCATCCACAAGTCCAGTGGTCATCAGATATACCTTCCTGTGCTCTCAGGACCTGTGGCCATTATTGCCTGTCTGTGCACACACCACGCTGGAGTTCCCTCCAAAACCAGCTATGGACGTCGCCATGACAGTTCCTGGTCAGCTGACCTTCTAGGGTCCAATCCGGATTCACTTCTCCATCATGTGAGCCGTTCATACACTCAGCTGTTAGCACTGGGTATAAGTTCCAGGTCTCAAGCACTACCAAGCTGTCAGTGCTTTGGTGTCTTTCAGCCTGGAGTGAGCTACAGAATCTCCTGCTGGTAATAGACTCTGTGCAAGTTACCATTCCCCGCACTGCCTGACTCCCTGGATGATTTAAAGTACCTTCACTGCCACTACATCCTGGCATCTCCAGACTCACTGGAAGTCCTCCAGTAAACCAGAGGGACAGTCCTATATCCCTAGCGGCCTTAGAGACTTTGCTGGTTCTTACCAGCTTCCAGTTCTCTGCTGTGCAAGGTAGCGCTCCATGGTTTCCGGAAAAACTGCCACTGCTGCCTACAACATTGCAGTATCCATTGTGCAGAACCACCGCATCACAGCTACTGGGAAACCAGCAGTCCCGACACTGTACTGCACAGCATACGGAATCCCTATTGCGCTACCTCAGCTGCCCAGCATCTGCAAACCTGTGTTGCTGACATCCTTAGCTTCGGTTACAAGTATTGCGGACGTCCTCAGATTCTGCTATAAGCATTGCCGACGTCCTAGGCTCTGTCTACAAGTATTGCCGACGTCCTCGGCTTCAGTTACAAGTATTGCTGACGTCCTTAGCTTCAGCTACAAGGACTGCCGACATCCTCGGCTTCGGTTACAAGTATTGCTGACGTCCTCAGCTTCTGCTATAAGCATTTCCGACATCCTCGGCTTCATGTACAAGTATCGCTGACATCCTCTGCTTCGTCTTCAAGTACTGCTGTTGTCCTCAGCCTCGTCGACAGCTAACACAGTGGTTCCAGCCAGTGATATGTGACTTTCCTGCATTGCTGATACTCCCACCACCAGTGTTTCAGTACTCATAGCTGGTCACCTTTCCTCACAGAGTACACTACCTGACTGCCACGTCTGGACGAGCGGATCGTTCACTAAGCCAGCCCGATTCTGCTCACTGCGCTCAAGACCAAACCCAGTGTCCAGTACTAGTCCGGGTTCACAATAACCTCAGCCGTGACACGCTCTCTGTATTATATGGCGTCACTGAAGCTCTCTGTAATATATGGTGTCACTGATGCTCTATGTATTATATGGCATCACAGACGCTCTATGTATTATATGGCGTCACTGATGCTCTCTGTGTTATATAGCGTCACTGAAGCTCTCATTATATGGCGTCACAGACCCTCTATGTATTATATGGCATCACTGAAGCTCTCTGTATTATATGGCGACGCTGATGCTGTCTGTATTATATGGTGTCACTGATGCTCTCTGTATTATGTAGTGGTCACCCCAGAACCACAGAATAAGTGCATCAGATGCTGGCACCTTAATGTAATGGGTCTTGCCCTCACTTAGAAACATAATGTAATTGTCTTTATTCAAGAAAGCCAAAGGTGACCACTAAGCTACTGCTGCCACCAGACACGTACGTTATTTGTTTGTAACAAGTAAGTGCGCACATAGTGCGCCAACTACATGAGACTGCTGCAATGCCCAGCCCACATGCTCTGCAGTCCAGCTACACATGACCGCCGCAATGCCAATACAATAGTTCAGGAACAATGGCAATTAGAGAGTTTCTCCTACCTGCCACGAATGGGACTCCATAGAGTAGAAAGAACTTTTGACAGGTATGTTCCCGCTGCTTCTATTTTGTTACCCTGTATGAGCAGCACTCACAGCTGCCGATGAGTTAAAGCCGCTGTCCTGACTACTACACTACTGCAATTGGCTTCAGGAAACTGCTGCGATCTATTTTGGGTAAATGGCTCAACCCTAGAATAGTCCATTTGAACACCTTGGGATACAAATTATAAGTGCAGATTACTGTAGGTGCTTTTGCATGCCATTAAACATATCAGGACCCTATATTCATTGCTTAAGATGGATGGCATTTTTTTTAGGTTAAAATATAAATTCATTACCACTTTTATGACCAATTTTTATTTTATTTTATTTGTTCAATGCACTATGATGTCATATATTTGTTATTACTGTTTACATAATTGTAACATTTTATAAACCTTTTTTTGTCACGTTAACAAGCGGCATTTCCTTTTGTTCATTTGTAGACTTTCACATTACACTGTTAATTTAAGCATAGCGGGGAAGGCAATTGAGGTGATTATAGGAAGGTACTAGCCACAGTCCATAACTCAGACCACAGCCCCTTTTCAGACCACATCACTAGTCACACCCCCTGCCGAGGCACACAATAGGCCCTTCAGAAATTTCAGCTCCAGGCCCATGTGGACCTTAATCTGGTGCTGAATACACACATAATATATGAATGATGTTTTCTTTTTCTCCTTGAATAATAATTATTTTCTTTTGAAAAATTGAGCATTTTTTAAATGCTTCTGTTCTTAATGTTACCACAGTCACGATGCTTGATAGGGGGGTTTTACTGGCGATACTTGTTTTCCTGAGTGTGGCTTTCCGGTCTGTAATAGAAAGCCCCTTTGTGCCCCTTAAGTTGTGTTGTCTGAGCACTGTTATGTTTAATTGCTTCGCAACACAATTTCGCTTTTTCATCCTTTTATCCAGCTAGAACCTGTTGAAGTGCGTTTTCTGCTTATACCCTTCTCATTTTATCTTGTTTTATACAGGTATACGTATGTATTTTATACATTTATTTATATATTATTGCTTCCTGATGACTGATTAGGGCGTATTTTGTTGTACATTGTTATATGCTACTAATAAAAAAATCTTTGTACTTTTATTTGTACAATGTAACTATATAACTATAACAATTAGTTTATACTTTATACCTTATCTTATATTCCCTTGTTTTTATGCAATTATTCTATTTTTTTTCCTTGCACCATCTTACTAAGGACTTTACACGTCTTAACAAAGGTCCCTGAGAAGATTGAAATGTCTACTTCTATGACTGTTTTGCTGCTTTGAGTTAATAAACCGTTTTCACCCTCAATGGCAAGCCTTGTGAATGTTCTCCTATATACCAGAATCCATATGTAGGTTTCCTGGCAAGGGTGTAACTACCATAGATGCAGAGAGTGCAGCTGCTATGGGGCCCAGAGCTGAGAGGGACCCACCTTCCCTGTCAAAGATACATGTGCTATATACACTTTTTTACCATTGGTAGATACCATAGAGCAGGGATGGAGAACCTTCGGCCCTCCAACTGTTGCTAAACTACACATACCAGCATGCCTTGCTATAGTTTTGCTATTTGGCCATGCTAAAACTGTTGCAGGGCATGCTGGGATGTGTAGTTCAACAACAGCTGGAGGGCCGAAGGTTCCCCATCCCTGCCATAGAGGGTGTGGGATGATGGATAGACAGTGTCTAGCAGGGGCGGATTGGGAAACAACAGTGGCCCTGGAAAAATTTCTAAAAGTGGCCTCATATGGGCGGCACCAAATCAACTGTAGGCGGAGCCAATATCAAAGTAGGTGTGGTTAATACTTGAAAATATAATGTACATGGCGTTACACCAACAAAAGGCAGAGCATGTTATATTAGCTGGCTATAAAGTATAGAAAGTGTTGTGTTGTAGCAGAATCAGTTCAGAAATTAAAACTGGGGTGTCATTTAATCCTCTGCACACTCACAAAATAAAGTGTAAAGAAATTATAGCTACTTCATGCTATATTCTGTTACAGTGGTTCTCAAACTGGGTCCTCAGGGGGCACAAGCAGGGGTGCCACGGGATGTGGTCCAGGACCATATCAGTGATAGGCAAAACTAGTGAGAGTGGCTGCCAATCATAAAACATGCAGACAATCAGAAGCCACATAACTGAACTAAGGATAACACTTAAGCCCAATTTACCTAAGTTAATATTTGTCAAAATCTATCCATAAGAAACTTTTGGACAAGGAGTGCCATGAAAAAAAGCCTGATACTCTAATGCACCGTGATTCAAGAAAGTTTGTGAACCACTGCTTTTTGCATCACACAGTCCGCTTTGTTTAAGCAGCTTAGCATTAAATAACATTCCTCCCCCTATTACAGAATAGCCCCCCTCAGTACAGACTACCCCCCAGACAGATCTCCATACATAGCATACTCATAATCAACTACACATAGCATACAAATAACAAACAATATATAGCATATACATTGCATAACCCTAAAAAACCTGACACAGGGCAGGATTTACCAAAGGATCACGGTACATCCCGCCACTTACTGCATTGATACTAATAGCATATGTACTAACATATGTGGTTAATATCACAAAGAACAGCTCTCCCAATAAGAGCTGTCCTTTACGATTCGCTGCGACTCTTGGATTTTCAAATCTATGACTCGGGAGTCCGTCTGCACATGCGCAGACAGGCGGCGGCCGTGGGGGATGCTGGGAGAGTTCCGTGACAGAACCCTCCCACATGGCATTGCAGAAGAACCCCATAGGCTTCTACAGGATAACACCAGCAAAATCTGGCGTTACCCTGCGTGGCGGAGACCCGGTGCATAGAGGTGAGTACATATGAAAATGTGGTAAAAACACAGGAAACCGGGTTTTTTCCACATTTTCAGTTTAGTACATCCCGCCCACAGCATGTGCATAGCAGATACATTAACAACTAAACAGAGCATACACATACTATATACATAGCTTACACAGAATGGACATAGCATATAAATAACCATGTATACATAGAATGTACATAGCATATACATAATTAACAATACATAGCATATTCATAACTAACTACTGTATATAACCAACTACACAGAGCATATACTGTGCATACCCTTATCGCCCCCCTGCCCCCTCAAACCAGATCTACATTAACCCTCCATTCATGTACACAGACAATGGGGTAAATTTACTAACATTCGTAATTTTCCGAAAAAGGTCAAAGTTCAATCACGAATGACATCGAAAGTGTAAAACTGCAACTTTTTGAATTTATTACGACTAATTTACTAAGCTGTCGTATTCGGGTTTTTCTTTTCTTCCGATGTCGATGTCATTCGTGTTTTTTTTTATATTTTTACGGCAGTGATTAGCAAAACACTGCCGACTTTTTTTACAATCAATCTCGGCCGGATCTGTGTGATCCGTGCTGGGGTTTATTTTTTTTTTTTTTTTAATTAAACACTGTAAAATAATAAAAAAAAATGCGTGGGGTCCCCCCTCCTAAGCGTAACCAGCCTCGGGCTCTTTGAGCCGATCCTGGTTGCAAAAATATGGGGGAAAAAATGACAGGGGTTCCCCCATATTTAAGCAACCAGCATCGGGCTCTGCGCCTGGTCCTGGTCCCAAAAATACGGGGGACAAAAAGAGTAGGGGTCCCCCGTATTTTTAAAACCAGCACCGGGCTCCACTAGCTGGACAGATAATGCCACAGCCGGGGGTCACTTTTATATAGTGCCCTGCGGCCGTGGCATCAAAAATCCAACTAGTCACCCCTGGCCGGGGTACCCTGGGGGAGTGGGGACCCCTTCAATCAAGGGGTCCCCCCCCCCCAGCCACCCAAGGGCCAGGGGTGAAGCCCGAGGCTGTCCCCCCCCATCCAATGGGCTGCGGATGGGGGGGCTGATAGCCTTTGTTGTAAAAGAAAAGATATTGTTTTTAGTAGCAGTACTACAAGTCCCAGCAAGCCTACCCGCATGCTGGTACTTGGAGAACCACAAGTACCAGCATGCGGCGGAAAAACTGGCCCGCTGGTACCTGTAGTACTATTACTGAAAAAATACCCCAAAAAAGACAAGACACACACACCGTGAAAGTATAATTTTATTACATACATACACACATACATACATACTTACCTTAAGTTCCCACGCAGGTCGGTCCTCTTCTCCAGTAGAATCCAAGGGGTACCTGTTGAAGAAATTATACTCACGAGATCCAGGGGTCCAGGCTCCTCGGGAAATCCAGGGGTAATCCACGTACTTGAAAAAAATAACAAAACGGTGTCCCGACCACGAACTGAAAGGGGACCCATGTTTGCACATGGGTCACCTTTCCACGAATGCCAGAAACCCACTTTGACTTCTGTCTAAGTGGGTTTCTTCAGCCAATCAGGGAGCGCCACGTTGTAGCACTCTCCTGATCAGCTGTGTGCTCCTGTCCTCACTGACAGGCAGCACACGGCAGTGTTACAATGTAGCGCCTATGCGCTACATTGTAACCAATGCTGGGAACTTTCTGCTCAGCGGTGACGTCACTTTAGGTCAACCGCAGGGCAGAAAGTTCCCATCATTGGTTACAATGTAGCGCATAGGCGCTACATTGTAACACTGCCGTGTGCTGCCTGTCAGTGAGGACAGGAGCACACAGCTGATCAGGAGAGTGCTACAACGTGGCGCTCCCTGATTGGCTGAAGAAACCCACTTAGACAGAAGTCAGAGTGGGTTTCTGGCATTCGTGGAAAGGTGACCCATGTGCAAACATGGGTCCCCTTTCAGTTCGTGGTCGGGACACCGTTTTGTTATTTTTTTCAAGTACGTGGATTACCCCTGGATTTCCCGAGGAGCCTGGACCCCTGGATCTCGTGAGTATAATTTCTTCAACAGGTACCCCTTGGATTCTACTGGAGAAGAGGACCGACCTGCGTGGGAACTTAAGGTAAGTATGTATGTATGTGTGTATGTATGTAATAAAATTATACTTTCACGGTGTGTGTGTCTTGTCTTTTTTTGGGTATTTTTTTAGTAGTAGTACTACAGGTACCAGCGGGCCAGTTTTTCCGCCGCATGCTGGTACTTGTGGTTCTCCAAGTACCAGCATGCGGGGGAGGCTTGCTGGGACTTGTAGTACTGCTACTAAAAACAATATCTTTTCTTTTACAACAAAGGCTATCAGCCCCCCCATCCGCAGCCCATTGGATGGGGGGGACAGCCTCGGGCTTCACCCCTGGCCCTTGGGTGGCTGGGGGGGGGGACCCCTTGATTGAAGGGGTCCCCACTCCCCCAGGGTACCCCGGCCAGGAGTGACTAGTTGGATTTTTGATGCCACGGCCGCAGGGCACTATATAAAAGTGACCCCCGGCTGTGGCATTATCTGTCCAGCTAGTGGAGCCCGGTGCTGGTTTTAAAAATACGGGGGACCCCTACTCTTTTTGTCCCCCGTATTTTTGGGACCAGGACCAGGCGCAGAGCCCGATGCTGGTTGCTTAAATATGGGGGAACCCCTGTCATTTTTCCCCCCATATTTTTGCAACCAGGATCGGCTCAAAGAGCCCGAGGCTGGTTATGCTTAGGAGGGGGGACCCCACGCAATTTTTTTTGAAAAAATAAGCACTTTCCCACCCCTTCCCACTGATATACATGCACGGATCTCATGGATCCGTGCATGCCTATCTAATCACGGGGAAAAAAATAAGGTCTGGTTTTTTTTAGCACTTTTTTACGAGTTGTAATTTTTCACGGCAGTGTTTTTTTTTTTTTTTGCTTTGCACTTCTTAGTAAATGACCGAGATTCATACTTAAACAGCCGCGTTTTGACCGATGGTGTATTCATTCGTAATTTTTTACTTGGACTTGCAAAAAATTACGAATGCCCTCATCTCTGCCGTGATTAGTGTTTAGTAAATTACCGAGATGACACTTTGATGAAAAAACGGCATCTCGGTCAAAATCGGGAGCTTAGTAAATTTACCCCAATAAGACTTAGGGGGTGATTCAGACCTGATCGCTGGGCTGCAAACTTTGCTGTCCTGTGTTCAGATAGTCGTCACCTCCAGGGGTAGTGTAAATTTGCCGCGCAAGTGTGCGATCCATGTGTACGCCGAGCTGCAAAAATCCGCCTGCGTTTTCCGGACTCTCACAATTAACGGTCAGTTACGAGCCACAAATGGCCTCCTCCTGTCAATCGCCTTGCGAACGCCCGTGCGATCGGATTTTTCGCACCATCCTGTCGCTGACCGGCGATGCCCTTTGTTGTTGTCCGACGTGCGTGCGCATTGCGGTGCATCTGTATGCACAGTTAGTACCTGATCGCCTGAGGTCAGGTCTGAATCACCCCATTAGTACATGGACCTGCAGTAATGGAACAGCTTTGTTAGAAACTTGAATCTGTCTCTTCTTTGTACTGTATGTTGTCTGTCCCTATTATTTACTTGCCCCCTCCCCCCCCCCCCAGTGGCAAACGCAGGGTTTGTAGGGGGATGGGGGGGGGGGGGAAGGAGTTCCATATATGTGCGTCAAATAAAAAAATAAATATATATTTTATAAATATAATTACAAAAGAACCGGCACTCAACAGAAGAATTAAAATAAGAATTTACTTACCGATAATTCTATTTCTCATAGTCCGTAGTGGATGCTGGGGACTCCGTAAGGACCATGGGGAATAGCGGCTCCGCAGGAGACTGGGCACAAAAGTAAAAGCTTTAGGACTACCTGGTGTGCACTGGCTCCTCCCCCTATGACCCTCCCCCAAGCCTCAGTTAGGATACTGTGCCCGGACGAGCGTACACAATAAGGAAGGATATTGAATCCCGGGTAAGACTCATACCAGCCACACCAATCACACCGTACAACCTGTGATCTGAACCCAGTTAACAGCATGATAACAGAGGAGCCTCTGAAAAGATGGCTCACAACAATAATAACCCGATTTTTGTAACAATAACTATGTACAAGTATTGCAGACAATCCGCACTTGGGATGGGCGCCCAGCATCCACTACGGACTATGAGAAATAGAATTATCGGTAAGTAAATTCTTATTTTCTCTAACGTCCTAAGTGGATGCTGGGGACTCCGTAAGGACCATGGGGATTATACCAAAGCTCCCAAACGGGCGGGAGAGTGCGGATGACTCTGCAGCACCGAATGAGAGAACTCCAGGTCCTCCTCAGCCAGGGTATCAAATTTGTAGAATTTAGCAAACGTGTTTGCCCCTGACCAAGTAGCTGCTCGGCAAAGTTGTAAAGCCGAGACTGCTCGGGCAGCCGCCCAAGATGAGCCCACCTTCCTTGTGGAATGGGCTTTTACAGATTTTGGCTGTGGCAGGCCTGCCACAGAATGTGCAAGCTGAATTGTACTACAAATCCAGCGAGCAATAGTCTGCTTAGAAGCAGGAGCACCCAGCTTGTTGGGTGCATACAGGATAAATAGCGAGTCAGATTTTCTGACTCCAGCCGTCCTGGAAACATATATTTTCAGGGCCCTGACTACGTCCAGCAACTTGGAGTCCTCCAAGTCCCTAGTAGCCGCAGGCACCACAATAGGCTGGTTCAAGTGAAATGCTGAAACCACCTTAGGGAGAAATTGAGGACGAGTCCTCAATTCTGCCCTGTCCGTATGAAAAATTAGGTAAGGGCTTTTATAGGATAAAGCCGCCAATTCTGAGACACGCCTGGCTGAAGCCAGGGCTAACAGCATTACCACCTTCCATGTGAGATATTTTAAGTCCACAGTGGAAAGTGGTTTAAACCAATGTGATTTTAGGAATCCCAAAACTACATTTAGATCCCAAGGTGCCACTGGAGGCACAAAAGGAGGTTGTATATGCAGTGCCCCCTTGACAAACGTCTGTACTTCAGGAACTGAAGCCAGTTCTTTTTGGAAGAAAATCGACAGGGCCGAAATCTGAACCTTAATGGACCCTAATTTTAGGCCCATAGACAGTCCTGTTTGTAGGAAATGCAGGAAACGACCCAGTTGAAATTCCTCTGTAGGGGCCTTCCTGGCCTCGCACCACGCAACATATTTACGCCAAATACGGTGATAATGTTGTACGGTTACATCCTTCCTGGCTTTGATCAGGGTAGGGATGACTTCATCCGGAATGCCTTTTTCCTTCAGGATCCGGCGTTCAACCGCCATGCCGTCAAACGCAGCCGCGGTAAGTCTTGGAAGAGACAGGGTCCCTGCTGGAGCAGGTCCTTTCTTAGAGGTAGAGGCCACGGGTCCTCTGTGAGCATCTCTTGAAGTTCCGGGTACCAAGTCCTTCTTGGCCAATCCGGAGCCACGAGTATAGTCCTTACTCCTCTCCTTCTTATGATCCTCAGTACCTTGGGTATGAGAGGCAGAGGAGGGAACACATACACTGACTGGTACACCCATGGTGTTACCAGAGCGTCCACAGCTATTGCCTGAGGGTCCCTTGACCTGGCGCAATATCTGTCTAGTTTTTTGTTGAGGCGGGACGCCATCATGTCCACCTTTGGTTTTTCCCAACGGTTCACAATCATGTGGAAGACTTCTGGGTGAAGTCCCCACTCCCCCGGGTGGAGGTCGTGTCTGCTGAGGAAGTCTGCTTCCCAGTTGTCCACACCCGGAATGAACACTGCTGACAGTGCTATCACATGATTTTCTGCCCAGCGAAGAATCCTTGCAACTTCTGTCATTGCCCTCCTGCTTCTTGTGCCGCCCTGTCTGTTTACGTGGGCGACTGCCGTGATGTTGTCCGACTGGATCAGCACCGGCTGACCTTGAAGCAGAGGTCTTGCTAGGCTCAGAGCATTGTAGATGGCTCTTAGCTCCAGGATATTTATGTGAAGTGATGTCTCCAGGCTTGACCACAAGCCCTGGAAATTTCTTCCCTGTGTGACTGCTCCCCAGCCTCTCAGGCTGGCATCCGTGGTCACCAGGACCCAGTCCTGAATGCCGAATCTGCGGCCCTCTAGAAGATGAGCACTCTGCAACCACCACAGGAGAGACACCCTTGTCCTTGGAGACAGGGTTATCCGCTGATGCATCTGAAGATGCGATCTGGACCATTTGTCCAGCAGATCCCACTGAAAAGTTCTTGCGTGGAATCTGCCGAATGGAATCGCTTCGTAAGAAGCCGGCATTTTTCCCAGGACCCTTGTGCATTGATGCACTGACACTTGGCCTGGTTTTAGGAGGTTCCTGACTAGCTCGGATAACTCCCTGGCTTTCTCCTCCGGGAGAAACACCTTTTTCTGGACTGTGTCCAGAATCATCCCTAGGAACAGCAGACGCGTCGTCGGAATCAGCTGCGATTTTGGAATATTTAGAATCCACCCGTGCTGTCGTAGCACTACTTGAGATAGTGCTACTCCGACCTCTAACTGTTCCCTGGACCTTGCCCTTATCAGGAGATCGTCCAAGTAAGGGATAAATAAGACGCCTTTTCTTCGAAGAAGAATCATCATTTCGGCCATTACCTTGGTAAAGACCCGGGGTGCCGTGGACAATCCAAACGGCAGCGTCTGAAACTGATAGTGACAGATCTGTACCACAAACCTGAGGTACCCTTGGTGAGAAGGGCAGATTGGGACATGGAGGTAAGCATCCTTGATGTCCAGAGACACCATATAGTCCCCTTCTTCCAGGTTCGCTATCACTGCTCTGAGTGACTCCATCTTGAATTTGAACCTTTGTATGTAAGTGTTCAAGGATTTCAGATTTAAAATAGGTCTCACCGAGCCGTCCGGCTTCGGTACCACAAACAGCGTGGAATAATACCCCTTTCCCTGTTGTAGGAGGGGTACCTTGATTATCACCTGCTGGGAATACAGCTTGTGAATGGCTTCCAATACCGCCTCCCTGTCGGAGGGAGACGTTGGTAAAGCAGACTTCAGGAACCGGCGAGAGGGAGACGTCTCGAATTCCAATTTGTACCCCTGAGATACTACCTGCAGGATCCAGGGGTCCACTTGCGAGTGAGCCCACTGCGCGCTGAAATTCTTGAGACGACCCCCCACCGTACCTGAGTCCGCTTGTAAGGCCCCAGCGTCATGCTGAGGACTTGGCAGAAGCGGGGGAGGGCTTCTGTTCCTGGGAAGAGGCTGCCTGCTGCAGTCTTTTTCCCCTTCCTCTGCCCCGGGGCAGATATGAGTGGCCTTTTGCCCGCTTGCCCTTATGGGGACGAAAGGATTGAGCCTGAAAAGACGGTGTCTTTTTCTGCTGAGAGGTGACCTGGGGTAAAAAGTTGGATTTCCCAGCCGTTGCCGTGGCCACCAGGTCCGATAGACCGACCCCAAATAACTCCTCCCCTTTATACGGCAATAGTTCCATATGCCGTTTGGAATCCGCATCACCTGACCACTGTCGCGTCCATAACCCTCTTCTGGCAGAAATGGACAGCGCACTTACTCTTGATGCCAGAGTGCAAATATCCCTCTGTGCATCTCGCATATATAGAAATGCATCCTTTAAATGCTCTATAGTCAATAATATACTGTCCCTGTCCAGGGTATCAATATTTTCAGTCAGGGAATCCGACCAAGCCACCCCAGCACTGCACATCCAGGCTGAGGCGATTGCTGGTCTCAGTATAACACCAGTATGTGTGTATATACTTTTTAGGATATTTTCCAGCTTTCTATCAGCTGGCTCCTTGAGGGCGGCCGTATCCGGAGACGGTAACGCCACTTGTTTTGATAAGCGTGTGAGCGCCTTATCTACCCTAGGGGGTGTTTCCCAACGCGCCCTAACCTCTGGCGGGAAAGGGTAGAATGCCAATAATTTTTTAGAAATTAGCAGTTTTTTATCGGGGGAAACCCACGCTTCATCACACACCTCATTTAATTCATCTGATTCAGGAAAAACTACGAGTAGTTTTTTCACACCCCACATAATACCCTTTTTTGTGGTACTTGTAGTATCAGAAATGTTCAAAACCTCCTTCATTGCCGTGATCATGTAACGTGTGGCCCTACTGGAAAATACGTTTGTTTCCTCACCGTCGACACTGGAGTCAGTATCCGTGTCTGGGTCTGTGTCGACCATCTGAGGTAACGGGCGCTTTAGAGCCCCTGACGGTGTTTGAGACGCCTGGACAGGTATTAACTGTTTTTCCGGCTGTCTCATGTCGTCAACAGTCTTTTGTAAAGTGCTGACGCTATCACGTAATTCCTTCCATACGACCATCCAGTCAGGTGTCGACTCCCTAGGGGGTGACATCACTATTACAGGCAATTGCTCCGCCTCCATACCATTTTCCTCCTCATACATGTCGACACAACGTACCGACACACAGCACACACACAGGGAATGCTCTGATAGAGGACAGGACCCCACTAGCCCTTTGGGGAGACAGAGGGAGAGTTTGCCAGCACACACCAGAGCGCTATATATATACAGGGATAACCTTATATAAGTGTTTTTCCCTTATATAGCTGCTGTATTATTAATCTGCCAAATTTAGTGCCCCCCCTCTCTTGTTTTACCCTGTTTCTGTAGTGCAGGACTGCAGGGGAGAGTCAGGGAGCTTCCCTCCAACGGAGCTGTGAGGGAAAATGGCGCTTGTGTGCTGAGGAGATAGGCTCCGCCCCCTTCTCGGCGGCCTTTCTCCCGCTTTTTTAAGGAAAAACTGGCAGGGGTTAAATGCATCCATATAGCCCTGGAGCTATATGTGATGTATTTTTAGCCATCTAAGGTGTTTTTATTGCGTCTCAGGGCGCCCCCCCCCAGCGCCCTGCACCCTCAGTGACCGGAGTGTGAAGTGTGCTGAGAGCAATGGCGCACAGCTGCGGTGCTGTGCGCTACCTTATTGAAGACAGGACGTCTTCTGCCGCCGATTTCCCGGACCTCTTCAGTCTTCTGGCTCTGTAAGGGGGCCGGCGGCGCGGCTCTGGGACCCATCCATGGCTGGGCCTGTGATCGTCCCTCTGGAGCTAATGTCCAGTAGCCTAAGAAGCCCAATCCACTCTGCACGCAGGTGAGTTCGCTTCTTCTCCCCTTAGTCCCTCGGTGCAGTGAGCCTGTTGCCAGCAGGTCTCACTGAAAATAAAAAACCTAAAACTAAACTTTTCACTAAGCAGCTCAGGAGAGCCACCTAGTGTGCACCCTTCTCGTTCGGGCACAAAAATCTAACTGAGGCTTGGAGGAGGGTCATAGGGGGAGGAGCCAGTGCACACCAGGTAGTCCTAAAGCTTTTACTTTTGTGCCCAGTCTCCTGCGGAGCCGCTATTCCCCATGGTCCTTACGGAGTCCCCGGCATCCACTTAGGACGTTAGAGAAAATGCCCTGGTGCCCTCCACAGATATAAGCAATGCAGTAGTATTTGGAGGTGGCACGTACACGGTCTTCCAAACAAATAACGTTAATTGTAGCCACGGTTTGATTTTAATGTTTCAGAACTTTTAACAGTTAACGTTATGTGTTTGGAAGTCCGTGTGAGTGCAACCTCCAATTACTATATATATATATATATATATATATATATATATATATATATATACATACAAACACAGTATATATGATTTACGTAAATATCTAAAAAAACATGGTGCCTGTGTGCTATCTATGGAGGTGGCGGTGGGAGGGAAGGAATAGTGCCTGTGCTGTCAGTCTGTGTAAGTACCATAGACTGACAGCACAGGCACTATTACCAACCACTGCCACCTCCATAGATAGCACACAGGCACCCTGTTTATTCCTCACTTTCTCCTCCCCTGCCCGCTGCGTTCCCACACTCATGTTAGTCAAGGACACTTTAATTTATTATTAAATACACTATGAGGGCATATGTGTATCTGCCCGCCCCCAGCATATAGACACATCACCTCGCTGATCTGGAGACTGCACTGCTAGCTTCAGCCAGGCTCTCAACGCTTTATCCTCCCCACGTGATCAGTCTGAGAGGAGCATGCACAGTGCTCCACCTACATGACAGCAGCTTGCCTCGGCTCCCTCCTAGTGCGTATGTGAGGCAGCTGCTGCAGCAGTGCAGGGATGCTCAGAGCTCCGGCAGACTTTACAAAAAAAAACAGATAGATCTGAGACCAGGGGGGGTTTCTAGGTACTCGGAACCACCCTGCATGCGCATATGCTCCCCTCCCCCCCAATCAGATCTCCATTTATTTACCCAGACAGATCTCTATGTACCCAGGGCCGGAGCTTCCACTAGGCAGCTTTAGGCAGCTGCCTAGGGGCACCGGGACCTGAGGGGGCGGCCTGCTACAGCTGCCTGAAAAAGGTAGCGTGGTCCTATCTTTCACAGCCGTTGCAATCCTCCCAGGACTCGTATCTTACAGTAGCCGTGACTGCTAAGCTCCTGTATTGCAGCCTCCAGCTCCACCTCCACAAGGCACAGGCAGTAACTGTGACAGCTCCTGGAGTCCTGGCTGGGGGTGACATGCAGCACTGCTCTTCATTCCAGGCTCTTTCACAGACTACTCAGTCCCAACTCTGCATCGCAGCCTGCAGGTAGTGGCTGCACAGTGTACTCTCTGCATTTGAGTCCACTGAGGGGGGAGGGGGGGGGGGGGAGGAGATGAGCAGCAGGCATGCACACAGTTTGGGGGGGATGAGCAGCAGCATGCATACAGATGGTGGGGGGGATAGGACAGCAGACTTTTAACAGAGTGGGGGGGTGAGAGTAGCAGGCACCCACACAGACTGGGGAGAAGAGAGCAGCCATGCAACAAACTGGGGGTGGGGGAGAGCCGCAGCATGCCTTTCATCTGAAGGGTGGGTGGGGGGAAGGGGCAGTAGGCAGAAGTTTTGCCTAGGGTGCCGAGAAACCTTGCACTGGCCCTGTATGTACCACTGCCACCGCGGCTCTGCAGGCAGCATGTCAGTCTTTGAAAAAAATGTCCTGCAAGCTGCAGTGTCAGTGGTACATGGAGATCTGTGCAATTGGAGCAATCAGGACAGACTTAATGACCCCATTTCTCGAGCCCTGGCTGCTTCCTCCCTCCCTGTAGACAGGCCAGCATCACATTACAGTGGTGGCCCAAGAGCACAGTGCAGGCAGTGGTCGGAGTAGACTTATACTACTCACCTCTCCTGCTGTACACGCACCTATCGCTGCGTCTCTTCCCCTGAGGTCTGGCGCGCCGACCCCCTTTCCTGTCAGCCTGTTCTCCCAGCTCAGCTGCTGACGGCCACGGCACACATATACTGTCTGCTCTGCTGGGTCACCTGAGTGTGATGGGGTGGAGCCTGCTGTCCCAGCGGCCAGTGGCTGCGGCACACATACACTGCTGTCAGTGATGGGGGCAGAGCCTGTTCTCCCAGCACCAGCGGCCGCTGGCTGCGGCATACATGCATACTGAGGACAGTGTCAGTGGGTGATGTGCGGGGGGCGGAGCCACATAAGACAGGTGGCCCCACACGCCAATCGGCCCACCGGGATCCTCCCCGGTAGGTACAATGGCCAATCCGGGCCTGGTGTATAGTTAGATAGTCAAAAGATAGACACCACATGTTAGCCAGACATTAGGTCGACAGGGTCAGAAGGTCGACAGGATTAAAAGGTAGACAGTACAAAAGGTCGACAGGGTCAAAAGGTCAACATGAAAATTGTCGACACAAAAAAGGTAGACACCATTATTTTTGCATTTTTGCGGTTTGTGTGGATAGTTTTGTCATCTGGGACCCCCAATTGTAGAAAGGCATCCCCTCGCTTCAGGCTCGCCACAAGGTTTATAGCCAACTCTATGCCGACATGGATAGAGAAGGCATGAAATAGTCCAAAAACATGCAAAATAAAAAAAACATGGGTGTACCTTTTTATGTCGACCATTTTCAGGTTGACATTTTGACCCTGTCAACCTTTTGTACTGTCTACCTTTTTTCATGTCGACCTTTTGACCCTGTCGACCTAATGTCTGTCTAACATATATTGATGTGCATAACAGAGGAACTGGAAAAGGCTTCACCTACCCATTACCTATTGTCCCGTGATAAACTGCATCCCATGGAAGTCCCCTTTTACTCGAGCAATGTACTGTGCCATTGGGCGTCCTCAGCTCACATACGACAGCCCAGAGAGAGGAAGGGATTCCCAAGTACTAACGTACCCTGTAGTATATTGCAGTGAATAGTCACATGGTAGATGGAGGACGGTTTATGAACGGTATCATTGACATATTGCAGTGTAACAAAGTGCCTTAAAATACCCGGGTATTTAGAGTCAGAGGTACAGGTAAACACGTGAGCTAACTATTTTTATGATACCAAGTTATACCTTTTTGTAGTGCATGCAGTCTGTTCTGTATAGGCCAATAATAGGAGTATAGTGGGACAAGGAGACAGCAATAAACTTGTCACTCTTTATTATACCTGTCGTCGTGTTGTATTGTGTTGATATTGTGTTACTTACTTGACTAAACTAATAAAAGGTAGTTACTTACCGTACACTTAATCCTTGAATTGATGAAGGCTGCCTACTTCTAGCAAGACAAGCCAAGGTATGCTATTTAGAGTAGTTACATTCAATTACAACTGCTAATATACCCGGACACAGTTATCGGGTTTTCCTAAGCGAACCCGACATCATTTCCCTAGCTTGGGTGGAGGCACTCATACCTAAGGTTATTCATACATCCATGACCCGTCGGCCAGTGAATCCCCTGCAGAAAGAGGGTTACATCTGGAACAAACCATCCCCCATGGCCTCCGGAACATGACATACCCCAGTGTTAATTTTGACAAGTATTTTTATTTAGTTTTAGTCTTAATTGCTTACTTAAAATTGTAGTTGGTCTATAGTCATAATTTTGTCTTTTTCTTTTACTTAGTTTTAGTCAAGATTTAGTCAGTGGATCTCAGTTTTTATTTTAATCTAATTTTAGTCAATATCATAACTTTTGCGAATAGCTTAAAGATACTGTAATGGATTTTGCAGAAGAACATTTCTGTAAAATTCCCTTGAGAAGGTTGCATACCTTTAACTATCTGTTTAGTAAACTAGGCTCAGTAGGCTGAGAATGTGTTGCATACGGAGTCCGACTTACCGACTTACCAAGTGCAATTCTATTTCCTTGACAGCAGTTCATATTTATTTTCTGCAAATATCTAGAATACAGGGCTTTATTCAGGTCGCATCACAAACACGATGCGACCGCAATTTTTAAGATGGGGTTGCAGCTCGCATACATAGGCCCTGTCCTGCGCATGCAGTTAATGCGGTCGGGTCGCATTAACTGTGAATGCCTCTGCTTGATTGACAGGCAGAGGCGTACGCTGGATAGGGGGCATTCATAGACCATTGCAGGGGATGGTGTCGGGAAACAGGGGCATGTTGGTGGCATTTTTGGGGGGAAGCTGTGTGACGTCACATGCAACCGCCCTGATCGATAAAATGGTGGTGGGACTTCTGCCGTTGCAGCCAAGCTGCGCAGGCAGGAAGCTTCTCTAGTTTCTGTGACTGCGCACTAATTGCGGCAGGATCGCAATTAGAGCATGGTTGCAGTTGGTGGGTGGCGGGTAGCATGCTGGGCAGCCTTACTCTGCAATGGGCGGCCCCCAGCATGCGAAAGAACGGATTGCAAATTCTGCTTTTTAGCACAATTTACAATCTGTACTGAATAGCACTGGTGTTTCTATAATGGGTGCAGTGTGTGCGGTGCACATGGGCCCAGAGTCCAGAAGGGGCCCCCACCACGCACACTGCACCCATTTTTAAAATACTCACCCCTCCGAAGTCCAGCGCCGGCATCCGCAGTGCTATTAGAACACAGTGAAAATAGTTCAGCGGCCATTTTCACGGAGTTCTGCGCAGTAGAGAAATCTCAGGGGGAAAAATGGCCGCTGCGCCATTTTCCCAAAGATCTGAGCATGCGCAGTAGAGTCTGAGCCCTCTAGTGCTCAGACTCTACAGCGCTTCGGGCAGAGAGGAGGGGGCCCGAACGGAGGAGGCTGAACACAGGCCTCCTCCTCTCTTAAAACGCCCCTGCTGAATAGTGTCCATATAATTTAATTTAAAACCCTACTTCCAGTGTTAATTCCAGTGTCCTGGATTTTAAATGTAGTTTTAGTCTTAGACTGGGTACACATGGTAAGATTTTGGCTATGTTAAGATATAGGGCCTAATTCAGGTTGGATCACAAATCACGATCCAACCGTAATCTTTACAAGCTGCACGCTGGCGCATGCGCAGCACCCGTCCTGCTCATGCGCCTGCACATTCTGCGAGGTGGCTGCAGAAGATGTGATCGCCTACGCCTGTCAATCAGGCAGAGGCGGTCGCGGGGTGGGCAACGCTCTGTTTCCAGGGAGGAGACGGAGTGTTGCGGGGGCAGTGCAGCGCGAACGGGGGGCGGGATCACGGCAGCTGCATGATGTCCCACGCATCCGCTGCGATCAAGAACGTGGCGGCGGGGCTCTTGCGGGCGCAGCAGGAGCCGTCCTCTGTTTCTGCTAACAAGCAGAAATTGCAATATGATCACAATTTCTGCTTGTTGAAGGGGAGGGGGGAGGCGGCGGTCAGGAAAAGGATAGCAAGTTCTGATAATTAGCAGAATTTGCTATCCTTACTGAATTAGGCCCATAATACACTATTTCCCTTGAAATTCCCTGAGCTCCTGAACAAACTAAATAGTGCATTCACACAGTAAGATACAGCATAAGATTTAGCACAATAGAGTTAGCATAAGATATGGCTTCTCACTTCATTTGAATAATAGGTAGGGATTAAGGGGGGTGAATAGGACTTTAGGGTGGGCGCTTAGAAAAGTTATGTGGCACCTGTAAAAAAGTTTTTTTATTAGCATATGTTTACAGCTCTTTTTAGGAGCTTTGTTGCGGTATGGCACAGTCCATGAGAGATCTAACTATCCCTACCTCACTCCCAGTCCACGGGATTCCTCAGCCTGATGGTAAAAGTCGCTGTCCGTGGCTTAGATGTTCTTCTCCTCCACCGCTGCGTCCAGCGGAGAGGCGGAGTGTGGCGGGGTTTAGCGGGTGACGTCACTCGGCGGCGTCCGATCTCTCCGGCGGCAGAATGTCCTTGTAATACCGCTATCCACCAACGCGTTTCGTGCTGTACCTAGGGGAAGGGAGTGCCAGAAGCCATAACAGAGGTCTACGGGAAAGCAGTCTACAGTGTTGTAGTGATATCTCCACCTTTTAATCACATATCCAACCTTGAAGAAGTGCTAGGTACAGCACGAAACGCGTTGGTGGATAGCGGTATTACAAGGACATTCTGCCGCCGGAGAGATCGGACGCCGCCGAGTGACGTCACCCGCTAAACCCCGCCACACTCCGCCTCTCCGCTGGACGCAGCGGTGGAGGAGAAGAACATCTAAGCCACGGACAGCGACTTTTACCATCAGGCTGAGGAATCCCGTGGACTGGGAGTGAGGTAGGGATAGTTAGATCTCTCATGGACTGTGCCATACCGCAACAAAGCTCCTAAAAAGAGCTGTAAACATATGCTAATAAAAAAACTTTTTTACAGGTGCCACATAACTTTTCTAAGCGCTCATTACTGTTTATCAATTTCCATTATTTTATTTGAGCAGCTTTAGTAACACAAAGCGCATGAAACATTATATTTACAGGACTTTAGGGTGGACTGAGTGACTGTGATGACGCAAATCAGATAGCATATTGGCCCTCATTCCGAGTTGATCGCTCGCTAGCTGCTTTTAGCAGCAGTGCAAACGCTAAGCCGCCGCCCTCTGGGAGTGTATCTTGGCTTAGCAGAAGTGCGAACGAAAGGATCACAGCGCTGCTACAAAAAAAGATTGTGCAGTTTCTGAGCAGCTCGAGACCTACTCCTAGCTTGCGATCACTTCAGACTGTTTAGTTCCTGTTTTGACGTCACAAACACGCCCTGCGTTCGGCCAGCCACGCCTACGTTTCCCCAGCCACTCCTGCGTTTTTATTCGACACGCCTGCGTTTTTACACACACTCCCTGAAACTACATCGGCTTTTGTGAAAGTACGTAGCGCGTGCGCATTGAGCTGCATACGCATGCGCAGAAGTGCTGAATTTTAGCCTGATCGCTGCGCTGCGAACAACGGCAGCTAGCGATCAACTCGGAATGAGGGCCATTGTACGTTACATACATGCGGTATGATATGCACTAGATAGTATACTATCTAGCCAAAATTGGGCTGCATGTTCATCCGACATAGAACATCGGATACAACCCGCAGGAGTGTGCACCACATTATGGGGGTCATTCCGAGTTGATCGCACGTAGCAACTTTTTGCTGCCCGTGCGATCAACTAGACGCCGCCTATGGGGGAGGGCTTTTTTGCATAGCAAGGCTGCTAACGCTTGTGCAGCCGTGCTATGCAAAAACATTTTGTGCGGTTTCTGAGTAGCTTTCAACTTACTCACCTGCTGCGATGTCTTCAGCTTGTCTGGTCCCGGAATTGATGTCAGACACCCGCCCTGCAAACGCCTGGACACACCTGCGTTGGACTCACCACGCCCACAAAACGGTGAGTTGCCGCCCCGGAACGCCTCTTCCTGCTGTCAATCTTCTTGCGATCTCGGCAGCGATCGCTTTCTTCGTTCTTGTTGTCGTTGCCCAGGGACAGCCATCGCTGGGCAACGACGCGCCTGCGCACTGCGGCCACCGTGCATGCGCAGAACCGACCTGTTCGTACCGCTGCGAAAAACAGCAGCGTGCGAATGGGTCAGAATGACCCCCAATATCACATACAATATAGGGCCTAATTCAGACCTGATTGCAGCAGCAAAATTGTTCTTTAATGGGCAAAACCATGTGCACTCCAGGTGGGGCAGATGTAACATGTGCAGAGCATTAGATTTGGGAGCGGTTTGTTTAAACTGAAACCTTAATTGCAGTGTAAAAATAAAGCAGCCAGTATTTACTCTGCACAGTTTTAAATTTCTCTGCACCTGTTATATCTCCCCCCTTCCCCTGCAGTGCACATGGTTTTGCCCATTAGAGAACAATTTTGCTGCTGCGCTCAGGTCTGAATTAGGCTCATAGGGGGTAATTCAGACCTGATCGGAGCAGCAAAGTTGTTAGCAGATGGGCAGAACCATTGGGGATCATTCCGAGTTGATCGCTAGCTGCTGTTGTTCGCTGCGTAGCGATCAGTGAAAAAAATGGCTAATCTGTGCATGCATATGCACCGCAATGCGCATGCACGTCATACGGGTACGAAGTCCTTTGTCGTTTTACACTGGTTCTAGCGACGATTCCAATCGCACAGCCGAACGCAAGGAGATTGACAGGAAGTGGGAGTTTCTGGGTGGCAACTGACCGTTTTTTGGGAGTGTTTGGAAAAACGCAGGCGTGGCCGGGCGTTTGTTGGGTGGGTATCTGACATCATTACCATGTAATTCGTTGCAGCAATCATCGCACAGAATAAGTAACTACAGTGCTGGTTTTGTTCTGCGCAAAATGTGTTTGCTGCCGCGCGGCAGCACAGGCGTTCGCACTTCTGCAAAGCGAAAATACACTCCCCCGTGGGAGGTGACTATGCATTTGCAGGGCTGCTAAAAGTAGCTAGCGAGCGATCAACTTGGAATGAGGGCCCATGTGCACTGCAGGTGTGGTATATAACATTTGCAGAGAGAGTTAGATTTGGGTGGGTTATTTTGTTTCTGTGCAGAGTAAATACTGCCTGCTTTATTTTTGCACTGCAATTTAGATTTCAGTTAGAACACAGCCCACTCAAATCTAACTCTCTCTGCACATGTTATATCTGCCTCCCCTGCAGTGCACATGGGGGGTCATTCCGAGTTGTTCGCTCTGTAAATTTCTTCGCATCGCAGCGATTTTCCGCTTAGTGCGCATGCGCAATGTCCGCACTGCGACTGCGCCAAGTAAATTTGCTATGCAGTTAGGAATTTTACTCACGGTTTTTTCTTCGTTCTGGTGATCGTAATGTGATTGACAGGAAGTGGGTGTTTCTGGGCGGAAACTGGCCGTTTTATGGGTGTGTTTGAAAAAACGCTACCGTTTCTGGGAAAAACGCGGGAGTGGCTGGAGAAACGGAGGAGTGTCTAGGCGAACGCTGGGTGTGTTTGTGACGTCAAACCAGGAACGACAAGCACTGAACTGATCGCAGATGCCGAGTAAGTCTCGAGTTACTCAGAAACTGCACAGAGATGTCTTATCGCAATATTGCGATTCTTTCGTTCGCAATTTAAAGCTAAGATTCACTCCCAGTAGGCGGCGGCTTAGCGTGTGCAAAGCTGCTAAAAGCAGCTTGCGAGCGAACAACTCGGAATGACCCCCATGGTTTTGCCCAATTGCTAACAAAAATCCTGCTGCGATCAACTTAGAATTACCCCCATGGTTTTGCCCAACTGCTCACAAATTTGCAGCTATGATCAAGTCTGAATTACCCCCATAGTGTGTACACATAGGGGGTCATTCCGAGTTGATCGCACGTAGCATCTTTTTGCTGCTCGTGCGATCAACCTGACACCGCCTGTGGGGGAGTGTATTTTAGCATAGCAGGGCTGCAAACGCTTGTGCAGCCCTGCTATGCTAAAAAAGTTTCACACAAAACAAGACCAGGGCTGCAGTTACTCACCTAGTGCGACGGATCCAGCGATGAAGGTCCCGGTCCTGACATCAGACATCCGCCCTCCAAACGCCTCGACACGCATGCGTTAGACTCACCACGCCTGGAAAACGATGAGTATCCACCTCGGAACGCCTCCCGCCTGTCCGTCTTCTTACGATCGCCGCTGCGATCACATTTCTCGCTGGCGGCGTCATTGTCTGGTAACGATCGTTGCCAGGCAACGACACACGTATGCAATGCGATGCGCATTTCCGACCCGTTCGCACCGCAGCAAAGAACCGCTGCGTGCGAACGGGTCGAAATGATCTCCATAGTTCAATGTAGTGCACTATGGACCTCATTCCGAGTTGATCGCTAGCTGCCATTGTTCGCTGCGCAGCGATCATTTAAAAAAATGGCAAAACTGCGCATGCGAAGGCACCGCAATGTGCACGCGTGTCATATGGGTACAAAGAGCATTGTTGCAGTGCAATGGTTCTAGCGAAGCATCCATTCGCACATCCGATCGCAAGGAGAATGACAGAAAGAGGGCGTTTATGGGTGTCAACTGACCATTTTCTGGGAGTGTTTGGGAAAATGCAGGCGTGTCCAGGTGTTTGCATGGCGGGTGTCTGACATCAATTCTGGGACCTTCATCACTGGATTCATCATACAAGATAAGTAACTGCAGGGCTAGTCTTGTTTTGCACAAAATGTTTTTGTACCGCTCTGCTGCACAGGCGTTCGCACACTTGCAAAGCGAAAATACACTCCCCAGTGGGTGGCGATATGCATTTGCATGGCTGCTAAAAGTAGCTAGCGAACTATCAACTCGGAATGAGGGTCTATATAGTACTCTAGCAAGATAGTATGCAATATAGAGCAAAAAATTGCACCGTGTGTACCCAGCTTAAGTCACTGTTTTTGCTTTGTTTTAGTTAAGATTTAGTCATTGAATCTCAGTTTTAATTTTAGTCTAACATTAGCCTAGTTTTAGTCCTGAAGTAAACTGTATCCAATGAATACTTTTAGGGGGTAATTCAGACCTGATCACTCGCTAGCATTTTTTGCAGCGCTGCGATCAGGTCAGAATTGCGCATGCGTATGCACCGCAATGTGCAGGCGCATCGCACAGGTACAAAGCAGATTGCCGCTCAGCTATGGGTTTGTGCGAAGAATCCATTCGCATGGGCGATCGCAAGGAGATTGACATGAAGAAGCCGTTTGTGGGTGGTAAATGACCGTTTTCTGAGAGTGGTTGGAAAAATGCAGGTGTGTCCATGCGTTTGCAGGGAGGGTTCCTGATGTCAATTCCGGTCCCGGATAGGCTGAAGTGTTTGCAGCTGCTGAGTAAGTCCTGGGCCACTCAGAGACTGCACAAGATCTGTTCGTACAGCTCTGCTACACGTGTTCGCACACTTGCAAAGTGACCATACACTTTCCTATGGGCGGCGACTATCTGTTCGTAGCAGTGCAAAAAACCCTAACGAGCGATCAGGTCTGAATTATCACCTTAGTCAAAATTGTTGTTGACAAAATTAACACTGCTCTACCCTCTGCCCCAGGGACATACATCACTCCCCCTCACCAACCCCCCGGGATGTACACTGATTACCCTATTCACCCCCCTTCCCCTTCCTCTGGGCCCAGGGACATACACTGTCCACAAACCCTTCCGCCTACCAACCCCGTGACATAGATTTCCCACTCTAACCCGCCCCCCCCCCCTCCCAAGAAATACAGTGCACTCCCAAGTCCAAGGGACATACCAAACCACCCTAGCCCCATACCTTTGGAACATACATTACCCCCCCTAGCCCCCCCCCCCCCCCTTCACCAGCCTAAGGAACATACACTACCTGCCCTCCCAGCCCAACGGACATAAATTACCTGCACTGCTCCCCAGTGGCATGTGCTAAACAGCTGAATACACATCACTAACGAGGGTGGGGTGGGTGTGTGGGAGGGGGGGGGGGGTGTTCACTGCAGACAGGTCAGTCTTCTGTGGGGTACTGGGATAATTATGTATGTTTTAATTTTTTTCCTGTGGGGACCAATGTGTGTATTTTTTCAAGTGGAGGCCACTGTGTTTTATTTTTTCTTGTGCAATGTTTTTCGTCTGCTTATGCGCAGGGCCGGATTATGGGAGGGGCGAAAGGGGCGGTCGTCCTGGGGCCCACACACATTTGGGGCCCCCACACCCAGGAGCGTGGTAGTCTCCCCCCTCCCGGCGGCTCAGCTCAGCTGTTCATTAACCGAGGAGGTGTTCCTTGCACAGCATTTCATAGTCTCACGGGATTTCAATGCAGCATCCCGCAAGACTATTAAATGCTTTGCAAGGAACACCTCCTCGGTGGCGCTGTTAATGAACAGCTGAGCCGCTGGGAGGGGGGAGACTACTAGGGTGCTGGGTGTGGGGGGCCTGACTCTGGCATCCGCTGCACCGCCGGACTGACAGGTAGCGCGCACGCATATGTGTGTGTACGTCTGTGTGTGTGTTGTGTGCAGCATGGGTGTATGTGTGTGTGTGTGTGTGTGTGTTGTATGCAGCATGGGTGTGTGTGTGTTGTGTGCAACATGTGTGTGTGTGTGTGTGTGTGTGTGTGTGTGTGTGTATGTGTGTGTGTGTGTGAAAGGGTGGGCTCAGGGGTCTGTCATCTACTGTAGTGGGGGCCTCCACAACTTCATTGCCCAGGGCCCCATCATGCTTAATCCGGCACTGCTTATGCGTCTGATTTGCACCACCCATGTGTCCTGATGGAGTTTGTACAGAGTTGCAGTACAGATTCAGATGCACACACAAAGATGTGTTGGGCTTCCCTAGGTGGTTACAGGGGTATGGCTAATCCAGGGCTGGCCAAACTGGTCCTTGAGATCTACCAACAGTTCATGTTTTCCAGGCCTACTGGAGATCTGTAGATTTGTCAGTTAGGAATGAATGCAGCACATCTTAATTAGTAATGACTACACCTGTGCACCAGCTAGGTGGTCTGGAAAATGTGAACTGTTGGTAGATCTCGAGGACTGGTTTGGCCAGCCCTGGGCTAATCAGATGCAGATGTAACGTAGTATGGGCGTGTTGCTGAAAGTGATTGCGTATAGAGACGCTGTATTGTTCACACTGGAGGCCACGCTCAGACAAATGATTGGCACCTAGCGTACTGTAGGGCTGGTGGTGAAAGTTTCAACAGTGTGACCAAGAATGGTGTCTCAATCCTTGAATATTCGAAAATACGGATGTACACCAGGGAAGGGTATTGTAGTAGTAGTATTAGTATAAAGTTGCAGAAGCAATAAAGGCGGCAACTGCATCCAACTCAGAATCAGGCCCAATGAGGGGGGATCCCACCCCATATGACAGACCCAACCCCCTCAACATACCCCGCCTCCATTAGAGACGCTTCCAGAAATTTCCCGTGCTGGTTTTCCAATGCAATCTGCCCTAGAACTTCATTATACTTATAATGAAAATTGTATAGTTTATCATAATTATTTGGATTATCAGTATTCTTAGTGCTTAGAGCGCGCACCTGCATTTTCCATTTTGCTGCATGACAATTCAGAGAGGATCCCACTGACCACCGTATAATATAGAGAGCATCTGTGTACTTGAGTTTCTTCACTCTTCAGTTACAACTGTTGTTCTAAATGTTTTCTTGTCTAATTTTGGGATGACTATAGGTAATGTCTCTCCTCTGATGTAGCCACTTACTGTAGTATGGAGTATTAATCTAGAGTTTTATATTGGGACGGGAGGCAATCACGAGACCGCCTGTCGAGATCCCTGGGGTCACAATGCAGACACCGGAATCTCAACAGGCGGTGAAATGCTGCCGCCGGAATACCGGCACCACAGGCTTTTCTCCCTCTGTGGGTGTCCACGACACCCACAGAGGGAGAATAGATCCTGTGGCGAGCACAGCGAGCCACCGTGCCCATAGCTCGGCGATCACAACGAGCCCGCAAGGGGCTTTCTAACACTCGCCCCGCTGCTGGCATACTGGTATCCGGGATCCTGCTGTCCGGATCATGACAGCCAGGATCCCGGCTGCTGGTAAAAGGTATGTATTCCCTGGGATATAAATAAATCCCAAAATATATACAGGAGAGATTTATAAGAGGGTACAAGAGAGTAAAACTCAGCAAATAGTTATAGATATTCTTTCCCTTTTACGTCTACTCCTTTTTTTTTTTTTTGGTTTATTGAAATTTATTCTACTAAAGATTATGATGAAAAATGTAAGAGGCTGTAGCACCGTTCTGTCTTAGGAAAATAATTTCCTTTATAAATCAGCCAAATAGCCAGGTCTATTGGATTCCGTTTCAAAGACTGCAAGTGTACTTCAAAAATTGTCAAATTATACACTGTTATATCTATGTAATATCCCCAATAGTACTATGTAATTTGTGTATCTCAATTAAAATAAGTATTGGACTACCATGAGAAATGCTAAAGTTACAGCAGTGTCTTCTATTGTTACAGAATATCATTAGAATCATCTAGTTATGAACCATCAGGCTGTCCTGCCAGTATCTCTTTAGGGTAATAACTACACTATTATGTACATGGTTAGATAGCGACTGATTTAATCTAGTGGCTAGAATTTTTAGAAAAGCTTTACATATTTATTTTAATAGGGAAATATCTCTCTAGCTAGTGCAATCATATTGTTGAATAAATTACATAAATCAGAAAGCAACTTAAAAGTTTTGAAACTGAAAACTGAAACTACTCCTGCAATTGTTTCATATGCTGTAAGGTCCAAATGTAATCGATTGCACTATTTGGACAAGTTTGGCCTCAAAGTCGTTAGATGCAATAGAAAGCAATTTTGTGGCTTAGATTGAAAATTGATGGCGAGTTTCAGTGATTTTTGGCAGGCTATAAGGACAATCTCACCAGAAACTCACTGAGAAGTATCTCTGGCAATAGAGATTGATCAAACTACATGCATTTTGAGCTGTCTGGACAACGTATTATACAGAGCCATTTTAAACATATGTGTTACTTTTTCACTAATTAATAATCAATTAATGAGCCTCAAAGCTTAAGGTGCATACAGTGGCGCCAAGGGGGAGGGGCCCCGAGTCTGCTAATTCACCCTCCCAATTGAGTGTACCAGTGCTGTGGCCGGCTGACGATGGCGCCATCTTCCCGGTGATATCTTCAGGAATATGGTACCGCACATAGAAAGCAAAGACTCTGGCACTGTGCCAGAGTCTTTGCTCTCTAGTGACCAGAATCATCTTCCCAAATATCACTGAGAAGATGGGAGGAGGAGCCCGCTTCTAGATCAAGTAAGGTAGGAAGCGGATGCCCTCCACTGCGCCCTGCCCTGTGGTAAAACACCACCCCTCTTGTGGAGTGCCAAGCAGCCTGCAATTCTTTTATTATTAAAATACTTTTATATTAAAGGGCATGATAACACCCACTTTATTAAGCCCCAACCCTTTACTGGGTCCTCGCATGGCTCTCGATGGCCCCGGGGGCATACACACTAGCTGACATGCCCCATGAGCGATATTGTCTAGTGTTTTCCCTACCCTTCCCGGCAGCTAATATAGTGGGTATACACTGTACGATATCGCTAACAATATAGCTCAGTGACATTACGCTGCCGCCGGCCTGTAATGCAGTTTTGGACGATAAGTTCAAATTGAGCTGCATGTACAGGCAATAAAGGGGGTCGATAACGACTTGTGGGAGTGCGCATCGTTCATTGTTTGTAGCGTACAGACTGGACAATATTACAAACTATATCGCTCAGAAGGGTGATAATGAGCGATATTGTTTAAAATGTTGCCTAGTGTGTACCCACCTTTAGTAAAATATTGAGGAGCCACTATTTAAAGATTTTATTATTGGGTGCAATAATGTTTAAACATAATAACATTTGAAATTAGCGTACAAAAATATTTTACATAAATTGGGGGCATATTAATTAAGTGATGATAGAAGCACCTATTAGATTACAAACTTGTGGCACTACAAGTACCAGCATGGATGTACATATATCATTAATTAAGATGACCTCAGTTAATAGCTAGGGCCATATTTACCCTCTGTGTCATGTCACTACGTGTCATTTATTTGTATAAATGTAGCTCAGTGTGCAGTGATGCCTAATATGTCAGCAAGTTATACATAACAGATAATAATAATAATAATAATAATAATAATATGAATTATTATTATTATTATTATTATTATTATTATCTTTTTATATTTATTATTATTTATATACTTCCCAGAGGCAGGAGAAATTGCAGATCCTGCATTTAACAATAACATCCTTAATCTGCTTATCTCCTCCATATTTTCTCCCATCAGAAGTAACATTTGGGATGTAGTAGTTGTCGCATCATAAGCCACATACTTGCATACCACCCAACATGACCCTCTCCAGGTGGGACACAATGCTCTGCTCCTGGACTTCTCTCTTAATTTGTGATAACCAGCACCTGTGTTGAACAGGTTAATGGATACGAAAAGGTATTTCAGCACAGGTGATGGCAATCATACATTAAGAGGGAAGACCAGGAGCCAGGCTTGGACTGGCCCACAGGGGTACAGGGGAAACCGCCGGTGGGCCCCAGTGCCTGGGGACCCACCTCCTGCTCTAAGGATCAGGTTCTAGACTGTGCAGTTGAATTATACATTATACATATGTTGCCTTATACTGGACTGTAGTGTATTTTCTACAATGTATTGCTGTTATTTATCTGTTATTAATCTGGTACATTATCATGCATGCAGCAGCTGAATTTACTGTATATACGGTATTTATGAAGAGGCCCAGATGTTGCACTCTCTAATGGTTAGTCAAACCAATGAGGTGGCAGACCCCACCCCCTCTGCAGACTGGCCACACCCCTAACATGGGCCCCTACCACTGCATTTCCCCGGTGGGCCCTACATGATCCAGTCCGACACTAACAGGAGCAGAGCATCGTGTCCCTCCTGGAGACGGTCATGTTGGGAGGCATGTACTTGCCTATGTGAAGTAAACACAATGTCATAAAAACAGAAGTGAAACCAGAAATTGCCCCGCTTGTCTGCAGTTTTGTGGGCCTGTAAATGATTTTTAGTGTGTACCAGCAGCACATTATTGCAGTAACCTCTGTACAGTTATGACCCTTGATATATATCTGCAAGTGATAAGTTAAAAACAGTTTGCTTCCTCTTTTTTCTTTATACTTTTTGGCTATAACTTTTCTTTACCTGGCATAGCATTTTGTGCTGTAAAGAGAATGATTGATACAGTAGAGGAATCATATGGAAGGCAGTAAAATCATTATTTCATTCTTGACAGGTAAATGGGGCACGAGATGTAATCAATCTACATTCATTCTTATACAGAGAGGGTCCAAAATTTGTGATTTTCCAGGACTCCTGCATATTCTGCAGATCGCTTCATAAAACATGTGAAATGATGTCTCTGTAGTGCACTGTGCCATACTTAGTTGTGGAACAGCACAATGTATCAGAAAAAACATATGGTGATAAAGCACAGACTATGCGTAAGTTGTACTAAACAAGCCAGGAATAAAAGGCATTGCTGGGTTAGACTGAATAGAGCTTCATATTTATTGCAGTGTGAACACTATGGGCCTAATTCAGACCTGATCGCAGCAGCAAATTTGTTAGCAAATGGGCAAAACCATGTGCACTTCGGGGGGGGGGGGGGGGGGGGGCAGATATAACATGTGCAGAGTGAGTAAAGAGCCCTACACACTGGCCGATACCAGTGAAAGATATGAACGATCTCGTTCAATAATGAACAAGATTCTGTTCATATCTTTCAGTGTGTAGGCACCAGTGATGAATGATGTGCGGCCCCACGCTCGTTCATCGCTGGTGCCGGTTCATTTAAACATGTAGGCCAATATGGACAATCTCATCCATAAGAGCATGCAGGGCTATGGAGCCGGGTGATGGGGGTAGAGTGAAGAATCTTCACTCCCCCCATCACCTCCCCCCCACCGCCGGGTAGCCCGTCTGCCGTATCGGCCGTCGGGCAGCTCGGCGGCGGGTCACTAGGTGAGTAGGGCTCTTTAGATTTTATAGTATTTACCCTGCACAGAAACAATATAACCCACCCAAATCTAACTCTCTTTGCACATGTTACATCTGCCCCCCTGCAGTGCACATGGTTTTGCCCATTTGCTAACAAATTTGCTGCTGTGATCAAATCCAAATTAGGCCCTATGTCATCTGTTGTTGTTACCAGGGAAAAGTGTAGTTATTAAACAATGTTTAGTAAGAAAAAAATAAAAAAGGAAATGAAACTAATCTAACAATTGTGATAAGTACAGCTCTGGCTGTAAGTGGGTTGAACAAATGACGTACTAGGGAGGTCATTCAGGTGCGATTGCTGCTGCAACCATCGGCGGAAAGTACAGATTTTCGGTACTTTGCGCAAGCGTAGAACCCGTTTTGCGTGTACGTGAATGGGTCCTGCTGCATAAGATGCAACCCGGCATCAAACTGTCTTTGACTGACAGTCTACTGCTGTTTCTGGGGCGAGGTGTGGGCGGTGCCGGCCTCCGTTTATGAAAACAGAGGTGTGTCTCCACCGTTTTGGGGGTGGGAAGAGGCCAGGGATTTCTGTCGTATGTACTGGCCTCTGCGACAGCTGCCTTGCTTGGCACCATAGGTGCCGTAAGCCACCCAATGGTGGGTGGTTTGATCCGATGTTGCTTCCTAGGATGCAGCTCGGATCACTAGTATAGCAGGAGGCATCTGCATGTAATAGACGCATCCTGCTGCATCTGCATACAGCGCTATCACTGTTGCTTCCAAAGAACCAGCAGTCATAGCTAAGCTAACCGCACCTGAATGACCCCCTAGATAGTAGAATTTTGTTTAGATTTAGATCAGCACATCTCTATCAGTGTTAGGCAGTTTTAGAGAGAATTAGGGGTTCCCAGTTTACTATCTCAATAAAAAAGCGGAATTGACTTTCATGTGTATTATTTTATTTTAGTTGTGAAACTTGTAAGGATACCAGGATAATATTTAGTTTCTTTGCTTTTGACAGGCAACTTGTCTGCATGTGGGTCACACCTTTCGTGTACTCCATGCGTTAAATAAATAACATAGGCAGTCCCTTCAATACACAATCTCATATTAGGGACTGAGCTCAATGGATTTCCACTTTTGGTGAGTGCACAGACACCAGAGCCCATAGAGACTTCTTAGACCACTTGTAGTTGATCCTTGCTATCCCGAAGCTGTTACCCCCACTCACAAGATTTACATCCAACAGGCAATGTCCCCTGTGCTTTGACTGAGGCTTGTAAAATCTTCTGGTGATTCCGTTTCCTAGCAGTTCTGGCGATTTCCCAGCCTTTAACTTATTGTGATGATCATGTGTGACCTGGCTCCATCATGCCTACCTGGATGCAACACGGTAACACACCAGCTGGATGGGAATAGACGCAGGTTTTACAGAACATAGGAACATTGTAATGCACCGTGGGTGACCATATCTGCAACATTGAAGAATACATATGAGGTCATACAATATATTACAGTATATTCACATAAACCTTAGAAAAACAGCCATACTTACTAGTGCGCTGCACACATATCTGTAATTCTTAGAGGTGTATGCATGTATATGAAACTATGCAGACCCACATTGTGCACACATTAAACCTTATGAGCAGATAAGCTGAAGGGGGTGGGAAGGTACATTCTAACACAAAGTTCAGTAAGGGTGTGTTCACATAAATGCAGACCAGAAATATACACATGTACATTACCTGTTAAAAGTATTAGCACACCCCCATTTTTCCAGTTTTATTGAAATGTATGCAGTTTAATGTCTTAGTGCACTCTTAAATGAAAGCACAGAACAAATAGCAAAACAAAACAACCCCTCCCCTCCCCCCAGAAATTTTACCTTTATAACTATTATAAATATAACCCCTTACAAGGGACTGCGGAGCCCGTCTATCCCCATGGTCCTTACGGAGTCCCCAGCATCCTCTAGGACGTTAGAGAAAGAGGATTTAGATAACATTAATTGGATAAAAGTGTGGAGAAAATAAAAGGCCAAACTGGAGTGATCTAACCATGAGTTGGGGTTAATGGTTGAGGTAAATATAGTTCAAGTCAGAAGGGCACACCCAAGCAAGAGATTGATTTGACAGTAGCAATTGAAGGTTTTGAAGCCCTCCAAACATCAAACAGGCCAGCCTAGGAAGTAGGCTAGTGACCACAACACAGAGTAAGAAAAACGTAGTGCAAATACAATTGGAATGCTAACATTTGCCATAAAGTAGTTGAGCATGTAACAGCAAAAATGGCAAGGTAAAATAAAAAAAAATAAAACAGTACTTTGCAAACAGACTATAGTATAAGATACTTGCGTGCCATTTATAGCAGAGTAATACATGTAAAATTAATATGCTAATTATGTCCATGGGCAATCAGCAGGTGAACAGTGGAAAACCTCAACAGTCTAAGGCAGTGTTCCCAAACTTTTTTGAATCATGGCCAAACATTTCTTACTGAGAAATTAAAAAAACAACTATTCAATTAAGTAAATGGTGTTTACATGTCATCGATAGAGTCATGTGGTGAGGGGCTAGATTTGCTTCTGTTTGTCCACATATTTTATGATTGGAAGCCACAAGCACTGGTTTGAACAATGTAATATTGACCATAACATTTTTTCATTGGTCCTGGACCACCAACTCAGGGCACCCCAGCAATTGCCTCGAGGCACCCCTGGATGCCACTGCACCCAGTTTGGAAACCACTGGTCTAAGTGGACGTTTGGGGGCCACTGGTCTAAGTGGACTCAGGGCAGGGCCGGATTAAGCCTTGGGGGTGCCCGGGGCACTTAAGACAGGGGGGCCCCGGTGGAAGGTGGGAGATGTATATTAGATTGTGCATACCCCCCAACATGATCCATTTCAGGAGGGGCAAAATGCTCTCTACCTGGACTTTCCTCTTAGTATATGATTGATGTCACCTGTGTTTAACTATTTAATTGCTAAGAAAGGTATTTCAACACAGGTGTTTGCAATCATAAATTAAGGGGGAAGTCCAGATAGAGAGCATTTTGTCTCTCCTGGAATGGGTCATGGTGAGAGGTATAGATTGTGTATATTAAATTTAAACCAATGGTGTATATTAGTTTAATGCCTGGGTACTGTTTATAGCTCCACCTAATTGAAAGACAACTATTTTATAAAATTTTCTTGTAGTGGAACAAAGACAACTTAAACAACCTGAAAAATACACATAGAAAAATAAAATCATGTATCTTGTCACATGCAATAGCGGCAGCCTCTGTACTACTTACACACTGGGACAGGACTCAGGAGGACTCTCTGTGTGTGTCTCTATCTCTAGACCCAAATGGTTTAGTTGCATAAAAGTTTACACAGGACTCAAGACAACCAGGTAGTGAGGAGGAGAAGCTGGGATCTCTGTGTTACTTACAGCTTTCTCCAACCTCCTATCTCTCCTCTGGTCAGAAAGCTCTGTCGGTAGCTCATGAAACACGATATTCCTGTGTCTCTGTCTGCACAGCATACTGTCCTGCTCTCATTCTGGCTCTCACATGAAGAGGGAAAGCTAGTGATATCAGTGTGCTTTGGTCGGGGGGCCCCAGACAAAGGGGGGTCTAGGGTACAGTATGCTCTGCATCCCCCCTTAATCTGGCTATGACATAGGGACGGATTATAGGTGGGGGGATGGTGCGGTCGTCCAGGGGACCCCAGACATTTGGGTGGGACCCACACTGCAACAAATATTGCCCCAGCCTGGCCGGCACACTCTACCCCTACCTGGCTGGGTCCCGGCAGCAGGGCACTGCAGTGCTGCGATTCATGGGTGGGAAGGGGGTGGGACCTAATGCTGTGAAGTGCCCACCCCCATTATAGACCTGTGCTGAAGCCTAGCCAGACTGTAACAAGTAGTGTCTCTCCATGTCCCTTCCTCGTGTTGGTGGGGGGGGGGGGGGCACCATCTTTCATGGCCCACGGCCAGGCCCGATAAGTCCACAGGAATAACATAACACCCATCATGGTCCAGGACTGCAGCACAGACAGAAAAATAAAAAACTATTATTATTTTTTCCCTATAGGCCGGTGATGGTCCATGAATGCTATTTTATTCTTGTTAGGGTACAGCTGATGCACAGCCCCCATCACCACAGGTATAAAATAAATAACATTCATGGCAGAGCACATGCCCACAAAAAAAGTTTTTTCATGGCCCACGAGTGGGCCCCAACAGTACACAGGAATAAAATAACATTCATGGCCCTGCTCAGTCCCCCCTACATAGTGACAGGAATTAACAAAAAATAATCGTCTTCATCATGGCCCAGCATCACAGGAAAATTATAAAACCGTGCGGCACCACTATCCCTTCTCCCCCCAGGAGTAAAATAACTTCACTAACTCACCAGAACAGCAACAATGGGGTGCCCACAGTGTGGTAGGTACAAGCAGGGTACAGTCAGACTCAGACTCAGTCAGGAGTGGACTCAGCAGCAGACAGGCACTGTCACTGGGAGTGGGAATGAGCCTGGGTCCGTCTGTCTGTGATAGTCTGTCACGCCGCACTGCAGCCCTCATCGTCCTTACTTAAAATGGCTGGTGGTGGGCACGGCTGAAGGGGCAGGCCGCCGTGGGGCTGCGCAGCGTGACCTATCACACAGCGCCCCGCACAGCTACACACTGCCCAGCCTAATCAAATGGGAATGCGCAGCATAATCCCGAAAATCCCGGGACTGGAAGGCCTAATCCCGGGATTTTGGGGCCAAATCCCAAAATCCCGCCAATCCCGATCCCGAGATTGGCCTCCGTAGTCTCACCCTCTTTCTCTCCCTGACGCACTCTCCCTGATGCGCTCTTGCTCTCTCTATCTCTCTCACTGACTATATCTCTATCCCTGACACCCTCTTTCTCTCCTGCTTACCCCCCTCCCTCACTGTCTCTCCCCTCTCTCTCCCTCTTGTTCCCCTCTATCTGTCTCTCTCTTTCTCCCTCTCTTTGTCTCTCCCTCTTTCTCTCCAACAATCTCACTCCCTTTCTCTTACTCCCCGCTCTCTTTGAGCGGGATGTACTAATGGGAAAATGCAGTAAAACCCCTGTTTTTGGGGGTTTTACCGCATTTTCATATGTACTAACTCCCGGCCGTAGAAGCCTATGGGCTTCTTACTGCTGGCCGCCGGATCCCGCCGCCGCCCCGCTGACGCCTTCCCCCCGGCATACCTCCGTCTAGGCAGCCTGGACCCGGAAGTCAAACTCCTTCTCCCCCCGCAACACAGCCAGAGGTCCTTCCGGCTGCCGGGTGGAGGAGGAGGCGTCCAGGACAGCCTGATGTTGCTTCCCAGCCTGGGAGGAGTGTGGAGAGCCCAGGGATGTGACGGAGACCCCCTGCACACTACCTCACAGGTATCGCGGGGGGCCTCCATCATTGCATTGCGATGCTAATCGCATATGTTATACATATGCGATTGACATCGCTGCGATGGGCGGTGAGGGGCGGCGATGTTTATTAATACATCCCGCCCTTTGTCTCTCTCCCTTCCTGACACCCTCTCTCTCACTCACTCCCCCTCTCTCTCTCTTTCTCCTCTCATCGTCTCTCCCTCTTTCTCTCCCTGCCAGTCTCTCTCTCTCCTTGACACCCTCTGTCTCTCTCTCACACTCGCTCCCCCTCCCTCTCACTGTCTCTTCCCTCTCTCTCCCTGACACACTCTCTCTTTTGCTCCCTTCTCTCTCTTCTTGACACCCTCTGTCTCTCTCCCGCTCGCTCCCCCTTCCTTTCCCTCTATCCCTGACACCCTGTCTCTCTCCCTCTCCTGCTCCCTCTTTCTCTCCCTTCTCTCTCTCTTTCTCCATCACCCTCTCTCTCTATTGCTCCTCTCTCCCCTCTTTTTCCTTCTCACTTTTTCCCTGACATCCTCTCTCTCTCTGTGTTGCACCAATACCCTATCTCTTTCTCTCCCTGACCCTCTCTCTCTCTCCGACACTCTCTCTCTAGCGAGTGCTAGCAACTAAGCTGAATGAAGGCCTATGGACCCTATTCAGCTTCAGATGCAGGTTTGCTAATTTAGCAAAACTGCAACTACTGATGACTGCCTGCATAACAGGGCTAAGCCACCCAGCATGCTAATGGCCACCAGAGATGCAATCGCAATTCAATTGCGATCGCACTACTGTCCCCACAAAATAAGTGATGCCCCCCTCGCTGTGCAGACTGGCTGTGAAGATGGCCGCAGTACGACCACGCAAGGCCACCCTGAAAACGTCCCGAACCTGCCCCCATCTTTGGCTCCATACCGAGCACCTCATGAATGCGTTGCGAATGCATTGCCCGGCTCACGCATGCATAGATCGGGCATTGCACATGCGCACTTGATAGATAATTGGCAGTATGCTATCGCATCGCTGATGTGATCCATACTGAATAAGGCCCAATAGCCCTTGCCTGCCCATGGCTCTAGGTTCTACAGCAACTGGAGAGGTAAAGCCTGCCTGCCTCAGATATATATATATATATATATATATATATATATATGTGTGTGTGAAAAGATGCGGCACTCAAGGCTTGATTAATCCACACAAACTAAAAGCTGTTTTAACAACGTTTCAGTAGTCTGTCCTACTGTCGTCAGGCTTTATTAAATGGTTAAACACAGTACATACCTTTATACCATCACCACACGTGAACTCCCCGGCAGCTCGCCCGGGACCGCTTACCCGCCGAGCAGTGCAGGCTATGACATCATCGTTCAAAGTTTGGCACTCCCAAAGCACAAATACAGCTGCAGCCGGTGCCCTCATAAATGGGTCGATATAAGTGAAAAGATGCTGCACTCAAGGCTTGATTAATCCATGCAAACTAAAAGCTGTGTGTGTATATATATATATATATATATATATATATATATAGCACGAAACTGGCAGGCTCGGCACTCACTTCTGGGCGCTGATTACTTGCTGCGGTGCCCTCTGGGAATGTTGCCATCCAAATGTAGTCACTATAAAGCAGCGGCACTCAGCAGTCTGACGTAGTGGAAAAAAAGCCTTTAATGCGGTCCTACGCCGTTTCGGGGGTAAACCCCGTCTTCAGGGACAAAACAGTACAAGTGTAGTGCAAAAACTTACAGCCTTTTATACCCTCTAAACAAGTGCTCATAATGGTTAACGTTACTCACCTGTCCAGCGCTGTCAGTTCCCGCCGCGTCTGGCCGCTGTGTGTACGGGACTCACATGGATGACGTCGGCGGTCAGCGCCAGACAGGGAGCTCCAATCGGTGAGCTAGTGTAAGCGTTGCTAGGCAACACCTGTAAATATCAACAAAGCGGTACATTTTATTATTGCAAGCCCGTGCTGTTTAAAATCGTGCCAATCAAAGTACTCAACGAGCGTGCCACTACCTCTAACCTACTAACTACTATCATCTAATTTAAAAACAAAGGTTGAACGTTCCTGTCAGAGAGTTAGTAACTAATATTAACGTTAGCATAATTCTATACATCTTCAACTGCCATACTTCCTACAAATAGCTGTACACAGCTGGACATTATATTGGGCTATCTGTGACCCTAGACTACTTATGTATATAACACATCAAATTTGACAAGGTAAGGATATAAAGGTATAAACATACTCTATAAATGCCATCATGAGTAACCTTACGAGAACCCCTTGTGTGGTCACCGTTAGAACACAGCTTCATAGGAAGCACTGCAGACCTAGTGTCTCATTAAGTCCTCCAGGAGATATGGTATTTAAAGTGTGTATCCATCGACTTTCCTTCTGCATAAGGATTTTATTGCAATCACCTCCTCTGTGTAATGGGGGTATATGATCTATGATTATGGCTCGTAAGCTTGCTATATTGTGTTTGGCTGTCAAACAGTGACGAGCCACCGGCTGTTCACTTGTCCCTTTCTCGATGGCCTGTTTAATAGCACTTCTATGTAAGGCCATTCTTTCACGGAATTGGCGTTGCGTCTTACCGACGTAAGCCAACCCACAGGGGCATTTCAGCATATAGATAACATGGGTGGTGGTACATGTCACCCTGTGTAGGATTTTAAACGATTTTCCTGTATGTGGATGAGAAAAATATGAACCAGTAAGTAAAGTGTTACACGTTGAACACCCCAAACAGCGAAAACATCCCACCTTGGGTCGTAAAAAGTGGGTTTGCTGTTGCTTGGTGAGTGGGAATACATCAAGTTTCACTACTCTATCTCCTATACTGGAACCCCTTTTATAACTAGGTAATACCCTAGAATCCAGCAAGGCCGGTAGGGCTTTGTCTGTATTTACGGTGGGCCACAGTTTTTGACCCTTTGTGTAATGCCTGGAGTAGCTGCTGTAAATTGGTTAACCCATGGTATTCTTTGTACCTGTTGTTTCTTATCTGCCTGGTCAACTTTATGTAACAAAGAATCTCTGGAGAGATTCATGACTTTATTCTTACTTTGTAGTAAATCCTGTCTTGGGTATCCTCTTTGCTCAAATTTGTGGACCATCTGGTCCAGAGCAGGTTCTACCGCTGTTGGGTCAGAGATGATCCTTTTTGCTCGTAAAAATAGTGATTGCGGTAGTCCCTTGCGTAATGGTAAAGGGTGTGAACTAGCGTGATGTAAAAATGAATTTCGGTCTGTCGGCTTGAGGTATAAAGCTGTATGCAATCGACCTTCCTGTAGGGTGATAATTACATCTAAAAAATGTATTTCACGAGGGGACATCTGGTATGTAAATTTCACCGGACTCACCGTGTTGTTGTGTTCATTTAATAAACACTCTAGGTGTTCCTGTGGCCCTTGCCAAAAAATAAGTAAGTCATCTATGTACCTCTTGTAGAAGTACATAGATGACATGCGGGGGGAACCAAAAAGTGTATGCTCAATCGCATACATATATGCGTTAGCATACGATGGGGCCACTGGGGACCCCATCGCACAGCCGGAAGCTTGTAGATAAATGCGACCATCAAACGTAAAATAGTTACGTGTCAGAACTAGAGTAAGTAACTTCAAAAAGAAATCCACTGTTGGACCATGATATGCAGGGTTATTGGTAATCAAACTACGGACTGCCTCCACACCTGCATCATGCGGGATGCAGGTGTAGAGGCTAGTCACATCTGCACTACATAAAGTTAAATCTGCCGGTACTGTATCCATGGATTGTAGACATTTCAACAGAGTCGTCGTGTCCTTAAGATACGACGGAATCTGTTGAATGCATGGATTCAAGAATGCATCCAGAAAGATGGCTATGGGGTAATATAAAGAATTTCTGGCCGACACTATGGGTCGGCCGGGTGGATTGGATAATGATTTATGCACTTTCGGTACTGTGTAAAATAACGGTATCTGCGGAAACTCAACTGTCAGTGCTCTTTTCTGCTCTAGAGTCAAAACCCCTGACTCGCTAGCCTGTATCAGAATTGCATCTAACTCTTGTTTAAATTTCACTGTTGGATCATATGATAGAAGACTATATGTACATTGATCCGACAGTTGACGTCTGCTTTCCGAAATGTAATCAGACAAGTCTTGAATAATTATTGCACCCCCCTTATCTGCATTTCGTATGATAATGTCTGTCCTTTTTGAAAGGTCATTCAGTGCTGTTAGTTCTTGTTTGTTCAAGTTGGAGTGATATGGTTTAACCCCTTCATTCTGATATGCAAGTTCTGTTAGGCGAGAGAAAGTCCTAATGGACGGACTGTTGGTTTTAGGGTCGAACTTGGACCTCGGTGCTACCCTCTTGAGTTTGTCCGGAACTGTTGTGGATACTATAGAGTTAGGACTAGTTCCAAAATGTTCTTTTAAACGTAAGGTCCTATTAAATTTATAGTTCTGTACCTTGGCAGTGAAGGAGTCAGGTTTGACAGTCGGAACAAATGTAAGGCCTTTGGATAGGATCCTATTCTCCACTTCTGTTAGTGGACTAGTCGATAAATTTATAACTAGTTCTGTTGTTGGCGTGGTGGTCGTCTTGCATTGTATCCTTTTGTTCTGCCCCGCCCTCCTCGTCCTCGTGGAGGCTTTGGTGGAATGCCTGATCGGGTGGTCATGCCTAAAGGGTACGTGGCATTTCCTGATGCTACGCTGTTACTGGCTTCTCCTTCACTGGCTGTAGTGCTCGTTCCAGATTGGTCCGTATAATTCTGTCGGCGGCGGTACCTCCTATTGTATTGGGGGCTTCTTGTGTAATGGCATTACACAAGAACGCCCCCAATACAATAGGAGGTACCGCCGCCGACAGAATTATACGGACCAATCTGGAACGAGCACTACAGCCAGTGAAGGAGAAGCCAGTAACAGCGTAGCATCAGGAAATGCCACGTACCCTTTAGGCATGGCCACCCGATCAGGCATTCCACCAAAGCCTCCATGAGGACGAGGAGGGCGGGGCAGAACAAAAGGATACAATGCAAGACGACCACCACGCCAACAACAGAACTAGTTATAAATGTATCGACTAGTCCACTAACAGAAGTGGAGAATAGGATCCTATCCAAAGGCCTTACATTTGTTCCGACTGTCAAACCTGACTCCTTCACTGCCAAGGTAGAGAACTATAAATTTAATAGGACCTTACGTTTAAAAGAACATTTTGGAACTAGTCCTAACTCTATAGTATCCACAACAGTTCCGGACAAACTCAAGAGGGTAGCACCGAGGTCCAAGTTCGACCCTAAAACCAACAGTCCGTCCATTAGGACTTTCTCTCGCCTAACAGAACTTGCATATCAGAATGAAGGGGTTAAACCATATCACTCCAACTTGAACAAACAAGAACTAACAGCACTGAATGACCTTTCAAAAAGGACAGACATTATCATACGAAATGCAGATAAGGGGGGTGCAATAATTATTCAAGACTTGTCTGATTACATTTCGGAAAGCAGACGTCAACTGTCGGATCAATGTACATATAGTCTTCTATCATATGATCCAACAGTGAAATTTAAACAAGAGTTAGATGCAATTCTGATACAGGCTAGCGAGTCAGGGGTTTTGACTCTAGAGCAGAAAAGAGCACTGACAGTTGAGTTTCCGCAGATACCGTTATTTTACACAGTACCGAAAGTGCATAAATCATTATCCAATCCACCCGGCCGACCCATAGTGTCGGCCAGAAATTCTTTATATTACCCCATAGCCATCTTTCTGGATGCATTCTTGAATCCATGCATTCAACAGATTCCGTCGTATCTTAAGGACACGACGACTCTGTTGAAATGTCTACAATCCATGGATACAGTACCGGCAGATTTAACTTTATGTAGTGCAGATGTGACTAGCCTCTACACCTGCATCCCGCATGATGCAGGTGTGGAGGCAGTCCGTAGTTTGATTACCGATAACCCTGCATATCATGGTCCAACAGTGGATTTCTTTTTGAAGTTACTTACTCTAGTTCTGACACGTAACTATTTTACGTTTGATGGTCGCATTTATCTACAAGCTTCCGGCTGTGCGATGGGGTCCCCAGTGGCCCCATCGTATGCTAACGCATATATGTATGCGATTGAGCATACACTTTTTGGTTCCCCCCGCATGTCATCTATGTACTTCTACAAGAGGTACATAGATGACTTACTTATTTTTTGGCAAGGGCCACAGGAACACCTAGAGTGTTTATTAAATGAACACAACAACACGGTGAGTCCGGTGAAATTTACATACCAGATGTCCCCTCGTGAAATACATTTTTTAGATGTAATTATCACCCTACAGGAAGGTCGATTGCACACAGCTTTATACCTCAAGCCGACAGACCGAAATTAATTTTTACATCACGCTAGTTCACACCCTTTACCATTACGCAAGGGACTACCGCAATCACAATTTTTATGAGCAAAAAGGATCATCTCTGACCCAACAGCGGTAGAACCTGCTCTGGACCAGATGGTCCACAAATTTGAGCAAAGAGGATACCCAAGACAGGATTTACTACAAAGTAAGAATAAAGACATGAATCTCTCCAGAGATTCTTTGTTACATAAAGTTGACCAGGCAGATAAGAAACAACAGGTACAAAGAATACCATGGGTTAACCAATTTACAGCAGCTACTCCAGGCATTACACAAAGGGTCAAAAAACTGTGGCCCATCATAAATACAGACAAAGCCCTACCGGCCTTGCTGGATTCTAGGGTATTACCTAGTTATAAAAGGGGTTCCAGTATAGGAGATAGAGTAGTGAAACTTGATGTATTCCCACTCACCAAGCAACAGCAAACCCACTTTTTACGACCCAAGGTGGGATGTTTTCGCTGTTTGGGGTGTTCAACGTGTAACACTTTACTTACTGGTTCATATTTTTCTCATCCACATACAGGAAAATCGTTTAAAATCCTACACAGGGTGACATGTACCACCACCCATGTTATCTATATGCTGAAATGCCCCTGTGGGTTGGCTTACGTCGGTAAGACGCAACGCCAATTCCGTGAAAGAATGGCCTTACATAGAAGTGCTATTAAACAGGCCATCGAGAAAGGGACAAGTGAACAGCCGGTGGCTCGTCACTGTTTGACAGCCAAACACAATATAGCAAGCTTACGAGCCATAATCATAGATCATATACCCCCATTACACAGAGGAGGTGATCGCAATAAAATCCTTATGCAGAAGGAAAGTCGATGGATACACACTTTAAATACCATATCTCCTGGAGGACTTAATGAGACACTAGGTCTGCAGTGCTTCCTATGAAGCTGTGTTCTAACGGTGACCACACAAGGGGTTCTCGTAAGGTTACTCATGATGGCATTTATAGAGTATGTTTATACCTTTATATCCTTACCTTGTCAAATTTGATGTGTTATATACATAAGTAGTCTAGGGTCACAGGTAGCCCAATATAATGTCCAGCTGTGTACAGCTATTTGTAGGAAGTATGGCAGTTGAAGATGTATAGAATTATGCTAACGTTAATATTAGTTACTAACTCTCTGACAGGAACGTTCAACCTTTGTTTTTAAATTAGATGATAGTAGTTAGTAGGTTAGAGGTAGTGGCACGCTCGTTGAGCACTTTGATTGGCACGATTTTAAACAGCACGGGCTTGCAATAATAAAATGTACCGCTTTGTTGATATTTACAGGTGTTGCCTAGCAACGCTTACACTAGCTCACCGATTGGAGCTCCCTGTCTGGCGCTGACCGCCGACGTCATCCATGTGAGTCCCGTACACACAGCGGCCAGACGCGGCGGGAACTGACAGCGCTGGACAGGTGAGTAACGTTAACCATTATGAGCACTTGTTTAGAGGGTATAAAAGGCTGTAAGTTTTTGCACTACACTTGTACTGTTTTGTCCCTGAAGACGGGGTTTACCCCCGAAACGGCGTAGGACCGCAATAAAGGCTTTTTTTCCACTACGTCAGACTGCTGAGTGCCGCTGCTTTATAGTGACTATATATATATATATATATATATATATATATATATAGGTATCGGTTAGGTTCGGCACTCAAAAGAGGGGAAGAGACGTTTACTTGCTGCGGTGCCCTCAGTGATCAAAATGCAAGATCCATAGTAGAGAGATTAGGAAACAGCGGCACTCAGCAGTCTGGAAATCATTCAAATGATCTTTAATTCGGTCCTACGCCGTTTCGGGGACGACACCCCGTCTTCAGGGACAATCATACACAAACACAGAGACGTCTCTGTGTTTGTGTATGATTGTCCCTGAAGACGGGGTGTCGTCCCCGAAACGGCGTAGGACCGAATTAAAGATCATTTGAATGATTTCCAGACTGCTGAGTGCCGCTGTTTCCTAATCTCTCTCTCTCTATATATATATATATATATATATATATATATATATATATATATAAAATGCTACCTATCTATAAGTTATACTTTCATAGTCGTTTATTTACATTGGAAAGGTCTGATCCCAGGCAACATTTTAACATGTTTACATGTATGGTCATCAATGACTATAATCACTCCATGATGGATTGCTGAGAGGGTCTGTCAGAGCCCGGTACTGAGCTGTGACAGATGGACATGTGATTACTGTGAGGTTCTAACTTGTAATAGGTTGTGAGATAGATGGGGTACAATGAATATATAACATCATAGCCAGTGTCGGCACCATATGGCATCTGTCATTGACAACACCACTAGCACCTGTCACATTTCTCTGCTCCTTCCTCTTGACGACAATCAATTTCTCATCAGATTATATGTTTGGATTCAGTTCAATTGCAATTTAAAGAGCATTCCAGGCACATTTGAAGTCAGCTCACTGAAGTTCATCTTCCTGTGATGAAAAGCATTATTCCCAGAATGTGAAGGAGCATATACATTTATAATCATCATTGTGGCTTGTGCAGCTCAGTATTAATGCTGCACACTCTCCTGACTATTCCGTTTTATTACTGCATTCTGCCCTGACACCTCAGTTGTATTACTGTACACTTTGCTGACACTTCTGTATTAATATAACTCTCTCTCCTGACACTACTGTATTATTATCACATTCTATTTCTCCTCCGACAGTTAATGATAGTACAGTACTTCTTCCCCTGCACATTCAGTATTAATACTGCGTTCTCTCTTGATATCTCTTTAAATACTGCACTCCTTCCTGAAACATTGTTATAGGCACTGCCAAGGGCGTAGCTACCATAGGTGCAGGGAGTGCAGCTGCTATGGGGCCCAGAGCTGAGAGGGGCCCACCTTTCCTGTCACAGTTACATGTGTTATATACATTTTTCACCATTGGTAGATACAAACTTATGCTTTGAGGCCTACACTGCACTAGAGTGGACCTGCTCATTGTAATTTGGTATAAAATGAACTGGAGGGCATTATATTGTTACATAATATAAACTTGGTGCACTGTAATGGGGCACAATATGAAGTGGAGGCACTATAGGTGGCATAATATGAACTGGGGACACTATGTCATAATGTGAATTGGAGATAGTACATTACATAATATGTATTGGCTGCCCTACAATGTGACATCATGTGAACTAGGGCACTATTATGGTTCATAAAATAAACTACTATGGTGCAGAATATTAACTAAGGCACTACTATGGTTCAGAGAATGAACTAGGGTATTACTATATGGCATTAACAATTCCTGCAGAGATGTGTCTCTCTAGAAGCATTGGTACAGGGGCCCCTTCAAAATGTTGCTATGGGGCCCACAAAGTTCTGGTTCCGCCCCTGGGCACTGCACTCTCTTTTGGCACCTCAGTATTTGTACTACACTTTTTTTCTGACATCACAATTTGAATACTGCACTCTGCCCCTGATTCACAGGTATAAGCAATGCTGATTTTGTATACAATTGATGAATATTTTGGTACTGCACATGCATATACTGTAAGTCACTGCGCATGCATGTAAATCGCACTGCACACACATATAAGTCACACTGTGCATGCATGTAAGTCATTGTGCATGCATATAAGTCACACTGGGTATGCATCCGTCCTCTGCTTTACGGAGACGTGGCTGGACGACCATATTGCGGACAACCCGATGTCTCTGCCGGGCTTCAGTCTCTTCAGGGCCGATCGCTCCAAGGTTCTCTCAGGAAAAACGAAGGGTGGTGGCACCTGCTTCTACATCAACGACGGATGGTGCACCAATGTCACGATCATAGGCAAATCATGCAGCCCTCACCTGGAGATGCTGAGTATCAACTGCAACCCCTTCTATTCCCCCCGGGAAGTTCTGGTTCCGCCCCTGGGCACTGCACTCTCTTTTGGCACCTCAGTATTTGTACTACACTTTTTTTCTGACATCACAATTTGAATACTGCACTCTGCCCCTGATTCACAGGTATAAGCAATGCTGATTTTGTATACAATTGATGAATATTTTGCCACTGCACATGCATATACTGTAAGTCACTGCGCATGCATGTAAATCGCACTGCACACACATATAAGTCACACTGTGCATGCATGTAAGTCATTGTGCATGCATATAAGTCACACTGGGTATCATCCGTCCTCTGCTTTACGAAGACGTGGCTGGACGACCATATTGCGGACAACCCGATGTCTCTGCCTGGCTTCAGTCTCTTCAGGGCCGATCGCTCCAAGGTTCTCTCAGGAAAAATCAAGGGTGGTGGCATCTGCTTCTACATCAACGACGGATGGTGCACCAATGTCACGATCATAGGCAAATCATGCAGCCCTCACCTGGAGATGCTGAGTATCAACTGCAACCCCTTCTATTCCCCCCGGGAATTTGCCTCAATTGTCCTTGTGGGAGTGTACATCCCCCCCCTCGCCTGCGCGAACGAAGCCCTGCACCACCTGGCCATGTGTATATCCGACATAGAACAAAAACACCCAGACTCTCTGCTTATAGTACTGGGTGACTTCAACAGAACTAACCTGAGCAAGGAGCTACCTAAGTACAAACAACAAGTCACGTGTCCCACTAGGGAAGGGCGCACCCTTGATCACTGCTACACTACCCTCAAGTCTGCCTTCCGGTCTATCCCGCGTGCTGCACTCGGCCTATCTGACCACTGCCTCGTCCACCTACTCCCTACCTATACACAGAAGCTAAGAGCAGTTAAGCCTGTCGTTAAGACTGTCAAGAAATGGACCAATGATGCCAAGATGAAGCTCCAGGCCTGCTTTGACTGCACGGAATGGGGGGTCTTTGAAGCCTCGGCAACCGACCTGAATGACTTGACAGACACTGTCACATCCTACATCAGCTACTGTGAGGACATGTGTGTACCTACCAAGACTTACCGCATTTACAACAACAACAAGCCCTGGTTCAATGCCCAGCTCAGGCAACTTCGTCGAGCCAAAGAGGAGGCCTACAGCAGCGGTGACAGAGCACTATACAACCGTACTAGGAACTCTCTGACTAAAGGAATCAGGCTAGCAAAAAAGCTGTTCTCGGACAAGCTGACAAACGATCTCTCCACCAATGACCCCGTATCTGTATGGAAAGGAATGCAATCCATAACCAACTATAGGAAAACATCAAAGTCCACCGCCATGCACCAAGACCTTGCAGATGAACTGAACCACTTTTATTGCAGGTTCGCAAAAGAAGTCCCCTGCAACCCAAACAATCACCTCTACGATGCCCCGAACACCGACGGCCAACCCCAGGCACTGCAAGTCACCCAAGAAGAGGTGGAGGCATTGTTCAAAAGGACCAAAACCAGGAAAGCTCCGGGTCCTGACAGTGTGTCACCATCTGCCCTAAGAGCATGTGCGAGTCAGCTCGCCCCCATATTCACCAAGATCTTCAATAAATCGCTGGAGCTACAGAAAGTCCCTTCCTGCCTCAAAAGGTCTACTATAGTCCCGGTCCCCAAGAAACCCACTATCACGAACCTGAACGACTACAGGCCGATAGCACTGACGTCTGTGGTCATGAAAACGTTCGAGCGTCTGGTTTTGAATCACCTGAAAACTGTTGACTGGCCCCCAACTGGACCCCCTGCAGTTCGCCTATCGCTCGAATCGGTGTGTCGAGAATGCAGTCAACCTGGGCCTGCACTACATTCTACAGCACCTAGACATTCCCGGTACCTACGCGAGGGTCCTGTTTGTCGATTTCAGCTCGGCCTTCAATACAATCGTCCCCAGCATCCTCCACCCCAAATTACTTCGCCTAGGGGTCCCAGAAGCTACCTGTTCCTGGATAATAGACTTCCTGACAGATAGGACACAGGTGGTGAAAGCGGGGGAATTCACCTCTCAAGCGCGGTCCATTAGTACAGGGGCCCCTCAGGGCTGTGTCCTCTCACCCCTGCTCTTCTCCCTGTACACAAATGACTGTACCTCAGAGGCGCAATCAGTAAGGATCATCAAATTCGCCGATGACACCACCGTCATCGGCCTCATCAAGGATGGGGACGAATCGGCCTATAGACGGGAAGTAGACCGGCTGGCCCAGTGGTGCATCCACAACAACCTTGACCTCAACCCCCTCAAAACTGTCGAGATGATAGTGGACTTCAGGAAGAAGCCATCTAGTGCACCTCCGCTAACGATTGCTGACAGTGTGGTATCGCTAGTGGACTCCTTCAAGTTTCTAGGGACCACAATCTCCAGGGACCTTAAATGGGGGTCCAACGCTGACGCCACTGTTGGGAAAGCGCAGCAGAGGTTGTTCTTCCTCAGGCAACTAAGGAAGTTCAACATCCCACAGAAGCTCCTGCTCCTCTTCTACTCCGCGATTGTGGAGTCGGTACTGTGCTCCTCGATACTCGTATGGTACAGCTCCGCCAGCGCGAGGGACAGATGCAGGCTCCAAAAGGTGGTCAGAACCGCAGAGAAGATCATCGGGGCCGACCTTCCCTCTGTCCAGGACCTGTACTTGTCCAGAGCTAAAAAGCGGGCAATGAAGATAGTAAAAGACCAGCTACACCCCAGCCACAGCATGTTTAACTTGCTTCCTTCAGGCAGGCGTTACAGGGCTGTCCCCGTCAGATCCACCAGAAGCCTCAAAAGTTTCTTTCCCCAAGCTGTCCGCCTGCTGAACTCCTGAACATTGACTGACTAGACGTACATGTAACTAACTTGTGTCCCTACGGTATACCTATCTGTGTAACTTTACTTGCCCCCCCCCCCACACACACACACACACACACACCTGCTTACCTGTTACCTACTTGGCTGTTGTATAGCAAACCGAAGACAAATTCCTAGTATACGTAAGTATACCTGGCCAATAAAATAAAGCTGATTCTGATTCTGATATAAGTCACTGTGCATCAGGGGCAAACGCAGTATTTTCATGGGGGGGGGGGGTTCCGTACACAGTTAATTCCCTGACGGTCCGAATCCCGATAAACGTTCACTATTCCCACTTGATTGGTGTGTCCACGCCACCAACCGAGGGGGAATACAATAGTGCGGCGAGCGAAGCGAGCCACCGGGCCTGAAATGTGGTGAGCACAGCGAGCCCACGAAGGGACTTTATGCACCGCGGTCGGGAATTCAAATTATATATCTATATATAGGTGTGTGTGTGTGTGTGTGTGTGTGTGTATATATATATATATATATATATTCTGCAGAAACAGTGGTCGGCACTTCTAGGAGCTTTTAATAATGAATCCACATCATAGCATGTTGCCTGGTTGGTGTGTATACATACATACATACATACATACATACATACATACACATGGCCAAACACACATACACACACATATACAGTAGCATATACACACAGCATACTTGCAAATACACATACAGCATACATACACACAACATACATATAAACACACACACACACACACACACACACACACATACACATCATACATACAGTAGCCACACATACACGGCCATATGACATACACACAGTATCTATATAGCCAACACACTCATTGTATACAAACACACACACACACACACACACACACACACACACACACACACACACATACACACACCTCTTCACATTAACAAACACAGCCACTATGAATCAGCCACCATAACTTACTATAAACGCTGCCGCACCTCCACCCCCCTCGGGTCACCAGCCAGCATCATTAATTAAAGTCCCCACTTCCCCCTCTCCGCGGCGCCCCCCCCCCCCTCCCCGTCACATACCTGCAGATCACAGATCAGTCTCTGCACCCAGGCAGCCTGGGAATGCCTGAGAGCCAGGGCTGTGGACTGCAGCTCCCCTTTAAGCAGCCAGCCAGCCAGCCCAGCCCGTGTCAATAAAAGGAGGCAGCTCTGCCTCATTTTTCTTGTGCTCCTGGGCTCAGTCGAAAGAATTTAAAAAAAAAAAACCTCGGTCAATTGCGCAGATGGATTGGCAGGCATGGGGAGATTCCCAGGTACTCGGAAACCCCCCCTGCGTGCGCAAGTGCGCATGAATATAAATCGCAATTGTGTTAGCATCGAGGTATAAGTCACAAAGTGAGTTACAGGAAGACAATGTTTGGGGGTGGTAAAGGGGTGGTAAAGGGGAGTGTGGTTGGGTAAATGCAGTCATGTAATGGACATTTACACCCAGTTTCGGACTGGCCCACAGGTGTACAGGAAAAAACCCCGGTGGGCCCCACTGCCTGAGGGCCCACTCCCTCCTCTAGGAATCAGGATCCAGACTGTGCATTTGAATTATACATATGCTACATTATACTGCACACAGGGGCATTTCTACAGAGGAGGGAGCCCATGTGCACCTCCGGGTGTGTCCCCTCCTCTGAACGGCTCCATGGAATACACAGCCCTTTATGGAGATTAGATAGATAGATAGATAGATAGATAGATAGATAGATAGATAGATAGATAGATAGATAGATAGATAGATAGATAGAAACCAATATTTATCTATATCTCAATATTGCAAATAGACCATGGACCTAAGGTGGTCATTCCGAGTGCAAACGCTATGCCGCCTCCCACTGGAGTGTATGTTAGCTTAGCAGAAGTGCGAACGAAAGGATCGCAGAGCGGCTACAAAGTTTTTTTGTGCAGTTTCAGAGTAGCTCAAAACCTACTCAGCGCTTGCGATCACTTCAGACTGTTCAGTTCCTGTTTTGACATCACAAACACGCACTGCATTCGCCCAGCCACGCCTGCGTTTTTTCGAACACTCCCTGAAAAGGGTCAGTTGACACCCAGAAAAGCCCACTTCATGTCAATCACTCTGCGGTCAGCAGTGCGACTGAAAAGCTTCTCTAGACCCTGTGTGAAACTACATCGTTCGTTGTAATAGTACGTCGCGCGTGCGCATTGTGCCGCATGCGCAGAAGTGCCATTTTTTTGCCTCATCGCTGCACAGCGAACGAATGCAGCTAGCGAACAACTCGGAATGACCACCTAATTCAGATCTGATCGCAGCAGAAAATTTGTTTGCAAATGAGCAAAACCAGGACCCTCATTCCGAGTTGTTCGCTCGCTAGCTGCTTTTAGCAGCATTGCACACTCTAGGCTGCCGCCCTCTGGGAGTGTATCTTAGCTTAGCTGAATAGCAAACGAAAGATTAGCAGAACTGCTAATAAATAATTCTTAGCAGCTTCTGAGTAGCTCCAGACCTACTCACAGATTGCGATCAGCTCAGTCCGTTTAGTTCCTGGTTCGACGTCACAAACACGCCCTGCGTTCGGCCAGCCACTCCCCCATTTCTCCAGACACGCGTTTTTCCCTGATACGCCTGCGTTTTTTAGCACACTCCCGGAAAACGCTCAGGTACTACCCAGAAACGCCCCTTTCCTAACGTCCCTCTCCTGTCAATCATTTACCGATCAGCAGAGCGACTGAAAAGCGCCGCAGAATCTACAGCAAATCTGCTAAGTTTTTAGTTAAATAACTAAGCGCATGCGCCCTGCGTGTCTTGCGCATGCGCAATTAGCAACAAATCGCAGCATAGCGAAAATTGGCAACGAGCTAACAACTCGGAATGACCCCCCATGTGCACTGCAGGGGGAGCAGATATAACATGTACAGAGAGAGTTAGATTTGGGTGGGTTATTTTGCTTCTGTGCAGGTAAATACTGGCTGCTTTATCTTTACACTGCAATTTAGATTTCAGTTTAAACACACCCCACCCAAATCTAACTCCCTCTGCACATTTTATATCTACCCCCTGCAGTGCACATGGTTTTGCCCATTTGCTAACAAATTTGCTGCTGCGATCAGATCTGAATTAGGCCCCATGTTTTTCAAATAGTCATGTATAATATTGATGCTTATAAGGGAGCTTACCAATGTTCTGTGCTTACAGCTAACCTCACCGCTCCTGGTTGTTATGTATACTGTAGCTGCGGTGTAGCCGCTCACAGCTGTGCACGGCGTACTGCTGCCGTATAGGCAGGGCCGCTGCAAAGTTTTTTGGCACCCTAGGCAAAACTTCTGCCTACTGCCCCATCCCCCTACCCACCCTTCAGATGAAAGACATGCTGCGGCTCTCCCCCACCCCCAGTTTGTTGCATGGCTGCTCTCTTCTCCCCATCTCCCCAGTCTGTGTGGGTGCCTGCTACTCTCACCCCCCCCACTCTGTTAAAAGTCTGCTGTCCTATCCCCCCCACCATCTGTATGCATGCTGCTGCTCATCCCCCCCAAACTGTGTGCATGCCTGCTGCTCATCTCCTCCCCCTCTCCCCCCCTCAGTGGACTCCAATGCAGAGAGTACACTGTGCAGCCACTACCTGCAGGCTGTGATGCAGAGTTGGGACTGAGTAGTCTGTGAAAGAGCCTGGAATGAAGAGCAGTGCTGCATGTCACCCCCAGCCAGGACTCCAGGAGCTGTCACAGTTACTGCCTGTGCCGGGTGGAGGTGGAGCTGGAGGCTGCAATACAGGAGCTTAGCAGTCACGGCTACTGTAAGATACGAGTCCTGGGAGGATTGCAGCGGCTGTGAAAGATAGGACCACGCTACCTTTTTCAGGCAGCTGTAGCAGGCCGCCCCCTCAGATCCCGGTGCCCCTAGGCAGCTGCCTAAAGCTGCCTAGTGGAAGCTCCGGCCCTGCCTATAGGCACATACTTCCTCCCCGCTGTGTAACTCTGGCTTCCGGCACCTTGTAGCAGTAGAGTTGCTGAAAGCGGCCGCTTTCCAAACAGAGTTCACCCACTGGTTAAATGCTAGGAGAAAAATATAGAAAGATCATTAAATTTGCATTTCAGAAGAACTTTCAAAAAGTGCTTCAGGAGCCTTTACCAGTCCATACACGTGATATATCATAAGCAGACACAAAGGGCGGTTTTCAATTCTTTTCAGCCCCTTCCACACCCGTTCTGTTTCTGCTGATGGGTGTGGTATAATCATTTCCCCCCAGAGTAGCAAGGGCGCCCAACCATTTATGCAGCTAAACCTGATTACTATGGGCGCGATATGCGCGATCACGGGGATCACTTTAGAAAGGAGTTTGGGCGTGATATATCATTTGAATACCGACCAAAGGGCTACATGTAATAGGGTTTGAGTTTGTAAAATGTGCAAATTTACTGCTAAATGCTCTCATTTTTAGAACTGGAACAATGTAATAGGATGCAGGAACATGCAAACTCGCATGTTTCCCACAGTTCCGCAACTCGCAATGGGCAAACTCACATCCAGATGTTTTGCTATGGAAACTCAGCCAATTTAATAGTGTGTGAGTTAAAGAGCCAATAGGAAGAATCTGAGAGAATTACACAACCTAAGACTGATGCAGAGAGAGAAATAACTTTCTCCCTAAAGGGGCGTAGTGCTAGATTTTCCCATCAGCTACTGGACACAGTAGGGAACATTTTAGCTAATATTTGTGGGCATCTGTACCAGCAGGAGATCACTTTATACCAGGGACGTGCAGTCAGGGGAGGCAGGGAAGGCAGAGCCTCACCTGTCATGCTCCCTGTCATAATTTACAGTTTAACTATAAAAATGATTGGAATAACACAAAGAAGATGCTTATAACTTCTAAGCTGTCACAACTGAGGGCCTGAGTTGACGGGAGGCAACCTCAGTTGTAGGGGCTGAGATGTAACGGAACCTGGGAGGTTGTATCAGACCCCTAGACATGTAAGTAACATGTAGAATAACTGCCCGAAGGCGTGACCACGACAACCAGGATAAAAGTCAATGATGTTTATTATGACAAACTCCGTAACACAGCAGAAAATAAGAAAACATAAAAGTCAGCAGGGCAATAATACAGTTCCTGGGTACTACAGGGTGGCAAGGGCCACAGGCACTGGTAGTGTGAGACAGTTCTAATAATCTTCTAGTTGGAAAGTCCTTACCAGGCCTGACTGTAGCAATGGAGAGAACCCAGGATCGTACCAGCTGGTGTTCCAGGAAAGGCTGGGCTGCAGAAGATAAAACGGCTGCTGTGGATACTGGCTGGAACCAGACTGTTGTTGGTACGGAGTGGATACTGGCTGGAACCAGTTAAATAATAAACAAACTTGAGAGCGATGAAATAATAATACCGGTGGAGAGTGGTAAACTGCAGAAAGGACACCGGCCCTTTAAGGGAAGCTGTACACTGCTGGAAGCTGGGCTGGAAGCAGGTGATTGACTTGAGAGCGATGAAATAATAATACCGGTGGAGAGTGGTAAACTGCAGAAAGGACACCGGCCCTTTAAGGGAAGCTGTACACTGCTGGAAGCTCGGCTGGAAGCAGGTGATTGCTGTAGCTGGAAACAGGTGAGTCCAGAATGGATCGGAGAGTCAGGCTACACCGCAGATGGAATGCTGGTGCGGGTCTCTATAGCAGAAGTCTGGAGACAGGAGCTGGAACCTGGAAGACAACCACAGGAGAGAGACAAACTGGAACTAGGTTAGACAACCAAAGCACTGACGCCTTCCTTGTTCAGGCACAGCTTACTTATACCTGCAGCAAGGAAGGGGTTGGCTAGGCAATTATGCAAATCAACAATACAGACAGCAGATTGGTGGAAATGATCAGATGACAAAAACCAAGATGGCTGCGCCCATGCAGACACTTGGAGGGAAGTTTGGTTTGTAATCCATGTGAGAATTGAAACAGTAATGGCGACGCCGGCCACAGGAGACAGGAGACGCCAGACTGACAAGCGCACATTTAACCACGCGGGCACAGCGGAGGCCGCGGCTGATGAAATCACCACTCTGACATTCTGCATGTGGAAACTCAGAAACAGCGGGATCCGGTCCTGGAATGCTGAGCCAGCCTTAGGAGGCATCTGAAGGGTAAGTAATGGCGTCCAGATACCCGGATCGTGACAGCACCCCCCCCTTTAGGAGTGGCCCCAGGACACTTCTTAGGCTTTAAAGGAAACTTTGCGTGGAAATTTCGGACCAAGGCAGGAGCATGGACGTCTGAGGCATTGGTCCAAGAGCGTTCTTCAGGACCATAGCCCTTCCAGTCAATGAGGTATTGTAACTGACCGTAACGGAAACGTGAGTCCAAAATCTTGGCCACCTCGTACTCGACTCCCCGTTGAGTCTGAACTTTGGGAGCTGGAGGAAGTGCGGAATGAAACCGATTCAGGATCAGCGGTTTCAACAAAGAAACATGAAATGTCCTGGGTATTTTCAAGAAGGATGGTAACTGTAACCTGTAGGCAACAGGATTGATGACTTGTTCAATCTTGAAGGGTCCGATGTAGCGAGGTGCAAATTTCATGCTGGGAACTCTCAACCTCAAATTCTTCGTGGACAACCACACACGATCACCCACCTTGAGAGCAGGAACCGCTCTACGCTTCCTATCGGCAAACTTTTTATACCTGAATGAGGCTTTAAGCAGGGCTGCGCGGACGTTCTTCCAGTTATTTGAAAACTGACGCAAGGTGACATCCACTGCTGGAACAGAAGTTGCGGGAAGCGGTTGGAATTCTGGGACTTTAGGGTGGAATCCATAATTAATGAAGAATGGTGTAGAAGAAGATGAGGAATGGTATTGATTGTTGTGGCTGAACTCGGCCCAAGGAAGGAGTTGAACCCAGTCATCTTGAGAGGAAGACACATATATACGGAGGAAGGCCTCCAAGTCCTGATTCACCCTCTCGGTTTGACCATTGGTCTGAGGATGGTAAGCCGTGGAAAACTTTAACTTGACTTGGAGGGCTTGACACAAACTTCGCCAAAATTTGGCTACAAATTGTACTCCACGATCCGAGATGATCTCTTCAGGAAGACCGTGAAGTCGGAAGATCTCTTGTATAAACACTTGAGCCAACTTGGAAGCTGACGGAAGACCGGTGAGAGGGATGAAATGTGCCATCTTGGTGAACCGGTCAACTACCACCCAGATGGTATTAAACTTGTTGCAGATAGGTAGATCGGAAACAAAGTCCATCGACAAATGGGTCCAAGGTCGACGGGGAACAGATAATGGAACCAGTTGCCCCGCAGGCGACTGGCGGGAGACTTTGTGTTGGGCACACTTTGGGCAGGAGGCAATAAATTCCATAACGTCCTTCTTCAGAGTTGGCCACCAGTAGGACCTAGAAATAAATTCAAGGGTTTTCTGAATGCCTGTATGTCCAGCAAAACGGGAAGCATGGGCCCAATGCATGAGCTTCTTCCTTAGAACTGGCTTAACAAAACTTTTCCCTGGTGGAGGCGTAGAGTCCATCCCTACCGTGGAGAATGCCAACGGATTAATAATAGGATGCTTGTCTGCAGACTCGGACTCATTTTCTTGCTCCCATGAGCGGGAAAGGGCATCGGCCTTACGATTCTGAGAACCCGGACAGAACTGGAGTTTAAAGTCAAATCTGGAAAAGAAAAGTGCCCATCTGGCCTGACGAGGGTTGAGACATTGTGCGCCTTTGAGATATAAAAGATTTTTGTGGTCGGTAAGTATGGTGATTGAGTGGGAAGCTCCCTCCAACAGGTATCTCCACTCCTCCAGAGCGAGCTTGATGGCTAGCAACTCCTGATCGCCAATGGCATAGTTGCGCTCAGCTGGGGAGAACTTCCGGGAGAAGAAACTGCAAGGATGTAGATGTCCATCTTTGGCCCTCTGGGATAACACTGCTCCTACTCCAACGGAGGAGGCATCTACCTCTAAGATAAAAGGAGAGTCGGTGTCAGGCTGTTTCAGAACTGGTGCAGAGATGAACCGTTGCTTCAGAAGGTGAAAGGCCTGTGTAGCTTCCTCGGACCACTTGGACGGATTAGCACCTTTCTTGGTTAATGCAGTGATAGGCGCCACAATGGTGGAAAAGTCTCGTATAAATTTTCTATAATAATTGGCGAACCCTAAGAACCTCTGGACCCCTTTGAGGCTTAAGGGTATAGGCCAATTCTGGATTGCTTGGAGTTTCTCAGGATCCATCTCTAGTCCGGAACCGGACACAATGTAACCTAGAAACGGAATGGTTTTAACTTCAAACACACACTTCTCCAATTTACAATAGAGGTGATTGACACGGAGACGGGAAAGAACCTCTTTTACCCAGAAACGATGATCTTCGAGATTATTAGCAAAGATGAGGATGTCGTCTAGATAAACCACGACATGGCGGTACAAGATGTCCCTGAAGATCTCATTCACGAAGTGCTGGAAGACTGCTGGAGCGTTGCTCAATCCGAAGGGCATGACGAGGTACTCATAATGTCCGTCACGGGTGTTAAAGGCGGTCTTCCACTCGTCACCCTCACGGATTCGGATGAGATTGTAGGCACCCCTCAAGTCCAGCTTTGTGAAAATGGTTGCACCACTAACTCTATCAAAGAGCTCAGTAATCAGGGGTAAAGGGTATCGGTTCTTGACGGTAATGTCGTTCAGACCCCTGTAGTCGATGCACGGACGCAGACCACCGTCTTTCTTCTTAACGAAGAAGAAGCCTGCGCCGGCTGGAGAAGAAGATGGTCGGATGAAACCCTTCGCCAGGTTCTCTTTGATGTACTCTTCCATGGAGTGTGTCTCGGGCAGAGACAACGGATAAGTTCGGCCTCGCGGTGGAACCTTCCCTGGAATGAGGTCGATTGGGCAGTCCCATTCTCTATGAGGAGGAAGGATATCAGCAGAGGCTTTACTGAACACATCCGTGAAGTCTTGATATGGAGGAGGCGGAACATCAGTTGACCTGGGGAAGGAAGAACAAACAGGAAGAACTTTGGCTAAACAAGTCTCAGCACAGGAGGGACCCCATGCCAGTATTTGCGTAGTCGTCCAGTCAATTGATGGGTTGTGGAGACGGAGCCATGGAAGGCCTAAAACCACTGGATGTGTGGCTCTTGGAATCACTAAAAAAGAAATATACTCAGAATGAAGAACTCCCACTCTCAGACGAACTGGAAGAGTCCTTAAGGAAATGACTGCGTCAAAAATCTTGCTGCCATCCACGGCAGTCAAAGAGATGGACGAGGACAGTCTCTCGGTGGGTAGGGACCACCGTTTAACATAAACTTCGGTTATGAAATTCCCAGCTGCTCCGGAATCAAGGAGGGCAATGACGTTCCTGTAACGTTGAGCAATTTGGAGCGACACTGGGAGGTTACAGTCATGAGGAGATGGAGAGGAGATCATCACTCCTAGCCGGCCCTCTCCTTGGCGAGCTAGGATCTGGAGTCCCGGACGTTTGGGACAGGCATTGATAGTGTGCGACGGAGCTGCACAGTAGAGACAGAGAGACTCAGAGAGACGTTTTCGGCGCTCAGCAGGAGATAGACGGGAACGACTAATTTGCATAGGCTCATCCTTGGATGGAGATGGTTGACGAGAAGGAGGAGCAGAAGATTTAGGAGTAGATGATCTTCCTCGCTCGGTTGCTCTCTCTCTAAAACGTAGATCAACCTTCGTGCAAAGAGAAATTAGCTCATCCAACTTAGAGGGCAAGTCTCTGGTAGCTAACTCATCCTTGATGCGTTCTGATAAGCCATGCCAGAATGCAGCATACAGGGCCTCGTCGTTCCATGCCAGTTCGGATGCCAGGATTTTAAACTGTATAAGATACTGTCCCACGGTACGTGTTCCCTGGCGTAAACGAAGAATCTCAGATGAAGCAGATGTTATCCGGCCTGGCTCGTCGAAGATGCGCCTGAATGTAGCTACAAAGTCAGTATAGGAGGATAGCAGGGGATCAGACTTCTCCCATAAAGGTGATGCCCAGTCAAGGGCTGAGCCACTGAGAAGGGAGATGATATAGGCAATTTTGGTACGGTCACTGAAGAAATTGCCAGGTAGAAGCTCAAAGTGGATTTCACATTGATTGAGAAATCCCCTGCAGAACCTTGGAGATCCATCAAATTTTGCTGGCGTTGGAAGATGAAGATGTGGACTGGAAATGGGTAAGGTGGGTGGGGTTACAGCTGGTGTCACTGTAGTGGACGCACCGGACGTGCCAGGTCCACGGAGGGTCGTTTGAATCCCATCCAGCCGTGTGGAGAGATCCTGGAGACAGCGGATGATGTGGCCCTGTGCAGCCTCCTGATGTTCAAGTCGGGCTGCCAGTTCTTGCATCGGCCTGGCCGCTTGATCCTGGTCTCCGGCTGGATTCATTAGGTCAGTGCTTACTGTCACAACTGAGGGCCTGAGTTGACGGGAGGCAACCTCAGTTGTAGGGGCTGAGATGTAACGGAACCTGGGAGGTTGTATCAGACCCCTAGACATGTAAGTAACATGTAGAATAACTGCCCGAAGGCGTGACCACGACAACCAGGATAAAAGTCAATGATGTTTATTATGACAAACTCCGTAACACAGCAGAAAATAAGAAAACATAAAAGTCAGCAGGGCAATAATACAGTTCCTGGGTACTACAGGGTGGCAAGGGCCACAGGCACTGGTAGTGTGAGACAGTTCTAATAATCTTCTAGTTGGAAAGTCCTTACCAGGCCTGACTGTAGCAATGGAGAGAACCCAGGATCGTACCAGCTGGTGTTCCAGGAAAGGCTGGGCTGCAGAAGATAAAACGGCTGCTGTGGATACTGGCTGGAACCAGACTGTTGTTGGTACGGAGTGGATACTGGCTGGAACCAGTTAAATAATAAACAAACTTGAGAGCGATGAAATAATAATACCGGTGGAGAGTGGTAAACTGCAGAAAGGACACCGGCCCTTTAAGGGAAGCTGTACACTGCTGGAAGCTGGGCTGGAAGCAGGTGATTGACTTGAGAGCGATGAAATAATAATACCGGTGGAGAGTGGTAAACTGCAGAAAGGACACCGGCCCTTTAAGGGAAGCTGTACACTGCTGGAAGCTCGGCTGGAAGCAGGTGATTGCTGTAGCTGGAAACAGGTGAGTCCAGAATGGATCGGAGAGTCAGGCTACACCGCAGATGGAATGCTGGTGCGGGTCTCTATAGCAGAAGTCTGGAGACAGGAGCTGGAACCTGGAAGACAACCACAGGAGAGAGACAAACTGGAACTAGGTTAGACAACCAAAGCACTGACGCCTTCCTTGTTCAGGCACAGCTTACTTATACCTGCAGCAAGGAAGGGGTTGGCTAGGCAATTATGCAAATCAACAATACAGACAGCAGATTGGTGGAAATGATCAGATGACAAAAACCAAGATGGCTGCGCCCATGCAGACACTTGGAGGGAAGTTTGGTTTGTAATCCATGTGAGAATTGAAACAGTAATGGCGACGCCGGCCACAGGAGACAGGAGACGCCAGACTGACAAGCGCACATTTAACCACGCGGGCACAGCGGAGGCCGCGGCTGATGAAATCACCACTCTGACATTCTGCATGTGGAAACTCAGAAACAGCGGGATCCGGTCCTGGAATGCTGAGCCAGCCTTAGGAGGCATCTGAAGGGTAAGTAATGGCGTCCAGATACCCGGATCGTGACATAAGCATATTCTTTGTATTATTGCAGCATTTTATAGATAAAACTGGCCACAGCTGCAGGGCTCCGTGATTGCAGGGAGAGACAGAGATGAGGCAGACAGAGCTGAGCCTCATCTCACACACTGTCAGAGCCTGCCTATACAGCAGGGCTGGGCTACACAGCAGCCAATCATGCTGCTTAGAAAAGAGAAATGGGAGGCATGCCTCAGTGTGGGGGCGTACTTGTGCCCTGATGGGCAGCTCGGATTGGTCATGTGACCAATCCAGGAAGTGCAGGAAGACAGATGCCAAAGCTGAGCAGCCTGACAGGGGAGGAGGGAGATGGGAATTTGAAGTGCAAGCAGCAGCCACCCGTGCACAGTGACTGGGGTGAGTAACAGCCAGAACCTGGATTCTGTGTGTGAGTCATCTGTAGTGAGTCTGGAGATAGGACTGTATGTGTGTGTGTGTCATCTGCAGTGAGTGTGTGCACAGGACTGTGTGTGTGTGTCATCTGTAGTGAGTGTGGGGACAGGACTGTGTGTGTGTGTGTGTGTGTGTGTGTGTGTGTGTGTGTGTGTGTGTGTGTGTGTGTGAATAATCTGTAGTGAGTGTGTGGACAGGACTGTATGTGTGTGTGTGTTTTGTAGTGAGTGTGGGGACAGGATTGTATGTGTGTGTGTGTTCTGTAGTGAGTGTGGGGACAGGACTGTGTGTTTATGTGTGTGTGGCATCTGTAGTGAGTGTGGGCACAGGATCTCTGGGTGTTTGTGTGTAGGGGCACTGGCAGCTTTGCTGGGCCCCAGTAATGAGTGGGGGCATGGCCAATGAAGGGGCATGGCCAATGACGGGTCGTGGCCAGAGCTTATGAAAATCTAAAAAAACTGACATGCGGCCAGAAGCGGTTGTGTGCTATGCAGTGGGGTAGCCGGTGTCAGAACTGGTGGTTGGCAGCGCAAGGGAGGGCGCGATCGCTCCCCTTCCTTTCATCACGGGAGAGAGGACTGGCCACCGCTGAGCTGCCTGTCTCTTCAGCAGACACCAGCATCTGCTGGGCTGGGAGAGAGGCTGCTGCAGCGGCGGCCAGTCCTCTCTCCCCACCTTGTCGAAGTAGAAAAAAAAATTACATAAAGAGAACATACATACTACACACATATAAGTCGCTATACTTGCAAATACGCGCAGCGAGCACAGCAATACATGGTAACACACGCATTTACACGGACATGCCACAGAGATGGATTCAACACTTATTTTATACAGTACATAATTATAATAATATCAAGCGCCAGACATCATGATGATTTAAAATTATCTAATGAATTAATGTCATGAATGTGTATTATTTGAACGAAACAAGATAGACCTGTCATGTTTACTATTGAGGTAACCAGATTGATGTGTAGATTCATTTGATGCTTGTTGTGAAGTTGTGGGACATTGCAGCGGATAATTATGATTAAATGTATAAAAGCTAAAATCACTTTTATTAGAACAATAGATATTCCAAACAGGTGGTGGACAGGAAACTCAGGCCAGCCCCTTTGGACGTCCCCAAGGCTGAACCTGTTCAGCATATACAAAGAAACTAGTGACTCATCATGAATGAGAGAGAGTCCCCTCCCCCAAACTAGATAACACATTTTGCTGATCACACAGGAAGGTAGTTCCTGTTTTGGTCTCAGAGGAAGATGGAGTCCCAGCATTACTTTACAGAGACAGAGAGTGATATGGAAAGACGAATTTATATAACTTAAGGATAATGGTATTGTATGCTGGCATGTAACTGTATGTAACTTTATGTATTAACTGCTTACTGTGTGAGTTGTAATCATGTAACTATAGGTATACTGTACTTTGTAATATATATTGAATCCATATCCTTTTAATAACAAATATATACATCAATGAGCTTTGGAACTCAGATAATGTGTGGGTGTATTGTTTTCTCTTATGGAATGCAGTGTTTTGCGATGTATAGCGCACATTCATGGGATATGGTAATAAGAGATGCAGGCATTTACAATATATATTAGAGCGGGCATTTTAAATATTTGTGAGAAATCAATTTGGCATTCTTAGATATGCGGCTGTCAGCAACAAGGAAGGGGGAGGGTAGTGGGACCAGGGCCCCTCAAATGGGCCCGGGCGCCACTTCTGTGTGTGTGTGTCACTGCTTTATAGTGAGCCACAATCCCTGAATAATTGACAGAGCTGGCAAAGGAATTGTCAAAAATCTTAAGCCGAGCCGATCCTGGGGGGGGGGGGGGGGTGAAGGAAGGAGACCTTCAGTTTGTATTCCCAGTCTCCTAGAACTTGGGGGGTTCAGGGTAAGCATTTTCAATCAACAGTCCGTAGCAAAAGGAAAGAAAATAGGCAGGCGTGTAGGTGCCAGACACATACCCTCAAAAATGGTCAACTGTCTACTGCAGGCCAATCACACTTCTCTACTTTGTACAAAATGTTTCAGATGAAGATACCGCCAAATCTCTGCTGCTGGCAAAACCCATTTGGTATGAGGAGAACTAAAAGACAGTATCTTTCCAGACCCGAGAGACCCCCAGTGTTGTCCAGTTACTAAAAAGTGCTAAAGGTACCCGAAGGGAATTCGGGGTAATCAAATTGCAGAGTCAGAGGTGAGAAAGGGGGAGAGATTCCATGTATATCTCCTCAATTTGTTCCATCTGTCCAAAGTAGAACCTATTGTGGGGTGAGGCAGAGCGGGCACTTTGGACCTCCACGGGTATGCAAAGAGAGCTGTAGAGATCGATTGATTCTCCAACTGAACCCATTGTCTGGCATCCCATGATCTCGTTGAGTCTATTATCCGACCAAGCATGGTATCATCATAGTAAGTGTGGAAGTTGGAGTCCCTCCATATTCTTACATCTAAACAATATGGCATGTTTGAAACAAGGTCTTCGTCTACCGCAGATGAAGTCCCTCACTATGTTATGTAGCTCACCAAACAACTGCTTCGGGACATGGATGGCCAAAGTCTACAGTAAGTATAAAACCCTGGGCAGAACTTTCCTTTTAACCACACTAACCTGTCCAAACCAAGATAAAGTCTTATCAGTCCAATTCTACAGTTCAGACAATAAGGTCTAGATTAAGGGCCCGAAGTTGTTAGCAAACAGCTTGGAGAGGTCCGTACCAAGAACAACTCCAAGGCTAGAGATGTGCCATGTGAATGCAAATGATTGTTTCAGTGTGTCCATAGAATGGGAGGGAGCCATTAAATTTACTGAAAAAGATTTAGAATAATTAACTTTGAAGTTAGACAAGGTACCAAATCTCTGGAACTAGATTAGGGACAGAGATTACTGTGTTGGAAAGCATTGCCAAAATAAGGTAAGGGAGATAGAGGGTTGCCTTGTCTAGTGCCATTTCTAATCTCCACCGGGTTAGACAAAACACCATTGACTGATCCAAGCTGAAGGAAAATGGTAAAGCGACTTCATTCTAAGTAGGCATTCAGGGCTCAAGCCCAAGTGCATCAGGACCGCCTGCATAAACAGCCACTCCACTCTGCTAAAAGCCTTTTTGGCTTCAGTGGAGAGAATAATTACTGGGACAGGAATGTCAGTGGCTAAATGTAAGATCTATGGCTTAGTGGTGTGGCTCCGAGCTTCCCTTTCTGGGACAAAACCAACCTCATCCGAATGTATGACATTAGGGAGTAAAAAGGAGTTTAGCAAATAATTTAATGTCCACATTGAGTACAAGGGCGTACCTACCATAGGTGCAGGCAGTGTAGCTGCTATGGGGCCCACGGCTGAGAGGGGCCCACCATCCCTGTCACAGTTACATGTGTTATATACAAAGGTGTAGCTACCATAGGTGCAGGCAGTGCAGCTGCTATGGGGCCCAGAGCTGAGAGGGGCCACCTTCCCTGTCACAGTTACATGTGTTATATACAAAGGTGTAGCTACCATAGGTGCAGGCAGTGCAGCTGCTATGGGGCCCAGAGCTGAGAGGAGCCACCTTCCCTGTCACAGTTACATGTGTTATATACATTTTTCGCCATTGGGTGGTACTTGGGGGTCCTTTCAAACTTTTTCCATGGGACCTGCAATAAATCTAGGTATGCCCCTGGACCTGCTCATTGTAGTGTGGTATAAAATTAACTGGAGGACATTTTAATGTTATATAACTTGAACCGGGGGAACTGTAATGAGGCACAATATGAATGGGGAGCACTACATATCATAATGTGAATTGGGGTACTATGCGGAATAATGTGTACTGGCAGCTCTGAAATGTGACACAGGGTGAACTTAAGCACTACTGCAATTCATAAAGAAACTAGGGCACTACTATGGGGTATAACATTAAATAAGGCTCTACTATAGTTCAGAAAATTAACTAGTGCACTGCTGCAGAGAAGTGTCTCTCTAGAAGCATTGGGCAGGGGCCCCTTCAAAATGTTGCTATGGGGCCCACAAAGTTCTGGCTACGCCCGATTGAGTAATGATATCGGCTGATAACTGGAGCACTGGGCTGGGACCTTGCCAACCTTATGAATAATGGTAATTTGTGTCTCTGGGGCTTGAGGTTAAAAAACAAACAAAAACCCCCACAACCTCCCTTGATTGCATTAACCACTTGCCTGGCATGGGCACATCAGATGCGACCACACCAGACTGGGCTTTCCTGATCACATCTGATGCGGCCAGTTAGAAAGCTCCCTGTGCGGCTGCAGGAAACAAAGTTTCTGATTGACAGACAGAGGCATTCAGAGGGAGGGGGAGGCTGGCGTGCATGAAAATGGGGGCTTGTCACCCCCATTTTCTGGGAGTGGCAAGGCCAAGGGCAGTTTCCGTGGCCTCACAAGCCACCCTGCGATAGCAAGCCAGAGTAAGCGCAGGCTTACTCAGCTTGCCGTTGCAAATGAATGGTCGTGATGTTCATCCCAGAATGTAATCCTCCTGCATTTGCATTTCTATGGATTGCATTTGTAAAGTTGCTGCAAACAGCTTTGCAATTGTAATCCATGCGGAATTATGCCCTTAGGGCCCAATTCAGACCTGTTCGCTCGCTAGGTTTTTTTTGCAGTCCTGCGTTCACATAGTTGCTGCCCCATAGGGGAGTGTATTTTCGCTTTGCAAGTGTGCGAACACGTGTAGCTGAGCTGTACAAACAGATTTTGTGCAGTCTCTGAGTAGCCCAGGAGTTACTGAGCCGCTGCGATCACTTCAGCCTGTCCGGAACCGGAATGGACATCAGGAACCCTCCCTGCAAGTGCATGGACACGCCTGCGTTTTTCCAACCACTCCCAGAAAACGGTCAGTTGACACCCACAAACGCCTTCTTCCTGTCAATCTCCTTGCAAACGCCCGTGCAAATGGATTCTTCACACAAACCCATCATTGAGCGGCGATCCGCTTTGTACCCGTGCGACGCACCTGCGCATTGCGGAGCATACGCATGCGCAGTTTAGACCTGATCGCAGGCTGTACGAAAACGCAGCCTAACAATCAGGTCTGAATTAGGCCCTTAATTTGTACTGATACCTTAGTATTGATGCTGTATTCCCTCCTGATGCCTTGCAACAGTGGCGTATCTATGATGGGTGCAAGGAGTGAGGTCCACATGGGCCCCTGCATCCAGGGGGACCCACAACGCACACCCTGCACTCATTTTTTTTAATACTTTTCCCATCTGGTGTCCCGCATGGAAAATGGTGTTTCACACATCCCTGGGAAAATGGACACTGTACTGTACTGTACTGCACTAGACTCTGTACAGCGCTAGAGTCTCCTAGTGATCCTAGTTCTCAGAATCTGGACTGAGCTGCCGGCAGTGCCGGCTAGAGAGGAAAGGACCCAAACAGAGACTGCACACAGGACACATCCTCTCTTAATACACCCCTGCCTTGCAATTAACGCTGCACCCTGTATTGACCCCTTGCTATTTATGTTGAACTTAGTGCCTGATTCAGAGATGGATGCAAATACCTTGCCCCTCTCCACCCATACTGAGGGTGCCTGCTCTACTCTGGTTGTATCCGCTCCAGATTTAGGTTTGCATACTCCATGGTGATTCCAAAGGTTATTATTATTATTATTATTATTATTATGTAATTTGAGATACGAGTTTATACTTATAATTTATACCTTTTATATAGCGTATTCTTTTATTCATATACTTCAAAGGAACAGTATGTATATTACCCTTATGGGGACCATTTGTTATGCATACATAACAAAAGATATATGGAGCAGTACTGTAATTTCAGTGATCTTTTTATACTTGATATAAAACTGCCTCTATTATATCAGAACTGATCCCTCTAATATACATACTGTGCCTTTGAAGCAGGCAAATAAAAGAACACACTATATAATGGTATAAATTAAAAGGATAAGATCTTTGTGACTGATATTACATAATCACAACCTTTAGAATCTGTGATTAGCAACATTGAGTTGCCAATCTGGTAACTATTTAGTTACTTCGACTTGAATTGAATCTTGATACATATTATCTTTTGTAATCTGAATGGCACGCTATATTATTCCTTTTGAATGACTAATACAGCTCACGCACACATAAAACTTTATTTATTAATATTGAATTAAAACATTGCACAACAATTTTTATTATATTTTATTTATTTATTTTCACAATATTTCTTCTCTATCATTTTGAAATACTGTGCTTAACTGGACCCATGTGTAATGTACAACATCTAAGTTCAACATTGAACATTTCTTATAGGTGATGATATTAGTAAAATAATTACTGAGTGATAATAATATTTTGATACCTTCATTTTAAGGCATAACCAATTAATATGATTTCATTGTAATATCAGTAGAAGGGATCTGAAGAGCACCTTAAATAAACTCCTTGTTTCTTTTCTTATCTTGAGGTTCAGGGGTGTCTGTTTTATTACATCATGATTTAACCTGAATCTTAGTGACTTTTGGCAACATATATTTTTGTATTTAAAGCAAAGTTTAACAAGTATCAATTTAAGTGCTATCATTCTGTGGAGCATTTTATCTATATAAGCAGCTGCAATGTGTCTCACCAAACAAGTGAGAGGAGAATGGAACAAACTATTCAAAGGCTCAGTACTACCTGAGGAAATTGCGTTTTGGCAATGAAACGCGTTTGCTGTTAGAACTTTTCTTGCTGTTGGTGAGCCTAATTATCTGATGCAGTGACTAGCCTTTGAGTACTTTAAAAGAACTGTTTCCCAGCCTGTGGATGGCATCATCATGATTACTTACAGCCACAACCCACAGTAGATACATTGCAATTGGTGTTATAGATATTGATTTATGGTACATAACACTATTCTGTTTGAATTATGCAATAGACTTAGTGGAAACTGTCTGCACGGTGGGTGTCATCATGCCATGAGATTGGCTATTCATAGTGACAGCTGGAGGAGCCCTTATCTGGCAATATATTGACAGCACATTTCAGAATATCCTATACAGCCGTCTAAGTTTGTAGTGAAATAACAATCACCTGCCGGCTTTTTCTTTTTAGTGTTGTCACCAAGCAGTGACTTTTCTGTATTCCATGTGCATTTGCTGGGTTTACATTTGATTGATATGTCAGTTTTACTGTCATAACCAGCCACAACCACAACCACAGGTGACATAAACATTTGCGAGTTAACACTGTATTCATATCTAACATTGGTATTATTGACATGTTTATTTTGTTATGTTTCTCAGTATGTTTATATATCTCTTTTTTGATTAAAATTGATGTATTATTATTCCATGTGCCTCTCCATTTACATTGCTGCTAATGCAATGTCTTCACGTTTTGTTAATAATGCCGCAGTTTATCGCAACACTTTGTTAATAATGCCGTACTCTGTCATGACACTGATAATATAGCTGCATTCTGTCCTGACATGTTATTACTGCTGCATTCTAATATCACTGTATTCTGTGACATCCTGCTGCTCATACTGCACTCTATTCTAAGGTCTTGTTAATAATACTCCACTCTGTTCTACTGGTATGCAGTCAATAAGTCAGCGTTCGCAATGTTGACAGTTAGGATGTTGACATGTTTAAATTGTTGACATCATAAATGTTGACGCCTGTAAACAGTTGATGCTGACGGAGTGCTGACATATGAGTTGTCGACATTGTGTGGTGTCAACATTAGCATTAGGGTTAGGGGTAGTGGTTAGGTTTAAGTGTTAGCATTAGGGTAAGACACTGCAAAAATACATCTTTGACATTCTGACCAGGTCAGCATTTCATCAATATAGTCATGGTGACTGTCGACATAACACACCGAACTGTTCCTAACACTCGATTAATAATGCTACACACATATCCTTATTATCTATGGCAGTATCATTTCTTATATTTCTAAAATGCATATTGTTTTGATTCTTGTTTGCCTGTCTTTAGCTGGTTATAATTTTTTTGGAAGTTGTGTTTTTTGCTTTAATAGGAAGAAATATAAAAAAAAAAATGCTGACACTTCGGGGCTGATTCTGATTTGGAAACAAGCAAAAAAATAACTGTGCACCTAGGCACAACCATACTGCACTGCAGGGGGGGGGGGGGGGGGGGGGGCAGATGTAAGATATGCAGACAGATTTAGATTTGGGTGGGGTGAGTCCTAGCTGAAAACTGTAACTGCTAGCACTCGCATACTGGGGGCCGCCCACCATACTAATCGGCGGCCAACAATGTGATCACAAATCAGTTATGATCACATTGCTGATTCTGAATTAATGTTGACCCCCTGCATACCTAGCTAGGCTGCGTATGCAATTGGACCGCCTGCATTTTTCTGTTCGCAGCGGCCGAGCGTGACATCATGCAGCCACCCCTAAAATGGTCCGGACATGCCTGCTTTGTCCGGAACCCCTCTACCCAATGCCACGTCACCGCCCCCGACTGCCTTGCGAATGCCTCTGCCTGTCAGGCAGAGGCATTCGCATCACTGTGATACAATCGTATCTCCTAGGCAAACATAGAACAGGCCTTGTGCGTGTGCACGGGCCCAGTAATCGTGCAAATTAATTTGCATCACAGTAGTGATGCTTGCCGATTAAGGGGCTAATTAAGGTCGGAACGCAAATCGCGATCAGGCAGAGTCAATCAGGCAGAGGCAGTTTCAGGGTGGGAGGGGGGCGGCAACTCTCCGTTTTCAGGGAGGAAACGGAGTGTTGCGGGGTAACCCGAATGGTGGTCTGCACAGCATGAACGGGGGCATGTTGGGGGCACGGTCGTGGCGGCTGCATGATGTCACACACAGCCGCCGCGACAGGAAAGATGGCGCTGGGATTCCTGCGGCCGCAGCTAAGCTGCGCCGGCAGGAGTCAACCTTAGTTTCTGCTGATAAGCAGAAATTGTGAGGCATTCGCAATTTCTGCTTGTAGCAGGGGGGGGGGGGGGGCGCCGGTGAGCATGCCGGGCTGCCCCCAGCATGCGTGCAGAAGGATAGCAAATTCTGCTGATTAGCAGAATTTGCTATCCCTACTGAATTGGCCCCTAAGGCCCTAAATTGCTGAGTAAAAATAAAGCTGCCCAGCATCTGTGGGCTGCATGCAAAGCCAGTATTTACCCTGCATGTAAACAAATGTATTTATTACCAGTTATTTATATAGCGCACACATATGCCGCAGTGCTTTACAGAGAATATTTGGCCATCCACATCAGTCCCTGCCCCAGTGGAGCTTACAATCTATATTCCCTACCGCATGTACATGCACACACATTCATGTTAGGGTTAATTTTTGTTGGGAGCCAGTTACCCTACCAGTATATTCTTCACGCAAGCACAGGGAGAATATACAAACTCCACACAGTTAGGGCCATGGTGGGAATCGAACCCATGACCTGAGTGCTGCGAATATATATATATATATATCTACCAACAAATATAAAACCACAGCACTCACCACCCCAGAAGCGGGGTGCAGTGTCTGCACTCATAGGGTGGGGTGCATGTAGCCCATGGCCATCTACTTAAAAATATACAAACAGAAAGTTCAGCACTCACCAAAGCAAGCTCACTTATTTTCACGTTGTGAAAGCAAATCAATTACTCTAATTGCGGCTAGGGTTATTTATTATGCCAATTACCATAGCAGAAAATTATTCTTTACATTTTATACACTTGCCAAGGAACATCTTGTTTTTTAAGGGGCATTTTCTCATCCATGTTTCAGTCCTAATGTATCTAATCTAAATATTCTAATGCTTTTTCTGTATTTCAGGCAAGTAAATGCCATTTTTCATTCTGGCTTCCTGAAACTCTAAGAATATTTATCTCTTTACTCCGGAGGGAGCTGAGATCTCACATGGCAGCTTCATGAAATATGCAGATTCCTCTCTATACCAATTAGCAGAGCTGCTGAGTGTTTTGCTTTTCATGTCCAGAAGATCCCAGTTGCCCCATATGACAGATGTGATGTCAGGTGTCTCGGAGAAGGAGTCCCTTGGAGCATGAGAGGAGTAGGAATTATAGTGGACAAGACATGTTGAAAGTTCAGTATAATGTTACTTTGCAAAACTAATCACTATATGAATATTGTGTAATATAGCATCACTTGTTTATAGCTGCCAACATTGTAACATACTGTAGTTCCAAGGATCACACAGTTGCTCAATGGGACATAAAAGCATAGAATTGCCTTAAGGACCTTTGAACAATGTACTGTACATCATGTCATGTATACTTATAGCCAGGGGCGGATCCAGAACAAAATGACAGGGGGGGCACCATGACAGAGGAAATGAGGGGGAGGTACTTTACAGCGCACATATGACGCACGTGCTCCAGAAAAGTGGGTGTGGCCTTGCAATAATAGGTGTGGCTTCAAAGAGAATGCCATATCCATGAGGCAGTGGGTGACGCCACAGAATGTGACATGGCGAGGTTGTTCATGACATAGTGGATAACGGGGAGAGATAGTGGGTGACAGGGAGAGGCAGACAGGAGGGAGAAGTGATGGGGAGAAATAGTGGGAGACATAAAGGTAGTGGGTGACAGGGAGAATGTGACAGGGAGAGGCAGTGGGTGATGTCAGGTTGAGAGTAAAAGGCAATGGGTGACAGGAGAGAAAAGTGATGGGGAGAGATAGTTGGAGACAGAAAGGCAGTAGGTGACAGGCAGTGGGATCTATATATGGGACACTGGTCTAGATGGGAATGGGGCAGAGAGATGGTGGTGGGAGGGGGGAACACTAGGCTGTAGAAGGGGGTATACTGATCTGAATGAGGGGATGTTCTTGCTGAGGGGCAGTGAGATGGGGGCAGGGGGCTGGGAGAGGGGAGAAACTGGGCAGGCAGGGTGGTAGATACTGGGATAAGGGAGTTAGTGAGATGGTGGGGGACACTGGGCTGGATTGGGGAGCCCAGGGCACTATGAATGGGGAGGCACTTGGCAGGATGGGAAGGGGCAGTGAAAGGGGTAACACTGGGCTGGTGAGGAGGGATCAGTATGTCTAGACTCACTGGGGGGTTCTAGATGGGAGAGCAGTGAGATGGGAACAGTGGGCTGGTTGGGGAGGGAAGGGGAAACATTGGGCTGGCAGGATGGGAGATACTGGGGCTGGGGGCAGTAATGGTGGGGGCACCAGGCTGGAGAAGGGGCCAGACACTGAGAGCACTGGTCTGCTGCTGTTTCTGTCTGGCCCTGCACATGCGGATGCAGCACCGCACACTCACTCAGTAGCCCTTCCCCAGTGTCCCTGCACCCTACCTGCTTCCTCGGTCCCCAGCTCAGCTCAATCACCCCTGCACTGCCAACGCTGTGCAGGGATCTGTCTCCTGGTGGCGGGTCCGGCTTGCTCCATCTAACAGGCGGCGGCATTGGCGGCTCTCACTCCCCCACTCCCCCGCAATCATCGTTCCGCGGAGCCCCGCCTCCCCCGTGTACTGGTGCAGCCAGGGAGAGGGTGACACTAAAGCCCAGCCCGCGAATTAGAATGCAGGAGGCGGAGCTGGGCTGATCATGTAGCAACAGGAAGGAGGGACTGACAGCCGGCAGCCTCATTGTGCACATTCAAAGAACAAGTGTAAATTTGGTGCGTCAAACGGAGAGCTGCAAAAACCTCTATGCCCACCTGTAGGGCCAAAATATGGTTTAGAGGAAAATGTGTGGTTTCTGCGCTATCTCCAGTTGAGATAGGGAAAGAACCTTCTGTAGGAAAGTTTAAGATGAGTGTACAGTTTAAAGTTCCAAAAATGCCCAAAAATTATTGCTTTCCTTATTCTTTCTGGTGAGTCATTGGGTCTCCAAATCTTTCTTCCAATTTTTGGTTCAGAGGGATGTTAATTCTTCATCTCCAATGTATAAAAGAAAAGATAGGAGAAACCACAATAGTGTAACTCAATTTTAATAAGAACAAATGCAATAAAACATATGGCTGGCAGCGTACCTTAAAATAAGGTGTATATATCACACCAAGTCTCGTTTGTAAAATGTCTGTGGTGAATTCCTGGTATGGGAATCCCTTCAGGATCAAAGCTGGGTCGCTGTCCAGGCAGATGCTGTTCACCAACGCGTTTCGGCTCTCCTGAGCCATTTTCAAGGTCCTTGAAAAAGGCTCAGGAGAGCCGAAACGCGTTGGTGAACAGCATCTGCCTGGACAGCGACCCAGCTTTGATCCTGAAGGGATTCCCATACCAGGAATTCACCACAGACATTTTACAAACGAGACTTGGTGTGATATATACACCTTATTTTAAGGTACGCTGCCAGCCATATGTTTTATTGCATTTGTTCTTATTAAAATTGAGTTACACTATTGTGGTTTCTCCTATCTTTTCTTTTATACATTGGAGATGAAGAATTAACATCCCTCTGAACCAAAAATTGGAAGAAAGATTTGGAGACCCAATGACTCACCAGAAAGAATAAGGAAAGCAATAATTTTTGGGCATTTTTGGAACTTTAAACTGTACACTCATCTTAAACTTTCCTACAGAAGGTTCTTTCCCTATCTCAACTGGAGATAGCGCAGAAACCACACATTTTCCTCATTGTGCACATTGTTCACAGGAACAGAACACCGGTTCTGCTTCCTCTAAGCCTTCAGCATGACAGTGGACTGCACTGCCTAGAAGACAGGCAGGTGAGAGCCCATTTGAGACTTTAGTCACATATGGGCAACAACATGCCAGGATCCCTAGGTCAAATATCTTATAGCCCAGGGCTACAGACTGGAGTTTCAGAAACTCCCACCTCACAGATTCTTCAAATCAGGCTTACCAGCTTCTCAAGAAGCAAGTATGACTTACAGGAAGCAATTCTGAAACTATTATTATTCCAACCTGTTTGTAGTTCCGAAACCGGACGGTTCGGTAAGTCCCATTTTAAATCTCAAGTCATTGAACCCGTACTTATGGGTGTTCAAGTTCAAGATGGAGTCTCTGAGAGCAGTGGTCTAGAGGAAGGGGAATTCTTGGTGTCTCTGGATATCAAGGATGCGTACCTTCATATTCCGATTTGGCCGCCTCATCAAGCTTATCTAATGTTTGCCTTACAGGACTGTCACTACCAGTTCCAGGCCCTGCCATTTGGCCTATCTACAGCACCAAGGGTGTTCACCAAGGTAATGGCAGAGATGATGTTTCTCCTCTGCAAACAGGGAGTGAACATAATACCATACCTGGACGATCTGCTGATAAAAGCACCATCCAGGGAGAGGTTGTTAGACAACATTGCCCTCTCAACCCGACTGCTCTAGGATCACGGGTGGATTCTGAACCTACCAAAATCTCATCTGGAACCAACACAGAGACTTCCGTTCCTGGGGGTGATACTGGATACGGAGGCACAGAAGGTGTTCCTTCCGTTAGAAAAGGCATTGGTGATTCAGTTGATGGTGCGGGATGTTCTAAGACAATCCTGGATATTGGTGCATCTATGTATTCGCCTTCTGGGGAAGATGGTGGCAGCTTACGAGTCACTGCAGTACGGAAGGTTTCACGCAAGGCTCTTCCAGCTGGATCTGTTGGACAAATGGTCCAGATTGCATCTTCACATGCACCAGAGGATCTGTCTGTCACCAATGGCCAAGATTTCTCTTCTGTGGTGGCTTCAGGCTTCTCATCTGACCAAAGGCCGGAGGTTCGGGATTCAAAATTGGATTCTGCTAACCACAGACGCAAGCCTCAGAGGTTGGGGAGCAGTCACCCAGGGAGAACAGTTCCAAGGAAGATGGTCAAGTCAGGAAGGCCTTCTTCCGATCAACATTCTGGAACTAAGGGCCATATACAATGCCCTTCTACAGGCATTGCATCTTCAAGATCAAGCCATTCAGGCTCAGTCAGACAATGTGACGGCAGTAACATACATAAACTGACAGGGCGGAACGAAAAGCAGAGCAGCAATGTCAGAGGTAACAAGGATTCTCCTCTGGGAAGAAAGGCACGCTGTGGCGTTGTCTGCGATCTTCATTCTGGGAGTAGACAACTGGGAAGTAGACTTCCTCAGCAGACACAACCTCCACCCAGGAGAGTGGGGCCTTCACCCGGAGGTGTTCGGGTGCTTAACATGTCAGTGGGGAATTCCACAAATTGACATAAGACATCGTCTCAACAAAAAGCTCAAACGGTATTGTTCCAGGTCGAGGGACCTACAAGCAGTGGCGGTGGACGCTCTGGTGACTCCATGGGTCTACCATATGGTGTACGTGTTTCCACCACTCCCATTGATCCCAAAGATTCTCAAAAGATTAAAAAGGGAAAAGGTTGAAGCATTTCTCATTGCTCCAAACTGGCCAAGAAGGGCCTGGTATGCGGATCTACTGGAGATGCTCCTAGAGGACCCGTGGCCTCTACCTCTTCGCGAGGACCTTCTCCAACAGGGGCTGTTCGTCTATCAAGACTTACTGCGGTTACGTTTGACGGCATGGAGGTTGAGCGTCAAATTATAGCCCGAAAAGGGATCCCGGATAGTGTTATTCCAACCCTGATACAAGCCAGAATGGCGGTAACGTCTGAACATTACCACCGTATTTGGAAAAAAATAAGTCTCTTGGTGTGAGAACAGGAAATTTCCTGTGGTGGAATTTCAACAGGGCCGTTTTCTCCTTTTTCTGCAGTCAGGTGTGGATGTGGTTCTACGTTTGGGCTCCATAAAAGTCCAGATTTTGGCATCATCCATTTTCTTCCAGAAACAATTGGTTTCTCTCCCTGAGGTTCAAACATTTTTGAAGGGGGTTCTGCACATCTAACCACCCTTTGTGCCTCCTACGGCACCGTGGGATCTCAATGTGGTGTTGCAGTTCCTGCAATCGGAATGGTTTGAGCCTTTACAGGACATAGACGTCAAGTTTCTTATGTGGAAGGCCATCATGGTGTTGGCCTTGGCTTCGATATGTCTCACAAAAGCCCCTATTTGATTTTTCATGAAGATAGGGGTGAACTCAGAACTCGTCAGCAATTTCTTCCAAAGATGGTGCTGCATTTCATATCAACCAACCTATTGTGGTTCCGGTGGTTACTGACACTTCAAAGTCCTTGGATATGGTGAGGGCTTTGAAGATCTTTGTGAAGCGGACAGCTCGTCACAGAAAATCTGACTCGCTGTTTGTTCTCTATGATCCCAATAAAATTGGGTGTCCTGCTTTAAGGCAGACAGTTGCACTCTGGATCAGGGTTACTATCCAGCATGCTTATTCCACGGCAGGTTTGCCGTGTCCAAAATCTGTACAGGCCTACTCTACAGGATCAGTGGGTTCTTCCTGGGGGGCTGCCCAGGGTGTCTCGGCTTTACAGTTCTGCCGAGCAGCTACTTTGTCGGGTTCTAACACATTTGCTAAGTTCTACAAGTTCGATACTTTGGCCTCTGAGGACCTTCAGTTTGGTCAATCAGTTCTGCAGGAACCTCAGCAGTCTCCCACCTGGTTTGGGAGCTTTGGTACATCCCCATGGTACTAATGTGGACCCCAGTATCCTCTAGGACGTAAGAGAAAATAGGATTTTAATTACCAACCGGTAAATCCTTCTCTCGTAGTCCGTAGAGGGTACTGGGCGCCCGCCCAGTGCTTCGTTTCTTCCTGCACTGTTACTTGGTTAAGTATTCTTGATTCAGCGGTTGCTGTTCCTGGTTTAAAGTTTGGTTAGCTTGGCTTTCCTCTAGTTTGTATGTGCTGGTTCGGAATCTCACCACCATCCTTTTATATCCTTCTCTCAAAGTATGTCCGTCTCCTCGGGCACAGTTTCCTAGACTGAGTCTGGTAGGAGGGGCACAGAGGGAGGAGCCAGCCCACACTACCAAGTTCTTAAAGTGCCCAAAGCTCCTAGTGGACCCGTCTATACCCCATGGTACTAATACGGACCCCAGTATCCTCTACGGACTACAAGAAAAGGATTTACCAGTAGGTAATTAAAATCCTATGTTTTCCTCAGCGCTGAAGGATGAGAACACAGTCTCAGTCTCTCTGGCTGACACACTGTTCTTTCCTTATATACTGCTAAAATGGACATAAAAACCTTGGTAAAGGTTATATCAGTCCACTACTCCCTCATCTGAGACACAGTATTTATCAGAGGGAATGAGAAATCCTTCAGAAATTATACCTGATGGCCAATTCACATTCTGAGGTTCAACTCTGAGCTAATCACTCAGGTTTTTCTCCATATTATGGTAAGTGTGTTGCTATCAAATATAACTAAATAAATACAAATAACATGGATTTCTCACAGGGATGCCTATTCAGGCCAATCTATTTTATCACTCCCTGAAACTGCCCATAGCAGGCAACCCTTTCCAGTCCAGAGAGCTGACAGAACAGTACTGCCCGGAGCTGGCAATATACGTTTGCCCGGAGCTGGCAGAACAGTACTGCCCGGAGCGGGCAATATACCTGTGGCCGGAGCTGGCAGCAAGTGGAGACCTAAAATATGATTAAAGGGTTCTCTCATGACAAGCTCATTGCTGGTCCTTCCCATATTGCTTAATCCTCAAGCATACCTCCCAACTTTGCGCTGCATTAAAGAGGGACACACGCGCAGCGAAGCCGCGCGCGCTCCCGAAAAAGGGGCGTGACCTATGGAAAAGGGACGTGGCTTCGCGGGAGGACCCGCGATCGCGAGTCACGCCCCCCGATTTCGTCACTGAGGGGGCATGCCCAGCGCTCCGTGAGCCGCTGGCATGCCTCCTCTCCCCCTGTCTGCACTGAATAGACGCTGTGCGCATGCGCACAGCGTCTATTCACCGCTGCTCTGCTAAGCAGGACAGCGACAGACAGAGCCTCCCAACTGTCCCCCCCACCGCGGGACACTGCGACCCGCGGGTGGGACAGCGGGGCAGTCCCCAAAAAACGGGACTGTCCCGCGAAAATCGGGACAGTTGGGAGGTATGCTCAAGTCCCACCTCTGTAGTAGATGCAGAGTCTGAGGAAGGGATTGGGACAGCTGTGTCTTTAAAGTCACATTGGGCACTGAGGAGTTTTCTGTCAGAGACCGATGATAGATAATGCAGCGCTGGTTTCTGTCACAGATATACTGCATATTTCACCTCTGACTGTAGCAGGCTTGAATAAAAAACACACACACACACACACACACAAAGGTTTGTTACTGTGTTATCATCCTTCTCCTCACATAGTAGTTGTGAGGAAATAATAATCCCTCAGACTCTGAGGTAAAAATGGACTCCGATCATAATAAACCATTTTCTGAGGAAGGCACATGTTCAAGACTGATGTTGCCACTAAAATAAATAAATAAATCCTCACAGGGATGTCAGCTGAGGCATGTACACAAAGTTCCCTGATATTGCCTGTAGTTGACAAAAACATTAGAAACCCATCTCTGAATTAGAGATAATGTGACTGCTGGCCAATGTCACTAACACTTTCCTCCTTAATATTTTCCACACTTCTGAATGGGAATCCTAATACCAGATCGCAGGGGTGGCTCTAGCTGCCAGGACACTTCTGCCTAACCTACAGCATACATGCCGACATCCTGGCTGCTCTCTCCGGGAGAGAGCAGCTAGGTTGGCTCAGCAGGGGGGCAGGGCGGGGTTATGACACGGATAGGGGGCGGGGCGGAGAATAGCGTCATCTACTGCCCGGACCGCCCACTTTACTCACTAAGTGGGCGGCCGGGCAGGGTGGCCCATAAAAAATCGGGAGACTTGCCTGCTCTTCCGGGGGGGCGGGAGGGTCACCCGATTTTCGGGAGACTCCCGCCCATTCCGAGAGAGTAGGCAAGTATGACCTACAGTATACTCCGTCCTTACACTGGGCTTTGCATTTGCAATCTGAGGTGCATGAAAATTCTAAACAGGAATTCAGATCTACACTTAATAATAATATTATATGGTGCTGATGATTCTCATAGGCCTGCTTGATATGCCAATTCTCTTTTCCCAGTTTTTGAAGCAGCTCTTAACCACTTAACTGATGATTTGTTTCCTCAAAAACTGCTCCGAAATTGTCAGGTTTTTATTTTTATGAGTGAAATAGGTGAAGAACATGAATTTAACCTTATCCAAAATGAGTTTAGTTAAAAAAAAGAAAAAGAAAATAGATTAAAAAAATAAATAAAAAATTATTTTATCAAACATCGGAACATTGGTCGGGAAGATCGGTAACATCATGACCATCGCGATGTTACTTTTTACCCAGGACAGCTGCCAGGTACACAGGGGGGTCTGGGGGTGGCTTGGGGGGGTTGTTTTACACTTTCCCAGCTGCTGCCATTGTCTGCAGCCGCTGGGTGAGGGTCCTGCCGGGGTGTAGTAGGGTAAGCCGGCGGCCGGGCTCCCGGCATACCGGCGCCGAAAGCCCAACCGCTGACATACCGACAGCGTGGCGAGCGCAAATGAGCCCCTTGTGGGCTCGCTGTGCTTGCCACGCTGCGGGCACGGTGGTGCGCTACGTGCGCCACGCTATCTATTCTCCCTCCAGGGGGGTCATGGACCCCCAAGAGGGAGAAAAAGTGTCGGTATGCCGGCTGTCGGGATTCCGGCGCTGGTATACTGTGCGCCGGGATCCCGACAGCCAGCAACCTGAAGACCACCCGTCCTGCCGTGCTAACCGATCAGCAATGATCGGCAGCATGGCAACACTGAGGGGAGGGTCCAGGGAGGCAGAGGGAGCTTCCAGTCCCTCTGAGAGCAGCAGCGGTGGGAAGTTTCTCTTCCATGCTTCTGCTAACACTGTTTATCTGACTGGTCGCATCCTGTGCGACCAGGTCAGATAAAACACTTTCTGGTGTGATGCGACCATGCCAGGCAAGTGGTTAATGCATTATTGTGTGATAAACTGCTGATTTCTCAAATAAAACTGTGAGAAAAACAATTACAATTAAAATGACAGTTGCACAAGGTCCTCTGTTATATGTGCTGGGATAGGCAGAAAGAAAGGATAATCTGTATGCTCCCTGGAGCACTTTTTCTCACTCCCTTCTAAAAGTTATCAGCAGGGTTACTTTATTGTGGTACAAGCAGTTAACTATTTTACAAACTTTAGAATAGCATAACATACCCTCCAACATTTTACACATAAAAATCGGTACAAATTAGAATAGCGGGCGTGGCCATGGGTAAAGCGACGCCCATTTTCCTATACTTTCAATGGAAGTTTGGAGAGCCAAAAATCGGTACAGACCATAAAAAAAAGGTACTGTACCTATTAAAAAGGTACAGTTGGAGGGTATGGCATAGTGGCTCGCTAGAGCAGGCTTATCAAAACTAGAACTAAAGTATCTGGACTATTCTAATCTCTCACACGTAGACCTGTTTGGGCCAGAGTTTTGTGTCAGCAATAAAGTCTTGTTATATGTTTCACAGGTCCTTTGTGGTGCTGAAGCCTAGAGCTCAAGGTAAACATACTGTAGGAAGCCCTTTGTGCATTGTGCTTCCAGAGCTAGACTTTAGTAAAGAGAGCTTACCATAGACAAAATAGTTAAAGACAATACAAGTTGGTGTCAACTTGCCATTAATTTGATTTCTCATCAAAGGCATATACAGTACTCTGTTTGATATGTAGTCCCCTCTGAATGATATATTACAAACAGTTGTCTGACTAGAACAAAATAGAGATGGAAAATCCATTTTTGCATAGCTGATCAGTCATAACTTTCCTATCAACAATAAATAAATAAATACATAAAATAAAAATTAATATTTCTCTTACGTCCTAGAGGATGCTGGGGACTCCGTAAGGACCATGGGGTATAGACGGTTCAGCAGGAGACATGGGCACTATAAAGAACTTTCAGTATGGGTGTGTACTGGCTCCTCCCTCTGTGCCCCTCCTCCAGACCTCAGTTAGATTCTGTGCCCAGAGGAGAATGGGTGCACTACAGGGGAACTCTACTGAGTTTCTCTGATAAAAGAATTTTGTTAGGTTTTTTATTTTCAGGGAACACTGCCGGCAACAGGCTCCCTGCATCGTGGGACTGAGGAGGGAGAAGCAGACCTACTTAAGTGATAGGCTCTGCTTCTTAGGCTACTGGACACCATTAGCTCCAGAGGGATCGGAACGCAGGTCTCCCTGCGCCGTTCGTCCCAGAGCCGCGAGATAGAAGCCGGGTGAGTATAAGAAGAAAGAAGGCTTCAAAGGCGGCAGAAGACTTCAGATCTTCCCTGAGGTAAGCGCGCAGCGGTAACGCTGCGTGCCATTGCTCCCACACATTACACACACTGACAGGCACTGATGGGTGCAGGGCGCAGGGGGGGCGCCCTGGGCAGCAATATAAACCTCTGGACTGGCATTTTTAATATATGGGCTGCGGAGGCAGTAGATATATACATTCCCCGCCATTATTTGTACAAATGTGACCTTATTACATTAGAGAATGCACAAAGCTGAGTCCAGGGAAACAGCAGGGAGTCAATCCACGGATTTGACTGGATCACAGGGCCCGTCAGGGTCTCAAAAGCGTCCCCTATCCCAAATAGCAGACACTGATACCGACACGGATTCTGACTCCAGTGTCGACTATGATGAAGCAAGGTTACACCCAAAGGTGGCCAAAAGTATTCATTATATGATTATGGCAATAAAAGATGTTTTGCATATCACAGATGAACCCTCTGTCCCTGACACGAGGGTGCGCATGTATAAGGAAAAGAAACCGGAGGTTACTTTTCCTCCATCTCATGAACTGAACGAATTATTTGAAAAAGCTTGGGAAACTCCAGACAAAAAACTGCACATTCCCAAGAGGATCCTTATGGCGTATACTTTCCCTGCAAATGACAGGGTATGGTGGGAATCCTCGCTCAGGGTGGACAAGGCTTTAACGCACCTGTCCAAGAAGGTGGCGCTACCGTCTCCAGACACCGCAGCCCTCAAGGATCCTGCGGATCGTACACAGGAAACTACCTTAAAATCTATTTATACACATACGGGTGCTTTGCTCAGGCCAACAATAGCATCGGCATGGGTTTGTAGCGCAGTGGCAGCGTGGACAGATACCTTATCAGCTGACATTGATACCCTGGACAAAGATACCATTTTACTGACTTTAGGTCACATTAAAGATGCAGTCTAATATATAAGAGACGCTCAAAGAGACGTGGGGCTGCTTGGTTCCAGAGCCAACGCCATGGCAGTTTCGGTGAGACGAGCTCTGTGGACCCGCCAATGGTCGGGTGATGCCGATTCAAAGAAGCATATGGAGGTTTTACCTTACAAGGGTGAAGTTTTGTTTGGGGGTGGTCTCGCGGACCTGGTTTCCACAGCTACCGCGGGTAAATCTACATTTTTGCCTTTTGTTCCCCCACAGCAAAAGAAAACTCCACAATATCAGATGCAGTCCTTTCGGTCGCATAAGTCTAGAAGAGGTCGGGGCTCCTCTTTCCTCGCCAGAGGTAAGGGTAGAGGTAAGAGAACACCTGCTTCGGCTAGTTCCCAGGAGCAGAAGTCCTCCCCGGCTTCTGCTAAATCCACCGCATGACGCTGGGGCTCTAGTGAGGGAGTCCGTGCCGGTGGGGGCACGTCTTCGACTCTTCAGCCAGGTCTGGGTTCTGTCAGACGTGGATCCTTGGGCATTGGAAATTGTATCCCAAGGTTACAAACTGGAGTTCGATGAGGTGCCCCCTCGCCGATTTTTCAAGTCGGCATTGCCAGCCTCTTCCCCGGAGAGGGAAGTAGTATTAGATGCAATTCAAAAGCTGTGTCAACAGCAAGTGATTGTCAAGGTTCCCCTGGTCCAACAGGGAAAAGGGTACTATTCAACCCTGTACGTGGTCCCGAAGCCGGATGGTTCGGTCAGACCCATTTTAAATCTAAAATCCCTAAACCTGTACTTGAAAAAGTTCAAATTCAAGATGGAATCACTCCGGGCTGTGATATCCAGTCTGGAAGGAGGGGATTTTATGGTGTCGCTGGACGTGAAGGATGCCTACCTTCATGTCCCCATATTTCCTCCTCAACAGGAGTACCTGAGGTTCGCGGTACAGGACTGTCATTACCAGTTTCAGACGTTGCCGTTTGGGCTTTCCACGGCCCCGAGGATTTTCACCAAAGTGATGGCGGAAATTATGGTGCTCCTGCGCAGGCAGGGAGTCACAATTATCCCGTACTTGGACGATCTCCTGATAAAGGCGAGATCGAGAGATCAATTGCTGAAAAGTGTGTCGCTCTCCCTGAGAGTGTTACAACAACACGGTTGGATTCTCAATCTACCAAAGTCACAGTTGATTCCAACGACTCGACTATCATTCCTAGGCATGATTCTGGACACGGAACAGAAAAGGGTTTTTCTACCAATGGAAAAAGCCCAGGATCTCCAGAACATGGTCAGGGACCTGCTAAAACCAAAAAGAGTGTCTGTTCATCAATGCACTCGAGTTCTGGGAAAAATGGTGGCAGCCTACGAGGCCATCCCCTTCAGCAGGTTCCATGCGAGGACGTTTCAGTGGTACCTTCTGGACAAGTGGTCAGGGTCCCATCTGCAACTACATCAAAAGATAAGCCTGTCCCGCAGGGCCAGGGTGTCTCTCCTGTGGTGGCTGCAGAGTGCTCACCTTCTAGAGGGTCGCAGGTTTGGTATTCAGGACTGGGTTCTGGTGACCACGGACGCGAGCCTCCGAGGATGGGGAGCAGTCACAAAAGGAAGAAATTTTCAGGGTCTATGGTTAAGCCGGGAGGCTTGTCTACACATCAACGTGCTGGAATTGAGGGTCATATACAACGGCCTACGACAAGCGGAGTATCTTCTTGCGACCTACCAGTTCTGATTCAATCAGACAACGTCACAGCCGTGGCTCATGTAAAACGCCAAGGCGGGACAAGGAGCAGAGTGGCAATGGCGAAAGCCACCAGAATTCTGCGCTGGGCGGAAAATCACGTAAGCGTTCTGTCAGCAGTCTTCATACCAGGAGTGGACAACTGGGAAGCAGACTTCCTCAGCAGACACGATCTCCATCCAGGAGAGTGGGGACTTCATCAAGAGGTCTTTGCAGAGATAACAAGTCTTTGGGGACTTCCTCAAATAGACATGATGGCGTCACGCCTCAACAAAAAGCTTTGGAGGTATTGTGCCAGGTCGAGGGACCCTCAGGCAGTAGCCCTAGTGACACCATGGGTGTTTCAGTCGGTCTATGTGTTCCCTCCTCTGCCTCTCATCTCAAAAGTGCTGAGAATCATAAGACGAAAAAGAGTACAGACAATACTCATTGTTCCAGATTGGCCTCGAAGGGCCTGGTATTCGGATCTTCAGGAGATCCGTGGCCTCTTCCTCTCAGGGAAGACCTGTTGCAGCAGGGGCCTTGCATGTGCCAAGACTTACCGCGGTTGCGTTTGACGGCATGGCGGTTGAACACCGAATCCTAGCTGAGAAAGGTATTCCGGAGGAAGTTATCCCTACTCTGATAAAGGCTAGGAAGGAGGTAACGGTGAAGCATTATCCGTATCTGGAGGAAGTATGTATCTTGGTGTGAAACCAAGAATGCTCCTACGGAAGAATTCCATCTGGGCCGTTTTCTCCACTTCCTACAGACAGGAGTGGATATGGGCCTAAAGTTAGACTCCATTAAGGTACAGATTTCGGCCCTATCTATATTCTTTCAGAAGGAATTGGCTTCTCTCGCAGAAGTCCAGACTTTTGTAAAGGGAGTGCTGCACATCCAGCCTCCTTTTGTGCCACCAGTGGCACCATGGGACCTTAACGTGGTGTTACAGTACCTTAAATCACACTGGTTTGAACCCCTTCAAATGGTTGAATTAAGATTTGTCACCTGGAAGGTGGTCATGTTATTAGCCTTGGCATCTGCAAGGCGGGTGTCAGATTTGGCGGCCTTGTCTCACAAGAGCCCCTGCTTGATTTTTTATGTGGATAGAGCGGAATTGAGGACTCGTCCTCAATTTGTGCCTAAGGTGGTTTCTTCATTTCATATGAACCAACCTATTGTGGTACCTGTGGCTACGAGTGACTTGGAGGACTCCAAGTCCCTGGATGTAGTCAGGGCATTAAAAATCTATGTAGCCAGGACGGCTAGGGTTAGGAAGACAGAGGCTCTGTTTGTCCTGTATGCAGCCAACAAGGTTGGCGTGCCTGCTTCTAAGCAGACTATTGCTCGCTGGATCTGTCACACGATTCAGCAGGCTCATTCTACGGCTGGATTGCCGTTACCAAATTCGGTAAAGGCCTATTCCACTAGGAAGGTGGGCTCTTCTTGGGCGGCTGCCCGAGGCGTCTCGGCATTACAGTTGTGCCGAGCAGCTACTTGGTCGGGTTCAAACACTTTTGCAAAATTCTACAAGTTTGATACCCTGGCTGATGAGGACCTCGCGTTTGCTCAATCGGTGCTGCAGAGTCATCCGCACTCTCCCGCCCGGTTTGGAGCTTTGGTATAAACCCCATGGTCCTTACGGAGTCCCCAGCATCTTCTAGGATGTAAGAGAAAATAAGATTTTAAACCTACCGGTAAATCTTTTTCTCCTAGTCCGTAGAAGATGCTGGGCGCCCGTCCCAGTGCGGACTAAATCTGCAAGACTTGTATATAGTTGTTGCTTACATAAGGGTTATGTTACAGTTGAGATCGGTCGTTGACTGATGCTGTTTTTGTTCATACTGTTAACTGGTTGCGTATATTCCAGGTTATACGGTGTGGTTGGTGTGGGCTGGTATGAATCTTGCCCTTAGATTACAAAATCCTTTCCTCATATTGTCCATCTCCTCTGGGCACAGTTTCTCTAACTGAGGTCTGGAGGAGGGGCATAGAGGGAGGAGCCAGTGCACACCCATACTAAAAGTTCTTTATAGTGCCCATGTCTCCTGCGGAGCCCGTCTATACCCCATGGTCCTTATGGAGTCCCCCAGCATCCTCTACGGACTAGGAGAAAAAGATTTACCGGTAGGTTTAAAATGTTATTTTTTCATTCAGACCAGTATTAAATGTAAGAGTGCAAAGCAGCTTTTCAAACCCCATAAGATTCAGTGTGGAGAGTTTGCATGGTATTTCCTTTTTACTAAACCAGACTGCTTTCCTTCCCATTTCCATACATCTGTACAACAGCAGGTTACAATTTTATTGGAAAATGCTTTTATTCCAGTGTTCTGTCATGTTATTTTGCTCCTCAAACACACCTCATATTTTGCCTATTGAAATAATAGTAGTCACCACATTTCTCCAGCGATATGGAGTCTAGAGAGTGGTATACATAAACAATTTGCTAAAATCATACACTACAGTATCTTTCATGATAGAATTGGCCTTTATCATAAATTGCCATAACAGGGCAGTCAACAGAGCAGCGGCCTCTACAGGCAAGATCACTAAGGTTGAATCCTGATAAAGCACCCCTTCATTCCAGTACATGCTTTGAATAATGGAACCTGCCTCCTCCAAAGAAATGGGGAGCAATAGAGAGTTTGGCTCTCACTTTCTTGCCAAAGCCAACAATTTCTCTTAATGATTTAGCGGCACTAACTGGGACAAAGGGGCAGATGTATTAAGCCTGGAGATGGCATAAGGAAGTAATAAACCAGTGATAAGTGCAAGGTGATAAATGCACCATCCAATCAGCTCCTGTTAATTTACATATTGGAGCTGATAGGCTGGTGTATTTATCACCTTGCACTTATCACTGGTTTATCACTTCCTTATGCCTTCTCCAGGGTAATACATCTGCCCCAATGTTAGATCTCTCTTACACGTATTCTCTCCTATGCAGGAACTCACTAGCTCTCCTCAGGTTTTCTTAAAAACCTGTCAATGCTATTCAAGCATAGCTATCTTCCCATGTCATATGGGAGATATCCAATTGGAATTCTCTGCCAATTTCCAAATGACAGGCCCGCATTAGACCTTCTACTGAGTTTAACGATAACATCAGATTTGTCTCAACTGGGATAGGATAATTTCTCCCCACAAAGATCCATGCAAAGAGAATTGTCACGGAAGAAAATAGCCTTTCTAAAAGTACCTTAGAACTGAGAGCTGGTAAATAACTGTTGAATCTCTTTAACCTCTCAAAACACACAATGCTCTGGTTCTGCTCTGGACAATATGAAAGCTATGTCCTACATAAACAGAATAGAGAAAATATTTTAATATTCCTTTGCATGGCAGCTTTGGACATTTTGCAGGAGATCATAGAAAGGAACATAATTCTAAAAGCAATAAACCGCCTGGAAATATTATCTAGCTTGTAGATTCCCTTTCCTCTCTCCGACGGAGAGGATCCTACAGTTCCCTTTTCAATTTGTGAGCTTTTTCGAATACTATTGTCCTGTTCTCGACATGAAAATCTGACTTTTTTTAAAGTTGAATTGGCATGGGCGAAAACGGGACCAAAAACGGTTGAAAATGCCCAGAATTTCACCAAAACAGGTGGATCAGCTGAGAATTTGCTGATCCACCTGTTTTTCAACAGTGTCAGATTTTCCGACAAGTTGAAAAAACAGCACTTACACTGAATAGGGCGAATCAAAATTCGACCTAAAACGGCGAAGAGTGCCGTTTTTTCGACCTGACAGAAATTCCTACAGGAATTGAATATTCCCCTTTGACTATCTTAATTTCTTTATTACATATTTTGTCTATTTCTAAGACACTGGCTTCCCTCTTAGCTTTAGCATTTGCAATAAGAGGAGTTGAACTTACCATATTAGTTTTCTCATACCCATTTATCAACCCTCAAAAGCGTACGAAATTATTCTGAAGGCTCATAGCAAAACATCTCTTATGTGAAATTTTTATTAGAATTAGAAAAAGATGATAAAGAACCAAACCATTACATTGTCTCCTGTTTTTCTACTTTCCTTGCTATTACCCCACTTGTTACAATATACAGCAATTATTTATTAAGTGTAAAAAACCTTTCTAAAGCTGCTTCAAAGTCTTGCCACGTCAAGCTATCATGCATGCTGCAAGCTGGTCATCTGCACAAGCATTGGCAAAATACTACGGAGACTGGTGATCAGGAGGTTTACCTCCTTTACCCTCCAATTAGCTTGAAGGGAAATTTACCTCACACACTGATATACCCTCAACTTTAATGGATAGGACTCTGGGTGCAGGTTTGACACTACTCGAAGGCTACTTTTGAGAGGAGTTACCAAAATGAAGGCACCTCAGAAGGTCTTCCCTTACAAATAATTATATACAAGGCTCATTTGTCGTCAATGCGGTCATGTGCATAACATTATTGGAGACTTATGATAAAGAAAGATTAGGGGCCAAATGTAATAGAGTGAGAGTTTCAGAAAGTGAGAGATTTGGTAAGGTTTTTCCATTTTTTTTTAAAGTGGCAATCATTTACACTGCAAAATCAGGTTGATCTTGCTGTGTAAGTGATTGCCACTTTAAAAAAAAAAACCTACAAAACCTTAACAAATCTCTCACTTTTTGAAACTCTCACTCTATTACATTTGGCCCAAAGTCTCTCAGAACAACGAACAGGTGTATGGAAGTCAGCCCACCAGCTGTTGCTAGGTGGCAGTCCTCCCAACGAACAAACAGTAGTTTGCAGGAATCTTGTCACCTAGCAACAGCGCCCATCCCACCCTCCCCAAAAAATAAAATAAAAAAAATTTAAAAGTAGCTTTTGCTCTCTAATGGTTACTCTTCCAAACATTAGTCTATTATCTTTTCAGGCCCTCTAAGGGACAGACTCTGGCTACAGAGGACCCTAGAAATTGAGAAGCCTTAAGGCCCATACACACTTGACGATAAAATGAGCGATGTCGTTCATTTCAGCCTTCATCAACGACGTTGTTCATTATATCGTCAAGTGTGTATGCATCCGACGACCACCGATGCGCGGCCCCGCGGGACGTTAACGACCCTCGCTTATCTGTGGAGCATGTAAGCTCAATTTCCACTATGGTCGTTACCGACCAGAGACGTCGTTGAATGTGTATGGTGTGAACGACCAACGACCAAGCCACTGTTCACCAGCCCTGTTCCCAGCTCATTATTTTAATAAACTGTTCAGCTTGGATGCTTCAACGATGCATGGTCTTTGGTCTTTGGTCGTTGGTAGTGTGTATGCTCATGTCGTTTGCTCAGCTGTTCAAGGGAAGTTCAAGGGAAGTCGTTAACGACGGTCGTTAACGACGTGTGCATCGTCAAGTGTGTATGGGCCTTAAGTTGTTTCTGTTTGTTTACTTGCAAAACAAAGGTTTCTTTATAATATTGTTTTGTTATACATTTCTGGAAAACAAGATAAATATAGCTGAAAAAGTCAGTTCAGACATAAGACTTTATTCTCTAGTTGTGTACACTTACTGTTATTCCAACTACAATTATTCTAAATTATAAGAAAGTCGCTCTAACTTCCATTTCTTGTTCTGCTTATATATATATTATACAGTGCAAATATAACAAGAGAGAAAAGAATGTATATATATATATATATATATATATATGTTATTTCTTCTCAGGGCTTGCCTTTCACAAGCTTTACCAGTACTGTATACCTAATGGTCCAGTCAGTTCATATATAAATGTGCGGGTATTATTCTCCTTTGTTCCAACACATACAATATTCACTCTGAGGTGTTCGTGTTATTAGGATTGCTACCAGTTAACTTCCAAAAATCTGATTCAGTGAGTCAAAAAATGGTTGATAGTGCGCACCTTGTAGGGTATGAATGTTCAAGGAATAAAGTCCAAATAGTCATTTTTGATGCAATCAGTTTCAAAAGGACAAATTATTATTTAAAAAGGTTTTCCTTTTTCTGGCATCCTCTTTTGAGCATGTATCACAGGTATCTTGCTCTGTGATTGTCTGCTCTTAATGTTCCCTGACCGTGTTGTCAAAGTCAGAAAAATATCCCTATACACGCTGCCATATTTGCACCTCACGCTGGTCTGCGCTGCGCATGCGTGCGCTTTCCCGTGATAGCGCATACCCGCTGATGCGTGCACCCGCTCGCATCGGTATGCGTATTTACGGTAAAGAGTATGTAGTCGTAGCGTGCGACCCAATCGTTACATATTTCCACAATTAATGTAGTTTGTAGATCATGGTCCCTTTGATAGATTCTGAAAGTTTGGTTAATATAGAATGTCCCTGAATGGAGGAATCCCTCTTTGTATTGTGCGAAGGGTCTAACAGGAATCATACAGCAGTGTTTGGTACCCATCGGAAGAGTATTTAATTAGCAATATTCCGGTGTTGGTTTGGAGCGTATTAATCGCTCGTGCGAATAGTTATGGACATAAGAAGTTTATGTCCATTACTATTATTTACTCATACTCAGGTATGCGGCGGGAAAACCTAGTTTCCCACCCACCTGAGCTGTTTGAAATCGTCACAGCCCACCTGTATGAATCACCCTATGACCTTTTGTTATAATGCGAAGCCGAATTCCTGCGTCCAATGGACAATGAGGTTGTAGGGACCATTAGATTGCATTGTGTGAGTAGCATAAAAGACAGGCCTGTGGGATCCAGCTTTCACTTCTCATCAAACGGTTCTCATTGCTGATAATCGGGAAGCTGGATGTCCAGAGGCGCATGCGATCATACCCTTTGTGCGTAAGTTTCTCTCCGTAATCATATTGTCTTACTGTGAGCCAATCTCTCTCTCTCCATCTCTCTCTCTCTCTCTCTCCCTTCTCTTTCTCTCGTATCTCCCATTGACTAGTATTGTATTGTATTAGATCGGCATAGTATTGTATTGTATTAGATTGTTTAGTTATTTGGTTAGGAAGTCTCTGTTATATTGTAGTGTATCATTTGTACTGTTATTCTCTTTTACAAGTATATTAGATATAATACAGTTAATAGGCTTTGGACCCTAAACCAGTATCTGTGTATTTCCTATAGTTTTAAGTGTTCACTTGAGCGTCGGTGACGCTCAAGCAGCTTTGTAGTTAGTCAGGTTACACAAGGTTGCACTTACACCCTGTATTCACATTAAGGTATTCTGTGTATTTCATTGATATTAGGTTTAGACATAAAGGTATAGCGTTGTGAGCGTCTGTGCCGCTGGTGATCTCCTCGTGGTCTCGAGCGTCCGCTACGCCATAGCGAATCATTATTCTAGTCATCACCAATAACGTGCTGTCCTGTGATCACTGGGCCGTGAGCGAACGTGACGCTTGAGCGTCTCGCCTACGGCTAAGCGATCGTTACGCAACTAGCGTACCCTTACGGTACTTCTTAGGTAAACAGCGTACTGTGTTCTTAGACTTCATTAAGGGTTGTTTATACGACAAAGGAATTTAACATTGTCAATTGGGGACTCATCCTGTCCTTCTCATATCTGCACTAGGTAGATCAGCAGACATTATCCCCCAGCAAAGGGTGGGAGGTTGTCTCACAGTGCTGACAGGATAAGCGTCTGCTTCACTTAGATAAAGAGTGCTGAAGGAATCCGGGAACCGGAAGTAAGAACAAAACGCTTGTGTCTTTTAAAACTGTTTATTTCTTTTCTGTCTTGCGTATACACGCACGCATACATATATATCTGCATTTCTTTTTCAATTTCGTATATCACTATTCCTGTTTGCCAATTTTTATAGTTGAAAGAAAAGTGCTAAAAGAGACTTGCTGTTATTTCATAGTTTAAGAATAGAGGTAATAGTTAAAAGTGTAAGACAAACACACAGGTTTGCCTGGGAGATAAGGCAAAGCCAGTGGGGTACGCGGTAGATGATCAGGGATCGTTTACATTGATAAAAGTATATTGTATTACGGTGGATCTTTGTTTTTGCGTACACGTGTCTCTAACAAAGACTAGCGTACGCAATCCAAAGGCCGACGCACGCAGCGTTCATTACGCAACGTAGCGTCCGGTTACGCCCACGTAGCTCAAGTCACGATAAGCGATAATTAGCGCAAAGCGGTAGATAACGCGACGCGGTAAATAACGCAAGTCTATTTTTGGAAAATTTGAAATTTAGTTTAACAGATCCTGCTCCTAATTGGTAACACAGCTGGGCTAAAGAAAATTTCTGCGCAGAAATAGATATAGAAACGAAAGTGTACATGTGTTGAGTGAGTGTGTTTTTATTACATAAGTTTATATAACTTAGAGGTTGAACCAAAAAGAAATCGGGTAGGACATACGTGTAAGTGACATATACGGTGGCTAAGGAGGCATCCTTGGTTAAATAAAATATGAGCATTAGAGTATAGCGGACCACAAGGACAAGACCAGGAGGTCACAAGGACAAGGCCAGGAGGTCACAAGGTACAGGAAGGTCCGCTATAAAGGTACAAGAAGCACAACCCCGGGGGTTGGTGCTAAAACCCATATAGGCCATTGGAAGCTCTGGCTGAAGGAATTCGCAGCCGCAATTTTCGATTCCACTGATCTCTCAGTACATAACAGGTAGTGCTTATGTACTGAACGATTGTACCGCACGTAATTGTGTGCAGTAGTTAGTAATCTGACCTAATACCATTAGAGTAAAGTGGTCACAAACGCTATTTGTACATTCTGACGTGATTTGTGTAATTTTTTATTTTTAAAGGGAAGTTCGCTGGTCACTCAGGAACTATCTAACAACCCCACCTTTACTGGAAAGAGTAAGTGTCCTGCGGGTAACCCTCATATGTTCCAGTAAACAGAAGGTTTTTCTGGTAGGGCCCTGTATCGAGTACGCCAGCACCATATCGGTGTGATCAGGTCGTATTGGTCGAGGTGGGCGAGTGAGTGGGGTACTCGGTAAACCGCCACCGCCGGCCTATTTTGAATAATTTGGTTTGCTGTAACGGTTCGCTGAAGACCGTGATATAAAGATCAAAGGAGTAGTAAGCAACACCTGCAGATTATGGGGGCCAATTGTTCAGGTAGGGGGCGATCAACCTCGGTTCGGGTTGATTCAGAGAACCGACCAGTCGGGTCGGCAAGGTACATCATGTGTGAAAAATACGGAAGTCACACAGAGGTTTTATATGATGAATGGGAGAGAATGACTGTACAAGACAGGGAGAAATTCCCAAGAATAGGTAGCTTCAGTCCAGAAGTGTTACAAAATTTAAGGAGGAGGATATGTCTCATAAAATCAACAAAGAGACGAATTCAGCATCATGATTATTTACAGTTGTGGCAACAGGAAGGTGAGATACAGAGAGGTTTGGCTCTGGCGGCGGGATCTGGGGCAGTCAGGAAACTGATCGCCACAGCCCCGCCACCACCATACATAGCAGGAGAGAAGTTGATTACGGAGAGAAACGCACTGGGTTGTAAAACACAAACACTTAGTAACCCTGTAAATGTTAATGATGTTAACCAAGTAACCCATGCAAGTATTAACCCGTGCAAGTTGTACCCTGTTTTGAACTTTCCTCAGGAGTGTGATCAAGAAGACGATCCGGCAACAATTTCAGCTCTCTCTCTCGCAGCCACCATAGCAGAGACCACAGTAGGCACAGCAACACCCACGAGATTAGCGAAGGCCCCTAGCGGAGGGATAGGTGAGGTCGTGTCAACGGGTAAGTACGGCACCATGCATTATACTGAAACCATTTCACCACAAGTTGTAGAATCTACACAGAATGAGGTTGTTAGAGTTAACCCTGTTAGAGTAATAGCAGTTCCCAATGGGAAAACAGATGTATCAGGAGCCACTCCCATAAGGAACATTGCCATGTACACTCCATTTTCCCGAATGGAATTAAGAACAATAGTGTCCGAATTTCCTGACCCCAGGAAAGACTTAGTTGCTAGCCAAAAATACATCAGGGATCTAGGTAACACTGTAGAACCCAACAACAAGGATTGGCAGATACTGCTAAGAGCTTGTTTACCTTCAAATGTCGACTCAGTTCAATTCTTAGCTGATTGTGGACTAGATAAAGATGTACCACTTTCAGATGTGTACAACAAAGATAACGTAAAAAGGATAAATTTACAGCTAAAGGAGTATTTCCCAGCCGTTGTTAAATGGAACAAGATATTTTCCATTAGACAAAAAGAGTCCGAAACGGCAGCAGAATATTTCCACCGGGCACTATTAGAAATGGCAAAGTACACTGGAATAGAAGACATTAGGACCAACCCAAACCACCAAGAAGTAGCAGTATCTGTACTGATGGATGGTTTAAAGGAAACATTAAAGACTAGGGTTCAGACCACGCAACCATGTTGGCGAGGTCTGTCGGTGTCCACATTGAGAGAGGCTGCTATTGATCACGACAGAAACATCACTAGACACAGGGAGTCGCAAAGTGATAAGTTGATGTCAGTAAGTATACAGGCGCTGACCACAAGACAGCCTGCGTATGTACCACCGAATCCTGTGGGTAAGTCAAGTGTAATAACATGTTTTTCTTGTAACAAACAGGGACACTATGCACGAGACTGTAGAACAAAGAGTGTACAAAGATCTTTTCAACCCCCTAGACAACGACACGACACACGACATTGGGAGCAGGGTCCACAGAGGCGGAGTTTTGAGCCACATACAGGGGAAACAAAAAGATACCCCCCGAACAGAGATTGGCATGCCTCTGGTAGTTCCCAGCTAACTCCCTCACAAGTAGTCGCTGCCAGCGGGATTCAGGGAGGTCAGCATACCCAATAGGGGTGTGGCCATACCTGTAATCTGCAGCCAGTTAAATTGATTGCCAGTCTTGGAAGTGAACCAGAGATTGCAATCAATGTAGCTGGGAAAACCTTAAACTTTCTTGTAGACACAGGGGCGGCCAAGTCAGTGATAAATTCGACAGTGGGCATGAGAACCACTGGTAGGACAGTTCCAGCCATGGGAGTAACAGGAGTAGTCCAGCACTACCCTGTTAGCAAACCAGCCGAGATTACAATAGGGCCTTTGCATACCAAGCATTCGTTTTTGCTAGCTGCATCGGCACCAACCAATCTCCTGGGAAGAGACTTACTATGTAAAATGGGTTGCGTCATTTATTGTACTCCTGAAGGTGTATTCTTGGACATTCCTGAGAATCACGCTCAGGAAGTACGAGACATGTTAGACTCCCCATCAAAATTAATGTCACATCCCATTATGACAAATAGGAATCCATCCCAAATAGAAGAGATGACATCTCAGATACCAGAGTCACTTTGGACAAAAGATGGACAGGACATTGGATTAATGGCAAACGTAGCTCCAGTAGTTGTACAAGTAAAAGATGGTAGGATAGCTCCAAAAATCCCACAGTATCCTCTGAAGCCAGAGGTGGAGTTAGGAGTTTTCCCAGTAATAGAGCGCTTGCTACAACAGGGCATTCTAGTAAGAACGTCCAGCACAGCAAATAGTCCCATCTTCCCTGTTAAAAAGAGTGGGGGGAGGGGTTACAGGCTAGTGCAGGATCTAAGGGGGATTAACAAAATAGTTGAGAGTCAGTTCCCCGTAGTGCCTAATCCAGCTGTCATCCTAATGCAAATTCCTCCCACTGCCAAATTTTTCACTGTTATTGACCTCTGCTCCGCATTCTTTTCGGTACCTCTGCACCCTGACAGCCAATATTTGTTTGCATTCACATACAGAGGAGTCCAATACACGTGGACTCGGTTACCCCAAGGTTTCATAGATAGTCCAAGTATATTTTCTCAGGCTTTGCATGATTGTTTACAGTCTTTCCAACCGGAGAGTGGATCAGTATTGATACAGTATGTAGATGATTTACTACCGTGTTCAGATTCGCTGGAAGCTTCCCTGAAGGATACGAAACAGCTCCTGTTTCATCTTTCAGACACAGGACATAAGGTTTCCAAAGACAAGTTGCAATTATGCCAAGCTAAGGTAAAATATTTGGGACACTGTCTAACACAAGGACTGAGACACCTGACCGCTGATAGAATCCAAGCCATTAGAGACATGACACTGCCACAAACCCAGCAACAGATCAGGACGTTTTTAGGAATGTGTGGGTATTGCCGTAATTGGATCCCAGGGTTTTCCATATTGGCGTTACCTTTGCAGGAAATGGTCTCCTCAAACAAACCTGATAGGATCTCGCATACAGACGAATCCGAAACAGCATTTGAGAGACTCAAACAGTGCCTAACGCAGGCGCCAGCACTAGGTATGCCAGACTATGGGAAACCCTTTGAACTATACGGAACAGAAAGTGCTGGTTGCGCAGCAGGTGTACTAACCCAAAAACACGGTGATGCCAGCAGGCCAGTTGCATACTACAGCGCTCAGCTAGACACGGTAGCGCGATCCCTCCCCACATGCTTGCGTAGCGTTGCGGCGATAGCATTGCTAGTGACAAAAAGCGAAGATGTCGTGCTAGGCCACAACCTCACAATCCATACACCACATGCGGTATCAGCCTTATTGAATTCTGCCCAAACCAGACACGTCTCATCAGCGAGGTTTACAAGATGGGAATTAGCACTAATGGCCCCCGTAAACATCACCATAAGGAGATGCAGTGCATTAAATCCTGCAACTTTTCTCCCAGGTGTGCCTGGTCAGACACAAAGGGTGGAAGGTGAGAGTGATGGGGAAGGAGGATTTAATACAAAGGAAGATACCCATGATTGTATGGAATATTTGACCCAAAATTTTACCGCAAGGCCTGACATCAGTGACAATCCACTGGAAGATGCAGAACTCACGTTCTACACGGACGGCAGTTGTCACAGACAGTCAGACTCGGGAGACTTGTGTACTGGATACGCAGTCGTAGATGACCAAGACACCATAGAAGCGGAACCGCTAGGTCCACCTCACTCAGCCCAGGTTGCTGAACTGGTCGCCCTAACCAGAGCATGTGAATTGGCTAAGGGTAAGTCAGCCAATATCTACACCGATTCTAGATACGCCTTCGGGGTAGTACATGATTTCGGAGCCCTATGGCGCCTCAGAAATTTCATGACGGCAGCTGGTACACCGATAGCGCATGCAGCTTATATAAAAAGGCTTCTAACAGCGATACAGGAACCCGACAGAGTGGCTGTTATCAAATGTAAAGCACACACATATAGCCAAGACCCAGTATCCCTTGGTAACAGCCGAGCAGACGAAGCCGCAAAGCTTGCAGCTGCTACCCCCATACAGACAGACACCACACAACTGATGGTATTTAATACCATCAACACACAGAAGTTGTGTGAGATGCAGAATTTGTGTTCCACACAGGAAAAGGCAGTCTGGAAGGCAAAGGGATATGGCCAGGAGTCCTCAGGGCTCTGGACGGATGGACATGGTAAACCAGTGGCCCCCAGGACATACCTTCCATGTCTGGCTGAAGCAGCTCACGGGCTGACTCATCTAGGCAAGGAGGGGATGTGCAAATTGGTAAGAGCATACTGGTGCGCCCCAGGATTCTCCTCTCATGCGGGTAAAAGAGCAATGTCATGCCTTACCTGTCTGAGAAAGAATATTGGAAAAGCAATACCTACAGAACCATCTCATGTCCCACCTGCCGGCGGCCCTTTCCAGGTAATACAAATTGACTTCATTCAATTACCCCCATGTCGAAATTTGAAATATGTACTTGTTTGTGTAGATGTTTTCTCGAATTGGGTCGAAGCATTTCCAGCAGCTACAAATACCGCTATGTTTACAGCTAAGAAAATTGTGCAGGAATTTGTATGTAGATATGGTATCCCTAGAATCATTGAAAGTGATAGGGGTACCCATTTTACCGGTGATGTCTTTCAAGGAATGTGTAAATTAATGGGTATTGATAGCAAGCTGCACACTCCGTACCGTCCACAGGCGAGTGCGAAGGTCGAAAGAGTGAACAGCACTATTAAAAATAAATTGAGTAAAGTAATGGCAGAGACAGGATTGACGTGGCCAGAAGCTTTACCCATTGTTTTGTATAGCATCAGAACCACTCCCAGGTCCCCTCTTAACCTGTCCCCTTTTGAAATTCTGTTTGGTCGACAACCGCATGTCATGATTAACCCTCAGGATGATTTGAAATGTAACAATGAAGTGACTGTAAAATACTTGATTAACATGAGTAAGCAGTTGAGGAATCAAAATGATAATCTGAAGTTGGTGATTCCTGATTTACCAGATAGTAATTGTCATGACATTGAACCTGGGGATTATGTAATGATACGAAATTTTCTACGCTCAGGTTGTCTTATTGATAGATGGGAAGGACCATACCAGGTCTTATTGACTAGCACCACAGCATTGAAGGTTGCTGAGAGAGAGACTTGGGTCCATTCATCCCACTGCAAAAAGGTTGCTGATCCAGAGAAGTCCCGTGATAAGGAACAGACGGTAGAGGTTGTATCACTGGAGTGTCTGTTCCAGGAGGACTGAGGCGGCACCTGAGCCTTGAAGACCGAAAGCAGTTGTTGACTCCCTTCTCCCTTTTATTGTTTTCTCCACTTCCCATCCCCTCTCCCTTAAAAATTTCTTTTTCCCCCTTCTCATTCTTCTCTATTTCCTCCTCAAAGATGGACTTGCCCCAAGAGACTGTGATCCGGATTTTGATGTTAACCATGATGTTGACCAGAGCAGTCTGTTCCGGCGAGAGTACCATAGAGGTCGAGAGAGGTTCTGGAATGGGTTCCGATTATGATGATGGAGGCGCAGTTTTCCAAGATCATCCAAACCAACAAGCCAAGGCGAGTATCAGAAAACAATCCGATAGAAGAAATTGTGATGGATTATTAGCTGAAGAAAACTGTATCTGTAGGCTCTGTGACAATTTGATTGAGGATGGGTGCATAAAGAAATGCCAATCCAGTTTTAATATCCATATGGACCGGCATCCATAGAGTGACTATCACTCCTTAGTGGGTAACGTATTAAACCAAACAGATTGTTGGGTATGCTCTCAAGTACCTCAGGGTCATAGCAAATCAGGGCTAGTACCATTTCCTTTAACGTTAGGGGAGGTACTTGAGCTAAGTGGTGGGAGACCGGTGGCCCTTAGGTTTAACATCTCCAGCCCTCCTAGTTTGAAGCTCCACCAATACCATGTGGATAGGTCCCTCTTATGTTTTAATATCTCCAATCCCCGTAAGCCGGGAAATTGGGAAGTGTCATGGAGCAACCTTACCATGACCTTTTCACACAGAGCAGATAGAATGCCTACAGATACAGAGCTTGTACGCCACATAGCCAGTAGAGGAAAATCTTTCCGGTATCGATATACCTTAGGAAATAGGATTACTAGAGTTGGAGAAGTATCACCAGGATACTGTGCACATATCGTACAAACCGATACGTGCATTAAGCAGATGGAAGAATTAGGGTTAGGAGAATTCACCTGGAAGGTGTGTAATATGGTAATGTCCTTCTCTGTCCCATATGTTCTCCCCGATGATGCATATTTCATATGCGGGAGAAAGGCGTACAAGTGGCTTGCCCCAAACTCTGAAGGATTGTGTTATATTGGAAAAGTATTGCCTGAAGTGATGACTGTTACACATGACAAAATGAAGGACATACACCGTGGTGCCCAAGCTCCTTATACTCACACTCATTACGAGCACCGAGTTAAAAGACAACTGTCAGAAAGGTTAGAGCATCCGGCCTCTGATCTTATCCATGAATCCACCGGGATTCAGGTTCTGGTAGCGTTAGATTTCACTCGCACCGCTCGAGGAGTGATGAATTATAGATACATTTCCGCACTCGCCAATTTGTTAGATAATATCACTGAAATGTATGATGACTCGTTCAGATACACTGGAAGAGAACTTCAAGCTTATAAAACAGAACTAGTTCAGCATAGGATGGTTCTTAATTATCTTACAGCAGTAACAGGCGGATATTGTGTTACATTGGCAACACAGTACGGCATAAAGTGTTGCACGTATATCACAAATAGCACCGAGGATCCGGTAGAGGTCATAGACCAAAAGATGGACGATATTCTCCAATTGAAGTGGGAATTTCGTCGAAAACACAATCTCACCCTTGCTGCTGTAGGTAATGAGCTGACTGGTTGGGTGTCATGGTTGAACCCGCGAAATTGGTTCTCCGGTTTAGGAGACTGGGCTCAAGGAGTCATAATGGATGTTGGAAAGTTCCTCCTATGTATCTTAGGTGTTGTTATATCTATTGGATTGATATTTAGATGCGGGCAGGCTTTAATGAGGTGCAAACAAAGTACAAAAGTGATGAGCTTGAGGAGTGAGGAAACTGTAATTAACCTGGATTTGATTTATGACCCAATGATAGAAACCAGGATGTGATGAAAAATGCGATTATACGGTCTGTTTCTTTCACCTGTTTTTCTGCTTTTCTCCAAGATACAAAGACCCCCTTGGACGAGGAAGTTGACGAGACGCTATACAGACAACAGACAAGCACCAAAGATGAAGTTTTGACCACTTGAGAAATGGACATTTGATGAACTTTGCCATGGATCCCCAGTTTCCCTAGTATTTTTAAACTCACGCTAGCCCAACATTTTTTGTAAATCTGATGGCACTGACAAAGCTATTTGCTCATGCCCAAGGAGCAATACAGCGCAAAGAAGACGACCCTCAACAGATACCGAACAAAACTTCAACAACAGATGTACATTTCCCTGACATAGAATATCATTGCATATCCCATAAGTGTTCTTTATCTTCATCTCTACAACCCTCAGGTAATAACACACATAGTATAGGGAATACAGGCACAGATATCAGCAATCACATATTCCCCCATTCATGTATCATCAACTAAAATGTGCTCCCCATCTTGTTCAAAAGCCGAAAAGAGCTCGGTAAAGTTTGACAGCCCATCCACAGACCTGTACCACGGGATAAGAAGGAATTCAAATGTATACTTCGCAATACCTCGAAGCTTGATTTACCACACGTACGGCACGATGATACATGACCCCCCAAACATGGACTCATACACACATGCTTCTGCTTTCTCACTAGGTCATACCCTCTTCACACCTACTCCACTCTTCTTCCTTTCCCCACCATGGAAATCAATTAACCCCTGACTTATATTTTTCTCCTTTTGAAATGTTTTAGAAGGTGGCAGTTATTATTGACTGCCAAAGGGTGGACTGTCAAAGTCAGAAAAATATCCCTATACACGCTGCCATATTTGCACCTCACGCTGGTCTGCGCTGCGCATGCGTGCGCTTTCCCGTGATAGCGCATACCCGCTGATGCGTGCACCCGCTCGCATCGGTATGCGTATTTACGGTAAAGAGTATGCAGTCGTAGCGTGCGACCCAATCGTTACATATTTCCACAATTAATGTAGTTTGTAGATCATGGTCACTTTGATAGATTCTGAAAGTTTGGTTAATATAGAATGTCCCTGAATGGAGGAATCCCTCTTTGTATTGTGCGAAGGGTCTAACAGGAATCATACAGCAGTGTTTGGTACCCATCGGAAGAGTATTTAATTAGCAATATTCCGGTGTTGGTTTGGAGCGTATTAATCGCTCGTGCGAATAGTTATGGACATAAGAAGTTTATGTCCATTACTATTATTTACTCATACTCAGGTATGCGGCGGGAAAACCTAGTTTCCCACCCACCTGAGCTGTTTGAAATCGTCACAGCCCACCTGTATGAATCACCCTATGACCTTTTGTTATAATGCGAAGCCGAATTCCTGCGTCCAATGGACAATGAGGTTGTAGGGACCATTAGATTGCATTGTGTGAGTAGCATAAAAGACAGGCCTGTGGGATCCAGCTTTCACTTCTCATCAAACGGTTCTCATTGCTGATAATCGGGAAGCTGGATGTCCAGAGGCGCATGCGATCATACCCTTTGTGCGTAAGTTTCTCTCCGTAATCATATTGTCTTACTGTGAGCCAATCTCTCTCTCTCCATCTCTCTCTCTCTCTCTCTCCCTTCTCTTTCTCTCGTATCTCCCATTGACTAGTATTGTATTGTATTAGATTGTTTAGTTATTTGGTTAGGAAGTCTCTGTTATATTGTAGTGTATCATTTGTACTGTTATTCTCTTTTACAAGTATATTAGATATAATACAGTTAATAGGCTTTGGACCCTAAACCAGTATCTGTGTATTTCCTATAGTTTTAAGTGTTCACTTGAGCGTCGGTGACGCTCAAGCAGCTTTGTAGTTAGTCAGGTTACACAAGGTTGCACTTACACCCTGTATTCACATTAAGGTATTCTGTGTATTTCATTGATATTAGGTTTAGACATAAAGGTATAGCGTTGTGAGCGTCTGTGCCGCTGGTGATCTCCTCGTGGTCTCGAGCGTCCGCTACGCCATAGCGAATCATTACTCTAGTCATCACCAATAACGTGCTGTCCTGTGATCACTGGGCCGTGAGCGAACGTGACGCTTGAGCGTCTCGCCTACGGCTAAGCGATCGTTACGCAACTAGCGTACCCTTACGGTACTTCTTAGGTAAACAGCGTACTGTGTTCTTAGACTTCATTAAGGGTTGTTTATACGACAAAGGAATTTAACATTGTCAATTGGGGACTCGTCCTGTCCTTCTCATATCTGCACTAGGTAGATCAGCAGACATTATCCCCCAGCAAAGGGTGGGAGGTTGTCTCACAGTGCTGACAGGATAAGCGTCTGCTTCACTTAGATAAAGAGTGCTGAAGGAATCCGGGAACCGGAAGTAAGAACAAAACGCTTGTGTCTTTTAAAACTGTTTATTTCTTTTCTGTCTTGCGTATACACGCACGCATACATATATATCTGCATTTCTTTTTCAATTTCGTATATCACTATTCCTGTTTGCCAATTTTTATAGTTGAAAGAAAAGTGCTAAAAGAGACTTGCTGTTATTTCATAGTTTAAGAATAGAGGTAATAGTTAAAAGTGTAAGACAAACACACAGGTTTGCCTGGGAGATAAGGCAAAGCCAGTGGGGTACGCGGTAGATGATCAGGGATCGTTTACATTGATAAAAGTATATTGTATTACGGTGGATCTTTGTTTTTGCGTACACGTGTCTCTAACAAAGACTAGCGTACGCAATCCAAAGGCCGACGCACGCAGCGTTCATTACGCAACGTAGCGTCCGGTTACGCCCACGTATTGTCAGTGTGCATATATGGGGAAGAAGGAAACCTCCTATAGTGATGTATTGTTGGTGTTGGTGGCACAGTACCCGGTGTGGCCCAGGAGTATCAGTGGGAAAGGACGTGTATTCACCCCTACAGTCTGCCCAGGTCAATCCCGGGAGGCCAGTTGGATTTTCGACTGTTAATGTGATCTTGGGTGTGACTACTGTACACCCCATACTATCTGGTACGCTGCACTAGGTTCTTTGGTGGTGGTTATGTCAGGGCCGGTGCAAGGTTTCTCGGCACCCTAGGCAAAACTTCTGCCTACTGCCCCTTCCCCCTACCCACCCTTCAGATGAAAGGCATGCTGCTCTCACCCCCTCCCCCTTACTCTGATAAATGTCTGCTGTTCTATCCCGCCCCACCATCTTTGTGCATGGTGTTGCTCATCCCCCTAGACTGTGTGCATGCCTGCTCCTCATCTCCCCCCCCCCCCTCACCACACTGCTGCTCTCGCCCTCTTTCCTTATCAATGCAGAGAATGCACTGTACAGCCACCATACCTGCATGCTGCAGTGCAGAGTTGGGACTGTGGGTGAAGTGATAAAGTGGAAGGTGATAAAGGACCAGCCATTCAGCTCCTAACTGTCATTTTTCAAACCAAGCCTGTGACATGGAAGTTAAAATCTGATTGGCTGGTCCTTTATCACCTTCCAGTTTATCACTTCACCGAGATTAATAAATCTTCCCCTGAGTAATCTGTGAAAGAGCCTGGAATGAAGAGCAGTGCTGCATATCACCCCCAGCCAGGACTCCAGGAGCTGTCACAGTTACTGCCTGTGCCGGGTGGAGGTGGAGCTGGAGGCTGCAATACGGGAGCTTAGCAGTCGCGGCTACTGTAAGATAAGAGTTCTGGGGGATTGCAGCGGCTGTGAAAGGTAGGACCATGCAACCTTTTTCAGGCAACTGTAGCAGGCCGCCCCCTCTGGTCCCGGCGCCCCTAGGCAGCTGCCTAAAGCTGCCTAGTGAAAGCTCCGGCCCTGGGTTATGTTTGAAAAATGTGGTTGTTTTTAACATATGTTTGGAATATCTTCCCCATATATGCACTAAGGTCGGGGGACATTAAGAGGAGACAACTACAGAGCAAGATACCTGTGATACATGGTCAAAAGAGGATCTGAGAAAAAGGAAAACCTTTTTGAATAATAATTTGTCCTTTTGAAATTGATTAAATCAAAAAGTACTATTTGGACTTTATTCCTTGAACATTTATACCATATAAGGTGCGCACCATCAACCATTTTTTGGTTTTATGTTCATTTTGGGATAAGGTACTACCTTATTGGTTGTAGCTGCACCTATTATTGAAGCGCTGGTTGATCACCCTTTTATTCTGATTCAGTGAGTGTTAGCCCCGCTCAGCTGCTAGTGTGCATGTGACCTGTGCACATTCTAACCTGCTGGACAAGGGCAACTTTACTGTTAGTGTCGGCAGGTTAGCGATTTACATTATCACTGCCCTGCCTTCCAGGTGAAAATCAGGATACTTGCTGCATAACCCACCAGCTGTTGCTAGGTGGCAATCTATTGCCTAGAACAAAGGAAGTTTGCAGGTCATAGATTCCTGCAAACTACTGTTCCGGTAGGTATACCTGCCTATCCCTATCCCTCTCTTTAGTTCCTATCCCTGGCCCCACACACTACTTCCCCCCACCACCACGTTTCACGTGGAGATATGTCAGATGTCATCATTGGGAAGATGTTCTAAGGATGTTGGCATGATCAGCCTTGTTGACATTATGGGTGGTATTCAAATGATATATCACGCCCAATCTCCTTTGTAAAGTGATCCCCGTTATTGCGCATATCACGCAGGGACGTGCGGTGAGCTAAATGGCTCAGGTGGCACTGGCTAGCACCAGAGCCAGATTTACATGCAATATATGAGCCAAAAGGTACATCTGGGCATTATACACAGGTGCAGCAGTATAAACTCCTGGAAATTTGGTGAGTTTTGATCAGAGATGTGCGGAAAAGATAAGCCTTTTTACGCCACGGTTTTGGCTATAAAAATTATTAGAATAATGCAAAGAAGATATTTCAAACATATTCTTTGTATTTTTTATATACTTTATCCAGTCAAAACTCTGGCACAAACGTTAGTATGCCAAGAAAGACTATGCCTCACCTGCGTCACCCCACCGCACGTCACTGATATCACGTCCATAATAATCAGGTTTAGCCGCATAAAGGATTTGGCGCCCTCACTACCCCAGGGGTAATGAGCTGAAATGATTATACCACGTCCATCAACAGAAACAGAACAGGTGTGGAAGGGGGTGAAAAGAATTTAATACCGCCCTATGAATGCTGAGATGGTAAATGTCGATCATGTTACTAGATACCACCACACTGTATAAAAAAAAAGAGAAATTTCATTTTGTGGTTGATCAGTATTGAAAAACAGATACCAGGGCTGTAACTAGGGGTGTGCAACCAGTGCCGCTTCACAGAACGCAGGGCTAGTTTGAAGACGGCACATGGCTGCCTCATGGCCCTTGCTTCTGGCCAACAGGGTGCCTGTAATTACAGGCACCCTGCAGCTCGGATCACTGCCTTAGACGCTCCAAACATGCACCCTGTATAAGAGTGTCCTCAGGACGCCATGGTCAGCGATGCACTTGCGGGTCCTGCTGCCCTGTCCCCTCTGTGTAAAGTAATGATATCACGCGAACAATGTCATGACGTCAGGCGCTCAGGATCCGAGCCAGCTCAGGGTGCATTTGAGCCCTGTTATGGTGCCGACAGACATATCAAGGCAAACCAGTTTACAAGAACAAATCCTTAAAACTTCAGATTGATTTTGGAAATTAGGGCAGTTGGTAACTATTGGTAATTATTATATAACGCTTATTGGTTGTCACAACAGGCGGTGACATACTCATTTTACTTTGCAGCTTTCCTGGTGCTGCCTTTGAGTATCTCTGAGACAGTTTGGCTCACATCACTGGTAAAAGCATATAAACTGCCACGTTAGCAGCTTCAGTACATGCCACTGCAGACTGTCACAACTGAGGGCCTGAGCTGACGGGAGGCAGCCTCAGTTGTAGGGGCTGAGATGTACCGGAACCTGGGAGGTTGTATCAGACCCCTGGACATGTAAGTAACATGAAGAATAACCGCCCGAAGGCGTGACCACGACAACTTGAATAAAAGTCAATGATGTTTATTTATGACAAACTCCATGCATCACAGTAGCAGTAAAAGAAACATAAAATCAGCAGAGAAATAATACAGTTCCTGGGTACTACAGGGTGGCAGGGGCCACAGAGCTCTGGTAGTATGAGACAGTTCTTATTATCTGCGAGTTGGAAAGTCCTTACCAGGCCTGACTGTAGCAATGAAGAAAGCCCAGGATCGTACCAGCTGGTGTTCCAGGGAAAGCTGGACTGCTGTAAATAAAATAGCTGCTGTGGGTTCTGGTTGGAACCAGACAGATGTTGGCACGGAGTGGATACTGGCTGGAACCAGTTAGATAATAAATGAAGCTTGAGAGCGATGCAATATGAATGAAATGTAGAGCTTGAGAGCGGAGAAATAATAATACCGGTGGAGAGTGGTAAACTGTAGAAAGGACACCGGCCCTTTAAGAGAAGCTGTACTCTGCTGGAAGCTGGGCTGGAAGCAGGTAATGTTGTAGCTGGAAACAGATGAATCCACAATGGATCGGAGAGTCAGGCTACACCGCAGGTGGAATGCTGGTGCGGGTCTCTATGGTGGAAGTCTTGAGACAGGAGCTGGAACCTGGAAGACAATCACAGGAGAGAGACAAACAGGAACTAGGTTTGACAACCAAAGCACTGACGCCTTCCTTGCTCAGGCACAGTGTATTTATACCTGCAGCAAGGAAGGGATTGGCTAGGCAATTATGCAGATTATCAATACTGAGAACAGATTGGTGGAAATGATCAGCTGACAGAATCCAAGATGGCTGCGCCCATGCAGACACTTGGAGGGAAGTTTGGTTTGTAATCCATGTGGTAATGAAAACAGTAATGGCGGCGCCGGCCACCGGAGACAGGAGGCGCCAAGCTGACAGGTGCACATCCAACCACGCGGACACAGCGGAGGCCGCGGCTGACGTAATCGCCACTCAGACACTCTGCATGCAGAAGCTCAGGGACGGCGGCGGAGGCCGCGGGAGACGCCATGCCAGGTGTAATATGGCGTTTACTGTGACAGCGTCTCAGAGTGACAGGAGAGGATACAGGAATGTAAACATCAGGATAACAGATGGGATCCAGTCCTGGAGCGCTGAGCCAGCCTTAGGAGGCATCTGATGGGTAAGAAATTGCGGCCAGATACCCGGATCGTGACAGCACCCCCCCCCCCCCCCTTTAGGAGTGGCCCCAGGACACTTCTTTGGCTTTTGAGGAAACTTGGAATGGAATCTCCGGACCAAGGCAGGAGCATGGACATCAGAAGCATTGGTCCATGAACGTTCCTTTAGGGCCATAACCCTTCCAGTCAATAAGATATTGTAGTTGACCGTAACGGTGACGTGAGTCCAGGATCTTGGCTACTTCATACTCAACGCCTCGTTGAGTTTGGACTTTCGGAGTTGGAGGAAGTGAGGAATGAAACCGATTCAAGATCAGCGGTTTCAACAGGGAAACATGGAATGTCCTGGGTATTTTTAAGAAGGGAGGCAACTGAAGTCTGTAAGCAACAGGATTGATGACTTGTTCAATCTTGAAAGGACCGATATAGCGAGGTGCAAACTTCATACTGGGAACTCTTAACCTCAAATTCTTCGTGGATAACCATACCCGATCACCCACCTTGAGAGCAGGAACTGCTCGACGCTTCTTATCCGCAAACTTCTTGTACCTGAACGATGCCTTGAGCAGAGCTGATCGTACGCTCTTCCAGATATTGGCAAACTGATGCAAGGTGATATCCACTGCGGGAACAGAAGTTGCTGGAAGCGGTTGGAACTCAGGGACTTTAGGGTGGAATCCAAAGTTAGTGAAGAATGGTGTTGAAGCAGATGAAGAATGATACTGGTTGTTATGACAGAACTCGGCCCAGGGAAGTAATTGAACCCAGTCATCTTGAGAGGAGGACACATAGATGTGGAGGAAGGCCTCCAAGTCCTGATTCACCCTCTCGGTTTGACCATTGGTCTGAGGATGGTAAGCCGTGGAAAACTTTAGCTTGACTTGGAGGACTTGACATAAACTTCGCCAGAATTTGGCTGTGAATTGAACTCCTCGATCTGAGATAATTTCTTCAGGAAGACCGTGGAGTCGGAAGATCTCTTGTATGAATACTTGAGCCAACTTGGAAGCTGACGAAAGACCGGTGAGAGGAATGAAGTGTGCCATCTTGGTGAACCGGTCAACTACCACCCAGATGGTATTGAACTTGTTGCACATGGGTAAATCTGTAATAAAATCCATCGACAAATGGGTCCAAGGTCGACGGGGAACAGATAGTGGAACCAGTTGCCCCGCAGGCGACTGGCGGGATACCTTATGTTGAGCACACTTTGGGCAAGATGCAATAAACTCCAAGACGTCCTTTTTCAGAGTTGGCCACCAATAGGACCTAGAGATAAACTCCAGGGTTTTTTGGATACCTGTATGTCCGGCAAAACGGGAAGCATGGGCCCAATGCATGAGCTTCTTCCTTAGCATCGGTTTCACAAAACTTTTCCCTGATGGGGGCGTAGAGTCCATCCCTACCGTGGAGAATGCCAACGGATTTATAATAGGATGCTTGTCTGAAGACTCTGACTCATTTTCTTGCTCCCATGAGCGGGAAAGGGCATCGGCCTTGCGATTCTGAGAGCCCGGACAGAACTGGAGTTTAAAGTCGAACCTGGAAAAGAAAAGTGCCCATCTGGCCTGACGAGGGTTGAGACATTGTGCGCCTTTCAGATATAAAAGGTTCTTGTGGTCTGTAAGTATGGTGATTGAATGAGAAGCTCCCTCCAACAGATACCTCCACTCTTCTAGAGCGAGCTTGATGGCTAGCAACTCCTGGTCGCCAATGGCATAGTTGCGCTCAGCTGGGGAGAACTTCCGGGAGAAGAAACTGCAAGGGTGTAAATGGCCATCTTTAGCCCTCTGAGATAACACTGCTCCTACTCCAACGGAGGAGGCATCCACCTCTAAGATGAAAGGAGAGTCGATGTCAGGCTGTTTCAGAACAGGCGCAGAGATGAACCTTTGTTTTAAAAGATGAAATGCTTGCATGGCTTCTTCAGACCACTTGGACGGGTTAGCACCCTTCTTAGTGAAAGCAGTAATAGGCGCCACAATGGTGGAAAAGTCTTGTATAAACTTTCGGTAATAGTTGGCGAACCCTAAGAACCTCTGGACCCCTTTGAGGGTTAAGGGTACCGGCCAATTTTGGATTGCTTGTAGTTTCTCGGGATTCATCTCTAGTCCGGAACCGGACACAATGTACCCTAGAAACGGAATGGACTTGACTTCAAAGACGCATTTCTCTAATTTGCAATAGAGATGATTGACACGGAGACGGGACAGAACCTCTTTAACCCAAAAACGATGTTCCTCTAAATCGTTGGCAAAAATGAGGATATCGTCTAGATAGACCACGACATGACGGTATAGAATGTCTCTGAAGATCTCATTGACAAAATGCTGGAAGACAGCTGGAGCATTGCTCAATCCGAAGGGCATGACGAGGTACTCATAATGTCCGTCACGGGTGTTAAAGGCGGTCTTCCACTCGTCACCCTCACGGATCCGGATGAGATTGTATGCACCTCTCAAGTCCAGCTTTGTAAAGATGGTAGCTCCGCTAACTCTGTCAAAGAGCTCAGTAATCAGGGGTAAAGGATAACGGTTCTTGATGGTAATGTCGTTCAAACCTCTGTAGTCGATGCACGGCCGCAGACCACCATCTTTCTTTTTTACAAAAAAGAAGCCTGCGCCGGCTGGGGAAGAAGAAGGTCGAATGAACCCCTTTGCTAGGTTCTCTTTAATGTATTCCTCCATAGAATGCGTCTCAGGCAGAGACAACGGATAAGTTCGGCCTCGAGGTGGAACCTTCCCTGGAACGAGATCAATCGGGCAGTCCCATTCTCTATGAGGAGGAAGGATATCAGCAGAAGCTTTACTGAACACATCCGTGAAATCTTGATATGGAGGAGGTGGAACATCAGACGACCTGGGGGAGGAAGAACAGACAGGCAATACTTTAAACAAACATGTCTCAGCACAGGAGGAACCCCATGCCAGGATTTGCGTAGTCGTCCAATCAATTGTAGGATTGTGAAGACGGAGCCATGGAAGGCCCAGGACCACAGGATGTGTGGCTCTTGGAATCACTAAAAAAGAAATAAGTTCGGAATGAAGAACTCCCACTCTCAGACGAACTGGTAGAGTCCTTAAAGAAATAACTGCATCAAAAATTTTGCTGCCATCCACGGCAGTTAAAGAAATGGACGAAGGAAGTCTCTCGGTGGGTAGGGACCACCGTTTAACATAGGCTTCGGTAATAAAGTTCCCAGCTGCTCCGGAATCGAGGAGGGCAATGACGTTCCGATAACGTTGAGCAACTTGAAGCGAGACTGGGAGATTACAATCTTGAGGAGATGGAGAGGAGATCATTACTCCTAGCCGGCCCTCTCCTTGGCGAGCTAGGATTTGGAGTTTCCCGGACGTTTGGGACAGGCATTAATGGTGTGAGACGGAGCTGCACAATAAAGACAGAGAGACTCGGAGAGACGTCTTCGGCGCTCAGCAGGAGTTAAACGGGAACGGACAATTTGCATGGGCTCATCTTTAGTTGGTGACAGTTGGCGAGGAGGAGGAGCAGAAGATTTTGGAGCAGATGATCTTCCACGCTCAGTTGCTCTCTCTCTGAAACGTAAATCAACTTTCGTGCAGAGTGAGATTAGCTCATCTAACTTAGAGGGTAAGTCTCTGGTAGCTAACTCATCTTTAATACGCTCAGATAAGCCATGCCAGAATGCAGCATACAGGGCCTCGTCGTTCCATGCCAGTTCGGATGCCAGGATCTGGAACTGTATCAGATATTGTCCTACAGTACGTAACCCCTGGCGTAAACGGAGAATCTCGGATGAAGCTGAGGTTACCCGGCCTGGCTCGTCGAAGATGCGCCTGAATGTTGTCACGAATGCAGTGTAAGAAGATAGCAGGGTGTCGGACCTCTCCCATAACGGTGATGCCCAATCAAGGGCTGAGCCACTGAGAAGAGAAATAATGTAGGCAATTTTTGTACGGTCACTGGGAAAATTGCCAGGTTGTAGCTCAAACTGAATCTCACACTGGTTGAGAAATCCCCTGCAGAATCTTGGAGATCCGTCAAATTTTGCTGGCATTGGAAGATGAAGACGTGGAGCAGAAATGGGTAAGGTGGGTGGGGTTATAGCTGGAGTCACTGTGGTTGACGCACCAGACGCGCCTGATCCACGGAGAGTTGTCTGAATCCCATCCAGCCGAGTAGAGAGATCCTGGAGACAGCGGATGATGTGGCCCTGTGCAGCCTCCTGATGTTCTAGTCGGGCTGCCAGTTCTTGCATCGGCCTGGCCGCTTGATCCTGGTCTCCGGCTGGATTCATTAGGTCAGTGCTTACTGTCACAACTGAGGGCCTGAGCTGACGGGAGGCAGCCTCAGTTGTAGGGGCTGAGATGTACCGGAACCTGGGAGGTTGTATCAGACCCCTGGACATGTAAGTAACATGAAGAATAACCGCCCGAAGGCGTGACCACGACAACTTGAATAAAAGTCAATGATGTTTATTTATGACAAACTCCATGCATCACAGTAGCAGTAAAAGAAACATAAAATCAGCAGAGAAATAATACAGTTCCTGGGTACTACAGGGTGGCAGGGGCCACAGAGCTCTGGTAGTATGAGACAGTTCTTATTATCTGCGAGTTGGAAAGTCCTTACCAGGCCTGACTGTAGCAATGAAGAAAGCCCAGGATCGTACCAGCTGGTGTTCCAGGGAAAGCTGGACTGCTGTAAATAAAATAGCTGCTGTGGGTTCTGGTTGGAACCAGACAGATGTTGGCACGGAGTGGATACTGGCTGGAACCAGTTAGATAATAAATGAAGCTTGAGAGCGATGCAGTCTGAATGAAATGTAGAGCTTGAGAGCGGAGAAATAATAATACCGGTGGAGAGTGGTAAACTGTAGAAAGGACACCGGCCCTTTAAGAGAAGCTGTACTCTGCTGGAAGCTGGGCTGGAAGCAGGTAATGTTGTAGCTGGAAACAGATGAATCCACAATGGATCGGAGAGTCAGGCTACACCGCAGGTGGAATGCTGGTGCGGGTCTCTATGGTGGAAGTCTTGAGACAGGAGCTGGAACCTGGAAGACAATCACAGGAGAGAGACAAACAGGAACTAGGTTTGACAACCAAAGCACTGACGCCTTCCTTGCTCAGGCACAGTGTATTTATACCTGCAGCAAGGAAGGGATTGGCTAGGCAATTATGCAGATTATCAATACTGAGAACAGATTGGTGGAAATGATCAGCTGACAGAATCCAAGATGGCTGCGCCCATGCAGACACTTGGAGGGAAGTTTGGTTTGTAATCCATGTGGTAATGAAAACAGTAATGGCGGCGCCGGCCACCGGAGACAGGAGGCGCCAAGCTGACAGGTGCACATCCAACCACGCGGACACAGCGGAGGCCGCGGCTGACGTAATCGCCACTCAGACACTCTGCATGCAGAAGCTCAGGGACGGCGGCGGAGGCCGCGGGAGACGCCATGCCAGGTGTAATATGGCGTTTACTGTGACAGCGTCTCAGAGTGACAGGAGAGGATACAGGAATGTAAACATCAGGATAACAGATGGGATCCGGTCCTGGAGCGCTGAGCCAGCCTTAGGAGGCATCTGATGGGTAAGAAATGGCGTCCAGATACCCGGATCGTGACACAGACTATGTAAAAAAGTTATTCCAGAAATATATAATATATTTTATGTTAAAATTCCTTAATCTCTGCAAAGACAGCATATTAGCCCTTACATTGACAGTCTGCATGGCCTTGTACAGTGTACAGTAAAGTTATTGTAACATAAACTGTTTTCTTGCAACCATATTTGGAGATACCGTAAGTTAGCTCTAGGGGACCTATTTATTAAAGCCTTTTTTTGTCAGTCTACCATAAATTGACATGTTCAGAGGATTTCTGCAATATATAAAGATGGGGACTAGAGATTACTGTAGTAGATGACTTTTGTTTTCAATTATAGAAGCAGTCCCCATAGCTTTCTACGGAGACTACAAAAATGTCTAATTTACCAAGCATTGAAAAGCTTTGCTTTAGGAAATTGGCCCCGATAGGTGGCTCCGCTGTAGTCTGTGGACTATATTGTCACTATTTTTTCCAGAGAGGGTTGTTATCCCCCTTCTGCCATACTTGGGCCAGATGAATGCCAACCCGGCAGTAAAGAGATATCATAAGCTATTACTTTGCTACGTACTCTGTGTCGGGACAGGCTCCTATTGGAGTCACTGTCATGGCAAGAGAATCTTGATAAATTGCCTTGAAAAGGAATTTATTTTTGTTGTAATGTGCGTTGATAAGAAATGATTGCTATCAGGAGAAAATTGCTGGGGTTGGTAAATGAGTTCCTATATTTACTGCCTTTACAGAATCATGTTTTCTTTGGTGCTGCCAGGAACTGATTGGTAGTAAGTATAATTGTAGCCTACTCCTCAGCACTTTACCTAACTACTGACTCTCTCCCCTTCAGTCCAACCTCACCAGAGCTGTCTGACTAATTTCTCCCTATCTCACCTCTGTGCCCCTCTCTGTCAGTTGGTTAACTGGCTCCCAGCTCTATAAGGTATCAACTTTGAACTCTTCACATTTTCTTATAAAGCTCTCAACCACTCTTCTCCCACCTAGATCCCCAGTTTCTTCTCCTTACACACTCCATCCCACCCACTACACCAGAGACCACTCATATTCTCATCTGTGATCACTACTTCCCACTCATATCTTCAGGATTTCTCTCACAATGCATCCAATCTCTGAAATGCACTCTCACACCCAATCATACTGCCATCTACCCTAGTCCCAGCTGTTGATTGTGCCCTTAAAATGTATTTTTTCTATTCATCAACCCATACTTCTACCTCCAGCCTGTGTATTCCATAGATCTGCCCCTCTCTGTGTCCACCCTTATTACCTCTAGAATATAAGCTCTCATCAGCAGGGCCCTCTTTCCTACATAGTTATGTTGTCTGTGGGTTATAAATAAGTATACAGGTTGAGTATCCCATATCCACATATTCCGAAATACGGAATATTCCGAAATACAGAATTTTTTGAGTGAGAGTGAAATAGTGAAACCTTTGTTTTCTGATGGCTCAATGTACACAAACTTTGTTTAATACACAAAGTTATTAAAAATATTGTATTAAATGACCTTCAGGCTGTGTGTATAAGGTGTATATGGAACATAAATGCATTCTGTGCTTAGACTTGGGTCCCATCGCCATGATATCTCATTATGGTATGCAGTTATTCCAAAATACTTCTGGTCCCAAGCATTTTGGATATGGGATACTCAACATATATATGTGTAATATGTAAATTTGTACAATAGTTTATTTCTTTGAAATAAACCTAAATATTTTTGTTGCAAGCTATCCCCTATATACAACTCTACAGCACCCTTATAGTATATATATAAATAAACGGTCATAATAATAATAATAATAATAATAATAATAACAATTTTAAAAGCCTCTAACTTCTTTTTGTATTATACTTTTGTGAATATTTATCTATTGATTTGAGTTTTAATGTACAACCTAATGATTGCATTATTGCAGTTTCTGTCTAAATAAAAGATTTGATGTGTGTCAAGATCTCTGCATGCACAGCTGTGGAAACGCTGGCATCTACACATTGTAATTTACAAATGTGTGAATAACTTCTGAGTGATGGATCAGACAGCAATTGAAGATATCCTGTTTTCAGTGGAAATGTATAAACCGAGTTGGTGTGTGTTTATGCACATGGCATCATTTAATTAAAACGGCTGTATGTCATCTGACCACTTTGATGGGAGTCCCTTAGATTGCAAATCCCCCCAATATAACGATATTGCATACTTATTCTGAACAAAGGACAAAGCAGAATCCAAACAAATGTGACAGCAGGTAGTAGAGGGTACTGGCAGTGAGGTCTGGATTGGAGAGCTATCAATCATACGTAGTTGCCAACATTTGAGAATATTTTCCAAGGACATTGATGATAGGGAAGTTAAAATAAAGCATGTTCCTCATAGTGCAGTCCAAGTATACTTTGGAACATTACAGTCTCAATTGTCAAAGTTATTATTTTATACTGTGCATAATGATATTTGCAAACTATTCCATTATATTAAATATTAACTTATGAAGACCAGAGAACAGAACAGATGGTGAGAACAATATCTTAAATAATGAGTAGGCATTTAATCAATTAGTCATTTTTTTTAAAATTATGGATAATAAAATTTAGGCATAATCCCAGGAATAGATACAAATCTGCTAAACCTAGGACTATTGGTGTGTACACACGGTGAGATATTTTCTTACAATTTTGGCTATATAGTCAAAATCATAAGAAAAGTTAGTGCAGATCGCAAGGTGAAAGTCACCTTGCGATGCTGATGCGATGCAGATGCGCGGTCGGCATCGCAAGCCTAGATAGACTGTGCAGGCAAGTCAATTTTGACTATCTCGTAGAAAAGATAGTCAAAATTGTCACTTAGCCAAAATCGCATATAGTCAGTATCGAAAGCACAGTCATTATGTGCTTGCGATGCCGACCTAGCCCCTGTCACATAGTGAGAATCGGGGTTAGCCCGAATCTCACCATTGGTACACACCTTATCACTGTAATTTAGTGAGATTTGGCACCTATGACTCGCTGAGTGCTTAGAAGTGGCCAATGCTCTTGGAAGGTGAAAGGTGTGTTGACTGCTAACCTCACATGAACAGCCACAATGCTTTTCATTCAAGGCTGCATGGTAGGAAAGGTTGTTCATGAAAAAATAGATGATGCCAAGCAAAGTTGTACACTGGGAAACAGAGCCGGCCATAGGCATAGGCAAACTAGGCAATTGCCTAGGGCATTTGATATGCCTAGGGGCATCAGCAGCTTCTGCTGATTAAAATTATATGCAGCATGCCTATATTCTGTGTGTAGCATTTCATATGCAGATACAGCCACAGTCTCACGCAGTATATAGGCATGCAGCATATAATTTTAATCATCAGAAGCTGCTTGTGCATCCTAGCCACATAGCAATGCAAATAAGATGCATTTTCATAAAAATAAAATAAAAAAGGTGTGGCCGACGTTAGCATTGAGGCAAGATTTATGAGGACACATCTGTATCCAAGCAGAGGCAGATGTCACAGTGTTAGTGGCAGTGTGAGTGTTGTGTGCATGTGAGTGGGTTGGTTGTGCAGTAGTGTTCGGAATATGTGTAAGGAGCATTATGTGTGTCATGTAAAAATGAATTAATAATGTGCAATATATGTGTAAGGGGCACTATGTGTGTCATTATGTGTATAAGGGCATTAATAATGTGCGGCACATGTGTAACAGGGTACTACTGTATGTATGTCATTATGTGTATAGGGGCACTAATAATGTGCAGCAAATGTGTAGGGGCACTGTGTATCATTATGTGTATAAGGGCATTAATGTGCGGCATATGTGTAAGGGACATTATGTGCAAAAGGGTATTAATAAAGGTTGTCATAATGTGTAAGGTGCATTATTTTTATAAGGACAGTAATAAGGTGTCTCATATGTGTAAGGGGCATTACTGTGTGGAATGTGTATAAATGGATTACTAATGTGTGGCATTATGTGTATAAGGTGCTCAGGTGCTCTACTATGTGGCGTTGCGTATAGAAAGGGCACTACTGTGTCATCTAATGTGAATAAAGAGCAATAGGGTGTGGTGTAATGTGAATATAAGGAGCAATTCAGTGTGATGTAATGTGAATAAGGGGCTCTACTGTGAGGAGTAACGTTAATAAGGTAAAGTGATACTACTGTGGGATGTAATATGAATTATAGACACTATCACATGATCAAATGTGAATAAAGTTGCAGTACTGTGTGGCGTAATTGGAATTGGGGTTATTGTGTGGCCATGCCCCTTGCCAGCAAACACCCCCCTTTTTGGGCTGTGCGCCAAATGTGCGAACTGTTCCTATTTCAAATATAGGGGGTACAAACACCAAAATAAGGACTGCTATGGGTGAGGGGTGATGGTACTGGGAAAGAGGTGGAAGGTCAGAGGCTGAACCAGCGGTAGTGCTAGGGGGCACCAGACAAAATCTTGCCTAGGGCATCATATTGGCTAGGGCCGGCTCTGCTGGGAAAGATGTGCCTCATTTGCAGGGGCTGTACAAAAGTAAACCATCTTTATAATAATTACAGTATATAGATATGACTAGGTAAAGTAGCTTTGTAAGTAGGACTGAAGAGCTGCAGGCTTAAGGGCCCCATACACTAGAACGATAATGCCCGATTTCATCCGATTTCGGGTATTCAGCCCGATATATCGGGTGAAATTGGGCATTTTGGAGGTGTTTCTGATCCGATCCAATGTGCGTTCCCGTGAGCATTGGATCGGATCCTCCAGATTGAACGTGCTGCACTCGTGATATGTTTGACCCCGCAGGCATGGTCGGCATCGCCCAAGATATATTGTATGCAAAAGGACAGCATACAATCTATTTTGGCCGATCCTGGCCCCCGGGAGGCTGCCAGACGGACATGTCACAGTAGTGTATGGGGCCCTTAAGTCATAAGGTCATAAGGGGAACATCGTAGAAAAACTGGGTTAAGGGCAGCATAGAATGAAGCCTTGCACTGGCAGGTTAAAGAGAGCATGGTGTCAGGCAGGCCCTGGCATCTGTGAACGCGCGCGCCACAGGGGGGAGGGGGGTGCCGCACAACGTATGGGGGGCGTGGACTCGCGGCACGCCCCCGTTACCATGGCAATGGTTGCTGGGAAGTGGGGCGCGCCGCAGGTCCAGGGGCGTGGACCCGTGGCACGCCCCCATTTCCATGGAGACCATGGAACCAGAGAGCCGGAGGCTGTGCTGCGCACGGTCTTCCTGGCTGTCTGAGTGACCAATTCGGCACACCTGCCCATCAGCCCTTCTGGCATGTGCCAGAAGTGCCAGATGGCCAGTCCGGCCATGGTGTGAGGAGACTGAATGATGTTGTCATATTGAGGGCTTGTTTGGCACATAAAGGAAAGGACACTTTGAATTAATAAAGCCTCCATCAGTGCTTTGTTATGTGTTTCGTCAGTACTGCAAAAGAGAACAAGGCTGCACATTGTGGAGGAGAATGGGAGGCTATTTTGTATTCTTTGAAAGCATAGATCTTGGAAAAGGGTCTGGTGTGGTTGCTAATTATGCCAGTGGGGCAGGGTAGTCTATAGTGGGGTTCTCTCAGTATTAGTGGTGACATTTTGAGCGGACCCACTTATTCATTTGGCATATCCATAAATCAGTTTGGTGTAGAAGCACGAACCTTTGAGAGTGAGGTCAGCATCCAGTGGCACATCAGGAGTCTCAGCAAAAAAGGGTAGAGGGTTCAAAGCCACTGCCAATTAAAAAAAAAAGCAGTCCAAAAAACAAACAGGAAAATGGTGCTGAAAGCTGCTGGGTCCACTCTGAGGAGAAGCTCTGCCCCCAAAATGGCACTGTCTTCCCGCTTTTAATAGGATTATACTGGCCTAAGGATTGATGCTGGCTGAGATCCGGGGAACCTGACAGGCTGAGTGACCAGTGTAGGGTGCAGGCGCTGGCTCAGGGCGCTCCTCACCATGTACCGCTGAGCCTCCCGGAGCGCAGTTAATAGTGCGCTCCTACCCTGATGCTGCCATCTTCACACCGGCACCCCGCTTGCTAGGGGGGTCGGTGTCTCCCTCGCCACAATCTTCAGCTCTGCAAGGGGGTGGCGGCATGCTGCTGGGGTGAGCGATCCCCTGTGGCGGGGAACGATCTATCCCCTCTGGAGCTCAGTGTCCAGTCAGCGGAGACAGTGGCTCAGACCCCGCAGGGCGGACACTGCTCCCCCCCCTAAGTCCCTCGCTACAGGGAGGCTGTTGCCAGCAGCCTCCCTGTAAAACAATAAACTATAAAAAAAACCTTTTACTAAGGAAACTCTGGAGAGCTCCCCTAGCTGTGACCGGTTCCTCCAGGCACATTTTCTAAACTGAGTCTGGTAGGAGGGGCATAAAGGGAGGAGCCAGCCCACACTCTCAAACTCTGAAAGTGCCAATGGCTCCTGGTGGACCCGTCTCTACCCCATGGTACTAATGTGGACCCCAGCATCCTCTAGGACATAAGAGAAAAACAAACAGAGATAAAAAGAGTTTGTAAAACATAGTCTAGGATATAATATTAGCCAAAGAAATCAGTAGACTCAAGTGGCGAGACCACCATAAAGTGAAGTCCAAAGTCTCCAGTTGGAAGTAAAAGCATATCAGATTCTCAGAAGTAAGTATACAGTGTGTAAGAATTGTGGTGAGACAGGGTTAGTTTCACCAGGAAATGCAGTATTTCCCTGGTCACAACTTCCCTGTAGAGGGTTAAAGAAAAGCCATCCAGCCTCAGAGAAAGTGCTTTGCAGCCAGGTAAAAGAACCTGGTTCAGTGCAAAGTCCGGATGGGGACTCTGAGGGGTGGTTGAGAGGGAGAAAGGTGGGCTCTCAACCACACGGCTCTGGTCCAGGTTTTTGGATTTTCCCAGCCTCAGCTGGGAATTGGTCTAATTATACTGGCAGGGATTTAAACCCTGCTAAGTATACTGCTTAGGATACTGGTGCCGATAAGCGGCCAGCGAGTAGGGAACGTTTCCCCTAGTGTTAGGGACTTGAACATGCATACGGTCAGCGGATGGGACAATGTATTTCTTTTGTTTGGTGTGAAGTTTGTTTGCGCTGGTATTCCATTAAATATTCGCACAAACTCTGTACACTGCCTGCTGTGTCCTGACTTTGACGGCGACCTTGTTACAGTATTAAAACTTATTGCAACTGTTTGTTCTTGGTCAACCGAATTTTTGATATCTGAAGACTGTAACTTTCTTGAAAGTTCCAGCAGCTCAGCTATCATGTCTCCATTTTACTTTGAATTACTACACATACTGTATATTGTCTATTATTATTGTAACCTCTTTATTATCAGAACCTTTATAACAAAGCATTGTTCTCTTTCAATAACTAAAGTGCTTCTTAGCAGTCTGCCCATGTATGCACTGTAACTCTAGTCTTTGAAGAAGCTTTTGATCACTTACGTTTCCCTAAAACTATTGTTATTTTTGGAGGGTTTGTAAGACTAATTAACTAAAATATAGTTTGATACATAGAAACTGCACAATTGTATAACTAAAGTAATTTGGGGATAGGTGACCCTGATATTACAGAGGTGGTAGATGACTATTTGATAGCTATACCTAATTAGTGAGATAAATTATTATTAATTAGCATCTATTATGTGAGTGTGGTAAAATATTAATTGTAAGTATAATATTAAGCCCTGTTTTATACTGTACATGTCAGGAATTGGGATCTGTGTGAACTCGGTCGTACACAGTATTTTAAACTTAGCCCCTGTTTTAGAGTTAGAACCTTCAGCGTCAAAATCACAACAAAGCCCAGAAGGTATAAATACTTACCAAACACATTTGTCCAGTGACGAAGTGACAGCTTGGCTGTGTTTGGTTGATGGAATGAAGCTGTGGGTAACGAACAGAGCATTTAGATTAATTAATGATTATATGGATATTTATTTGTGTTCCGGGTTGCTGTGGATGAATTCGTTGTTACGTTACTGCTGTCCTTCAGAGATGTGGTGGAAATATGTGGAAATTGCCTAAGCCTTGGTCATTGTTTGGGTTTTGCGATATTATTAACCAGTTTGACTGGCTAGAAAACACCACAAGAATACACACACTTTATTTCTGAGATATCATGGTGGTTTAGCTTTGGTGATACTATAACGAGGCATACTAGAGAAAGGTTATATATCCAATGATGCCATGGAGATGTGGATAGTACTAATGTCAAGCAATAGCTGGAGGTTTTCAGGGCACAAAACCCTTGGCCACATGGAAAGGTGGATTGGGTAAAAACCAGAACGATCTGGACCCCAGAACACCAGACTGGCTCCCTGCAGAAATCTCTGCTACTTGGGAGATTGTAGTGTGCATCCCTATCTTGGGGGTGTCCCTTCCCGGGAGATGTTTGTGATAGCTGTCACCAGGGAAATGGGGAGGGAGAGATTATTGCCTTCCAGTATGGTCTGAGAATGGTTGAAGTTACCAAAAGGATAATAGAAAATGGCGCAGACTAGATCAAGAGGTTCTTATCTGCCATCAAATTCTATGTTTCTATAGCGTTGAAGGTACCAAAAGAGTTAAAACCGGAACAGTTCAGACCACAGACACCCCCTGGATGGGAACACATACTGCAAGCACCAGAGTGGCAGAGATTGCTGCAGGGAGCCGATCCGGCGTTTTGGTGTCCTTTCTAGTTTATACACAATCCAAGGCAAAGGTGCCTGCGGGGCATATAATGAAGAAATAGGTGTGGTTTCCAGCATGAGTGTTTGGCATGTGCATGGATTTACCCAGTCAATGGATATTTTAACATAAATACAGTAGGTTTTCAGTTGGAAAAGGACAGACCAGAAGTAAAAATAGTAAGAGCCTGAGTCCAGTAAGGGTGGAAAAGGTGGTTTAATAAGGATGTAATAACACAGCTCTTATAGAAGCATTTAGTCTAGGTTTTATGATTCTGTTTGTGGAATTAGGTGCCCTTGGGAGGGAACAGATCCAGTATTCAGTGTTGTAACACAAATAAGTTGTGCAAGAGAAATTGTCAAAAGACATAGCACTAGGTAAAATGGCTGGCCATTTTAACATTTCGCCAATTCAGTGGTTGATAATATCACCTCTGGGGTTGGAGACATAAAAGGAGGCAGCAACATTTTGGATCCAGTCACCTCCATTGGTGGTGTGGTTTTTTTGCAGGCTCTGGTGCCTGAAGTAAAATATTTGGGTTAAAGCAAAGCCCATCCTTGGGGACATTAATGAGATAACAGATGCACTGTCCAGATTTACCTATACAAGCATCTGCAGAGTACAGCTCCCTGTACAAGGTCCTGCCCATATGTCTGGGTGATAAAGGTGGGAGAGACGTGTAGATACACAATGCAGATGAAAAGAAAAAGGTCAGTATTGGAGCAGGACAGTATATACATATATATCCTTTTTGAAGACTTGACACAGCGGATAACTAACTTTAATGAGCATATAGCTAAAAAGAAAATTCTACTCATCTCTAAGAAAAATAAGCACACAGTTCTAAGACACACCACTAGGTATCTGGTAATTGTGCAAAGCTATAAAGCAGCAGTAGGATAACTGGGGCTTCCCAACTGTTGCTGAGAGGCTGGCAATGCATTCTGGTTCTTGCAGCTCTTCAACAGCTGGGCAGCCACAGGTTGTACTGTATGCGTTTATATAGAGCATGAAAGGAAAACTAATCCTTCATTATACATTCCCACATGTAATCTGGATCTTAATTTGAATTCTTCTGAAGTCATTTGTTTCTTATTTTAATGGTAAATGATACTTAGATTTTTTCTGCTTTCTCTTTAGTATTTGACTACTATAAAAATTGAGGACTAATTCTATCAAAAAAATATTCTTGTTATAGGACTTTACCTAGATTCTATGATGGTGCCAGTAAGTCTGCTGAGAGAGGTTTCATGTAATTCAAGTTCATTATTTAATTTTTCTCAACTGTAATGCATTTCATCAGCTTTCTAGGCAATGTACATGAGTTGTGATGATCTTCTCACAATAGGGTTGCTTGGTGCATAGACTACTGTCATGTGGTAGCTGTGAATTAATTAAGGGGATGGGTATGATATAAGCAGTGCGGTCAGATCCGCAAAGGTACAAAATTCTGACAGATGCATAAGTTTTGTCATTGCCTGCACAAACCGTGTTTGGCATATGTATTCACCACTGCTAGCAGCAAATAAGCTTATATTATTGATGTTGGTATCCCTTTAATGTTTTCTATTCCCCAGATATGAGAGTTTACAAAATAATATGCTTTTTTCTAAATTGCTTTTATTTTTCCTGCATCTTTCTTTTAATAGCTACTTTAAATTCCATTAAGATATAACTAACTCCTTGTAGATGAACCTAACATTATGAAAATCATGATTTGATCTTGAGCCACACATTTTACAGACTCTTGTAAATTGATCACAAAAGGGATTTTTTTATGTTGAGACTTCATACATTATGCAAATAAGTTTAGGGTTAACTATTGGTGTAATCCTGAAATTTCACTTTGAGTTGACATTGGTTACATTTGGGTTTTACAGACTAGACTTTAGCTTCTACTGACACAAGTGAGGTAACGAGTAAGAGCTGCCCAATGAGATACGCCAACAAGTGGTTTTCAATTATATAGGTTGTATTCCAAGCTGTAGTATGCATATATCGTATGTAAGTGCTGTGCTAGGTGTACCTTACCTCAGTAAATATGCAGGCGTTACCGAAAGATTAGGAACACTTGGGGGGTATATGTAACAGTGTCCTAGTTTGCCGGAAGTGCGAGATGTCGGACGAGAATGGATGTATTTTTAAGCGGCAATGATTTACAAGGCCAAACCAACCTTGTTTTGACTTGTAAATAATTGCCACTTCAAAATATGGCCATTCTCGCCCAACATCCCATACCTTCGGAAAAAAAATCCTCTTGAAAGGTAACCCTAGGCTTCCCGTCCCTTTTAAATTCCTTACAGAGGGGAGAGCTATGATGTTTCTCTTGCCCCACGATTTAACCATTGTTTTTTTACAGAAGGAGGAGGAATAAACTTGTTTATTTTTTTATACCAATGCTTTTTTTCTTATCCTAATGTACTTTTAGTACAAAATTGAATCAATTAATTGAGTGCCATCTCTATTAGATGCTCTATTAGATGGGAGAGAAAATTGAATCCTTTTTCTAGTTTATATCTCTCACTAGACAATATAAAAAAATGACATTAAGCATACTAGCCCTCTTCATAGAGCACACTTGTTTAGAGCCAGAAGAAATTTGTTTTTGCTTCAGGCTGCAAGTGAATTTACCACAACCAATAGTGAACATTGTTTCTTCGTTACTGCAGAGTTATACCAGAGTTAAACAGGAGAAAAACACAAGGAGAACATTCTATCAGCCATTTCTACTTCTAAAGGCCTGCTTACATGAAACTGTTGTGAGTATTCTGACTCTCCACTGTTAACACCTGCTATCGGTGTACCCTAGACACTCCTTATGGAGCTCCATGCTTGGACACTGCATGGAGCAACCACTTTGCTTACTACTATACACTTAGACACATACCCCAGATCCAGTACAATCCAGTTAAATCTGGTAATCCTGACCCTAACGCCCTTAAACCCTGACCCTAATTCGACCCTAAACCTAAACCTCACCTTAACCATAATCCCTAACCCTAATATCCTAACCTAAACTGCTAAACCATCTTTAATACCCTAACCAAAACCATTAAACTAACCCTAATACCCTAAATCCTAACCGCTAAACCAACCCTAATACTCTATCCCTAACCCAAACCTCTAAACTAACCTTAATACCCTAACCCTAATACCTTAACCCTAAAGGGCAGACTGGATGGGTTATGTGGTTCTTATCTGCCATAAAATTCTATGTGTCTATGTTAAACCACTAACATAACTCTAATGCCCTAACCCAAACCACCAAACCAACCCTAATACCCTAACCCCTAAACTAACCCTAATACCCTAACCTTAATAACAACCCTAAAAGGCAGACTGGATTGGCCATGTGGTTCTTTTCTGTCATCAATTTCTATGTTTTTATGAGTACAGGCAATAGGGATGAGTATGCACTAATGAGTACACGCAGTAGGAATGAGTGAGCGCTAGAGAGTAGGGGCAGTAGGGCTCAGTGAGCACCAGTGAGTAGGGTATTAGGGATCACTGAGCATCAGTGAGTATGGGCAGTAGGGATCAGTGATCTCTAGTGATTATAGGCAGTTGGGATGAGTGAGAGCTAGTAAGTTTTGGCAGGAAGGATGAGTGAACACTACTCAGTATGGGCAGTAACTATTAGTGGGTACTACTAGTGAATATGGGCAATAAGGATGAGTGAGTGCTAGTGAGTATGGGCAGTAATTATGAGTGAGCACTAGTGAGTATGAGAAGTAGGGATCAGCAAGAACTAGTGGGTATGGGCAGTAGAGATCAGCAAGTGCTAGAGAGTATGGGCAGAAAGCATCGTCAATCGCTAGTGAGTACAGGAAGTAGGGATGAGTAAGCCCTAACACAAACCCCTTAAATAACCCTAATACCCTAACCCCAAACTTAACGTTAATACTAATACCCTAACCCTAAAGGGCAGACTAGATGGGCTATGTGTTCTAACCTGCCATCAAAATCTATGTTTCTGTCTAAACAAAAAGGAGTAACAACTTGCACTGCATCAACTTTACAATATAAAAGAATATAATACTCTAAAGGTGCCTCATAAAAATATGCAAGGAAAACACATAAAAGGATAATTACCCATAACATTCCTCCTCCTCTTAAAATCCATAAGATCACATTTGTTCCTCAGTTAGTGCAGTGACAAATAGCTTCTATTTTTCCCAAGTGCAGGATTGTGTATAACTGCTTTTGCCAGCTTAGGATCGAGTCAATATAAACAAATTAATGTTAAGCCAATATATCTTAGGAACTCTTTTCGCCTGGTAATAGCCTCCCACAGGTTTCAAAGTCCTAGCTGTTATTATCTGGCTAATTAGCAAGGTTCTTCTTGATTTCTCAATCCAAAATGTAGTTCAGCTTGTCAAAGTCAAAAATTTTGCAGCACACACATCACGTACAAACTACACACAGATGGCCTCCATGCGTGTACTTGTTCTGCCGTGCGTGCGCATATTCGCAATTTGCGTATGGTCACTCACGCGGTCCTGCGCATTAGCGCGTGGTATGAGTATTTACGGTAGAGTTTGTGGACGCATGGAAAAGCTATCAAAACACATTACATATTTAATCCAAATAGTGCACAATGTACACATAGTCTCCCTGCACCACACCAGCAAGTTACAACAGTTTAAATGGTATCAGAACAAAGGGATTCACCTTTACAGGATAGGAGGGGACAGAACAAGGTTATAAGGTGGTGTTTGGTATCCAGCTGTAGGGTATTTTAAGGGTAATATTCCGGTGTTGGTTTTCAGAAGATCACACGTTCCTGCGAATAGTTATGTGCAGGAGCAGAATATAGATATAAACTGTATTTACTGTACATTAGGTATGCGGCGGGATCCCAGAGGAGACCACCCACAAGTGCATCTTGAACAGACATCGCCCACCTATTCAAACCAACCTATGACCTCTCCTGTACTGTAAATGACAATCCCTGTGTCCAATGGACAAAGAGATTACAGTATCCATTGTGTTAAGTTTTGGAAGATTGTATAAAAGGAGCCAGCTGCAGGCCTGGTCACACAAGACTCTCAAAGTTATCTATCTAGATGACCGAGGACCAGACTGGTTAGCGCGGCGAAATCCAAACAAGTATGTACCATTGACTGTGGCCATTATTCTCTTGTATTGTATTGCTTTGTTATTGTAACCCCCTTTCAGTAAAAATATACTGTGGTGTCGGAACCCAGCAGTTTAAATACAATCTGGTGTCGTGTTTTCCTTTCCCTGCTAAGGTTAAAAGTGTATTACTATCGCATGCATAGCTGTTAAGGGTTCACGGTGTATCTTTGGGTGTGTACGCGCTGCATGTACTTTGTACAGCCAGCGCGGCGTTTGTACGCAAAGTCCGTACATGGTACGGGACTCTGTACGCTAATGGTGTAATAAGTACGTAGGTTGTGGATCAAGTATAGTGGCCGCAGCGGCTTCATTTAAAGTGTATGAAATGTCTTTTTAAAATGTTTGCTTTTAGTCCTGTACGTAAACCAGCGTTCACAAGCAGGAGTTGTGAATCACTGTCAGTGGGAGATTTTAAGACGTCTGTCACTGGATCTCCAAATGGGATGCAGTCAATAGACTGGCTGTCGGGATCCTAGCATTCAGGAGACTGACGCCAGTATTCCCACAGCCGGTGAAATCCCGATGCCCGGATCCCCGGCAAATGCTTGGTATTCCCACTTCACCAACCGAGTGGAAACAGAACCTGTGGCGAGCAAAGCGAGCCATCTGGCCCGATGTGTGGCGAGGGGACTCGCTGACAGAATTCCGGCAGATGGGATGCCTCTGTCGGTATAGTGACAGCCGGCATCCTGTCAGCTGGGATATCATATGTATTCCCTCCAAATATATTGAAAATGCTGGGCAGATTTTAGTGAACAATATAAGAGGTAAGAGTCCACACTTTAGGTTACTGACTAGTCTCAGTGTCAAAGAGTTTTTTCCTAAAAGAATTGGCAAGCAATCCTGGGTAATCTATTGTGTGTGTCAAGTCATTGTCTTATCCTGCAACCTACCCTCCTCAATCCTGTGCCCTACTAAATAGTAAGCTGCTATCTCCTGCTCACTATGCCTGCCTCTAGTTCATAGCTACTACCTGAGTCTCGTCATTGTCACTTTCTCATACTCCTTAAAATGCTCACTTTTGTTTCCAGTTCTAAAAATATCACTTGGCCCAGCCTCTCTCTCCAACTACTACACTATTTGTCCTTTCCCCTTTGCCTCAAAACTGCTTGAGTGACTCCTGTACAGCCACTAATTTTGCTTTCTCTTCTCTCTCTTAGATGTTTCCACTAACTTCAGTCAGGTTTCTGTACCCACAATTCAGTCACCGCCACCTATGAACACGGGTTATTGGCACATGTGTGCGGTCTGAAAGGTACAAGGGTTGAAATACCGGGTTGGGTGACTCGGTATTTCAACCCTGGTCGCGAGCAGGGTTGAACTCGTGTTCAACCTGGCTAACTGTGCGGTGTGAACAGGAGCCAGGTCTTTGCGAGCCGTTTCCCGCCCACTGTGTGTGTAAGGGCGCAGCTTGGAGATCATGTGGGGCGCCTGGGGTGGGTTGCACTCTGGAAGCTCCCATGTCAGGCTCCCAGGTGCGACCCGCCTCAGGCGGTCTGAAAGGGGTAGACTGCCCTAACAAAAGTACCAGTGCTATTCTATGCAGCAAAGTCTAAGGGTTCCTTCTCTATTCTCACGCTGCTGAACTTCATAGCTGTGTTTAACTCTGTTGATCCCTCTCTTCTTCTTCAAAACCATAGCTTCATCTTTCTTCCATACTTTGATCTTCGATCAATCTACCTGTGTACCAACTCGTGGCTTTGCAAGACTACCCTCCCAGCTCAGATTTCCGTAGAGTAGAATAATTTTATTTTATTTTGAATCTGTGTCTAAATACCCAACTATTCGCCTGATTCAGAGTTAGCAAGCAGACGGGAGCGCCACTTAAGTCAGAGTTGTACATAAAACTTATTGTTTGCATACAACCCTGAAGGCTGAGGTACTGCACATGCGCAGGACCCGTTCTGCGCGTATGCAGAATGTGTCCTGCCTCAACAAATGCAGTGCCTCCTAAACTCCCTAAGCCGCATCCAGATTGACAGGTAGTGGCCAATTTGTTGCGGGGAGGAGCTGGCGCCAGGCACGGTTCCTGAAAATGGTGGCGGGATGTAAGACATACATTCATACATTCAGATGGCCGATGTTATCACAAATAATTCTCAGATGCAGCAGCGGTTTGCCTAAGCATGCAGGAGGCATACATAAACATAAGCTAACACCTGCAACATTAGCATATTTTGCACACAGCAGCTGCCCATCTCTGAATCACCCCCTATGTCTCTGAATGCTTTTTGGTCTGTAGCTACTGGGGTATGCACAGTACCTGCCATTTACTTTCAAATCACACAGGTCCAACAGCCAACTGTTTACATCTGTCACATGGGCCACCAAACCCCAATCTATTCCTTTCACTTAGTACTAGCGGTCCCCTATCTCTGTCTGTCACACGGGCCTCGTACCCTCCTCACTCTGTTCTCATTGTGATAGACAGGCTCATGTTCTGGTGTTGGTACTGGTCTGCTTCCATGGTGCCTGCTTCCCATCACCCACCTCCTCCCCAGAGCCGGCCCTAGGCATAGGCAAACTAGGCAAATGCCTAGGGCATTTGGAATGCTATGGGGCACAAGCAGATTCTGTTGATTAAAATGATATGCGACATGCCTATATTCTGTGTGTGACTGTGGCTGTATCTGCATATGAAATGCTACATTACAGTGTATTCCTGGAAATAACTGTAATGTAGCATTTCGTATGCAGGTACAGCCACTGTGGCACACATAATATAGGCACCTTTTTTTTTGCAGAAAATGCATCTAATTTTCATTGCTATGTGACTAGACTGTACAAACAACTTCTGCTGATTAAAATATGTATAATTTTAATCAGTAGAAGTTGTCTGTACGTTCTAGTCACATAGCAATGAAAATTAGATGCATTTTCTGCAAAAAAAGGCGCCCCAACGTTAGCAGAGGTGGACGGGAGCTGCATGGCAAATTGAGGCAAGATGTTTGAGGACACATCTGTATCCAAGCAGAGAAAGAGGTCACAGTGTTAGCGGCCATGTGAGTGCTGCGTGTGGGTAGGTTCATTGTGCAATAGTGTTCGGCATATGTATAAAAGGCATTATATGTGTATAAATGCATTAATAATGTGCGGCATGTGTAAGGGGCATTATGTATGTCATTATGTGTATAAGGACATTAATAAAGGTTGGCATAATGTGCAAGGCGTATTATGTTTATAAGGACATTAATAATGTGTCTCATATGTGTAAGGGGCATTACTGTGTGGTATTATCTGTAGAAAGGCATTACTAATGTGCGGCATTATGTGTATAAGGTGCTCTACTGTGTGGCGTAATGTATAGAAAAGGCGGCACTACTGTGTGGTCTAATGTGAATAAAGAGCAATATGGTGTACCGTAATTTGAATTGGGGGCACTATTGTGTGGCCATGCCCCTTCCCAAAAGAACATGCCTCTTTTTGTGCTGCGCTGAATGTGTGCACTGTTCCTATTTAAAATATAGGGGGTAGGAGCACCAAAATGAGGACTGCTATGACTGAGGGGTGATGAGAAAGGGGTGCAGGGTCAGAGGTGGAACTAGCAGCGGTGCTAGGGGGCACCAGCCAAAATCTTGCCTAGGGCATCATATTGATTAGGGCCAGCTCTGCTCCTCCCAGGTGTCCCAGCTCAGTGGTGGAGTTCTGTCTCACATCTGTGCACAAGCAGTGAGTTTTAATAACCCACATCAACTCAGTGCAAGCTCTTTGTCAGTGCCTGCATACATCAATGTTACTACCATGATGTTACACTTTGTTTTTTTAAACAAATCAAGGTTCACTCACAGCTAGGTGCATAGTGTTAAGCAGTTTCACACACATAATCAAAACCTTTAGAGTTTGTTCAAGTGACATAACCTGGTAGGGTCACCTGGTATTTGGTCTATCACTGTGATGGTGCTGGAGTTATATCCACTAATACTTGTGGCAAGTAGCTGGGATGCATAAACTGCCTATTGTGAATTTTATTAGGAATCGAGATTATGACTGCAGTGTGACCAGGGCCGGACTGGCCCACAGGAGCACAGGGGAAACCCCCGGTAGGCCCCACTGTCTGAGGGCCCACCTCTTTACATTATACTGCACAGGACTATGGTGTATATTCTACAATGCATTCCTGGGGTGTGGTGTGGAATGTAGATAGTAACTAGGTCGACCACTATTGGTCGACAGTAACTAGGTCGACAGGGTCTCTAGGTCGACATGGTCTCGGTCGACAGGTCAAAAGGTCGACATGAGTTTTTTTAATGGGTTTTTTGGTGTTGTTTTCTTCGTAGAGTGACCAGGAACCCCAATTAGTGCACTGTGTGCCCCTCGCATGGCTCCCTTCGCTCGCCATGCTTCGGGCAATGTGTCTCGCTCCGCTACCACTTCGGTCGGCACAGATTACCGTTCCAATCGTAGTCCACGTGGATCGTTAAGTATGAAAAGGTTCAACAAAACAAAAAAATCGTGAAAAACTCATGTCGACCTTTTGACCTGTCGACCTAGAACATGTCAACCTAGAGAACCTGTCGACTTAGAAACCCTGTCGACCTAGTTACTGTCGACCAATAGTGGTCGACATAGATAGTATCGACCTAGTTACTGTCGACCTAGAGACCAGATCCCTCATTCCTGTTATCAATCTGGTACTTTATTATGAATGCATTAGCAGTTCTTGCTAAATATGTTTTACAAGGGGCCCAGACAATGCACTCTTTAATGGTTAGCCCCTCTGGAGACACTCCTAAGCATGGGCCCCTACCACTGCACTCCTCCCTATCCCCCCCCCCCGGTGGGCCCTTCATACCCCAGTCCGACACTGAGTGTGGCGATACATTTTGTGAACACAGAAAGGTTTCAGTGCACACAAATCAGTGGATAAATACAGTTCCTAACTATGGGGATTCAGACCTGATCGCTCCTCTGTGAATTTGCAGAGATTTGCGATCAGATAGTCGCTTACCCAACAGAGTGAAAACCCGCCTGTGCAAGTCTGAATGCTCCTTGCGAAAATGTCTGCAAACGCCGGTCAGCTGCAAATCTGTTCGCAACTCACTCACCATCTAATGTTTTTTCCAGTCTGTGCGTAGTCCAGGACCTACTCCTACAGTGCGATAGAATCAGGCTGATCGGGGCCGGAGCTGACATCACACACCCTCCCTGAAAACGCTTGGGAACGCCTGTGTTTTTCCTGACATTCCCAGAAAACGACCAGTTACCTCCCCCAAACTCTGGCTTCCTGTCCATCAACTTGCATACGCCTAGCGATCAAAAAAGTAACTGGATTTTTTTGCAGTTTGGACTTGCACATGCGCACTACGATCCGTACGCATGCGCAGTCAATCAATAATCATCCGCCATTGCGAATACGAACAACAGCGATCAGATCTGAATCGGGCCCCTTGTACAAAATGGTACCCATAGATATAATACTAACTTATTGTTGGCTGAAGTGAACATTGTACTGTACTTATTAATAGGATCAATTCCCAGTTTAAACCATAAATACAGCATTCCATGTTTCATTGATAAAAGCAGATTTCTTTCTGTTTATCAGCACTACCAATTCACTGATGTGTAATTAGTTCTAAATACAACTGACTCTTGAATGAAACTAACAGAAGCGCTACTATGACACTATCAGTGCACAGAGATGCCTGTCGCGTGAGTAAATCACCAGGTCCTGTGTAACTCTACTAACGTCGAGTGTCTTTTTTTGCTCAAAATGCATCTTATTCGCAATGCAGCTAGAACACACTGTGCTGATTAATTTTAAATATAGGACACTTGTGTATTGTGTGTGTGACTGAGGCTGTATATGGAGAACATAACTTGTATTGGAAAAAAGCTGAGGCTGCTACAAGGTAGCACTTTGTATGCAGATTCTGAGACTCAGTTGCACACAGATATACAAGTGTCATATATCAAATGCGGTTTAGATGACTAATGTAAGCGTGACGCCTCCTGCTGCATTACCATATTAGTGCTATCGCTGCTGCTTCCATGTAAGCAGCAGCAATATTTATTTATTAATTAACAGTTTATTTTATAGCGCAGCAACTTTCGTTGCGCTTTACAATTGGATACAATGATAAAACAAAACGGGGTAATAAACAAACAGTCATAGAGGTAGGAAGGCCCTGCTCGCAACTAGCTTACAATCTATAGGAAAGGAATATCACCTCCAACCACATCTGAATCAGACCCCTTGTTTCTTAACTAAAGAAACAATATTCTAAGATCAATATTTTCGTATAATCAGTGTACTGTATATAAAATACATTATGGTCACCATTACAACTGGGTATACACACCATTAAGACTGGCACAGGGAGAGATGTACTAAGCATTGATAAGATTGGAGAAGTAATCCAGTGGAGAAGTTGCCCATGGCAACTAATCAGCTGCTCTGTATACTTTTATAGTATGTAAATTATAAAATGTTACGTCAATGCTAATTGGTTGCCATAGGCAACTGCTCCATTTGTTCACTTCTCACTGTTTTCGCTGCTTAGTACAGCTTCCCCTAGGATACAAATATTACATAAAACATAGCAGATAAGACACAATACAGTAAATCATAGAAGATGCTACTGTTTGTTGCTGATGCAGTTAAGATAATACTCTTGCCAATATGTCAATATGATGAATGCTGTTACTATCTCGCTGCAAATATAATAACATACAGATACCAGCAAGTGATAAAATAGACCTTTATTACTAATAATACACATGTTTAATACAGAGAATACAAGGGTAGCAGTATTTACTGTGAACTAAGGAGGATTTCACATTACAAAGCTGTCACCATTTTATTAAATTATTGGTCTTCCACATACTATTGAGTAAAAGTAATTATTTATCTGATAAGCCTTGGGATACAACAAGTACATTTAATGTGACAACAACAATATACATCTAGACACTAAAAAAACATAATATGTTATAATATAATATTAAATTTTGGACCCTATCAAATATTTGTAGTATTTTAACAGGAATATGGTTTAAGTTCAAATTTTACTAATTTCAGGCTTTTTGAAATATTTCTATTTACTCTCTACTATTTTTATATTTATTTGTATTATTAGATCAGAATGTAAATTTTACTTGTATAACAGTGAAAGTTGTGTTAATATATCATGTAAATTCAGTGCCTCCCAATAGTCGAATTTTGTCTCTTTTCTCATATATAAGGCACACAGGTAAATACTCCAGGCACCACTCCTCATTGTTGTAGAATGGTTGCAGATCCAGGGCCCAGGCAGCACCAATGAAGCATGGTGCCAAGTAATTGATTGGAGCCTATGGGGGGAATTCAATTAGCTGCAGTAAATTTTTCAGCAAAAAAAGGTTTTTTTTGTGATTTTTATGTTCAATGTTTTTTTGAGCAATTCAATTAATTTGTGGAAAAATTTATCTATTCATGTGCGAAAAACACAGGATCCAGGATAAGTTCTTTTTCTTCCTCCTCCAGGCAGGGGAAACAAAATCCCTGATAATGCCGGCTATTGAATTACCCATCGGGGATCAATGCCTAATTGAATTCCCCCACAACCCTGAAGCCTCGCAACAGCAAATGTCACGGCTACTTCATTTCTGCAAGATGCTACAATATCATATTTGCTTTAAACACCATTGAATTGCTGTAAAAGGTACGCATCTCTCATGTTAAGAAGCACTTGATTTAACAGGTCTGATTTTGGGATTAAGGGCCTTATTCAGTTCCCTATTAGCCGCCAATGTGCATTCGCTGATCCCGTCCTGCTCGTGCGAACCCGGCCAATGCGATTGGATCGCATCAGCTGCGAACTCCACTGCCTGATTGACAGAGGCGTGGCTTTGCAGGGGCGGAATGCTACAAACGGGGGTGGGTCAGTGCCATTTTCATAGTGGCTGCGTGATGTCACATGCTCCTAAGTCTGGCTCTACTAGGCCAGTGATGCCCACAAAAGTCGTAAGGTATCACATGATGATCCTCCACCTATACTGGCTTTAAATAGTTCTGCATATTTCAGGGGGTGTTCTGTACAATCAATAATCAGGTCCACAATATAAACTACTTCTCTTAAGGGCCCTACACACTGGACGATTTTTTGAAAGATATGAACGATCTCGTTCATAAATGAACGAGAACTTGTTCATATCTTTCAGTGTGGAGACTCCTGCGATGAACGATGCGCGGCCCCGCGCTCGTTCATCGCTGGTCTCCCGTCGGCTGTGCATGCAGGCCAATATGGACGATCTAGTCCATATTTGCCTGCACTTCAATGCAGCCGCGTGACGGGGGGAGTGAAGAAACTTCACTCCCCCCGTCACTGCCCCCCCGCCGCCGGGTCGCTCGTCGGCCGTATCCGCCGTCGGGCAGCTCGGCGGCGGGTCGGCCAGTGAGTAGGGCCCTTGATTTCTGGTGCGTATAGATGAGTATCAGCTACTCCCTCCCCACCACAAACATAGGCTTGCCATAATGTACCTTTAAACCAGGACACCTATGAATCATGTACACAGGTTCTGTGTCAGGCTAAATTCAAGCCTTCATTTCACCTGGTTTTAATAAGCCACAGAACCTGTGAAAATCATAGGTGTCCCAAATTAAAGGGATATTATGGCAAGCCTACCCAAAGGTATATTTCAGGAAGGAAACCATAGTACCCAGAACACGAGATCGAGGGCAGTTCATCTGGACATATTCTGGCTTATCTAGCCACCATCAGCTTAAAAATAAGCAGGAATGATGCAAGGTACAGTATACTGGCTTCTTTTTCATGTGACCCTCAAATGCTGCACAGCTTTATTGTTACACACCCTTCCCAAATCTAAATTTCTCTGCACATTTGAAATCTGCTCCACCAGCAGTGCAACATGGTTTTACCAAGGTGCACACTTACTTAACTTTGTATTGCTTATTTGTTCATACCTTCCAACATGACCATTTCCAGGAGGGACAACATGCTATGATCCTGGATTTCCACCTGAATTCTTAATTCCACCCAAACGGACAATCGGATCAAAATTTGGATTGCCCCTTCAGTGGGTAGAATTTAATAAACTACAAAAATACTCCTGTCACTTTTAACTGTATCTGCTACAGGTGCTCCTCAGATAACGCCAAGAACCATGGATATTTACTTACATTAAGACATCTCAAATTTACATCTCTATAGAGTTTTTAACACTTATTTACAACCGTGAAAATCAGAAACTCCCGTGCGAAGAACGGGTAGAAGAACAGCTAGTACCTTATGCTGCACAGGACTATTTTGTATTTTCCACAGTGCATTGCTGCTATCAGTCTTGTACAATATCATGCATGCACAACAGTATTTACTATATATACATTTATAAATGGATCCAAACCATGCACTCTCTAATGGTAAGCCAAACCTCTGGAGACTGGCCACACCCCTAAACATGGGCCCTAATGCATCAATCCAACTCTTAAATTAGTTATGTGTGGGGGACCTGGGGGACTCTCCAGTTGCCCTGATACAGATTCCCTGGCTCTGGTCTGCTTCAGGAAAAACCTGACAAGAGAGACCTGGAAGTGTTCATAGCCCAGTTCCCCCAAACACTGCACTATCTGTATGATCTTCAGGTTGTTGTGGCTGGAACTGTGGAGAAGGACAGAGATGTATACTTAAACTTTACTGGATGATTATAATTACTTTGTATGTCTCAGGAACCAGGGGTGCAACTAGACCTATGGGGGCCCAAAGCACATTTTTCATCACCCGCTCCCTGCTGTGCTCTGTTCAATTCGGATGAGCGCTCGCCTCCTGAGCTTCGTGGGTGGCTTCACCTTTCCTAGCAGTGTTCTGTCCCAGTGTTCTTTGTCTCACCTCAGTGACGCATTGCTGGGAGGAGGCATGGTCTGGGGATGTCCCAGCAGTCTCAGCACGGCCAAGCCTCCTCCCAGTAATGCATCAGTAAGAAGACACGGAGACAGAGCCAGACAGGACAGCAGATGGGACAACACCCTGCACCAGCACACTGCTAGGATCAAGTAGGGAGTGCAGGGATAGATTTAGGGGTCAGGGCGCCCTTAGGCACAACAGTAATGGCCGTTCCCCTTTTGCCAATTTTCATTGTTTGGTTACAAGGGCATATTTGATCATTATCTTCTTAATAAAATAATTAATAATAATAATGATGATAAGACATGAACTATGACATTGTTTAATGTTTAATTATGTATTCATATTTACTAAGTAGACCAGCTTACAGAGGCAGTCTGCTATTGTCTTACCAGTTTATACTCCACTCAAGATAGCATACAGTAAGATATAGTTGAAAGATTTTGTGGATTTTTGGACTGAGAGTAGTAAAACAAGAAACCAAGTGCTGCCGCCAACAAGGGGTGCCCCTAGGCACGTGCCTAATGGGAAATTCCCAACTGGCTGAGTGCCTGCCATGCACAGTATTATTAAGTGTAGTGTGAGGGGAGGGCCAGGTCCCAGAGGCAGCCCATGCCCCATAATAGCCAACCCCCTGCACCATCTGTAGCTACACCTATGCAAGGTACCTTCTCTTGCCATCTTTATCTAGAACAGGTACAGATATTATAAAGTAAGTTGGTGGTTAATATAACAGAGCTGGAATATGGTTGTTTGAAGACTCTGGTATTTGAATCTTCACTGTCAAATGTCTCAAAACATGTATATCCTGCCTTTGGACTTGTCCACTACTAAAGAGGTTTTGGTTACAGGTTTGGAAGTTTCTATAGATCATTTGGTCAATTACGCTCCCTTTACACCTGAATGGGCAATTTTCTGTATACTCCCCATGGGTACCAGGGCCCCCTAGCAGTTAAAAAGCTTTTATTGGCAATTTCTTTGGCAGACCAAAAATCCATCCTACAATTATGGATATAAAGCTTGATCCCAACCCTGGAGATGTTCAAGGAAAAACTATTTTTCATCTTCCACATGGATTGGCTAGTAGCCTCTCTCCAAAAAGAATCCCATACGGAAAAATTCTTTGACACTTGGGAAAGTTTCATTGACACTCTCCCTATTTCTACCAAAGAAGCGATTATACGATGCTTCCACAATAGTTTATGGTATGAAACAAGAGTCTATCTGCGAGATCCCCCAATGCTGTTATAGACCATTATTTTGGAAAACTGTTGGCCGCGGCTCTGGTTCTTGTTTTTGTTTAGCTCATGCTCACTCAACATCTATTTGGTACTGATGTTTTGATCTGTATCTGTTGCCATTAAGTGAACTATCTTGCTATTTGTACCACGAGATGTGAGATTCATTACCAATGTATCGACCTATTCACACTACTTTTGTTTTTAGATATCTTGTCAACTGATATTTACTTTTCTGCTTCAATAAAAGAAATGTTGAAAAAAAAACATGTATATCACTACGTCGTCGTCGTAGTAGTAGCAGTAGCAGTAGCATATCTGGAATTATGCACAATGAAAAAAATGTACAATCGCATACCTCCCAACTTCTATGTCCTTAGAAGAGGGACATTTTCGTGCACTGGAGGTGCGCAGACAAAAGTAGGGGTGTGGCCTCTTATCAGGGTGTGTGGCTTCATGGCTAGGGAGTCGCTGTGTTCACTAGCCACGCCCCCATTTTAGTCACTATGGGGGCATGGACAGTGCTCAGTGAGCTGCTGGCCAGGCCTCCTGTCCCTCTCTGCCGGGGAATAGACGATGTGCGCATGTGCACAGCATCTATTCACCACTGCTCTGCTCAGAGCAGCGAGTGGCAGGGGGGATCTCCCAACTGCCCCCCCCACCGCAGGACCCCCATCCCCCATTGCTGCTCCCCTAGCGATACTGGCTGGCAGCAATAAGGCTGATCTTACTGTTACGACAGGCAGGATTGATGCATGAGCGCATGATGAACATATGCACAGTGCACTGAAACCTCAAATGTGTTCTTCCAGTTCTTCTTTTGTTATACCCCTTTCACATCTCCAATGCCGGATGCCACGCGGGAATTGGAAACGGGTCCTTCCCGCGTGGGATCTGGCATTGGAGACTATGGGGGACATGTACTAAGCAATGATAAAAGTAGAGAAGTGAGCTAGTGGAGAAGTTGTTCATGGCAACCAATCAGTTGCTCTGCATACTTTCATAGTATGCAAATTATAAATGTTACGTCAATGCTGATTGGTTGCCATGAGCAACTTCTCCACCGTCTCACTTCTCCACTTTTATCACTGCTTAGTACGTCCCCCTATGTGCTGGCTTCCCGACCCGGTTGCCATAGCGGCGGGGAGCGGAGCCGGCAGCGGAGGCGGCGCTGGAAGATGAGCTCATCTCCGTGCCACCTCTCCCTATCTAGTAAACAGGTACCGGGTCGCCTCTACCCGGGAATCCGTTTACGCTGCCACTGCTTTATTCCCGGGTTGAATTACCGGGTCAGGCAACCCAGGAATTCGGACATGGCGCTTTCACACCGCACACTGACCCGTGTCAACCCAGCAATATGCCGGGTCGATACCAGGTTATTTCTGCGATGTGAAAGGAGTATTAGACAAATGCAAAGAAAATTTCTGTGATAGCACATAGTAGGGATGTGAGGCTCCTGCTGGAGGACTGTGGTGTCCAGAGTCAAACTGGCCCACAAGGGTACAGGGGTCCGAAGGACCACCACCTCCTCTAGGCATCAGGTTCCAGACTGTACACTTAAATTATACTACACAGTACTGTGGTGTATTTTCTGCAGTGCATTCCTGTTATTAATCTGGTACATTATCATGCATAGACTAGCAGTCACTATATATATATATATATATATATATATATATATTGTGACAAGAACACTGGGATAGTGTTTGAGGGCAGGTATATTTGTCCCAGGTTCTTGTCTTACATGTTTTAGAAAATGTTAACTTCTAGGAAAAATGCTTTTTGTTTTGTCTGAACCTTTTCAGTTTGCTGTAAAAGCTGGGTAAAGGCTCTGAGAGAGAGATAAGGCGAGTTCTAGACATTGGGCCCAGTTCGGGTCTTTGGCCTCACAGAGGGCTAATCAGGGTTTCAGCTGTGTAAGAGTGATATAGTGCTTCTAACCTGATTAGTATGGGCAGACTGCCTGGGAAGGCTGCAGGATCTGTGTGTGAGAGACACGCTTTCTGATGCAAGTAAGCTATACAGTATGTACTGAAGAACTCTGTGTTTTGTTTAGTGACAGTTAGGAACATCTTATGTTTAGTTAGTGCCAGACAGGCAAGGTATTTTTATTTTGGGGTTTGTTTTATTTTCTGTTTCAATAAAACTGGCCGGGGTCAGTTGTACCAGAAACTGGACTTGTGTTGTTCCTCAGCTGCTGCGTGCTGCCATATTCCCCAGGAAAAGGCACCTTGCACCCCTACAGTGTTACAACTTGGTGGAGAATGCGAGCAGGCCGTTCTGCGCATAAGTGAAAGCAGCAGCTTTGTGAGGCCTGCAGAAAACGGTGGTTTATGCAGATACAGCCCAGTGTGAAGTTACTGAGACTCACCCCTGAGGGTTTGATATATGTCCTGGGTGAAAGCAGCTGCAAAGCCGCCTGAAAAATCTGTTGACATGGAGGATCTGCTTAAAGCCTTGCTGCAAGCTACAGCGGCTCAGCAGGAGGCCAACCGACAGCAGCAGGTGGCAATGGAGGAAAATTGGAGACTACAGCGTCAGGATAGAGAGGCCTTAGCAGAAGTGGTGCAGAGACTTGCAGCTCGGGTTGGAGATGTGGCCGTCAGTGCTCCAACCAGCTCTAGTTCTATACGAGCCAGTCACTTCCTGCAGAAAATGACAGAGGCTGATGATGTGGAGGCCTATCTGACCACGTTTGAAAGGACTGCCGAGCGTGAGAACTGGCCGAAAGCACAGTGGGCCAGTCTGCTGGCACCTTTCCTGTCAGGTGAGCCCCAAAAAGCTTACTTTGATTTAAGCCCTGCTGAGGCTCGGGACTATGATAAACTAAAGACTGAGATCCTGACCCGCCTGGGAGTCACGCTGTCAGTACGAGCGCAACGGGTGCACCGTTGGCTGTACGCCATGGAGAAGCCTCCACGCTCCCAGATGCACGACCTTATTCAGCTAACAAAAAAATGGCTGCAGCCAGAGACATTAACTGGTCCCCAGATGGTGGAAAGAGTCGTCATGGACCGCTACTTGAGATCTTTGCCCATGGTCCTGCGCAAGTGGGTGAGCCATGGAAACCCGGGTACTGCTGACCAATTAGTGGACATGGTAGAGAGGTATTTGGCAGCAGAGGAACTACTGATGACCACCCAGCAACCCATAGATCCTCGACAGCGCCCTTCAGTAAAGACTGGTAAGACTGTTCCGTGGGAAAACGTTGCTGGGCGGTTAAGAGAACGCAAGGCTGGAGAGACTGTGAACACTGGCCCTGGAAACAGGCCAATGGGGCTAGAACGGTCTATGCTGCCCAAATGGGTTGATAATCGTGTGGTTAAATGTTTTAGGTGTGGTATGCCAGGTCATGTTATTGCCAATTGCCCAGTCACGCAAGAACCCATGCAATGTGATGCTGCCTTTGAATGTCGCAGAATGTCTTTCTTTGCTAGGTTAGCCTGTACTGTGGTACCTTCACCTGAGCTGGAAAAACAAATGTGTGATGTGTTCTTAGAAGGTAACCGGGTAGAGGCCTTGCTAGATTCAGGAAGTTTAGTTACCCTCGTGAAAGCTGGGTTAGTGAACCCCTTAAAGGTCCAGCAAATACCTATTGGGGTAACTTGCATACATGGGGATACCCAATATTATGCCACTGCTGAGGTGAATATAGAAACTTGTTGTGGGTCAGCAATGGTTAAAGTGGGACTGGTCCCTACCTTGGTGCATGAGGCCATAATAGGGAGGGATTTTCCTCATTTTTGGAAACTGTGGGAATCACGGTTATCAACAGATGTGAGAAGTAAAAAGCCAGTTGATAATACCGGTGATTTTTTGGATGTACGTGGGTCTTCGGAACTTTCTGGCCCTTTGCCTTTTGCTAGTTTGGCTGGGGAAGTGACAGATGGGGAGTCCAGTGAGGACCCTCTTGCCGGGAACAGAGACATAGTAGTTAGAACTGAAAGCGTGCCTGACCTGGAGGTAAAGAAGGATCTGTTTGCGTCTGAACAGTTAAAGGATCCTACCTTAATAAAGGCTAGAGAGAATGTTAAGATTGTTAATGGGGAACCTGTGGTACCAGGTGACAGGGTTACGTATCCCCACATGGCCATCTGTAATGAGCTCTTGTACCACATTGTCAAAAGGGGTGAGGATGTGGTGGAACAGCTGGTAGTTCCCCAGCCTTATCGGAGAACGGTACTAGATTTAGCTCATAGTCACGTTACCGCAGGACATTTAGGGGCAGAAAAAACCACTGAAAGAGTTTTACAAAGGTTCTTTTGGCCAGGGGTTTATAAAGAAGTGTCTGAATATTGTTCTTCCTGTCCTGAATGCCAGTATCATGCCCCTAGACCCCATTTCAGGAGCCCACTAGTTCCCATGCCTATTATAGAGGTCCCGTTTGACAGAATAGCCATGGATCTCGTGGGGCCCTTGTTAAAGTCTGCTCGGGGCCATCAGTATATCCTGGTAATTATGGACTATGCCACTCGATATCCTGAGGCTGTCCCTTTACGCACTATCACAACCAAGGCGATAGCTAGGGAGCTGGTGCAGGTATTTAGTAGAGTGGGAATACCAAAAGAAATTTTGACTGACCAAGGTACTCCATTTATGTCAAGGATCATGAAAGAATTGTGCAAGTTATTTAAGGTCACTCACCTCAGGACGTCCATCTACCATCCCCAAACTGACGGGTTGGTGGAAAGGTTTAATAAAACATTAAAAAGTATGTTAAAAAAGGTTGTTGAGAGAGATGGGAAAAACTGGGATTGTTTGTTGCCCTACTTGTTAATGGCCATCAGAGAAGTTCCTCAGTCCTCTACGGGGTTTTCTCCATTTGATTTGTTGTATGGTAGACACCCCAGAGGGCTGTTGGATGTTGTCAAAGAGACGTGGGAAGGACAGCCCACTCCTTATAGAAGCGTTATTGAGCATGTAACACAAATGCAGGATAGGATTGCAGCCGTGGTACCTGTTGTCAGAGAGCACATGGAACAGGCCCAAAGTGCTCAACAGAGGGTCTATAACCGGAGTGCCAAGATACGGGAATTTGCTCCTGGAGATAGAGTTCTTGTTTTGGTACCCACTGTGGAAAGCAAATTCCTAGCTAAATGGCAGGGTCCATTTGAGATTAGGGAAAAAGTGAATGAGGTTAACTACAAAGTATACCAGCCGGGAAAGAGAAAACCCGAACAGATCTACCATGTTAACTTAATCAAACCCTGGAAAGATAGGTTGTCTCTGTCAGTGGAGCCTTGCCCTTCGGTGTCTTCACCCCGGTTGCTTCCCGCAGTGAAGGTGTCAGAGACATTATCAGCTGATCAGAACAATCAGGTTAAAGAATTTCTCATCCAAAATAGGGAGGTATTTTCAGAGCTGCCTGGCCGAACGACCATAATAAAACATGACATTGTCACAGAACCAGGGGTCAGGGTTCATTTAAAGCCATATAGGATTCCTGAAGCTCAGCGAGAAGCTATTTCTAAGGAAGTTAAAACCATGTTAGAACTTGGAGTCATAGAGGAGTCTAACAGTGAGTGGTCCAGTCCCATAGTGCTCATCCCGAAGCCCGACGGTAGCATACGCTTCTGTAATGACTTTCGTAAGTTAAATGAGGTGTCCAAGTTTGACGCATACCCCATGCCCCGTGTGGATGAGCTTGTAGAAAGGCTGGGTTTCTCACCACATTGGACCTGACCAAAGGTTACTGGCAAATACCTTTATCTGATAGCGCCAAAGAAAAAACAGCCTTTTCGGTTCCGGAGGGGCTGTACCAGTATAAGATGTTACCCTTTGGGTTGCATGGGGCTCCAGCAACCTTTCAACGGGCGATGGATAAAATTTTGAGGCCCCATAGAAAATATGCAGCTGCCTATTTGGATGATGTGGTAATTCACAGTACAGACTGGGGGTCACATTTGGTTAAAGTACAAGCAGTACTGGACTCAATCAGAGAGGCAGGGTTAACTGCTAACCCAAAGAAGTGCTGCCTCGCAGTGGAGGAGGTCAAATACTTGGGCTTCACCATAGGCAGAGGTCTGATTAGGCCCCAATTGAATAAAGTTGATGCTATTCAAAACTGGCCTCGTCCAGTGAATAAAAAACAGGTAAGGGCTTTTTTGGGAATTACTGGGTACTATAGACGGTTTATTCCTAATTTTGCGACCACAGCGGTGCCGTTGTCAGACCTTACCAAAGGGAAGCAGTCAAATGTGGTGAAATGGAACCCTGATGCAGAAAAGGCGTTCCAAGCGTTAAAAGTGGCTTTGTGTTCACAACCGGTGTTGATAACACCAGATTTTTCAAAAGAATTTGTGGTACAGACAGATGCCTCAGAGGTAGGGATAGGTGCTGTGCTGTCCCAAACCAGAGATGGGGACGAACACCCTATCATTTATTTGAGTAGGAAACTCAATGAGCATGAAAAAAGGTATGCCATTGTGGAAAAGGAGGCTTTGGCCATTAAGTGGGCACTAGATACCTTGAGATATTACCTCTTGGGTAGACAATTCAGACTAGTGACAGACCATGCCCCTTTAAAATGGATGTATGTGAATAGAGGCAAGAATGCTCGTGTAACTAGATGGTTTCTAGCGTTGCAGGACTTTAAGTTTACTGTCGAACATAGACCGGGAACACAATTGGCCAACGCAGATGCATTGTCTCGCATCTTCTGTTTGGGGGCTACAAGTGTTCCGGCCCCTAGGTCGAAACAGGGGAGGGGGATATGTGACAAGAACACTGGGATAGTGTTTGAGGGCAGGTATATTTGTCCCAGGTTCTTGTCTTACATGTTTTAGAAAATGTTAACTTCTAGGAAAAATGCTTTTTGTTTTGTCTGAACCTTTTCAGTTTGCTGTAAAAGCTGGGTAAAGGCTCTGAGAGAGAGATAAGGCGAGTTCTAGACATTGGGCCCAGTTCGGGTCTTTGGCCTCACAGAGGGCTAATCAGGGTTTCAGCTGTGTAAGAGTGATATAGTGCTTCTAACCTGATTAGTATGGGCAGACTGCCTGGGAAGGCTGCAGGATCTGTGTGTGAGAGACACGCTTTCTGATGCAAGTAAGCTATACAGTATGTACTGAAGAACTCTGTGTTTTGTTTAGTGACAGTTAGGAACATCTTATGTTTAGTTAGTGCCAGACAGGCAAGGTATTTTTATTTTGGGGTTTGTTTTATTTTCTGTTTCAATAAAACTGGCCGGGGTCAGTTGTACCAGAAACTGGACTTGTGTTGTTCCTCAGCTGCTGCGTGCTGCCATATTCCCCAGGAAAAGGCACCTTGCACCCCTACAGTGTTACAATATATATATATATATATATATATATATATATATTTATCAAGGGGCCCAGATAATAGTATTTCTTACATTAATCAAGCAAATATTTTATATTAGATAAAGACAACTAATCACACTATTTACCATAGGCACGATGCCCAAAGAAAACCAGAGGCCATCCGATTTCAATATATCATTAGCGCTACACAGTAGTGTATGTGTGTGTGTATATATATATATATACATACAGTGTGTGTGTATATATATATATATATATATAGCTGTTGGTTCGGCACTCCATGTAAGCATGACCTTCTCCAGGTGCCCTCACAGGTAAAAGTAGTATAGAACTCAGAGGTGCGGCACTCAGGATAATATAATAATAAAAAAACAACACACATCCAGTGTAATATCAACGTTTCAATCTTATTAAAAGATTTGTCATCAGGATACATCAAGCAAATACAATAGCACAACTCACCCATACTTGTACCCATCACCAAGTGAATGCAAGTCCGCCATTCGCGCCGGATTCCCGGCAGCATCCCGCACAGATGACGTCATCGCGCATAGACGCAATGCACGTCCACCTCCATTATGTACCATCACCATGGTGACCGGATACCAAAAGCCGCACTGACATTTCAATATACATCACAATTTAGGTCATAAATATAGACATACTAGACACAGTGTAGCCAATAATAAACAATGAAAGATTTACAACGAATCCACAGGAGTCATGTTAGTTAGTGCAACAAAAAGAATAAAGAGATATACAATTCATAAAAAACATGATAATGAAAGCATGTAATTAAGCCCTCTAGGATGGATAACATCCAAACGATGTATCCACTCATTTTCACGTTTGATTAATAACGCATCTCGATCACCTCCTCTTTTAAGGGGAGGTATGTGGTTGATCATGCGGTAGCGTAAACTAGGTAGATTGTGATGTGCTAGGAGGAAATGGCGAGCAACCGGTTATTCACTATGCCCATTCTCAATTGCTGCTTTTATCGCAGAACGATGGGCCGCCATTCTTTCCTTAAATTTACGTTTGGTTTTGCCAACATATGACAAACCACAAGGGCACATTATTTGGTAAATTACAAAAATACTGTCACAGTTTAAATAGTGCTGAATACAATATTTCTTGCCTGAGTGAGGATGACAAAATGTGTCACCCTGAATCAGGAATTTGCAGGTTGTGCAGGAACATTTAAAGCATCCTGCTTTCCTAATGCCTAAAAAACCTTTTGATGGTCCCTGCTCTCTTTTACTAGAAATATCAGATTTCACAAGCTGGTCACAAAGATTTTTTGATCTTGAATAACAGGACATTAAATTAACATCAGATAACTGTAGGTCTTGATCAGAAGAGACCACAGACCAATGATTTTTAGCAATACGGTTAAATTCAGATGACATATAGGTATACCTATTTTCTTTTGTGTTAAAGATCTTTTATGGTCCTGATTCAGCAATGTATTATGGTTATGACATAGGCCCTCATTCCGAGTTGATCGCACCAAGCAACTTTTTGCTGCTGGTGCAATCAACTAATCTCCGCCTATGGGGGGAGTGTATTTTAGCATAGCAGGGCTGTGATCGTTTGTGCAGCCCTGCTATGCTAAAAAGGTTTCCTGCAAAACAAGACCAGCCCTGGACATACTTACCCTGTGCGACGGATCCGGCAATGATGGGCTCGGCTTTAACGTCAGACTTCTGCCCTCCGTTTGCCTGGACACGCCTGCGTTTTTCTTACCATTCCCCGAAAATGGCCTCCAGCGGTCAGTTGACGCCCCGGAAATGCCTTCCTGCAGTCAATCTTCTTGCGGTCTCCGCTGCGACCGCTTTCTCCGCCGTCAGCATCGTTGCCCGGCAACTGCTGTCGCCGGGCAACTATGCACGTGCGTGATGTGCTCGCCGCGCATGCGCATTCCAGACCCGATTGCACTGCTACGAGGAAGTGCAGCGTGTGATCGAGTCGGAATGAGGGCTATAGTGCAGATGTCTTGGCACTCTTTCGACAATAGCGGTTTCAAGATCACTACTGATACGTAAAATACGTATTATTTGGGAATAAGGGAGTCCTCTCTTCAAACTCACAGGATGACGACTTTGATAGTGTAAAATTGTACTTCTATCCCTTTCTTTAGAAAAAACTGTAGCAGTAATGTCACCATTATGTACACCAGTTTTAACATCCAGGAAATTCACTGTTTCTTGACTCATAGTAAATGTTAGTTTTGCTGGTGCTGCTGAATGATTATGAGTTTCAGTTAGAGCAGTGAATTCCTGGTGTGTACCTGTCCAAATCATCATGATGTAGTCTATGTACCTGGAATAAAAGAATACCTTGGATGCAGAAGCCGGATCATTAAAGAATAATGTATCCTCAACTAAAAACTTATAGGTCTTTGCATATGTCGGTGCTACCGACGCGCCCATAGCACAGCCTTGTATTTGGAGACAAAAATTAATATCAAACAGAAAAAAGGTTTTTGTAAGTATAAAATGTAACATCAAATGCTGAATATCAATATGTGCAACATCAAAATTTCCCTTGGATAGCAACAGGTGTTTTACTGCCACTAAGCCTTCGTTATGTGGTATAATAGTATATAAGATGGATACATCTACAAAAATTAACCAGGTATTATCCGGGAGCATTTTAAGAGAATCTAGCTTGTTCAATAAGGTTGTAGTATCCAAAAGGAAATTTTGATGTTGTTGTACCAGTGGTTGTAGGACAGAGTCCAGGTATATTGAAAGAGGCTGCAAAAGGGATCCTCGGGCGGAGATAATCGGTCGACCTGATGCAGGACTAATGCCTTTATGTATCTTAGGCAATGTGTCTAACATAGGCGTGATGGGATTATCAGGCAATAGGATAGGCATCCATGATTCCCCAATTAATTTAGCATCCAAAGCCATAGTCAACAAATTTCTCAGTTCTTGAGCATAAAGGCTGGAAGGATCTTTATCCAGTTTCATATATACTGTGTGGTCCTCGAGCTGACATACAATTTCACCAATATAATCTATTTGATCTTGTAGAACGATTCCTCCACCCTTACCCGCAGGGTGGATTATTAACCTCTCATTGTTAGAGAGTGTTTTTAATGCTTGCCTTTCCAACACACTTGGGGTGCGCTTTAGGGGCCGACTTATATGCTAAATTAGTGTCTTGCTCAAGTAAACGCATATGAGTCTTGATGGAAGCGTTGGTTGAAGGAGGATCAAAAGTAGAGCGCTTCTTCAATGCTAATAATTTAGATGGTTTAGATGATCCAGACCTAGCGAACAAGTCTCTTAATTTTAGCTGTCTGTGTAGCTGATATTTTTCCTTTTGCCATTGCAAATCATTTAAAGGTACAGATGGTACAAATGAAAAACCTTTGGCCAACAACATCCTCTCACTATTACTCAGGTCATAAAATGATAAATTAAAGATTATTTCTTCAGTTTGGCTTGTTGATTTCCGCCACAAGTTGTTCCTTTTGTTTTGACCGCCGCGTCGATTGCAGCGGCTGTTTTGTTTTTGAATTTTGTGCGTGTAGCCATGCCTGAAGGGTCCGATGGATCAAAGAAGTTACTGGCACCTCTGTTGTCGGAATCTGTATTAGTTCCCCCTTGAGATGATTCTGCATCTATTAACACCAGAGTTTCCTGGCGCTGTGATCGATCAGAATTGAATGCAGCTATTCTCAAGGGTAATTAGTTTTAACCCCTTATATATAAAACAGAAAAAATAAAAACCAACGAGAATGTGCCAATTCAATCTGTTGTAGATTTTAATCCAAATAATATTTAGACATATACATTAATTATACCGGCCAGCATCACATAAACATTACATTACAAAACACATACTAAAAAAACACATAATAAGCATATATTAAAATCTCCTTAAAAAACAGTGTTCTCACACTAACCATGCATTTATTTTCTTCTATGTGCAAATGGTATACTATATTATCAACTGTTTTTTGTTAATGATTGAACGGATCATAAGACTGTCCTTAGAGTATCCACTATATCCAAATATAGGGTTAGTAGTATATCAATGCAATATTGCATTAAGTTCTTTTCACAGCTCATGGGGCCTAATTCAGATCTGATCACAGCAGCAAATTTGTGAACAAATGGGAAACAAATGTGCACTGCAGGGGGGTGGGGGTGGCGGGGGCAGATATACATGTGCAGAGAGAATTATTTTGTTTCTGTGCAGGGTAAATACTGGCTGCTTTATTTTTACACTGCAATTTAGAATTCAGTTTGAACGCAACCCACCCAAATCTAAAGGGCCCTACACATAAAGATCTGCAGCCAAGCTGCCCGACGACGGATACGGCCGACGGGTGACCCAGAGGCGGGGGGGCAGTGACGGGGGAGTGAAGAAACTTCACTCCCCCCGTCACCCGGCTCCATACAAGTGCAGGCAAATATGGACAAGATCGTCCATATTGGCCTGCATGCACAGCCGACAAAGCACCAGCGATGAACGAGCGCGGGGCCGCGCATCATTCATCTCTGGTGACTCCACGCTCAAAGATATGAACGTTATCTCGTTCAATAATGAACAAGATCGTTCATATCTTTGAAGATTGTCGGCCAGTGTGTAGGGCCTATAACTCTCTCTGCACATGTTACATCTGCCTCCCCTGCAGTGCACATGGGGGGTAATTCATACCTGATCGTTCGCTAGTGTTTTTTGCAGCGCTGCAATCAGGTCAGAACTGCGTATGCACCGCAATGCGCAGGCGCGTCACATGGGTACAATGCGAATCGCTGCTGTGCGATGGGTTTTATGAAGAATATATTCGCACAGCCGATCGCAAGGAGATTGACAGGAAGAAGGCGTTTGTGGGTGTCAACTGACAGTTTTCAGGGAGTGGCTGGAAAAAGGCAGGCTTGTCTAAGAGTTTGCAGGGCGGGTGTCTGACGTCAATTCCGGCCCCGGACAGGCTGAAGTGATTGCAGCGGCTGAGTAAGTCCTGGGCAACTCAGAAACTGCACAAAGTTTTTTTTGTACCGCTCGGCTGCACATGCAATCGCAATCGCACACTTGCACAGCTAAAATACACTCCCCAGTGGGCGGCAACTATGCGAACGCAGGACTGCAGAAAAACAGCTAGCGAGCGATCAGGTCTGAATGACCCACATGGTTTTGCCCATTTGCTAACAAATTTGCTGCTGCGATCAGATCTGAATTATGCCCATAGTTCAGTTATGGGAGTAAGGAAAGCCTGTTTTTTTTTAGAGCCAATCAGTGATTATAAGTTTCACTATATGTAAGTCAAATCTTATTGTAGAGAGGTACAAAAATGGGAGAACGTGGTGTTTTCAAAAAGGGAAACTTAGAACATTTAATTGTAAGCAGGTGCATCCAATTAATCAGAGAGCCCTAACCATGTGTGAGATTTGATAGTATAGAATGAAGTGTATGTAGTGTATGGTTTCCATCATGAAGCCTGTCTTGCTATACCTTTGCTGAACCATATCTGACTGCATCTGCTTGTACAGCAGCTTCAGGGTTCAGCACCAGTTCAGTAAACATTTAACAGGATGGACAGACTCCATAGGAATCCATAACTGTTGCCAAGAGCAGTATTTGGTGGCAATACTAATGTACTGCGTCATAGAATTTCTGCACACGGAAATTACAGAGTGAAACGCCTGTCAGGTGTAATGAGAAATGGTGGTTGGCAACTTGGCAATCTCAGGAACTAATATCCCTGCTTGGGGGTTAGCTGAACTCAAAGAGTTAGATTTGGGTGGGTTATTTTATTTCAGTGTAGGGTAAATACTGGCTGCTTTATTTTTACACTGCAAATTAGATTGCAGATTGCACACACCCCACCCAAATCTAACTCTCTCTGCACATGTTATATCTGCCTCCCCTGCAGTGCACATGGTTTTGCCCAATTGCTAACAGAATTCCTGCTGCGATCAACTTGGAATTACCCCCATTATGCCATGCTAAAGCCCCTCACATGCATTATACCACAGTAGAGGCCTTTATACACGTTACAGCAGGTAAAGCCTCTTATACACGTTACAGCAGGTAGAGCCTCTTATACACATTACACCAGGTAGAGCCTCTTATGCACATTATTCCAGGTAGATCCCCTCTATAGAGAGAGTGTGTGTGTCATCCTCCCTGCTGCCTGTGTCCAGGTCACTCACCATCCGGACGCGACAGATCCCACGGCTCCCAACCTTCTCTTACCTCACTTCCAAAGTGAGTAGTAGGCAGTGTTGGACTGGGGCATGAAGGGCCCAGCAGGGGACTGCAGTGATAGGTGTCCATACTTAGGGGTGTGGCTAGCCTCCATAGTGGCTTGGGTAACCATTAGAGAGTGCATGGTCTGGGTCTTTTAATAAATATATACCATATATGTACCAGAACAGCAAAGCACTGCAGAAAACACACTTTTCTGTGCAGTATAATAAAACATATGGATAATTGGGATAATGATCCCTACAATGGGTGGGGCCCACCAGGGGTTTTCCCCGTACCTCTGTCGACCAGTCCAAACCTGGCTGGATCCAGTGGGGGATGAAAACCCCACCTACAGTGTAGCATGAGCTGACTGCTTCTGGCCACACACTATTTTGATGTGATGTGACCAAAAGCAAGGTTGCCAAAACTTAAAATGTGCCCTGATCCTTTAGTTGGGTACGGTCAATTGTAGTTCTGCAATTACATTCTGTACTAATGTGCATTGGCGTTTCTATAATGGGTGCAGTGTGTGCAAGGCACACGGGGCCCCAGGTTCAGGGGAGCCCACCCCGCACACACTGCACCCATTTGCTTAATACTTACCTCTCTGAAGTCCCCCGTCGAAGCCATCCCTTTTCGGCAACGCAATAGAGTTTGAACACTAGGGGGAACAACCTCTATTGCGCCTGCTGAAAACTCCAGGAAAGATGGCACGGCATCCATTTTTCCGTAGTTTCACGCATGCGCATTAGCAAAATCTTCGGGAAAATGGCCGCTGTGCCGTGTTCCCGGAGGTTTGCGCATGCGCAATAGGGTCTGTTCTCAGACTCTATTGCCGCTGCCGCAGAGAAGGATGCCACCGCCGGGGGACTCCGGAGAGGTAAGTATTAAATCCTGTGCATCAGACAGAGAGGAGGGGGCCCCTGAAGCAAAAGGCTGCACATGGGCATCCACCTCTCTTAAAACGCCCCTGCTAATGTGAATGAGTGTATGGCCACCATGAGAGCATTGCTCTGCCTCCCTACCAACATAGGCCTCTGACCAGACCTCCAGACAGGCTGATAAAATCTATTCCTGCCCCACCTCTTTTTTCAATGTCCTTAAACAAAAAAAAAAGCATGCACTGGATACTGCTTGACAGTTCCAATTGTGTTTTACCAAATTTGGAGTAGCCAGACAAAACCCTCTATGTGCTTTTTAGCCTCCAGACGCAGTCATACAAGACATAGTGTACCCATATGAATCCCTTGGAACCCTGGCAGGCCAGTATGAGTCTGGTAGCGGGAAGAACCCGGTAGGGGGCAGGCAGCCGGAGGAGACTAGCGAGGTACTAAGGGTGAGCACAGTGTGGGCAGCGGGCAGATGCACGCAATTCATATGGTGTCGGCAGGGTGACTGCAGCTGCACCCTCAGGCCGCAACACCCCGGGCGCCCATCCTGCTAGCCCGCACCTAAAACCACCACTGCATATTATCACTTGCACTGTTCCACAAGTGCCAACATGCAGGGCAAGCTTGCTGGGACCTGTTGTGCCACTTTAAAGTACAATGGGCCTAATTCAGACCTGATCGCTGCTGTGTGTTTTCGCACAGCATCTGATCAGGTCTGAACTGCACATGCCAGACAGCCGATGGCTTTCGCCTCTGTCTGATTGACAGGCAGAGGTGGTCGCTGGGCAGGATGGGGCGGGCCGGCGGCGTTTGTCGGCCGTTTTGGGGGCGTGATCCAGGCAACGCAGGCATGCCCTGACAGTGCGGGGGGCGGGCCGTGGTGGCTGCCTGACATCACACACAGCCGCTTCGACCCAGACAGCGACGGGTAGCTCCCTGCCAGTGCGCAGGAGCTGCGCAGGTAGGGAGCTACTCGTCAAGTACAAAAGCATCACCGCTGTGCCCTGTGCTGGGTGTGCCCCCGCATGTCTGAGTAACTGAAATTTTGCACGGCTACGATCAGGTCTGAATTAGGCCCAATATTATCTATCCTTTACCATAGCCCCGCTCCCAAGGGTTGTGGGGAATAACCCAGGCTTTCATTCCAGGCCTGGGGGTTATTCGGGAGGGGGTAGCCCATTTTATTTTCATGGTCACTGACGTCCCCAGAAATACCAGGCATGGTCTTACCAATTTGTGGCTGGTTGCCATTATGGTGAGGGTGGGGATGCTGTGCGGGATCCGGCCTTTAGGTCGACAGTAAGTAGGTCGACACTGCTGTGCGGGATCCGGTCTTTAGGTCGACAGTAAGTAGGTCGACACTGTCTAGGTCAACCACTATTGGTCAACAGTAAGTAGGTCGACATGGTTTCTAGGTCGACGGGGACTCCAGGTCGACATGTTCTAGGTCGACATGACATAAGAATATGACCAAGGGAAGGGGAATGATCAAAGGCGACACAAAATAAGTGATAGAAATTAAACTTATGTAAAATAATAAATTGAGGTCTACAATATGGTTGGATCTTCACAAGAACACCCTTCGGTCACCCGTTTTAGTCCAAATTTCCACAGAACATGTACAGAAAAAGAGAAACACAGAAAAAGTCCAATGTGGAATATTTTCTTAAAATCTGTTTTGTGACATCCAGAAATAGAGCCCTGATGTGTGGTTACACTTGATAGAAGAAAGGATAGGGTCTCACCACCGATCCAAGGGTTAAATGGAGCGTACCAAAACTCACATAACAAAAGATGTTACAATACATATAAAGGTATCTTTTCTAATGGTATCGCAGATGTTCATGTATGCATACCTTGAGAAAGACCGATTGGTCGAAACGGCGTTGGTGCATGCTGAAAGTGGAGACTCTTAGTCCCCCTTTGTTTTTATTAATTTCAAAGCAAGTCATTTCACCCTTATCAACTGTTATGTCACGCTGAGATTTGGTATACAGTGGTTATTCCGGATCCCCCACTTGTATTGGAGTTTTTTCGTTCTGCTCCACCCAACTCTGGCAGATACTTTACAGTGATCTATAGGGTTTTCTTGCTCACTGTTTGTTTTATTGATAATTTTTGGAAAAATAAAGAAAACATCTTTTTCATCAAAAACTTAATTGGATCCATATTTAAAGATACCTTTATGTGCGGAAAGAACTCTTCTAACATGTGAGTGGGGTACGCTGTGCCTATATGAACATCCGCGATAACATTAGAAAAGATACCTTTATATGTATTGTAACATCTTTTGTTATGTGAGTTTTTGTTCGCTCCATTTAAACCTTGGATCAGTGGTGAGACCCTATCCTTTCTTCTATCAAGTGTAACCACACATCAGGGCTCTATTTCTGGATGTCACGAAACAGATTTTAAGAAAGTATTACACATTGGACTTTTTCTGTGTTTCTCTTTTTCTGTACATGTGCTGTGGAAATTTGGACTAAAACGGGTGACCGAAGGATGTTCTTGTGAAGATCCAACCGTATTGTAGACCTCAATTTATTATTTTACATAAGTTTAATTTCTATCACTTATTTTGTGTCGCCTTTGATCATTCCCTTTCCCTTGGTCATATTCATCTGTTTCATACCTGTTTTGGTCTGGTATTAAGGGTTCTGATTGGGCAGACTTTAGCTAGTGTGCCAGAGTTCACCCATCCATCATCTCACCTAGCGACATGACATAAGGCCGACATGAGTTTTTTCACATTTTTGTTCATTTGTAGAACTTTTTCATACTTTACGATCCCCGTGAACTACAATTGGGAACGGTAACCTGTACCAAGCGTAGCGGTAGAAGAGCGAGCCACCTTGCCCGAAGCACGGCGAGCCATGCGAGGGGACACGGTGCACTAATTGGGGTTCCCAGTCACTGTACGGAGAAAACAACCCCAAAAAAACTAAAAAAACTCATGTCGACCTTTGTTTATTGCGACCTAGTACATATCGACATAGAGTCCCTGTCGACCTAGAAACCATGTCGACCTACTTACAGTCGACCAATAGTGGTCGACCTAGACACCGTTGACCTAAGTCTTATCTACCTAACATACCACACCCTGCTGTGTGTCTCCCTATTATAGCATCAGCCCCCTAGCTGGTTATTGGAAAACCAGGGGGAACCCCACACTATTTTCCCCCTGATTTTCCTATACTAGCCCAGATTAAGAAGTCCAGTGCTGGTTGTGGATTGGGGGTGGGGGTGGGGGGGGACTATAGTTGTGGCCACAGATTTAATCACAAATCCATATTTTTTTGAAAAATCGTGCCAAGGTTGTGATTTTCTCCTATTCACTAAAATTAAGCATTTTCTTTCTACTATAAATACACAGCAACAACACCCACTGGATCCAGCATATGGTCTTCACAAGCTTTACAATGAGCCTAATTCAGACCTAATCGCTCACTAGCAGTTTTTCTCAATGCTGCGATCAGATAGTCGCCGCTTACAGGGGTGTGTAATTTAGCTGTGCAAGTGTGCGAACGCATGTGCAGCCGAGCAGTACAAAAAGATCGTTTGCAGTTTCTGAGTTGCCTAGAACTTACTCAGCCGCTGCGATCACTTCAGCCTGTCCGGGACCGGAACTGACGTCAGACACCCGCCCTGCAAACGCTTGGACACGCCTGCATTGACACCCACAAACACCTTCTTTCTATCAATCTTCTTGCAATCGGCTGTGCGAATGCATTCTTCGTAAAACCCATCGCACAGCAATGATCCACTTTGTACGCGAGCGACGCGCCTGCGCATTGTGGTGCATATGCGTGCGCAGTTCTGACCTGATCGCAGCGCTGCAAAAAACGCTAGCAAGCGATCAGGTCTGAATTACCCCAATTGTCCTATCCAAACTTTTCCTGGATATCCAGCTGTTGAAGTTGGAGGCAGGTATGTAACAATGCACCCAGGGCGGGATGTACTAAGGGAAAAATGTGGTAAAACCCCCGTTTTTGTACAAAGACCCCACCGCCAGTATTTCTCCGCCCAGGGTATCGCCATCTCTGGATGGCGATACCCTATAGAAGCCTATGGGCTTCTTTATCGCCAGCCGCCGCAACCCGCCGCAGACGCTGACCCCCCTCTCCCCCTGCATACCTTCCTCCAGGCAGCCCTGGTCCAGGAAGGTAAACTCCTCCTCCCCCCTAGCAACGCATCCGGAGGTACTTCCTGGTGCAGGGGGGAGGAGGATGCGCCGAGGGCAGCCTGCTGCTGCTTCCCGGCGTGCGGGCAGTGTGGAGACCCCTGGGAGGTGACGGAGATCCCCCACACACCACCTCACAGGTATCGCGGGGGGCCTCCGTCACCGCATTGCGATGTTGATCGCATATGTTAGTACATATGTGATCAACATCGCTGCGGTAGGTGGCGAGGGGCGGCGATGTATTTTAATACATCCCGCCCCCCAGTGTGACTATGTGCTCTGCCACTGGATTATTTATTAGCATGCTTGCAGTGCATGGTTCTCCACCCAAAATCTGAGACAAATAGCAAATAAGCAAAATATAATATTGTACTTCAAAATGCTTGAAAATAATAAAACAACTACATGCCAACAACACGACCAAAACAGTCTGCCCATGTTTCTATTTTCACTTTAGTCCGAAAGTAGCTGAACAGGATAATATGGAGTTTGTGTATTTAAAGAAGCATACTTCCTGAAAGGGGATGCGGTCAAGATCCCGCCGGATGGAATCCCGGCGGTCGAAATACCAACACCGGGATCCCGACCGGCAGAATCCCGACATATTCTCCCTCTGTGGGTGTCCATGACACCCATAGAGGGAGAATAAATTAGTGTGCTGAACGTAGCGAGGCACCGTGCCTGCACCGTGCTGCGTTGCGCTCGCCCACCTGTCGGGATTGTGCCAGTTGGGATCCCGGTGTCGGTATTCTGATTGCCGGGATCCTGTCCGGCGGGATTTTGTACTGATCCCCCTGAAAGAACTGAAGCATTTTAAAAGTGAAGCACCAGTGTCAGACTGAGGCATGAAGAGCCCACCGGTGGAATTCAGTGGTAGGAGCCCATGCTTAAGGGTGTGGCCAGCTACCACAGAGGTCTCCCTAACCATTAAAGAGAGTATGGTCTGGGCCCCTGAATAAATATATATATAGTATATACTGCTAGTGCATGCATGATAATATACCAGATTTATAACAGGAATGCACTGTAGAAAATACACCATAGAGGGTCATTCCGACCCGATCGTTCGCTGCGTTTATCGCAGCACAGCGATCGGGTCGGAACTGCGCATGCACCGGTGCTGCAGTGCGCCGGCGCATGCCGAATGGCCGAAGGCCATAGTTTCCTAGCGATCGCCTCTGCATGGCAGGCTTGGCCGGACCGTGCAGGGGGCAGGCCGCAGCGGCTGCATGACGTCACATGCAGTCGCTGCGACCAGGGGCAGCTGCAATCAACTCCTGGCCAGCCGCAGGAGCTGCGCTGGCCGGGAGTTACTCCACAAGTACAAATGCCGCTTTGAGATGCTTTTGTACTTGTGCGGGATGGGGGGGGGGGGGGAGCGGACTGACATGTGGGGTGGACTAGCCTTGTGCTGGGTGTTCCCCAGCATATCAGGGAAGATGATCGTAGCTGTGCTAAATTTAGCACAGCTACGATCAACTCGGAATGACCCCCATAGTCCTGTGCAGTATATTGTAACATAAGTATGTATAGCTCAAGTGCACAGTTTGGAACCTGATCTCTAGAGAATGAGATGGGCCCATAGGCACTGGGGCCCACCGGGGGTTTCCTCTGTAACCCTGTGGACCAAAAGAATATGGGGGGTAATTCCAAGTTGATCGCAGCAGGATTTTTGTTAGCAATTGGCAAAACCATGTGCACTGCAGGGGAGGCAGATATAACATGTGCAGAGAGAGTTAGATTTGGGTATGGTGTGTTCAATCTGCAATCTAATTTGCAGTGTAAAAATAAAGCAGCCAGTATTTACCCTGCACAGAAATAAAATAACACACCCAAATCTAACTCACTCTGCATATGTTATATCTGCCTCCCCTGCAGTGCACATGGTTTTGCCCAATTGCTATCAAAAATCCTGCTGCGATCAACTTGGAATTACCCCCATAGTGTAGCACCAGCTGGCGCTTAACCAAGACACACAATATACTTAATAAATTATTTTTAATAAACCTTTTTTAAGATAACAATATAATCACATAAAATATCATGTACACATTATTCAATGTATCCAATGTATCCACATTTAAATATAATTATCTTTCTGTACTTTTACCTGAAGAAACATCTGATAATGTTTAGTATCACTGTCCATTAATTGGCTAAATATTAAATAGAATCAATGTCCAGTAGCAGAGATAGTCAGTTGTCACAGTCAGATGCGTAGCGTGGAGAAATGACATCCGGAGCAGGGTCATGTGACGGCACCCCCCCACCCACCACCATCACCACCACACACACGTACGTACGTACGTACGTACGTACGTACGTACGTATATAGATTCACACATATTTAGGCTTATACATACATACATAAACACACACAAATACACAGATATATGCACATATACATACACACATAACCACACAAATATACACAGATATACACAGACATACACATATACTGTATATGTGTATGTCTGTGTATATCTGTGTATATTTGTGTGGTTATGTACACACAGACATACATAAACACACACACATACATATATACACAGACATACATAAGCACACACACATATATACACATATATACACATTACACACCAACACTCACATTTACACACACAAACACACATATACATAAAAACATAGAATTTGACAGCAGATAAGAACCACTTGGCCCATCTAGTCTGCCCCTTTTTTTTTATCCTTTAGGCAATCTCAACCCTTTTTGAACCTTAATTCTTTGTAAGGATATTCATATGCCTATCCCAAGCATGTTTAAATTGCTCTACAGTCTTAGCCTCTACCACCTCTGATGGGAGGCTATTCCACTTATCCACTACCTTTCTGTGAAGTAAGTTTTCCTTAAATTTCCCCTGAACCCCCCCCCCTCAAGTCTCAGTGTATGTCCTCGAGTTCTAATACTTATCTTCCTTTGAAGAAGGTTCCCCTCCTGAACTTTGTTAAGACCCTTGATATATTTGAAAGTTTCTATCATGTCCCCCCTTTCCCTTCTCTCCTCCAAACTATACATGTTAAGATCTTTTAGCCTTTCCGGGTAAGTTTTGTGATGTAGGCCATGCACCATTTTAGTTTCCCTTCTTTGTACACTCTGTAATGTATTTATATCCTTCTGGAGATATGGTCTCCAGAACTGCACACAGTATTCCAGATGGGGCCGAACCAATGACCTATACAGTGGCATTATCACTTCTTTTTTCCTGCTACTGATTCCTCTCCCTATGCAACCCAAGCATCTGACTTGCCTTTCTTATTGCTTTGTTGCATTGCTTTCCTGATACATACATATACACACACAGACATATACACATAAACACACGGTATACACAGACATAAACACATACACACAGTATACACACATTAATTCTCACGAAGAGGTCAGCAGCAGAGTAGCTCCTCGTTCTAGCCTGGAGGGGCGGAGCTTCTATGTGATTAACCTCCGTGGGTAGAAGGAACCGACTGAAGAAAAGGGAAGGGGTGGCCAACACACTGCCTGCATGTTTCATATCAGTGAATGCAGATACCTGACAGCCAGGAAGGTTCTTCTGACAAGCCTCCAAACCTCCCCTCTTCCCTTACAACACAACACACTACACTGCTCCACTCGTTCCACCCTCGTAGCCCCTGGTCACAGACAGTAAAGCTCACCGCTATATTAATGTATATACTGGTTGAACAGCAGAGACACACAGTTGTCACAGTCTATCTTCACACTGTATTGAACAGAGAAATGTAAAGAAACAGGCGCTACAGAGAAACAAACAACCAAATAGACTCTGGGAGATGCTCATCGGGATGGGACGGGCTAGCTCCAGAAAACAATGAAGTTAAAAAAACGGGGGTGGGATCGCTGAGAGAGTGTATTCAGTGATTGTTTTTTTATTAAAACACTGTGGTATATAGTAACATGACACAGATAAAATATATTAAAGCAAACAGGTAGTAAACGGCTTCCTATATTAAGGAAAAACAGAATCATGCTGCTGGCAACAATGTAATAAATGATGTAGCGCATTGAATTGTGTGATTGAAAACAGTTTACTGTCTCATTGAGTGAATACACAGTAATGCGAGTCTTTGTGATATTGAAGCAAATAGCTATAAAAGCATGAAGCATCCATTGTAGAAAGCATCTCTGGAATTAGTAAGTACTGTAAGTGAGTATCTTACCTACCAAAAATATAAGTCCTCCTGTTGGTTCACAAGTACTCTGTAATGGGTTAGTTGTGGTGAGTTGTAGGGAGAAAACCATCCTTGGACACCAGTTCTTTTTCCAGCAAGGTAGCCCGGAGGAGGAGCAACTTGCTGGATTGGCAGCGGTGGGCGGAGCAACACGGACAGCCCCAATATAGAGGCACTGAGGGTGGCAGCCTATAAGGCGGAGCCATTCACCATATAAGGCTACTGGATACCTTATACAGCTGAGACAACTAGGGGTCTATTCATGAAGCAGTGAAAAGTGTGAAGTGAGCCAGTGGAGAAGTTGCCCATGGCAACCAATCAGCATTGAAGTAACATTTATAATTTGCATACTATACAATTGTACAGAGCAGCTCTTTTCACTGCTTCATGAATAGACCCCCTAGAGAGGTATACCGCACTGTACACCATTAACACTATACCTTAGTGTGGAGATATAATTTATCCAGTAAGGCCACCTTCAAACACTTACTATATGGACTCTTGTCCCTGATTAACACTGCAGTGTATGAAAGGTACTACATTGGAGTCAGTTTAGGTGACACACAGACACAGATGCAGCAGACATTAATGCTTTTCAGTCAATTCAGGAGCAAGACAGGGATTGAGAGCTGTTAATAATTGCTGAACTCTTAATACACCTGGGATTTACAGTCATTCATCTGTTGAGGATGCACATGGTTTGAGGAAGGGATTAAATAAAAATGTATAGACCCTTACAGTATTTGGTGTCTCCTTCAATGCACCATTAATACCTGTCAGAAGCCGCATTCACTACTGTCAACCATCAGACTGCTAATTTATCCTATAATATAATTCCAACAGAGGATAGGGAGTGGAAGAGTAGAGTTATAAAACAAATACACCTTCTGCTGTTGCTTGGATAAAGTAATCTTATTCAACTAGAAAAAGGCAACGGAGTACCTGAAAAAGCCAAGGTGAGCTTTATTAATTCTCTTGGGTTACTTATAAGAGACGCTTATTTAAAGTGACACCAGATTAACTAGATTGAGAGCTAGTAAGCCTCATTCCGCCTCAATCAAACCATCTTTTATATGTGCACCAACGTGAGGGAGAGGGGACTCTGAGGGACTGTGGGCATAAATAAATAGTTGTAGGCTGCATTCTATGGTCAAAGCCTAATTAACCAGAACTAATACCCGCATGGGCTGCAGTGTATAGGCTGTTGTTAATCCTATCTACTATTGATAGATAGGATTGGTTTTAACTATCTTTTTATGTATTGTTACACTGTGTACATTTTGCATAGTTATTGTTATTACATGGAAGTGTGCAATCTTTAGTAAATGTAGCCATCTAAATCTTCTCACAGTGACCCCTACTTCCTTTAAATAAACAGTCACTGTCCACAAGTGTAGTGACTGGTATTGTTGAGGGGGGGTTGGGGTTCCTCATTCCTCTGCCTAGCTGCACAAAGACTGACGTCAAAAGTTCATAAACAGGTATGACTTGCATATCATCCACCGACACTATCTTACTAGTCTTGATTTGCTATACATACTGTACATGCTGTATATTACAATAACCCTGTCTTATTCTGCAACTGCTTTTCGACCATCTTAATAAACTAATCCCTGGTTAAGTTTATCTTCCGTGTGGACTAACCTCCATCGTTCACCACTGACACATATTAACATCATAGGAACTGCCATTGAAAACAACTTTTACATCCTTGTGCATATTTTTTAAAGAAAGTTTCTACAGCTGAACAACACTCCAATAGAGATCAAGAACTACTGCCAAGTTTGTTGGTTCTTTGTGGATGGAAACATCTCCTTGAAGGAGCTTCTAATCTAACAAATATCGAACTTGGCAACCTTCAGTATATTAAATCAGCTAAACATTAAATGCAAAACAAACTCAAAGGGCACTATTTTAACTTGTTTTCATTTTGCTGTCACTTACAGGCCTAACTCTCACCATAATAGCACTCTCCAGACAATTACAATAAATCTTAAAATTGATTTCAAGTCTGTTCATTAACATGTTAAATATGCTCCAATCTGTGCAAAATTAATCCTCATTGTTTTCCTTAGGGCAAATAAAACCTTTTCTGGTCCCTCTCCTCTGGTCCTTACCACCATCCTGCTAATAGTTGATTGGTTTATGAAAATGGCTCATTTTGTTCCTTGGATTAAATTACCCAGAGCTCCGCAGGCTGCTCAACTCTTTAATAAACACATCTACAGGTGGCAAATCTGTCGTGATAACATTATTACAGACAATGGAGCCTAATTTAAACCTTGTTTTTGAAAAGTGTTTTTAAACTTACATATCCAGTTAGAGTAAACCTATGTCTAAAATATTGTTTATGTGACTATAGTAATTTCCAACAGGACAGCTGGGCAGAATACTTTCACAAACAGAATTCGCTTACAACAGCCAGCACTCCATTACTGTACCTTATACCTTGTACCTTATACGGTATTTTTTTTTTTTTTTTTTCAATAACTGTAGATTTCACCATCAACCTTTTTCTGTTATCAGCATAGACAGCGATTTACCTGCTGTTCAAGAACTTCACAAAGATCTGTTTGGGAATATGAATTAAATATTTACAAATTGTGCAGCAGAAATATAGTGATCCTTCATTACAAATTACTTTGCACGTGGAACAAACCATGTTGTAATGTAAAGGCGTAGTTACTTTTTATAAAGAGCAAGTAGATAAGAAATACCATCCACCAACTCTATAGTCTTTTAAAGGTTTTGTTGGCATTGCCCAACTGAGATTACAATCTAAATGGTGTGATAAGAACTTCAGGGTAGCTAAGTAATGTTGGTGCTGCTTCTGGTGCAATAGTAAGATGGAAGGATGAGAGACTGGAAGTAGGAGACATTAAATCGTTGAGCAGGCAGCTGTTTTGTTGAGTTGAGGCAGCAGGTGTAGAACAAACATGATGATATGATTATTTTTGAATCACCTGCTGGAGATGGAGCAAATCCATTGCGTTACAACTACTCCTCATGATACCAGTTTAGATACACATGAATATTTGTAGGATACTACATTATGTAAGACACTACTATGTTGTGATGTTATACCATTGTTTCTTCTTGCACTGCTCACTGAATAGCAAGCACTATAGTTGCATAAATTCACTGTGGGAATATCTGATCTATGATAAATGCTGGGACAAAATATGTGGTACTGATTATATTTGTAAAGTGTTGCTATTGGTAAAATTCAAATATGCAATCAACCTTCTGTTTGGAGGGGCTATAACTGTACAAACTGGCTTGTCCCTGTTTATTATAAGTACTGCGCGTCATGGGACTTGCTCTATTGCCACTAAGAGAGACTCTTCTCATGCTCTTTTGTAATGTTCTGTTCTGGGGCTTTCAAGTTCATTAAAGTTGGGTGGATTGGCATCATGGGTGATAATCTTTTGGTTAGGATATTATTGTGCACTAAATGTTTATTTTGTGTGTAAATTATGTGAACTCCAAACCCCACAAAAAGTTTATATATTGTGAAATTGTTATAACATATGTACTACTTTGTTTTAAGCCCACAATGTGGACTGACATTTTGTCTAATGTTGCTTTTTTTTTTTGTATAATATTTTTACTGAGAAAAAGTCAAGCAGTACCTGTGAGATAAGTGACATAGGTACACGTACAGCATGGCAAATAGACATATGAAGTCCACATAGGGGAACAAGGTATTGACATAGAAGCTAGCCACATTATAATTCCACTAAACAGAATCTCCCATGAGATTAAGTGGTTGAGGATATAAAATATTAGAAGCAAGAAACATCAGAAAAATTACTACAGGAATATAGTGTAGGTGAATCAGAAAAATCCCTGGATAACTCCGTTAAAAAGGAGGGGCATTACTTTCCAGGGCAGCCATATTGTACCAAGTAGTGAGGTGAACTATCTTTCTAATATGTTCCATTTCAATGGTGGAAAATGTAACAATATAAGGCAGACATATATCAAAACATGTTGACGCTCTTTATTCTACATCTATTGAACACTCAACCCAATCCATCTGGTAAACATAGGCAAGCTTCGAAAGCATACACATCAAAGAAATACAATCAGCTTGGATCCATTTTGATAGGATGGTTTTCTTAGCCACAATAAATGACGTACAGCTATTGCTGGCCTAATAGACCTCGAAAAAGGGTAGTAATTCCACAAAGCCCAAGAAACATTCACTGTAAATGGAATGTGTAAGGTATCGTTAATATACAGCTGTACCTCATTCCAAAATAATTGCACAATATCACAAGACCGCAGACAGTGAAAGATATCAGCCTCTGGGAGTGAACATTTAAAGCAATCTGAATTTTCCGATATCCCAGAGGTTAAAGTGAGCCAGAACGGGGCGGAACTGCGTTCCGTCAATTCCAATTGGAGACGGAACGCAGTTCCGCCTCCTCCGGCTCATCTAACCCAGAAAGTGAGCCCAGATCTGCATGTGGTTGCCGGGGGCATCTGTACTGGGGGCATAACTACAGGAGGCATCTGTACTGGGGGCAGCTTCTACTGGGGGCATAACTACAGGGGGCAGCTTCTACTGGGGTCATAACTGCAGGGGCCATCTGTACTGGGGGCAGCTTCTACTGGGGGCATTTGTACTGGGGGCATAACTACAGGGGGGCAGCTTCTACTGGGGGCATAAATACCGGGGGCAGCTTCTACTGGGGGCAGCTTCTACTGGGGACATAACTACAGGAGGCATCTGTACTGGGGCAGCCTCTACTGGGGGCATCTGTACTGGGGGCATACCTACAGGGGCCAGCTTCTACTGGGAGCATAACGACAGGGGGCAGCTTCTACTGGGGGCATAACTACAGGGGGCATCTGTACTGGGAGCATAACTACAGGGGGCATCTGTACTGGGGCAGCTTCTACTGGGGGTAGCTTCTAATGGGGACATGAATACAGGGGGTATCTGTACTGGGGGCATAACTACAGGGGGCAGCTTCTACTGGTGCGTCTTCTACTGGGGGCATAACTACAGGGGGTATCTGTACTGGGGCATAACTACATGGGGCATCTGTACTGGGGGCAGCTTCTACTGGGGGCATTTGTACTTGGGGAAGCTTCTAATGGGGGCAGCTTCTACTGGTGTCATAACTACAGGGGCATCTGTACTGGGGGAAGCTTCTACTGGGGCATCTGTACTGGAGGCAGCTTCTACTGGGGGCATAACTACAGGAGGCAGCTTCTACTGGGGGCATAACTACAGGGGGCATCTGTACTTGGGACATCTGTACTGGGTGAAGCTCTACTGGGGGCATCTGTACTGGGGGCAGCTCTACAGGGGGCAGCTCTACATAATTTAAATTAGGGATACTATTGGATGACCATGCCCCTTTCTTTTTGAGACCACACCCCTTTTTCATGGCGTGCGCCATAGGCACGCACAAACCCTTTGGAGTGGGGCAGGGGGGTGAGTTTCAACACCTCTGCAGGACCACTTTAAGCTAAGCACTGGATATACCCATTATAAAACATAATTTGGGTGTATAATAAACCCTATGTAATATTATATACTGCATTTCCATAAAAGAAGAAGATATTAATTGTATATTTAATAAAACTGAGGACTTAATGAAAAGTCAGGAAATTAATCTTGCCATTTAGCCAGGCCAGTAGTAACCAAGGACAAGTCAAGTTTTTTTCTAATCTATTTATACAACAGAGAGGTGGGAAGAGGACCCCCCTTATGACCCAGTATTAAGACATCTAAAGAATTAGTCCTATCATCAAATGAAAGCTCATAGCCTCTTTTCCAGGGGAAGTACGAGACAATCTAATGTTGTTTTTTTAAACATTGACTGGTTTTAATTATATTTAATTTGGATCTTAATGGTAAGTGCCAAAATTAAATTAAATTGGTTGTCTAATTAATTAACAATATTTTCCCCATATTGTTCTACAACAGCAGAAGTACAGTACATGTTCCAGGGTTATGGCACTTGAGTGTGTTAGGATTGCTAGAACATTATACACAATTTATGGGGCCCATATGTCTATATGCCTAATTCCCCATTATAATCCGCTGATCGCAATCTGATTTGTCAATAGGTGGACATTGATGATTGGCGATCTGTTTGGGAACTGGGGAGAACCAATATGTTAAAAATCCTTGACTCCCTGATCCCAACAATAAAATTATTTATTTATTTGTTTATTTATTTATTACAAATTGTTTATATAGTGCAAACATATTCCATAGCGCCTATTTGGAGAAAATATGGCCATTCACACCCCCGGCTCCCGCAGTCTGAAGGGAGTGACCATGGTTGGGTATAGCTGGGAAGCTGCTCCTCGTTACAGCACATCAGGTAAAATAAGCATAAGCAAACAGCACAGCAGGGGTGAGGAGGGAGGTGGGAATGGGGGAAGGTAGGCTGGTGGTGTGTTTGTGGAAGGAGGCATGAGGAGTAACTATTATATAGTGTGTCCCACAGCCATACATATACCACATACTGTATGTGTACTTCTGTGCCCTAGGAAGTTTTATTTCATACAGAAATGAGGGAGAGATATATTAACCTACATGCTACAGCCTTTATCTGCACAGACCCGCTTCACCTCCGGATTGCAGTGAAGTGGGTTCAGATAACAATAGCATGTATTCAGGGCTGGAACTAGGTGTGTGCAGAGTGTGCTTTGCATGTAACGCACTTGTGAAGGAAGTGTATCTTGTACGGTGTCCCCGATTGGCCGCCCTGGATCTGTGACTGTTCAAGCGCTGCCTGTTGTGGAGATGACAGCAGGCGGTACTGGCGAGTCCCTCACTGCACTGCGGGGTCAGCCGGGAGCCAGGACACTGGAGGAAGAAGCAGCAGGCAGCAGCTAAGTGTTGCGGTTTTGTACTAGCGGGCAGAAACACATACACACATGACATCTGCGGGTCATCCGGGAGCCAGGACACTGAAGGGAGAGGCAGCGGATAGCAGGACAGCTCTGAAGTGGTGGTGGGTGAGCATTGATGGCGCTGGGAACTGTGAATGCCAGCTGATCGTGACAGTTTGGGGGGATGCTCACACACACTACGCTTTGCTCTCACACACACACACCCCACTTTGCTCACACACACTCACTAACTCACACCCTCTCTCTCTCATTGTGTAGGGGCTCTACCTGGCATAATGTATAAATGGCTTTTACTGTGGTGTAACGTACATAAGGGACTCTTACTGTATGGTGTAATGTGAATAAGGGACTCTTACCGTACGGTGTAACATGTATAAGAGACTCTTGCTGTATTTTGTAACGTGTATAACGGACTCTTACTGTATGGTGTAACATGTATAAGGGACTCTTACTGTGCGGTGTAACGTTTATAAGGGGCTCTTACTGAGGTGTAACATGTACTGTATAAGGGGCACTTACTGTGTGGTGTAATTTAAATAACGGACACTACTGTGTGGTGTAATGTGAATTGGTACTATTAAGTGGCCTTGCCCCTATATTTACGACACGCACCTTTGGCACGCAATGCCCCTGTAATTACAAATGTGTTCTCACTACTGACAAGTTCCGCCACTACCTAGATGTTATATGCACATTCTCTCTGAAATGATTATTCAAAAGTAGGCAAGTATGACCCACAAGGTATTGTCACACCTAGTTTTCTTTATGGTATGCTCCTACAACAGCTTGGAACACTTACTTGTATTTGTTTCACCCCTGACCTAAAGTTGTCAGGTACTATGATTGTGAAATTACTGAAACTCACAGGTCTGCAAACTGTGCTGAGGGTAATATCTACTAAATAAGTACTTAGGGCTGAACGTATCCTTTAAAGGTCTCCGACAATATAAAAAAATCTGTTGGCAGATCTATTTTAATTGTATTATTATTAATTAAAAGCTGAATACTGTGCATCGCAACTGGCCTCCAGGCTTTACTAAAGGGGGGTACTCACGGAGCGATCGCAGCTTAAAATCTAAGCAATCTGACTAGATTGCTTAGATTTTAAGCAGTATCGCTCCGTGTGTAGCCCCCACAGCGATAGCGATGCGAAGCCCCGCGCATCGCCATCACTGGTGCTAGATTGGCCTGCCGTGCAGGCCAATCTAGCAGGTTGCTCGTTTCACCTGCTGGGTGACATGAGCTGCCCCCGTCTCCCCCCGCGCGCTCAGCACACATCGCGCTGTGCTGAGCGGCGGGAGAAATGTGTGCTGAGCGGTTCGCTCAGCACACATCTCTCCCGCATCGGCTGGTGAGTACTGGCCTTAAGGCCATGACTTATGGAATAAGATCTATAACAAGATAAAGAAACAGTTAAGCTATGACATAGGTAGAACATTAGTGAAACCTAGGGGTATATTTACTAAAATTCGTATTTATGTCGATTTGGTGGGAGATGAATCACAATTGGCATCGAATGTGTGAATTTGCAACTTTTTGTTTTTTTTACGCCTCATTTGCTATGCTGTCGTATTTTGATTATTTTCATTTTTCGATGTCGATGTCATTCGTGTTTTCAAAGGTAGAATGCGGCCGATTTTGTGTTTTTGCGGCCGTGTTGTGTGGTTTTTTTACGAATGCGCCATTTGAATGTTACGGCAATGTTTTTTCGTTTCCGGCCGCAATTTTTTTCTAACTTTCGTTTTTGTCACTCGTCCGTGATTGGTTTGTTTCCTGATGGAGGAGTGTCTGTGCTCATTACTATAAAACCGCCCCAAACCGACCGAACCTCGTGGGTTTAGCTAGTGGAGAGATGAGAGGAAGTGGTGTTTGGTGTTGGAGAGTTGTTTGGAGTTTTTGGAGGATTTGAGGTGGTTTTTTGCGATTGCTGAGTGCTGTACTGTGTGTGTAAGTAGTCTTGTCATACTTGTTGTGTAGTTATTTAAAAGTCTGTTTAGTTTTTTGTCTTTGTATTTTTTTTTCAGTCTATTGTCATTGTTTGTGTGTGTGTGTGTGTGTGTGTGTGTGTGTGTGTGTGTGTGTGTGTGTGTGTGTGTGTGTGTGTGTGTGTGTGGTGTGTAGTGGTAGTGGAGGAGTGTGTTTTGTGTTTTATTTTTATCAGTGTTGTTTGTCCGGAATATGTCCCAGTCAGAGGTGAGTGAGAGGGAGGAGGTGAGTGAGAGGGAGGGAGGAGGTTAGTGAGGTGGAGGAGGTGAGTGAGAGAGAGGAGGTGAGTGAGGTGGAGGAGGTTAGTGAGGAGGAGGGGGAGGTTGGTGCTGCGGCCTCGAGCGAGAGTGACAGTGATGGTGCTGTGGCTCCGCAGCCACGCACCACTACAAAGACTGGGCGCAATGTGAAGTTCAGCTATGCAGAGAATGTAGCATTGGTGCGGGAGCTGCTGAGACATCATCGTCAGCTGTTTGGGCCTGATGCTGCCAAGGTTCCTTCACGTAGGAAGAGTGTTCTGTGAGGGAAGGTAGTAGCGGCAGTTAATAGTGAGGGTGTGGTGAGGAGGACCGAGGACACGTGTCGTAAGCGATTCTACGACATCAAGCGCCGTGTCAAGGCTAAGATGGCGAAGGAGGCTAAGTCAGCCAGACAAACAGGGGTTGGCCATCCCTTCAGAGCGTCATATCGGGATTGAGAGGAGCCTGTGCGTTCCCTTATTCCGCCAGAAGTGGTTGGTGCGACTAATGTCCGGGATTCGGATCGTCCAAGGCAGGATGGTGAGTTTGTTGTACAATAATTCTTTTTTTTTAACATTTGTGCTTTGTCCTTAGTTGTCTGAAATGTATTCTAGCTAATTGTGATTGTAAGTTGGTTCATTGTTCTAATGTGTTGGTGATGTAGTTTTATACATAAATAGTTATGTTTTTTCCCTTTGTATTGTGAAGTTAGCAGTTGTCCTGGCCCGTTTGCTGCCTTTTTTTTATTTTTTTATTTTTGGGGGTGACTTTAAATGAAGTGTGACTGATGTGTTTTCCTGAATGTTAAGTCAATTTAGTTGAATGTAGTTATGGTTATTGTATGTTGTTCTGGGTAGGCCTTTGTGTGCATGATGTGATTTTTACCGCAGATTATATATTTTTTTATCATTTTTTATATTTGGTTGTTGTGAGTTATTTTTGTCACAAATCAATTTTTAATTACAGACTAATATTCTAGTTGTGTTAAACATCCACGGTTGGTTTTGTAGTTGTATAATATTGTGAATTCTGCACCTTAGGGTATGGATTGGTTGGTGTAATTGGTTCATAATTAAAGTATACACACCCAATGAAGTCAGTCAGAAAAGCATAACCAAAGTTTTGTTTACTTCTCATAATGTTCTTCATATGTCCACATCACAATAAGGTTTTTGATTAAATATATAATCACAATATAATGCTCATAAGGACAATCTTCATATTTCGACAGTACGAAAGAGAGCCAGCACAGCCAGGACACAAACCACACTGCCAAGAGATGCAGATGCTGGCGATGCAGGTAAGAATTTTGTGTATACACATAATCTGCCAACACATAGAAAGACAGAATTATAATGTTTATATTATCCCATAGGAACTTCATCATCGCACCACCCTCCACTAAGATGACCTTCACAGGGGTCTGCCAGTCTCCAGAAGATGGTTAGCAAGAGACAGCATCTTGAGGCGGTATCTACACCCACATCCTCACCACCACAACGGCGCATCTCCACTGTGTTGGCTCAGCCACCAGAAGCCATTTTGGCCAGTCCACAAAGCGAGGAACCACAATCCCCTCAGCTGTCTGGTGAGTAAACATAAAGATACAATATTAAAAAAAAACAGTGTTTTTACACACCAAAAAAAATCACCAAAAACACACACTCATCCTTGTATTAATCCCCACCAGCAAACACATGGGGGTAACGTTATTAAGATGGGAGTTCTTTTTAAGATGTGATGTTGACCATAGCAAGCAATCTTATTCTACGTCACATTAATACAGCACCTTCTCGAATATAATCCCTGCAATGTGATTGGTTGCTATGGACAACATCCCATCTTAAATCTAACTTCCATCTTAGTAATTTGACCCCATGGTAAGCATTATTTCGTTGTTCACATCTCAACTTAACAATATGCGCTAAATAGGTGTGCCCACTCCTGCCAACCATGGGGAAAAATTACTACGGTGGTAGAATTTTAGAACTGGTGATGTTGCCCATAGCAACTACTCTGATTATATCTATTATTTGCTAGTAGCAGCTACATAAATGATAAGTAGAATCAGATTGGTTGCCATGGCCAACATCACCAGTTCTACAAATCTACCACCTTAGTAAAATTACCCTCATATTTTTATTTTTAATTATTTCCACTATATTTTTTAAAGTTACCTGGGCAACACTGACAGCCTTTAACAATGTATGAGTGTATTGTTCAACACATTTAATGTATTTTGTTTGTTTGCCCAAAGGAAGCTACAAACATAATATGTAAATAGTGGAATTTTTATTTGTTATAGTTCTACGTGTTAGCACATTAAGTATGTCTCATAGTCCAACATTTACCTAAATTTATTGATGAAATGAGTAGGGTACCTAAGAAGCCACATGTTTCTAAAATAATGTACAATAATATTTTAAGTTTATCCTACACTCTATTTATAATTTACAACATGCATATTAAGAAGTAATGCACGTTGACGTAAAGCTGAAACCAACCAGAAGCACAACAGTAACTAAATTGTGGCTGTCTTCAACCCCATACAGATCCAGAAATCATGCCCCAGGATACCCAGCAGAAAACTGACTTGCAGCAAACGTTCACACTCCACCTGCAAGCGATTGATAATAACCAGCCAACCACGCCCAATTGAGCCCAACACCACACCAGCCACAAATGGGACCAGAGTTTTGGTCCAGTTGGGCCACACAACAGGCACAAAACTATGCCTGTCTCAACATACACAGCTAATATCTTGCCAGTCTGCCCCATCATCTACCTAGACTCAGTAGAAACTCAGGCAGACTGATTGTGCAACTTGGCAGAGTGGTGCCCAATACCATGGAGCAGATGAGAGCCGACAACAGCCAACTGATAGCAAGTTTTCAGCGAATAATGGACGAACAACACCGCCATCAACAAGCCCTCATTCAAATTATCCAAAATAATCAATTAATTACAGAAAGCCTGTCCCGAATCATCGCCAACAACACTGCCGCAACCACACAACTCACAGCAAGCCTCAACAACCTGAGCCAAAACATAAATGTGTTGGCATCCCAGCAACAAAGCTCAAGCTCAGGGACAACCACACCTAGCCAGACCCCAGTTACCTCGCCAGTTAGACGATCCAGCAGAACCCGGCCCAATGTGCCATCACAATCCTCTGCACCCAGCAAAAAAACACCTAGCAAATGAGCAAGCCTGCATCAAAATATACAGTATTTTCAAATATATTTAAAGATTATCGAATTGTGACAAACCAAATTCAAGTGTTTAAGGTAATAAATTACTCAAACGCAATATGTGTAATGTTTAATTTGTTATTGAAAGACAGTGTAAGACGAAAATGTTATTGACTAACTGTAAACAACATGACTAATATCAAACAATAACGCATCACAAACAGAATTCATAACTACATATATTTTAGGATTGGGGTTAGCCAATGTTGATTATGAAAAATTAAGACTTACCGGTAAAATAACGCAGAATCGGTTCTTGCCTTACCTGCCTCCCTACATCTGTACTCACACTGTCGCCAGATGTTTCTATCTCCTCTACTTGCTGGCTGTTTTCTTCATCACCAACATCAGCCTCCTCAACATGTGGCAGATGTTGGCACAAACACATGTTATGAAGAAAACTGCAGCAGAACACAATCCTAGTCACCTTTGAGGGACTATACAACAAAAGCCCTGCAGACTTATCCAGACACCGAAACCTAGATTTCAGCATCCCAAAACATCTTTCTATCACATTCCGCGTGGACTTATGTGCATTATTGTAATTGTGTTCAGCAGGGGAATCAGGTTGGGACAATGGAGTAAGAAGCCAAGAGAAGCAGCCATATCCCCCATCACCTGAAAGACAGATATAGCCAACATTAGGACATGTGGTTTAGGCAAAAAATAGCTTACATAATGACGATGTTGAGGTTAACACACATACACACAACCAACTTAGAACATACCCAGCAGCCATCCATCAGGCATTTGTCCGGCCTCAAATTTATCAAAGAGGGATGACTGACTGAGGATGAAGGAGTCATGGCAGCCGCCAGGGTAACCCGCAACAACACTCAAAATTTTTAGATTTGCATCACAAACCACCTGGACATTAGTGGAGTGGGCAAGATGTCTATTGGTATAAATGTATTGCCTGCCCCTAGGTGGTCTCAGCTCAACGTGTGTGCAATCTATGGCACCCAGCACATTGGGCATGCCAGCAAGCTCATAGAAAGCTACCCTGACTGCATGCCACTGCGACTCCTGGGTAGGGAAAACACATAGAGGCATCTATGTGTGTATCCAAAGCATCCAAAGCCTGAGTGGACATTACAAAATATAAGGTGAGTGTCATGACCTGTAATACAATACTACATTATATTACATAACAGAAGCACCACTTAGACATAGAGGCGTATGTATGTTTTAACTCACCTGCTTTAAATATTTTGAAAAGGTGGGCTGTGAGATACCAATTACATCGCCAGTCACAGCCTCAAAGCTGCCAGTAGCCATAAAGTGCAACACAGCCAGGAGTTTGTGCAGGCCTGAGACAGAGCGAGAGCGTGCTGTCTCAGGGTCTAGGTCCAGTTTTACAAGGTCATACAGACGGAAAATGTTGTTTCTATTTAGCCGGAACATCTGTATGACCTGGTCATCGGCCAATGTGTTAAAGTTTAAACTCCCCCTAAAAAAACGAGGCCTGCGCAGCCTACGCGGAACCTGGACAACCTGCTGACCATGTTCAGTTTCCTGGCCCTGGTTTATTGTAGCCTCTTGGAGCAGTCTCAGGTATTCCCCAGCAAACAAGAAATCTGTACTACACACGGCAGCAGCCATTTCAGAGTGAGAGGTTTGAAAAATGTGCTTGGGTCCCTTTTAAAGGGCCAAAAATGCAGGTGTGATTAATGTAGAATTGGAAACACATGTAAACACGCTTCTCAAAAGCAGGTCTATTTTTTTCAAGACTTTTTTTACGATTCGCTTTTTTTCACGGCCGCCAATGCACTTTCACGGTAGAGATTTCAAATACGAATGCATAGTAAATTACAGAGTTGTATACCTAAACAGCCGCGTTTGACCGATAGTGTATTCATTCATATTTTTTTCTTTGACTTCCCAAAAAAATACTGCCGTGATTTGAGTTTAGTAAATTCCCGAGATGACACTTTGAAGAAAAAACAACAAATCGGTCAAAATCGGGAGCTTAGTAAATATACCCCCTAGAATACATTCCTCTAGAAGCTATGTTACTATTGAACATGAAAATGATTTCTTTAGAATTCAACTCTTAATTAGTAGTTTGGGTGCATTGCTGCAGATTAATCCAAAACACAGATGTATAGTGTTATCCTGCAGTAAAGAGGTTAATACTAATTTTACTTATCTTTCTGCATTGCTTAGAAGTCAGATAATAATGTGGAGGATCAGACGGCGCAGCTTCTGATGTGATTCAAGTGCTCTGCCTGGCTGTGTTAGAATACTCCTATGCCCATTACCCCTTGTGCAGGAAGAATCAACAAAGCAATCACAATGACAAATAATCCTTATGCATTATGGAAAACTACCAAGAACACAAACCTTCCCAATATTCCTTCTAACTCATTTTAGTTTTTTGATCCCTTGCTGTCTCTTTGATCTTAATGTATGTGTGTTCGTTGCCTGTTGAACCTCTGTAATGGCTGCAATCGTCCTGGCCCTTATCAGTATTCATTAATTCATGGCACTGGGTGTTTCTCAGCAGTAAAAAGGCAAGTGTTCCATTTCAGGGGTGATTACAAGCACAATCTGGAAGGAAGGAATAAAGAGCAACTCTATAAGTGATTATGGGTTTATCAGTGGCAAAAAAAATACCCCTTTCAAATTGGAGTTTTGTGAATGTATTGAATCATAAGTTTAATATATTGGAATTAACATGGTTAACTTACTGTATGCAAATGCCAATACAAAGTCCTTTGTATACATCCATGCATCTGAATGTGCAAGGACTGAAATGCCCACTTGCAGTGTCCGTACACCCTGTAATATCCTTAGACACCACCAAAGGTAAGGAGTGAATTGGGAAATACTAGTGGCCCATGAAAAACAATATGAAATTGGCTTGATGTGAATAGTGAGTTAAAAATACAGTAGGCAGCGTCAAATCAAAAGGTCTTGGGCATCTGTGTGTGTGTGTGTGTGTGTGTGGGGGGGGGGGGAAACAGAGGCAGGGGCTACTTACTCATCTTGATGCGGGCGTCCTACTTCCCAACATGTGTCTGGGCCTTCTGTTCTCACTATGCTGCACTTCCGTCATACTGCATTCAGGTTCTGCTCTATGGGGGTTATTCCGAGTTGATCGCTTGCTGCCGATTTTCACAGCGCAGCGATCAGGTAAATAAACGACAAAACTGCGCATGTGTACGGGCCGCAGTGCGTACGCGCAACGTACTTTCACACAAAACTATGCAGTTTTACACAAGGTCTAGCGACTCTTTTCCGTCGCTCTGTTGATCGGTGAGTGATTGACAGGAGGTGGGTGTTTCTGGGTGGTAACTGACCGTTTTCCGGGAGTGTGCTAAAAAACGCAGGCGTGCCTGGGGAAACGGGGGAGTGGCTGGCAGAACGCAGGGCGTGTTTGTGACGTCAAAGCAGGAACTAAACAGACTGAAGTGATCGCAAGGTAGGAGTAGGTCTGCAGCCACTCTGAAACTGCTTGAAAAAATGTCAGCACTGTTCTGCTAACCTTTCGTCCGCACTTCTACTAAGCTAAGATGCACTCCCAGTAGGCGGCGGCTTAGCGTTTGCACTGCTGCTAAAAGCAGCTAGTGAGCGATCAACTCGGAATGAGGGCCTATGAAAGGGAGTGTGGTATCTTGCCCAACTTAAAGGCTCGGCTGATCACTGACGTCATGGTGGAGCAAAGTTTGAAATTGGATTGCCTATTTAAATCTCACTGGCTGCAGAGAGCTGCCAGATTATTAGGTCCTTCTACGTGTCTCTGGTGATTATAGTTGATCCTGTTGTCTTCCAACTTTGCTCTTGTGCCTGTTTCTGTTTATGTATCTTGATCCAGAATGTGTGCTAGTGACCTGACCCATGCTGTGTCTGACCACTCTTTAGATTCTGTATTGAGATTTCTAGACCATGCAATACTCCCAGTTAGTTATGTGAGGGGGGCAGTTAGAGTGCTGCTACCCATGGGCATATATATATATATATAGATATATATATATATCATCAAGAAAGATAGGCCGGCACTCCAGATATAAATAAATACTTGCCATGGTGCCCTCCCGGGAACGCAACGCGGTATTTCGCATGTCCCGCTGACGCGATTGTCAAAACGTCCCAGAAGCTATGGACAGATATGGCGTCACCCAATGCACTAATACTGGGGTTGTGGGGATTTGTGGAACACGGAACTTGTTTGTGTATTTAAGGTATGTGTATGTTATGTTCATTGTGAGTTCTTGATAAATGTGGCAAAATTGAAACGTTGTCCTGAACAGGATTTGATAGTCATGTGATTATTTGCCATATCAGACCATTGAGTGCCGCCATCTGCATTTGGTATATATATATATATATATATATATATAATGATAAAGTTCCTTAATGCGCTCTTTAATAAACTACTGTTCTTTTGATTATTTTATGTCAGTTAGTTTATTCTATATCAATTGGTTTAACACTATTTCTTTTATAGGCAAGCTCCAACACAGAGAGAGGATCCCTTGTCGACAGAGATCAATATAGAGATAGATACACAAGAAGTATCTATGTGCAGTAGTGGATCTTGCAACGGGCAAGCAGGACTTTTGCCCGGGGCGCCGCCTTCCGGAGGGCGCCGGCGCCATCCGGAGGGCACCGCACAATGGCAAGATCCGCTGCTGCTGTGCCCCCCGCTGCCCGCTCTGTCCCACTGCCGCTACTCGCTGTGTCCCACTGTGAAGGGAACTAGACGCTACGCGTCTAGTTCCCTTCGTGGAGAGAACCTTTGCTGTGCGGTGCGCGATGACATCATTGCGCACCGCACAGCATTTCAGCGGCGCTACTACTGTACAGGGGGCGTAACTGACCACACCCGCTGTATGAAGCCACGCCCCTATTTCCCGCCCCGGGGCGCAAAAAGCCCTAGAACCGGCCCTGTCTATGTGGAGCGCATTTCAACAAAACAGTTATTAGTCTAATGGAAACTTATATTCCTGAATATATATAAAGAGAGGATGACCTTACACATTTAGACACCCATATTTTAAAATACATATAACTTTTTGTTAAGACAGAAAAGTCCAAATTCACATTTGCATTAAAAAGTTATTTTACAGAATAATGTTTGTCATTGAAAATACAATTGTTTGTTCAATTTGTGCTTTTTAAAATGATAATAATAAAAAAAGATAATAAAAAATAAATAAAAAAATAAATATTATAATTTTGAAAAGCACAAATTGAACAAACAATTGTATTTTCAATGACAAACATTATTCTGTAAAATAACTTTTTAATGCAAATGTGAATTTGTACTTTTCTGTCTTAACAATAAAAAGTTATATGTGTTTTAAAATATGGGTGTCTAAATGTGTAAGGTCATCCTCTCTTTATATATATTCAGAAATACAAGTTTCCATTAGACTAATAACTGTTTTGTTGAAATGCGCTCCACAGAGATACTTCACAAAAATAATATATATATATATATATATATAAATAAACACGTTGAGCCCGGCACTTCTCCGCATTATTAGAATTACGTTTGCCCATTGCCTTTCGTTAAAAAGGAGACCTCCACAGCTTCCTTACAGAGACTAGCGTGTACGGCGGCACTCCGGTCAATAACGACAGGACACACCTGCGGAGAAGTGCCGGGCTCAACGTGTTTGTATGACAAATACCTATTCCGGATCTACGGGACTGTGTAATTGACTATGCTCGGGCACCCTGCGGTTTGTTTCTAAGGGCTCATTTGTTCAGTTCACCGCTGTTCTGTTCAAACTTGGTTTGATTGTGGTGATAGCATTGGAGTATCAATTAGGTTTTAACCCTTCCATTACTAGTATTTGTGGGTATTTCACTGTTGCTCTGCATCATGGAGGTGTCTAATGCTGATTCTGAAATCCCTATGTGGGTTACTTTGGACATGGGAGATGTTTATTCATATTCAGACTCTGATGCTCAGAATATTGTGTATAAAGACAAGGTGTTTTCATGCATGGACAGTGTTCCTGTACAGGATATTTATAGAGATTTATTAAAGCTCAAAAAACGTGACATGGACTTCTATTACCATGGGGCGACCCTTTCTGAATATTTCACAGCCAAAAAACTGCCGTAAGGGTTTCGCGTAAAAAATACACCCACATTGGGAGGCACAACGCTGCCTTCTGTAAGCGTTGGGTGACTATTCTCATCAAATGCTCCCTGGATTTGATTCTTCTAGTACTAGAGGAGTGAACCAGGGAGCATACTCTCACCAAAACTAAGATCAGTGTGTTTGAATTTAAGCATAAAAAAACCCCTTGCTGATGATAAGACATGTGACTGGCTTGATAAATTTACCACACAGATGGACAATTATAAAAGAGACCTGTTACGCTACAAACGTGAAAAATTTGTTAAAGTTAACACGGACTAAGTGAAAAATAACCTGGACGGTTGGCTTACTGGAGGGGTCCAGAATCGTCCAGTATCACAAATGAGTGGCAGACGTTACCACCGTAATAAGCCTGCGTATGAGAATTTTGATACAGCTACTTCAGCTAGCGACAGCGACCAGGGTCCCCGACGTGGCAATAGATTCAAATCTCTCCCTTTAGGGATGAAGACCCGTGCAAAACGTTGTGTCGCAGACGCCAGTATAACAGAAGAGGTGGCCAGTGGAAGCGGCACCTCCAAAAAACCTCCTGTGTCGAGGAGGAAGTAATATTTAATCTTTTGGCCACTCCGCTATCAATACATGAAGAGGCTGTTTTCAAAAAAGACTTACATTTTGTGCCTACCACTGCCTTTGATCCGTTTGTGTGGAAAACTGAAATGTTCAAACTTAGTCGCCAATTAAAATTACAAGAACACTTTGGTTCTAAAAATGTGACAAGCAATAGCGACTCTATTCCAACTGAACTCAGGAAACTGAAACAAAGATCTAATTTTGATCCTACATCCAACAGTGCCTCAATTAAATCATTCATTTGTTTGGTAGATGGAGCTGTTGACAAGCCCCAGTCCAGGACTTTGTATGGACATCCTAATTTATCTAAAGCTGAATTTCAAGCATTGAAAGCGTTGGGGTCCAGACAGGACATAGTAATTCGAGCCGCGGTTAAAGGCGGCTAAATTGTAGTTCAGGATCTTGAGGACTATAAAAAAGAAATAGTCCGTCAATTATCAGATAGTAATACCTATCGTTTGTTACCTTGTGATCCTACTACTAAGTATAAAAAACAACTTGATCCTTTTTTGCTGCAATCTGCTGAAAATGGCTTTATTTCTGTTGACGTAGCTCGTTTATTGATTACTGAACATCCTATTAAGCCTTTTTTGTATACAATTCCCATAATATCTGCCCGGGGTTCTAGTTTTCAATCTATCTCAATATATCTAGATACGTACCTTCAGCCTTGTATTCAAAATGCACAGTATGTTCTTAAGGATACTATGGCTTTACTTGTACAGCTTAATAATATCGGAGTTGTTCCCCATGACATGTTGCTCTCTAGTATTGACGTTAGTTCCTTGTACACATGTATCCCGCATAGTGATGGGATAGCGGCAACAAGACGGCTTATCACCAATAATATTTGGTATAAGGGGCCCAATGTGATTTTTTTCTGTGAGCTGTTGGAGATGGTGTTGTGTAACAACTACTTCTACTATGATGGTAAACATTACCTACAGCTAGCAGGCTGTACGATGGGGTCCTCTGTGGCCCCATCGTACGCGAATGCCTATATGCTGGCAGTAGAGAATGATATATTCTTTGCTAATCCGGAGGTAGCTGCAAATGTATTTTATTATTCTAGATATATTGATGATATGCTTCTGTTTTGGTCGGGCAGTCATGAAAGCCTTAATGCAGTGACTGATTCACAAAATCTTAGCACTAGTCCAAACTGGTATGTAAAACTGACCCTAGTGTTATTGATTTTTTGGATGTCAGAATTGAGAAGGACAATGGTGGCCTTAAAACCTCGTTGTTTGTTAAGTCTACTGACCGCAACTCTATGTTGTTGTCATCCAGCCATTATCCTCTGCCAACTCGCAGAGGTTTACCTTTTTCTCGATTCTTGCGTGTTAGGCGCATATGTAACAATGATGCAGAGGCTGATGCATCACTTGACAAGATGATTGACAAATTTGTAGCTAGAGGCTACAAAAGAGAAGATTTGATTAAAACGAAACACAGTGTTCTAGCTAAATTTAGATTGAGTACTTTGACACCGAAAGGGGCTAAATCTATTATGAATCAAATTATTTGGCCAACTAGATACAATGTGGCTAGCCAGAAGGTCAGAGAGGCTGTTCAGACATATTGGCCCATTATTTCTTCTGATAATACGTTTATTTTTAAGGCCCACCAACTCCTTATGTGCAGTCACTCCAGGGGCAGGAATATACGTGATTTTGTGGTTCATTACTGATTTTGGTAAACGTAATTCTACTTCGGTATTTGGTAACCGTAAAATGGGATGTTTCAAGTGTCTTGGATGTGTGACCTGCAGCTATATGCTGACGGGAAACACGATCAAGCATCCATTCCTAAACAAAACATTTAAGATCCAGCACTTTGTGTCTTGTTCTTCAAAATTTGTTGTTTATGCGTTGATTTGCCCTGGTGGTAAATATTATATAGGCAAGACCGAGTGTGAATTGAAAGTGAGAATGGGGCAACACAGGTATGCGATTCGGGAAGCAGTGCTGTCCGGTAAGAGTGAGCAGCCGGTGGCTCGGCATTTTGCCACGGTTGGTCACTCACCAACTTCCCTTAAACATATCATCATTGACCACATTCCCCCGTTATCCAGGGGGGGTAATAGATCCAAGCTGCTGTTGCAGCGAGAAGCAAAATGGATCTTTTTACTGGACACTATTAGTCCTAGAGGTCTAAATGAGAGTAGTGGTTTGAACAGGTACCTGTGATGTATTATACGTTGCTGCTGTATTGGATACAATTTATCGTTTAGTGGATTAGGCACCTTCTGTACTGTTTTAGTGTGGCCGCATGTTTTGATTAATTGAATCTTATACATTTCATATATCATGTGGCTATTATCTTTTTATATTGTTAATAAGCATTGATAGACACCTTGGTGTGGAGTTTGCATATGAAATACCTTGTTCGATTGTTTTGTTTTTAAATGTTCTGTATACTGTGGTTACTGTGGTGATGGGCTGCACTGGTGATGTCATTATGATGCGCGCGGCATTCCTGAAAAGACGCCGGCGGCATTGGAGAGCGTGGTGATTGGGAAGCATTTAAATAGGGTGAGTGTACATGCTTGTTTTCATGCCCTGACGAAAAAGAGAAATCTTTGAAACGTTGGCAACAGTGGCTGTGTGTCCTGTCGTTATTGACCTGAGTGCCGCCGTACACGCTAGTCTCTATAAGGAAGCTGTGGAGGTCTCCTTTTTAACGGAAGGCAACGGGCAAAGGTAATTCTAATAATGCGGAGAAGTGCCGGGCTCAATGTGTTTATATATATATATATATATATATATACACTGCTCAAAAACATAAAGGTAACAGTAAAATAACACATCCTAGATCTGAATGAATGAAATATTCTTATTAAATACTTTGTTCTTTACATAGTTGAATGTGCTGACAACAAAATCACACAAAAATTATCAATGGAAGTCAAATTTATTAACCCATGGAGGTCTGGATTTGGAGTCACACTCAAAATTAAAGTGGAAAAGCACATTTATGCCTGACGACGGTTGAAATAAAATTACCGAAACGTTGCAAACTTATGATGGGCTGAGGACCCGTTCTTTGTTAAAGTCCTGAGAGTGCCGCTCAATTCTATGTGTTTATACAGTGGATAACTCTGCAAAAGAAGGCACCAGGTATTATATTTATTTAATCAGGAGTGCCGACCACTTGGACATCTATATATATATATATATATATATATATATAATTTATTTATTTTTGAGAAGTATCTCTGTGGAGCGCATTTCAACAAAACAGTTGTTAGTCTAATGGAAACTTATATTCCTGAATATATATAAAGAGAGGATGACCTTACACATTTAGACACCCATATTTTAAAACACATGTAACTTTTTATTGTTAAGACAGAAAAGTCCAAATTCACATTTGCATTAAAATGTTCTTTTACAGAATAATGTTTGTCATTGAAAATACAATTGTTTGTTCAATTTGTGCTTTTTAAAATGATAATATTTTTTTATTTATTTATTTTTATTATCATTTATTTTAAAATTAGCATTTTTGATGAAGTCTGATGGACGAAACGCGTTGGGTGTACCTCTAAACTGACCCTCCATTTTAAAAGATAAGCATTGTGTTTTTTATCTTTTTAGAATATTGAAATTTTTTATATATATTTTTTTATCCTCATATTTTGTGTATCCGTGTTTTATAAATCTTCTTGATGTATTCTTAAATATTACCCCATGCTTGTAAACTTTTATCCCACCCCTTTCTCTTATAAATTAAATTGAATTTTATAATTTTATCTGTACGTATCCAGCCATTTCTTCATATTTTATCTAAAAACAATTAGACACCATTGGTCGCTGGCGCCCCCATCCCCCCCTTTTTTATCATATATATATATATATATATATATATATACAGGCGTGGAGGCACGGCACTCAGCTTCCCAATAGAATAAAGCACGGACCAATATTGTCATATGTCAACGTTTCAATGTATTGCTCACATTTTCGTCAGGACAAAATACATATCACAGACACATACCTTTTATAATCAACACCACGTGCACTACGAGCATGGGGAACGGGACCAAACACCCGCCTCCGAGTCGCTCGATACTGACGTCATCCACAGACGACCGTTCAGACGTCATTAACGTGTCACCATCACCACGGTAACTAAAAACAAAGCACCTACACATTAAACATACTGTGATAATGCAACGGCAACCAGAGATTATGAGCTATTAACACGGTTAACACTGTTAAAAGATATGCTAGATGACAAATCAATGATCTATATAAATATATTTGTACATACTGGACATATACTTTCCTAACATCATTCAGATTATCTTAAAGCCGCATATGCTAAATTTTCATTTAAACCTCTAGGACTAATAACGTCCAGGCGATGGATCCACTCTGCTTCTTTTCTCAATAACTTTAACCCCCTGTCTCCTCCACGGATATCTGCAGGAACCATATCTATCATCCTGTAACGTAGCGTATTTAACTGATGTTTATGCTCCAAAAAATGCCTCGCGACCGGCTGGTCGCTTTTGCCTGAATTAAGGGCGGCTCTAATGGCTGCCCGATGCTGTCCCATTCGGACTTTAAATTTACAAATAGTTTTGCCTATGTAACATAAGCCGCAAGGGCATAGTATCTGATAGATTTTTTAGCTACTGCAATATGTCACAGACAGTAGCAGGCGCGGAGGATATTTGTGGTCAGTTTCAGTATCCAATTGGTGAGAGATTCACCTATACTGATTCTGAAATTGAAAACATCTTGTGTACCACGGGCATTAATGATGAGACCGATGCCACTACACCGGGGATTGTTTACCGTGACCTTTTACGTCTCAAAAAGAAAGAAGTGGATTTTCACTTGCATTGCTTATCATTAAGTGATTATTATAAAATCAAAAAGATCCCTCGGGGCTTCCGAGTACGCAACTGCCCGACAATAGGAAGACAAGATCCCGCTTTTTGTAAGCGATGGGTAGCTATCCTGAATCACTGTTCATTTGATCTTATGATCCTAGTGATAGAACAGTCCACTAAGGAACTTCAAATCATTAAAGATAAGATTTCCAGCTTTGAGGCTTTGCATTTGCCGACGTTAACAACTGACACCAGTGTTGATTGGCTGGAGCGCCTTCAACAACAAGTGACTACATACAAAAAAGAGTTACTGTCTTTTAAAAAAGAAAAATTGGTCAAGGTGGAGAATGATTACGAGAGGCATGCCGTATACAGATGGTTGAGCGGCAACCCGACGCAAGACAATAGACGCCCGTTCTTTAATCGTAATCGCCGCCAATATACCAAAACTCATTCCTCCAGATTTGAGACCGATTCGTCACAAGATGTGGGTAGTTCCACCAGTGACTCCGAGCAAATACAGAGGGGGGCCGCCCCTTTAGGCGTACGCAGTGGTTCCAGATCAAGGAAAACACCAGCCACCGCAAGCGCCAATTCACAAGACGAGGTCGTCAAACAGAGAGGAAGAGGAAGAGTGGGTCGTCCACCTCTATACAGAAAGACCTAATTTTTAATTTGTCGTCCTATGAATTATCAGACGGTGAATATAGTCTGCTTAGTAAAGGACTGTCGTTTATTCCCACATCGGATTTCAATCAATTAGAATGGAATGTGGAAAAATATGAACTTTCAAGGAAATTGCGATTGAGCGAATATTTTAGGATCAAGCATCAGGTCCTTATCCGATTATTCCACAGCAGCTCAAACAATTTCAACCACCTTCTGTGTTCGACCCTATGTCTAATAATGCGTCTATAAAAACTTTTATTTGGACATTGGACTTGGAAGTTCATCAACATACTTCTTCTTCCAATAGCCACCCTAATTTAACAGTAAGGGAACGCCAGGCACTAAAAACCCTTTCTCGCAACAAAGCATTAATTATAAGATCAGCGGATAAGGGTGGGGCCATAGTGCTTCAGGACGCCCCTGATTATCATAGTGAAATAATGAGACAACTTTCGGATGCATATGTATATCAGAAGCTCCCAGGGGACCCTACTAGGCAGTGTCGTGACCAATTACATGCTATATTACAACAAGCAGTTGATTCAGGTTTCCTACATGAGGAAATCAAGGAGGTTTTGAGTCCAACACATCCATTGGCCCCTTTATTCTATACTATACCCAAAATCCATAAGGGGTTATCCCCTCCCCCTGGCAGACCTATTGTTTCTGCCCGAGGTTCTTTGTTTCAGCCAGTGGCGGTGTTCCTGGACTCATTGCTTCAGCCCCTAATTAAAAAGGAACCTACCTTTTTATTAGACACCACTTCATTTTTGAATAAATTACAAGACATCCAGTCTATTTCTCCTAATAGCTGGATGGTCTGTGTTGATGTAATAAATCTATACACCTCGATCCCTCACGATATGGGCATTGCTGCTATCAAATCCTTCCTGTTTGAAAAAAGCACCTTTGATAGCAATGCTATTGAGATGATTGCATCATTGTTTAAATTATTATTATACAATAATTTTTTTCTTTATAACAATGATTTTTATTTACAGGTAAAAGGGTGTGCCATGGGGAGTTCCATGGCCCCGGCGTACGCAAATATTTTTATGTTTGCTATTGAACATGCATTATTTTTTCAGATCCACGTTTGTCTTCTCAAATAGCATTATATACTAGATTTATCGACGATATTTTTATTCTATGGCAGGGCGACATCTCTTACTTGCAGAATCTATTAATCCAACACAATGCCAATGAGGGCCCCATAAAATTCACTTACACGTCTAGCCAGACGAATATTAATTTCCTAGACGTTAATTTAACTATAGTTGATGATAAATTGGTTACCAATTTATTCATAAAGGCTACTGACAGGAATACCCTGCTGCAAGCTCAGAGTTGTCATCCACGACCCCTTATCAATGGGCTTCCGTATTCCCAGATGATTCGTATATACCGTATTAATAGCGATAGAATCACAGCTGAACATGAGATTGACATTCTTATTAATACATTTTTAGCCAGAGGCTATAAAAACGATAAACTTCAGGAGGCTAAGAAAGCAGTTATGTCCTTAGATAGGAACCAGTTACTGATTCATCCATCAGTAAAATCTGATAGAATGGATACCAGATTTCCCTGGGTTAATAAATACCATTCTTCTTCGGTAATGGTTAATAGGACAGCTAAGAAATTATGGCCATTGGTTCAGAGTGATGAAGCAGTAAACATCAGTCAGCGTAAGCTCATGCCGTGTTACAAAAGAAGTCGCAATTTAAAAGACATCCTTGTTAAAACTAATACCACTTTTTCAAAACCAAGTGTATCCTCCACCTTTTTGGATAACACCAGAGTAGGATGTTTTAGGTGCACTTGTGTCACCTGTCAATTTATGATGACAGGCGACTCGTTTTTCCATCCCCACACAGGCAAGATCCATAAAATCAGGTATTATCTTAATTGCAATTCCACCTATGTAGTCTATCAGATACTATGCCCTTGCGGCTTATGTTACATAGGCAAAACTATTTGTAAATTTAAAGTCCGAATGGGACAGCATCGGGCAGCCATTAGAGCCGCCCTTAATTCAGGCAAAAGCGACCAGCCGGTCGCGAGGCATTTTTTGGAGCATAAACATCAGTTAAATACGCTACGTTACAGGATGATAGATATGGTTCCTGCAGATATCCGTGGAGGAGACAGAGGGTTAAAGTTATTGAGAAAAGAAGCAGAGTGGATCCATCGCCTGGACGTTATTAGTCCTAGAGGTTTAAATGAAAATTTAGCATATGCGGCTTTAAGATAATCTGAATGATGTTAGGAAAGTATATGTCCAGTATGTACAAATATATTTATATAGATCATTGATTTGTCATCTAGCATATCTTTTAACAGTGTTAACCGTGTTAATAGCTCATAATCTCTGGTTGCCGTTGCATTATCACAGTATGTTTAATGTGTAGGTGCTTTGTTTTTAGTTACCGTGGTGATGGTGACACGTTAATGACGTCTGAACGGTCGTCTGTGGATGACGTCAGTATCGAGCGACTCGGAGGCGGGTGTTTGGTCCCGTTCCCCATGCTCGTAGTGCACGTGGTGTTGATTATAAAAGGTATGTGTCTGTGATATGTATTTTGTCCTGACGAAAATGTGAGCAATACATTGAAACGTTGACATATGACAATATTGGTCCGTGCTTTATTCTATTGGGAAGCTGAGTGCCGCGCCTCCACGCCTGTATCTATTTTCTTCTTGCGAGGGCACCAGCGCTGTTTATATTACCTTACTATGGAGTGCCAGACCCCGGAGCAGACTATATATATATATATATATATATATATATATATAAAAACACGTTGAGCCCAGCACTTCTCCGCATTATTAGAATTACCTTTGCCCGTTGCCTTCCGTTAAAAAGGAGACCTCCACAGCTTCCTTATAGAGACTAGCGTGTACGGTGGCACTCAGGTCAATAACGACAGGACACACAGCCACTGTTGCCAACGTTTCAAAGATTTCTCTTTTTCGTCAGGGCATGAAAACAAGCATGTACACTCACCCTATTTAAGTGCTCACCAATCACCACGCTCTCCAATGCTGCCAGCGTCTTTTCAGGAATGCCGCGCATCATATTGACGTCACCAGTGCAGCCCATCACAACAGTAACCACAGTATACAGAACATTTAAAAACAAAACAATCGAACAAGGTATTAAATATGCAAACTCCACACCAAGGTGTCTTTCAATGCTTATTAACAATATAAAAAGATAATAGCCGCATGATATATGAAATGTATAAGATTCAATGAATCAAAACATGCGGTCACACTAAAACAGTACAGAAGGTGCCTAATCCAATAAACGATAAATTGTATCCAATACAGCAGCAACGTATAATACATCACAGGTAACTGTTCAAATCACTACTCTCATTTAGACCTCTAGGACTAATAGTGTCCAGTAAAAAGATCCATTTTGCTTCTCGCTGCAACAGCAGCTTGGATCTATTACCCCCCCTGGATAACGGGGGAATGTGGTCAATGATGATATGTTTAAGGGAAGTTGGTGAGTGACCAACCGTGGCAAAATGCAGAGCCACCGGCTGCTCACTCTTACCGGACAGCACTGCTTCCCGAATCGCATACCTGTGTTGCCCCATTCTCACTTTAAATTTACACTCGGTCTTGCCGATATATTATTTACCACCAGGGCAAATCAACGCATAAACAACAAATTTTGAAAAACAATACACAAAGTGCTGGATCTTAAATGTTTTGTTTAGGAATGGATGCTTGATCGTGTTTCCCGTCAGCATATAGCTGCAGGTCACACATCCTAGACACTTGAAACATCCCATTTTACGGTTACCAAATACCGAAGTAGAATTACGTTTACCAAAATCAGTAATGTCGGTATGAACCACAAAATCACGTATATTCCTGCCCCTGGAGTGACTGCACATAAGGAGTTGGTGGGCCTTAAAAATAAACGTATTATCAGAAGAAATAATGGGCCAATATGTCTGAACAGCCTTTCTGACCTTCTGGCTAGCCACATTGTATCTAGTTGGCCAAATAATTTGATTCATAATAGATTTAGCCCCTTTCTGTGTCAAAGTACTCAATCTAGATTTAGCTAGAACCCTGTGTTTTGTTTTAATCAAATCTTCTCTTTTGTAGCCTCTAGCTACAAATTTGTCAATCATCTTGTCAAGTGATGCATCAGCCTCTGCATCATTGCTACATATGCGCCTAATGCACAAGAATTGTGAAAAAGGTAAACCTCTGCGAGTTGGCAGAGGATGATGGCTGGAAGACAACAACATAGAGTTGCGGTCAGTAGACTTAACAAACAACGAGGTTTTAAGGCCACCATTGTCCTTCTCAATTGTGACATCCACAAAATCAATAACACTAGGGTCAGTTTTACAAACTAGTTTGACTGGACTAGTGCTAAGATTTTGTGAATCAATCACTGCATTAAGGCTTTCATGACTGCCCGACCAAGACAGAAGCATATCATCAATATATCTAGAATAATAAAATACATTTGCAGCTACCTCCAGATTAGCAAAGAATATATCATTCTCTACTGCCAGCATATAGGCATTCGCGTACGATGGGGCCACAGAGGACCCCATCGTACAGCCTGCTAGCTGTAGGTAATGTTTACCATCATAGTAGAAGTAGTTGTTACACAACACCATCTCCAACAGCTCACAGAAAAAATTCACATCGGGCCCCTTATACCAAATATTATTGGTGATAAGCTGTCTTGTTGCCGCTATCCCATCACTATGCGGGATACATGTGTACAAGGAACTAACATCAATACTAGAGATCAACATGTCATGGGGAACAACTCTGATATTAAGCTGTACAAGTAAAGCCGTAGTATCCTTAAGAACATACTGTGCATTTTGAATACAAGGCTGAAGGTACTTATCTAGATATATTGAGATAGAGTGAAAACTAGAACCCCGGGCAGATATTATGGGTCTACCCGGTGGGTGCGTCGGATTTTTGTGAACCTTCGGAATTGTATACAAAATAGGCTTAAGAGGATGTTCAGTAATCAATAAACGAGCTATGTCAACAGAAATAAAGCCATTTTCAGCAGATTGCAGCAAAAAAGAATCAAGTTGTTTTTTATACTTAGTAGAAGGATCACAAGGTAACAAACGATAGGCATTAATATCTGATAATTGACGGACTATTTCTTTTTTATAGTCCTCAAGATCCTGAACTACAATCGAGCCGCCTTTATCCGTGGCTCGAATTACTATGTCCTGTCTGGACCCCAACGCTTTCAATGCTTGAAATTCAGCTTTAGATAAATTAGGATGTCCATACAAAGTCCTGGACTGGGGCTTGTCAACAGCTCCATCTACCAAACGAATGAATGATTTAATTGAGGCACTGTTGGATGTAGGATCAAAATTAGATCTTTGTTTCAGTTTCCTGAGTTCAGTTGGAATAGAGTCGCTATTGCTTGTCACATTTTTAGAACCAAAGTGTTCTTGTAATTTTAATTGGCGACTAAGTTTGAACATTTCAGTTTTCCACACAAACGGATCAAAGGCAGTGGTAGGCACAAAATTTAAGCCTTTTTTGAGAACAGCCTCTTCATGTATTGATAGCGGATTGGCCAAAAGATTAAATATTACTTCCTCCTCGACACAGGAGGTTTTTTGGAGGTGTCGCTTCCACTGGCCACCTCTTCTGTTACACCGGCATCTGCGACACAACGTTTTGCACGGGTCTTCATCCCTGAAGGGTGAGATTTGAATCTATTGCCACGTCGGGGACCCTGGTCGCTGTCGCTAGCTGAAGTAGCTGTATCAAAATTCTCATATGCAGGCTTATTACGGTGGTAACGTTTGCAACTCATTTGTGATACTGGACGATTCTGGACCCCTCCAGTAAGCCAACCGTACACGCTATTTGTCTCGTAGTCCGTGTTAACGTTAACAAATTTTTCACGTTTGTAGCGTAACAGGTCTCTTTTATAATTGTCCATCTGTGTGGTTAATTTATCAAGCCAGTCACATGTGTTATTATCAGCAAGGGTTTTTTTATGCTTAAATTCAAACACACTGATCTTAGTTTTGGTGAGAGTATGCTCCCTGGTTGGGATCCGGTCTGAAGATCGACAGTGTCTAGGTCGACAATGTTTAGGTCGACCACTATAGGTTGACAGTCACTAGGTCGACATGGATGGAAGGTCGACAGGGTTTCTAGGTCGACATGTGCTAGGTTGACAGGTCTAAAGGTCGACATGAGTTTTTCAAAAAAAAATTGGGGGGGATTTTTTCATACTTAACGATCCATGTGGACTACGATTGGAACTGTAAAGTGTGCCGAGCGAAGCGGTAGTGGAACGAAGGCACCATGCCCGAAGCATGGCGAGCGAAGCGAGCCATGCGAGGGGCCGCGGTGCACTAATTTGGGATCCCGGTCACTTTACGAAGAAATCGACACAAAAAAAATTCCTCATGTCGACCTTTAGACCTGTCGACCTAGCACATGTCGACCTAGAAACCCTGACGACCTTCCATCCATGTCGACCTAGTGACTGTCGACCTATAGTGGTCGACCTAAACATTGTCGACCTAGACACTGTCGATAAAACGAACCACACCCCCCTGGTTGACTCCTCTAGTACTAGAAGAATCAAATCCAGGGAGCATTTGATGAGAATAGCCACCCAACACTTACAGAAGGCAGCGTTGTGCCTCCCAATTGTGGGTGTATTTTTTATGCGAAACCCTCGCGGCAGTTTTTTGCCTGTGAAATATTCAGAAAGGGTCGCCCCATGGTAATAGAAGTCCATCTCACGTTTTTTGAGCTTTAATAAATCTCTATAAATATCCTGTACAGGAACACTGTCCATACATGAAAACACCTAGTCTTTATACACAATATTCTGAGCATCAGAGTCTGAATATGAATAAACATCTCCTATGTCCAAAGTAACCCGCATAGGGATTTCAGAATCAGCATTAGACACCTCCATGATGCAGAGCAACGGTGAAATACCCACAAATACTAGCAATGTGTGTGTCTTTATCTCTAGACCCAAATGGTTTAGTTGCATAACAGTTTACCAGGACTCACACACCCAGGCGGGTAGGAGGAGAAGCTGGGATCCCTGTGTCACTTACAGCTCTCTCCACCCTCCTATCTCTCCTCTGGTCAGAAAGCTCTGTCGGTAGCTCATGAAACATGATATTCCTGTGTCTCTGTCTGCATTGCATACTGTCCTGCTCGCATTCTGGCTGCAGTTTCTGCTGCTGCTTAAGACGGAAAGCTAGTGATGTCAGTGTGCTCTGGCCGGGGGGCCCCCTGACAAAGGGGGGCCCAGGGTACAGTATGTCCTGCATCCCCCCTTAATCTGTCTATGAGCATGCCTACTTAATGTCATCCTATCTGCCCTGACCCTTTCCGCCTATAACCAACTCCTTCCTCCCTCTTATTTATTTAACTTCCAGTTTGTGCCTGGGTCTCTTTGACCCCTCTCTGTCTGCCTCTATCAACTTGTCTCTCCTTTTAACCCCTTTGTTTGTGTCCCTTGGTCTCCCATTTTGTCTGTGTATAAATGTCTCACTGTCTTATCTCCCCTGTGTGTTCCTGTCTGCATCTCCCATAACTGCTTTACTTGCTAATGTGTTTTTTCCAAAAATATCCCGAAAATTGGTGATTTTTGTTATTATCAAATTGTATAAGCACAATTCAGTATAATTTTAGTTACAAATATGCAGATTTATTTGAAAAAAATTACACTTAATCACGGTTAAATAGCTCTTATTTACATAATATATATACACATGCATAAACCACATTACTACATAATATGTAAAAACATAATTTCCCATATATTTTCTCCAGGATTCCACAGTCCTGCAAGAAGAGCAGTCAACAGCAGAGGGTGGGAGATCCTAAGGAATACATATCATTGCTGGCTAGGAGAGTGGGGAAGAGCAGGGGTTGGTGGGGCTGCTGCAGTGCAGTCAGCTCAGGCTGGTGCGCAATCCTATTAGGATTGCCAATCTCAGCCGCCCTCTGGCAGTGCCTCTAACCAAGGGAGAAAGGGAGGCAGCTCTTGGATCTAACGGATTATAATAATGAGATTCTTACACAACTGTCAGACACCGGTACATATAGAAAAAATACTAACTAGAGCATGATCTCTGAAACAGAAGTACAATATATTAAAAAAGACAAACCATCCATACCAGTGTTATACATATTGGCAAAAATACATAAAAATGTTGAAAAATCACCTGGTTGACCATTGTATTTTTCACCAATTCCTTCACTTCCAATTTATCTAATTTCATAGATCATATATAGCAACTATTAGTCATCCTAGACTCTTGTGTATTTAAAATATACAATTTCTACTATCAATAAATTATCAGAACTAAAATGAGAACCTGAATGGATGTTAATAACACCATATGTCGCCTCATTATATACAATTATTAATCATGAATTAGGCTTGGAGGCAGTTAAATTTTTTATTGATCAACGAGATCTTTCCAGTGACAGTAAACAATTTATTTTGGATGTTATTGCTTTAATCTTCTAGAATAATTAAAAAATTATTTTTCCAGGAAACTTTTTATTTACAATTAACCAGGACTGCTATGGGCACCAGGCTTGCTCTGTATTATGACAATGATTCTATGGGTCACTGGGAGTTACTGTACACCTGCATTTGGAGGGGCTACCAGTATGGAGTAAGTCTAGTGTCTTTCATTTGGAATATTGATTTTTTTTCACTTGGCTAAAGAGTGAAGTAGTGGATTAGTGAAGTTGCCTATCATCTTCTTCCTATAATTATTTAGAATGAACTTGCTACTTCAAAGCTAATTGGTTGCTATGAGCAACTTCTCCACTGCTCTGTTTTTCCACATTTTACCCTGCTTGATACATCTTCCACATAGTATTTAGTAGTAAAATAGCACTGTCTTTAAAGTGTAAATGAATTTCATGATGAGGGGGCGGAGCTTACTTTGAGAGTAGACATTGCTGGATGTGCCATTTTTCTATTTATTTAAATCCCCTTTTGGATAGTGTTGTCCCAGTTTAGGCTATCAGTCATCTCATTAATGAAGTAGAACCATAACTGTACTAAACAGTAACACTATGACATCTATCTTTCCTGGTGTTTAAAATGTACTTGTGACCAACACACAGAGGAGTCATGGCATTGATGTTTCCACTGTGTATAGGTAGGTGAAACTTAAGGTCCAATAACTATAACCCATAATGGTTTGTACTTGATGTAATTCTTCAATCTATTCCCTCCCATGTAAAGCACAATTTTATAAAAGTCCATCAAGTTACCCTATTCATTGCAGCATCTGCCTGGCCATGATTTCTCAATAGTCCTTGGAACATGAATGATAACACCCATTTCAAGCTTTGTGCATCATGATTACCTTTTCCCACTTTCTGAGATGTTAGGCTAAAAAAATGTCTTAATCATTTTCTATGTCACTACTGAATGTTGTGCAATTGTGCCTGATTTTAAGGACACTTGATCAGCAAATAACAATTGAGGGAGAGCAAATTTTTGTAGTATATTATGGGAGAAGCTGACTAAAAATTGATGATGTGAGGATTTGCAGGATAGCTGTACAGTACACTGGTTGATTAGAGAATATTACAAATAAGCAAAAATGCAAGAATAGAGGGATATTAAGTAAAGTACTGTACATAGGGGCATATTCAATTAGGGTCGGATCCATTCTGACATGCATTTGTCGGAATGGATCCGACAACCCCTATTCAATCCCATCTCAATTCCACTTTAAAAAAAGTCGAATTGAGATGAGACCTGTGAGCGGAGGAGAGGGGGGAGACCAGCGGGGAGAGCCGCGGGCAGACGGAGGAGAGAAGCGCTACAGCAGCGATGCAGAAGGATGTCTCACAGCCGCCAGACCTCACAGCAGTGTCCACCCGGCTCCAGCAAGCGTGACCTCACTTGCTGGAGCCGGGTGGACGCTGCCGTGAGTGTCGCGGCTGTGACACATCCTCTTGGCAATGCTGTGGCGCTGCTGTCCCCTGTCTCCCCGCGGCTCTCCCCCATCTCCCTGCAGCTCTCCCCCCTCTCCTCCTAAGGTCCCTCATCTCAGTCCGACATTTTTTATGTCAGACTGAGATGGTCGGAAACGGCGCCAAATCCTGTTGAATTTGGCCCCGTTTCCCTCAAAAGTACGTGAATTGGCAGCTATACCGCCGATTCACGTACTATTCGACAAGTCGAATTCCCCGACTTGTCGAATAAAAATAGCGGGGACTGAATAGGTCGAATCACGATTCGACCTTAAAAAGTCGAAAACTGCCGTCTTTTCGAAAATCGGCAGCTTTTGACCCTAATTGAATATACCCCATAATATGCAATGTATATAGCAAACCAGTGATTTGCACAATATACCCAAATGATACAAGAATGCACAGTCGAACAAGCAAAAGGCAAGAAGACAGAAATATAGTAGATGGATCCCTGATCATGAAACAAGTTTCAATTCAATTCAACTTTATTGTCATCAACAATTCACATATATGAATAGTAAATGAAAAATAATTACAGTTGTAAAAAGCATAAAAAACAGTAGCACCTTAAAACTTCCTCTTGGACAGTAAATACAATTGAACATGTTTATTGCTGTCAGAATTTTTTTTTTTTTTGGGGGGGGGGGGGTAATATGGATATTTAGTGGCAAGCAGGAGAGATACAGTCTTACCCTGCTGATGTTTTGAATATGGATGAGGCAGCCTTGAGTTTGTGACTGGGTGCCAGGCATGAAGGAGAGGGTAGAGTCAAGGATAACAGAAAAAATGGACATGAGGAACAGAGGACAATGGGGGTCATTCCGAGATGTTTGCTCGCTAGCAGATTTTAGCAGCATTGCACACGCTAGGCCGCCGCCCTCTGGGAGTGTATCTTAGCTTAGCAGAATAGCGAACGAAAGATTAGCAGAATTGCGAATAGAAAATTCTTAGCAGTTTCTGAGTAGCTCGAGACTTACTCCTACACTGAGATCAGCTCAGCCCGTTTCGTTCCTGGTTTGACGTCACATACACGCCCTGCGTTCGGCCAGCCACTCCCCCGTTTGTCCAGACACTCCCGCGTTTTAACTTGGCACGCCTGCGTTTTTCCGCACACTCCCAGAAAACGGTCAGTTTCCGCCCAGAAACACCCACTTCCTGTCAATCACACTCCACTCACTTCAACGATGGAAATTCTTCGTTCGGACGTGAGTAAATCTACTAAGTTTTGTGCTAAAATACTTAGCGCATGCACACTGCGTACCATGCGCATGCGCATTTTCACCTTAATCGCTCCGCTGCGAAAATCAGCAACGAGCGAACAACTCGGAATGACCCCCAATGTTGTGTTGTCCAGAGAGAGAGATGTGGGAGGTTTGGAGACTCCAGATGAAGGGACAACGATGGTCTCTGTTTCTGACATTTTGAGCTTTAGGTCACATTGGGACAGCCATAAAATTACATAGAGACAGCTGGACACACAGGAAATTTTAGAAAAGGTGAGGTCAGGGGAGATGCAGCAGATTTGTTTGGTGTCATAAATATAGAGAACTTTATTATTTGTTACTCAATGAGAAAAGCAGAGACTGCACAGGTGATAGACAGGAGATAAATTCAAAACAAAAAAGTACAGTGTCTCCCCTTTAGACTGGTAATTAGATGTGCCATATGTAAGCCAAGCACTAGTTGTGTCCTTAACTAGAAAGCAATAAGCTTGCCTTACCAGTGGTGCTCCCCAGAGTCAAATTAGCATGTAGTACAAAGCCAAAGAAAGCAGAAGAAAAGGACTCTTTTTGGGAGCACACTTTCAGGGGGACAGCTCTGGACAATCCAATCCATATCCCAATCTTGAGACTCGCTGACTCACTGACCTATACCAATAGAGCAGGGGTGGCCAACCAGTCCGAGTCAAAGAGCCAAAAAATCTTGTTAGGTACGTCAAAGAGCCGAAGGTGAGCATGCAAAAATTGGTGTGGCCTTGTGCCAGCTAGGCCGCGCCCTGGTATAATATACATTGAAAGATCCAGATCAACATAAATACATTTTTTAAGCCAGATCCAACATAAAATACATTGAAGAAGTCACTTCCACATAAAATAATTGAAAAATTCAGAACCATATAAAATATAATGACGATTCACATAGTACACTTCAGCTCTCCCATGTGTCACTTCAGCCAGCACCCTGCTGTGTCACTCCTGCTAGAACCCTCCTATGTCACTTCATCCAGCTTTCCCATGTGTCACTCCTGCTAGAACCCTTCATGTGTCACTTCAGAGCCCCCCCCCCCCCCAACTCATGCCATTGTAGCAGCTCCTTATTATTCCTTTCACACCGCACAAATATCCCGGTATCGACCCGGGTTGGTGTGCGGTGTGAATGGGCCATGGTCGAATTCCTGGGTTGCCTGCCTGACCCGATAATTCAACCCGGGTTATAAGCAGTGTTATTCCTGGGTTGAATACCGGGTCAGTGGCAGCGTAAACGGGTTCCCGGGTCGATGGGACCCGTTTACTACATAGGGAGAGGCGGCGCGGAGGTGATCTCATCTCCCAATGCCTCCTCCACTCCCAACGTCGCCCCCCTACCCCCCTGGAGCTATGGCAACCGACGCCACCTGTTAGGGTCCAATGCTGGATCCCACCCGGGAAGGACCGTTTCAAATTCCCGGGTGGGATCCTGCATTGGCGATGTGAAAGGGGCTTAAGGATCCTCTGTTTGACGGTGGGGATTTTATCTCTAGTATCTGGCTTCCTCAGTCCACAGCCCTCGTAGTGCTTCTGTGTGTCTTTCTGGAGTGCAGTGGTTACCGGATCTATTGTGGTAATGTGACTTCAAGTGTCAGGAGCCACATTTAAAGAAAGAAAGAGCCACATGCGGCTCAAGAGCCACAGGTTGGCCACCCCTGCTATAGAGGGTGGGCCCTTAGCCACCAAGAGACAGGAGTTTTTCACCTCTTTTAACCTACAGTATGCTTTTATCTTAAGCAATAGCTTATAATGGTTACACTCTAATAGCGTTTTTTAAAGTATACCTAATAAAGGTAAAGTTGTACAGTATTTGCTTATACTTCCTTCACTGGATTATCCACAGCTGTCCCCCTGAAAGTGAGCATCCAAAGAACGTCCTTTTCTCCTTCCTTCGTAGGCTTTGTACTACAGCTTTATTATTTGTGTATGTGTCTTTGTGCCAGATTGTTAATGTGTGCATAGATAATGTCAGCCGCTACCGCGGCGGTTCGGCGCACCGGCTCCCGGCCGCTGCTAGGCAATGGGGCCGGCGCGTTACTTACTCCGCCAAGCATCCTGGCCTGGCCGGTTGCCAGGCAACCAGAGACGCTGGGCAGTCACCCTCAGTCCCGGCTATTACGAAGTAGCTGGGACGCTCTGTTCCATGCGCCAGCTAGCAGCCAGTGCAATCAGTAGCCCAGGGGTTGGGGCTGTCTGGCTCTCCATGATTGGTCCTCTGGGCCTTTTTATAGGAGCCAGGACCATGCAATCTCGCCGGTGATAGCTTCCTGCAAGCCAGTCAGCCAGCCTCTGGTAGTTTCTGGTACCTGGAAAAATCTGTGGTTATGTGGACTAGATGGCGCTACCGTTCAAGTGGTGAAGGTGGAGAGAGCGAGAAAAACGCTTAAACTTAGCTTATAGTTGAGGTCTGAGATGTTCTGCTCCTAGTGACCAGTCAGGATACTCCAGTATGCGTGGAGAAATTTTTTTTTGAAAGAGAACAATGTGTAGTAAGGTCTTTTTAAAACAAATGGTAGGTATTTGATATACTGTAAAGGATTTAGGGGTACATTTACTAAGAAGTGATAAGAGCGGAGAAGTGAGCCAGTGGAGAAATTTCCCCATCAACCAATCAGCAGCTCTGTATCATTTTATAGTATGCAAATTATAGATGTTACTTCAGTGCTGATTGGTTGCCATGGGCAACTTCTCCACTGGCTCACTTCTCTGCTCTTATCACTGCTTAGTAAATGTACCCCTTATTCACTTATATCGTGAATGGTCAACCCAGGGTATGTATATTACAAATAATGAGAGGCTGATGAAAACACACCTTACTTACACAAGCAAAGGTATAAGAAAACCTATAAAGGTATCTTTCTTGATATTTCCCCAACTATATAGACCAATACACTACAGTAGGAATTTTGAAAGCAGTTGTCTATAATGAAAACGTCGATAGGCAATTATGTACCTGGCACTCACAGTTAAAACTGTTGTGATCCTCATATAGCGGTTTCTTTGTACGGCGATCGGGGCACATAGGTTCTCTCACCCTGATGCGATGGTTTGATTAGACGCTCAGATATATGTGGAAGAATATAATACAAAACACAATATGTGTAGTACTGTTATCAGTGGCGGAACTAGCGAGCGGTGGGCCCAGGTGCGACAAAATGCTTTGCCCCCCCCCCACATCCCCCCCCACACACATCCCATCCAAGTCCACCCCCTCACCCCTGGAGAGGATCTGGTGAGGAGGACCTGCTCAGGGCCAGAGAAATGGATACCTAGCAACAGTGCCGTAACTAGACATTTTAGCACTGTGTGCAAGAAACGGCATCGGAGCCACACCCCTGCATGCAAAACAGGGGCAGTGCGCGCCGTAGGCGCGTGCAAAAATACATAGTGGCGTGGCTTTGTGGGGAAGGGGTGTGGCCACAAAATAATACCAATTCATAAAACGGTACACAGTAGTCTCCATTATTCAAATTACACCGCACAGTAGCACCACTACACCAGGTAGAGACCCTTTTACACCTTACAGCGGACAGATTCCTCTTTTTACACATTACAGCAGACAGCGTGCACTTTTTACACATAACGGCAGACAGCGTGCCCTTTTTACACATAACGGCAGACAGCGTGCCCTTTTTACACATAACGGCAGACAGCGTGCCCTTTTTACACATTACGGCAGACAGCATCCCCTTTTTACACATAACGGCAGACAGCGTCCCCTTGTTACACATTACGGCAGACAGCGTGCCCTTGTTACACATTACGGCAGACAGCGTCCCCATTTTTACCCATTACGGCAGGCAGATTCCCCATTTTTACACATTGCGGCAGGCAGATTACCCCTTTTTACACATAGCGGCAGGCAGATTACCCCTTTTTACACATAGCGGCAGGAAGTCCCCCATTTTTACACATTGCGGCAGGCTGATTCCCCCTTTTTACACATTACGTCAGGCAGTCCCCCCTTTTTACACATTGCGGCAGGCTGATTCCCCCTTTTTACACATTACGTCAGGCTGTCCCCCCTTTTTACACATTGCGGCAGACTGATTCCCCTTTTTACACATAGCGGCAGGCAGTCCCCCATTTTTACACATAGCGGCAGGCAGGCCCCCATTTTTACACATTGCGGCAGGCTGATTCCACCTTTTTACACATTACGTCAGGCAGTCCCCCTTTTTACACATTGCGGCAGGCTGATTCCCCCTTTTTACACATTACGTCAGGCAGTCCCCCATTTTTACACATTGCGGCAGGCTGATTCCCCCTTTTTACACATTACGTCAGGCAGTCCCCCCTTTTTACACATTGCGGCAGGCTGATTCCCCCTTTTTACACATTACGTCAGGCAGTTCCCCCTTTTTACACATTGCGGCAGGCTGATTCCCCTTTTTACACATAGCGGCAGGCAGTCCCCCATTTTTACACATAGCGGCAGGCAGGCCCCCATTTTTACACATTGCTGCAGGCTGATTCCCCCTTTTTACACATTACGTCAGGCAGTCCCCCCTTTTTACACATTGCGGCAGGCTGATTCCCCCTTTTTACACATTACTTCAGGCAGTCCCCCCTTTTTACACATTGCGGCAGGCTGATTCCCCTTTTACACATGGCGGCAGGCAGTCCCCAATTTTTACACATAGCGGCAGGCAGGCCCAAGAAAAAAGAAAGAGAAAGAAAGAAAGAAAAAGAGAAAAAGAAAGAAAGAAGAATTATACTTACCCTCTCCGCCGGCTCAGGCTCCTCGGTGCAGCCGCGTCAGACGATTCCCGGGCAGTAGAGGAGGTGGAGGACGGAGGTGAAGAAGGGAGCCGCAGCAGCGCTTTGTTACTGGTGGAGGCGCTGCTGCTGCTGTCCCTCTGCTTCCCTATAGGCTGTTCTCGGAAGACAGCCTATAGTGAAGCAGAGGGGCAGCAGCAGCAGCGCCTCCACCAGTAACAAAGCGCTGCTGCGGCTCCCTCCTTCACCTCCCTCCTCCTCCTTCCCCCGTCCGTGTCGCTGCTCCTCTCCTCTCCGGGCGGCTGTGCGCTGCGGGCAGCGGTTGCCTGCAGCGCACAGCGGCATGTAATGAGTCACTTTGACTCATTACATGCTTGGGCCCCTGGACAGAGGCGGGCCCCAGTGCAACGCACTGCTTGCACTGCCGGTAGTTCCGCCTCTGACTGTTATGGTTTCACAAAATATTGCTGTGGGGTAATGTTAAACCCACTCGCAATAGTACCAGTGAGCAAAAGGTGGTGTCCTTAAGTTAAAGGGGATCTCATCCCAAAAGACATACCTGACTTACACAGAAAAGGTGTTTTACAAGCTTATAAAGGTATCTTTTTCACCGTCACGGCTCAGGTTGGGCCGGTCAATATCAACGGATATACGATGGCCCAAATGAAATAAGATGGGTATCAGCATACCTAGCACTCACAGTTCAAATGGTTCAGATCCTCCCATAGCGGTTTCTTTGGACATCATTTCGACCGTATTCATAAAAAATATGTATTTATTCGGTACAAAAATTATATATAACAAAAATGTGAATAAAACAGCATAGAGAACTATATTGCATGGGGGTGTCGGAAGCTCTGAGTGAAGTAGGAACCTAGGGGACCAAAAGTGGCCAACTTGGATCCCAATTGATAGATAAATAATGTATGTTAAAAGTTGGTGTCCTACCTTCCTTCAGAGTGCCGCACCCAATCCTGGTACCTACCTGTAACTACTGGTGTTCCAGTTCCCTGCAGTTCGGATTGTGTCCAACTTTATCCAGCTTTGCTTCCAGTGGAATTAACCTGTATTCTGAACTTTTCAGTATCCCTGTATTCATCTCTCGTGGCACCGTGAGACAGCAGCCCTGCCGCACCTTGTGACAGAGATCACATCTTAACTTTCTTTTGCTTATCCGCGACAGGGTCGCATTTTGCGGCTAGGCCGCAATACTTTGGTTGTTTTTCTTAAGTAGCGACAGCGTTGCATTTTGCGGGTCGGCCGCTTGCCTTAGTTTTCGTGTGTGGGTTTTGGCGGCATTGCCGCGCATAATTGTTTATTGTTTTCTCTGTACGTTCTCTCATTTGTAGTCTCGTCAGTCTAGCTAGTTTTCCCCTTGTTCTCTCTCGGTCTCATTTGGTGCCTTGTTACCTCGTAAGACCTGGGGGCATCGGAGTCTGGGTGGACCTAATTCGCCCATTCAAACGCGGCTGCTAAAGGAGAAGACTAGCTCTGCAGGCACCAACCAACAACTGGGAGAAATAACGGAGTTAGGGGTAGAGTCGGTATTGCAGCTATTTCCTTTTCCGAGCGGCAGCTCACACATCAGTACCTGGAACTCCCCAGTTGCCATCCGTACTCCCGAGTTCCGGGTACTCGATTCATAACAGATAAGATGGTACCTTACAGTAGAGACAGCAGCTCAGCTCTCTTTTTCCTGGCAATGACTCCACTGACTTGTCCATCTTAGGCTGTATCAGAGAGGCTAGGCCTGTACACAGTAATATTACTTAATGAGACATCCCTGATAAGCAGAATAATCTAGTACATGTGGAGGATAAGAGGCTAGGTCCAGTGAAAAAGTATAGGAACAACTACGTTTCGAAATTTTTACCACACTAGTGAGGTTACAGCTCCACTCTGCCAGCTTTTACAAAATGATGTTGAATGGTGTTGGTTGGACTTCCATACTGTTTCTAGCCTCAAGGCTATTGCTCCCTTTTAGTCTAGTGCTCCTATGTTTTTTTATTTGCTTGTTCCTGTTCTGCTCTCTACTGATTCCTCCCAGCATGGTCTTAGTGCTGTCTGTTTGCAGCATAACAAACCCATTAGTATTGCTTACAGAGCCCTTACTGAGACTGATGCTCAAATGAAAAAGGAATTGTTGGATATAGTTCTGTTTTTTTTAACCAAAAATTGGTCAAAAGTTTCATAAGTTCATCTGTGGGCTTCCAGTGCTGATAATTTGACAATAGTTATCTAGTTTTGTACCTGATCTTACAGATCTTAAAGTTAAAGAGGCTGATTTGATAGGCATATGTATATCCTTACAAAGAAGTAAGGATCAAAAAGGGTTGTGATCAGTGGTGCAAGTATGCGGGTACACTCGAGTACGGAGTACCCTTAAGAATTTGGCGGCGGGTACGCAGCAGGGCCGTAACTACGTGTGTGCCATGTGTGCCTGGCACACAGCGCAGTTGCCCTAAGGGCAAAACGGCCAGCGGCATGTAATGAGCCAAATTGACTCATTACAAGCCGCCTCTGCTGTGTAAAAAGGGGACGCTATCTGCCGTAATGTGTAAAAAGGGGACGCTGTCTGCCGTAATGTGTAAAAAGGTGGCGCTGTCTGCCGTAATGTGTAAAAAGGGGGCGCTGTCTGCCGTAATGTGTAAAAAGGGGGACACTGTCTGCTGTAATGTGTAAAAAGGGGGGCGCTGTCTGCCGAAATGTGTAAAAAGGGGACGCTGTCTGCCGCAATGTGTAAAAAGGGGGTTGCTGTCTGCCGTAATGTGTAAAAAGGGGGACGCTGTCTGCTGTAATGTGTAAAAAGGGGGATGCTGTCTGCCGTAATGTGTAAAAAGGGGGACTGTCTGCCCTAATGTGTAAAAAGGAGATGCTGTCTGCCGTAATGTGTAAAAAAGGGGGACGCTGTCTGCCGTAATGTGTAAAAGGGGATGCGGTCTGCTGTAATGTGTAAAAAGGGGACGCTATCTGCCTAATGTGTAAAAAGGGGACGCTGTCTGCCGTAATGTGTAAAAAGGGGCGCGCTGTCTGCCGTAATGTGTAAAAAGGGGGCGCTGTCTGCCGTAATGTGTATAAAGGGGGACACTGTCTGCTGTAATGTGTAAAAAGGGGGGCGCTGTCTGCCGAAATGTGTAAAAAGGGGACGCTGTCTGCCGTAATGTGTAAAAAGGGGGTTGCTGTCATCCATAATGTGTAAAAAGGGGGACGCTGTCTGCTGTAATGTATAAAAAGGGGGACGCTGTCTGCCATAATGTGTAAAAAGGGGGACTGTCTGCTGTAATGTGTAAAAGGGGCTCTACCTGGTGTAGTGGCGCTACTGTGCAGCGTCATTTGAATAATGGAGACTACTGTGCACCGTACTATGAACTGGTATTATTTTGTGGCCACGCCCCTATATATTTTTTGCGCGCTTACGGCGCACACTGCCTCCATTTTTCATGGGGGGGCGCCAATGCAGTTTCTTGCACACAGCGCTAAAATACCTAGTTACGGCACTGGTACGCAGTACCACCTGCCACACACTTTGCATCCGTGACCGCCATTACCACAATTATAATGCGCCACAAAGCTACAAGACCATGGGTCTTGGCAGCATGACTACGCCTCCCACTTTGTCAGGGTTACTGGGAGCGCAATGGTGACGTTATGATGCCATATCACGCTTCCTTCTCTGGCAGCTGTCGCTGGCATGAAGAGAGGAGCCTGATTTCCAGCAGCGTTCCTTGCAGGGATGTGCAGCGGTTTCCATTCACTCGCCTCATGTGACGCATCTGCATTGAGCAGCTTTTGTTCTTCACAGGCTGGGCTAATGGGCATGTCTCTGGCTTCACTGTGTGGGGTAATTAATTTCTAATATGATGTTGACATTACAATATTTCTCATACGTCCTAGAGGATGCTGGGGTCCACTTCAGTACCATGAGGTATAGACGGTTCCGCAGGAGCCATGGGCATTTTAAGACTTTTTCAGAGTGTGAACTGGCTCCTCCCTCTATGCCCCTCCTCCAGACCTCAGTTTAGAAAATGTGCCCAGGCAGACTGGATGCACTCCAGGGGAGCTCTACTGAGTTTCTCGGAAAGACTTTATGTTAGTTTTTTTATTTTTAAGGAGCACTGCTGGCAACAGTCTCCCTGCTTCGTGGGACTTAGGGGGCAGAAGTAGGAACCAACTTCTTGAATAGTTTCATGGCTCTGCTTCTGGCTGACAGGGCACCATTAGCTTCTGAAGGGTACTGAACACTAGCTGCAGCTATGCACTCACTCCCACAGCCCACCGTCACCCCTCTTACAGAGCCAGAAGTCAGAAGACAGGTGAGTGTACAGAAGAGGATCTTCAGTCATCGTGATGGCTAAAAGGTACCGCGCAGTGGGCGGGAACGCTGAGCGCCATGCTACCCATCAACACATAAGATGCTGAGGCACAGTCCTAGCCTTCGCCAGTATAAAAAATAGTATTGAAAAGTCTGAGGGGAAACGCGCCATTACGGGGGTGGGGCTTCCTCCTCAGTCAGCCAGCACACTGCTCAGCGCCATTTTTTCTCCTAGCAAGCTGCAGAGAAGAACGCTGGTCCTCCTCCACTTCTGAACCAAGTATCAGGGTGCAAAACAGGGGGGCACAGTATAAATTGGTGCTGTATGGTGAATTTGTCATTATAAAAGCGCTACAGGTCTGTGGGCATTTTGTGTTACACAGGGATTATATCACTAGTGCTGAGTTGTGAGCTGGCAAAATTCTTTCTGTGTCCTTCTAACAGATTTTACTGTGGGTCTGTCCCCTATAAGTCCCGGAGTGTCTGTGGTGTGGTTGTGCACGTGTGGGACATGTCTGAGGCAGGGAGCTCTTCCCCTGAGGGAGCCATTTTAGGGACACAGAGTTGTAATGTGGTGGCGCTGCCGGCACACCACGAGCTTGAATGGGTGAAAGAATTACGTGATAGTGTGAATCATATCAGTAAGAGATTGGATAAGTCTGAGTCTCATGCAGAAAACTAGAGAAAATCAGTGGAAGATGTGATTTTTCATAGTTCTGCCTTTTCATCCACAGGGGACCCCTCTGGGTCACATAAGAGGCCATTTGCACAAATAGTACAAACTGATACCGACACGGACTTTGATTCCTGTGTCGACACTAGTGATTCCAGGGGAATAGATCCTAAATTGGCAAAAAGCATTCAATATATGATTGTTCCTATAAAGGAGGTCTTAGAAGTTACGGAAGCCCCTCCTTTACCACAGGAGAAGGCTTATTTTTATAAGGAAATGAAAATTAATGTAACTTTCCCTCCTAACGAGCTAAATACTCTCTTTGAGGGAGTTTGGGCAAACCCTGAAAAGAAATTTCAGATTCCCAAAAGAATTCAGGTTGCTTATCCTTTCCCGGCAGAGGACAGGAAAAGGTGGGAGTCACCCCCCGTTTTAGACAGTGCCCTGTCACGATTAACTAAAAAGGTGATTCTCCCTGCGCCTGGGACGGCTTCACTAAAAGAGCCGGCAGACCGCAAGTTGGAGACTACGTTAAAATCTATTTATGTGACCAATGGTACGCTACTCACACCCACCATTGCTTGTGCGTGGGTGAGTAGTGCTATCGAAAAATGGTCAGACAACTTGTCATCTGAAATTGACACGATAGATAGAGACGAGATACTCCTAACGTTAGGTCATATCAAAGACGCTGCTGCATACATGCTAGAAGCCATGAAAGATATTGGGCTCTTGGGTTCAAAAGCCGCTACTATGGCAGTCTCAGCTCGGAGGGCGTTGTGGATTCGTCAATGGAATGCTGACGCAGATTCCAAAAGAAATATGGAGGCTCTCCCGTATAAAGGTGAGGCCTTGTTTGGAGATGGGCTGGATGCTTTAGTCTCTGTGGCTACCGCTTGTAGGTCGACATTCTTGCCTTATGCTCCTGCTCCAGCAAAAAAGACACATCACTCTCAGATACAGTCCTTACGGCCCAACAGATACAAAAAGGGTAAAGGTTCCCCTTTCTTTGCAGGTAGAGGGAGGGGAAGAGGAAAAAAGTCCACAGCGTCCCCAGGATCACAGGAGCAGAAATCAACCCCTGCTTCTGCCAAATCTGCAGCATGACGCTGGGGCTCCCTTGCGGGAGTCCGCTCGGGTGGGAGCACATCTGAAACTTTTCAGTCAGCTCTGGGTTCAATCTGGCCTGGACACATGGGTCTTGCAAATAGTGTCCCATGGATACAAACTGGAGTTTCAAGACGTCCCCCATGCCGATTTTTCAAATCGACTTTGCCAGCTTCTCTCCCGGACAGAGAAGTAGTAACAGCTGCAATTCAAAAATTATGTCAGGATCAAGTCATTGTCCTGGTGCCCTTGTCACAACAGGGAGAAGGGTTTTATTCAAGCCTCTCCATAGTTCCGAAGCCGGACGGCTTGGTCAGACCAATTTTAAACCTGAAATCTCTGAATCTCTACCTGAAAAGGTTCAAGCTCAAGATGGAATCTCTGAGGGCAGTGATTTCCAGTCTGGAGGAAGGGGACTTCATGGTATCAGTGGACATAAAAGATGCCTACTTACATGTTCCCATTTATCCTCCTCATCAAGCTTATCTGAGATTCGCAGTACAGGATTGCCATTACCAGTTCCAGATGTTGCCGTTCGGACTCTCCACGGCACCGAGGGTATTCACCAAGGTAATGGCAGAGATGATGGTCCTCCTTCGACATCAAGGAGTCAATATAATCCCTTACCTGGACGATCTCCTGATAAAAGCGAGATCCAGGGAACAGTTGGTGCAGAACATTGCACTCTCCCTGTCCATTCTCCAACAACACGGTTGGATCATGAATTTCCAAAGTCGCAGTTGGAACCGACGACAAGATTGTCCTTTCTGGGGATGATACTGGACATAGAAGTACAGAGGGTATTTCTTCCAGTAGAAAAGGCTCTGGAAATCCACAGAATGGTCAAACAAATTTTTAAACCGACAAGAGTGTCGATCCATCAATACATTCGGTTGTTGGGAAAGATGGTAGCGGCCTACGAGGCCATACAGTTTAGCCGATTCCATGCCAGAGTATTCCAGTGGGACCTGTTGGACAAGTGGTCCGGATCCCACCAGAAGATAATCCTGTCGTCCAGAGCCAGGATTTCGCTCCTGTGGTGGCTACACAGTTCTCACCTACTAGAGGGACGCAGGTTCGGGATTCTGGACTGGGTCCTAGTAACCACGGATGCAATTCTCCGAGGCTGGGGAGCAGTCACACAGGGAAAAAGCTTCCAAGGAAAATGGTCAAGTCAGGAAACCTGTCTTCACATAAACGTTCTGGAATTGAGAGCCATTTACAACGGCCTTCTACAAGCGGTGCATCTTCTTCAAGATCAACCCGTGCAGATCCAGTCGGACAATGTAACAGCAGTCGCGTACATAAACCGCCAGGGCGGAACGAAAAGCAGAGCGGCAATGGCAGAGGTGACAAAGATCCTCCTCTGGCCAGAAAGACATGCGAAAGCTCTGTCTACAAATAAATTGGTGTACAGATTGCGCAAATTCTGTCCTAAATGATTACACAAAATAAAAGAGCGTTACTTCCCTTTTGTTTCTTTATGGGAAGGACAATAACTTCTCAGGTATCACCATATATTGAGTTGTCTAAACTGTAAAAAATAATAACACAATAGTGCAGACATCCAATTCAAAAACACCAAAAGGTTTTTTATATACACCACACTCACAATGTGTCAGTGGGTTGAAGGCATATAATGAGTCTTTAACTTGAAGGAAAATGTTTCTATTGAATTCTTCTGATATCCACCTGGGCTTTATGCTGAAACAGAGTAAGGCGAAGCAATAGTGCAGACTCCCATTCAAAGGAAAAGGATTTTTTAATAACAAATGCACTCACAAACAAAAGAATTTAAAAGCATGTAATAATACTGGTGCTAGAGATGGCTGTATACTCATCGATCCAAAAGGCCCACAGAGTTCCGGATACTCCTAGGAACAAGTTCAGGATCAGTCCTATACCTCAGTCCACCAGGTAAGAAGAAGCCACACCGCTTAATGCATTTCGAACCCCTCTGGGTTCTTCCTCAGAAGCTTCTGTCTGCAATTTTCATTCCGGGAGTGGACATCTGGGAAGCAGACTTCCTCAGCAGACACGATCTCCATCCAGGAGAGTGGGGCCTCCACCAAGAAGTCTTCGCAGAGGTGACAAGTGTTAGGGGGAGTTCCTCACGTAGACATGATGGCGTCTCGTCTCAACAAGAAGATTCAGAGATATTGCTCCAGGTCGAAAGACCCTCAAGCAATAGCAGTGGATGCACTGGTGTCACAGTGGGTGTTTCGGTTGGTGTATGTCTTCCCTCCACTTCCACTAATACCAAAAGTTCTCAAGCTCATAAGAAGAACAAGGGTTCGAGCAATCCTCATTGTCCCAGACTGGCCAAGGAGGGATTGGTATCCAGATCTTCAGGAGTTGCTCATAGAAGATCCTCGGCCTCTACCTCTTCGCGAGGACCTGCTGCAGCAGGGGTCGTGCGTGTATCAAGACTTACCGCGGCTACGTTTGACAGCATGGCTGTTGAGCGCCGGATCCTAGCCCGGAAGGGTATTCCCAAAGAAGTCATCACCACTCTTCATCAGGCCAGGAAAGGAGTAACGTCTAGACCAGTCTTTTTCAACCAGTGTGCCGTGGCACACTAGTGTGCCGCGACCAGTTGCAAGGTGTGCCGCGGAGCCAGAGCAGCTTTCTGCACCTTCAGAATGAACTGTTGGCCCGGCCTCTTCTTAGAGGATCAGTCGTTCTCCGGCCATGACCTATGACTTGAAAACGATGTGATATCATAGGTCACGGCCGCCGCGTCTCACCACCCAGCCAGCCCACCCGCCTGCTGGGTGGTGAGGGCCAATGTGAGGGCCAATGTGTGTGTTTTGTTTTTTTCTGTGGGGAACTGATGGTGTGCCTTGGCAATTTGAAAATATTGTTCGGTGTGCCGCGAGTAAAAAAAAGGTTGAAAATCACTGGTCTAGACATTACCACCGTATTTGGAGACAGTATGTGTCTTGGTGTGAATCCAAGAAGGCTTCTACGGAAGAGTTTCAGTTGGGGTTTTTTTTTCCTCCATTTTCTGCAGGCGGGTGTGGATGCGGGCCTAAAATTGGGTTCAATCATGGTCCAGATTTCGGCCTTATCAGTTTTCTTTCAAAAAAGAAAACTGAAAAAGTTTAAAAAGTCTGAAAAAGTCTTAAAGTGCCCATAGCTCCTGCGGAACCATCTATACTCCATGGTACTGAAGTGGACCCCAGCATCCTCTACGGACTAGGAGAAAAGGATTTACCGGTAGGTATTAAAAATAAGATTTTACACTTACCGGTAAATCTATTTCTCGTAGTCCGTAGAGGATGCTGGGACTCCGTAAGGACCATAAGGAATAGACGGGCTCCGCAGGAGACATGGGCACTTTAAGAAAGACTTTAGACTCTGGGTGTGCACTGGCTCCTCCCTCTATGCCCCTCCTCCAGACCTCAGTTAGAGAAACTGTGCCCAGAGGAGATGGACAGTACGAGGAAAGGATTTTTGTTAATCCAAGGGCAAGATTCATACCAGCCACACCAATCACACCGTATAACTTGTGATAAACTACCCAGTTAACAGTATGAACAAACAACATAGTCTCGGTCCAAACCGATGAACTATAATATAACCCTTATGTAAGCAATAACTATATACAAGTCTTGCAGAAGAAGTCCGCACTTGGGAAGGGCGCCCAGCATCCTCTACGGACTACGAGAAATAGATTTACCGGTAAGTGTAAAATCTTATTTTCTCTAACGTCCTAAAGCATGCTGGGACTCCGTAAGGACCATGGGGATTATACCAAAGCTCCCAAACAGGCGGGAGAGTGCGGATGACTCTGCAGCACCGATTGAGCAAACAGGAGGTCCTCCTCAGCTAGGGTATCAAACTTATAGAACCTTGCAAAGGTGTTTGATCCCGACCAAGTAGCTGCTCGGCACAACTGTAATGCCAAGACCCCTCGGGCAGCCGCCCAAGAAGAGCCCACCTTCCTAGTGGAATGGGCCTTAACCGATTTTGGCAATGGCAATCCTGCCGAAGAATGTGCTTGCTGAATCGTGTTACAGATCCAGCGAGCAATAGTCTGCTTTGAAGCAGGTGCGCCAACCTTATTGGCTGTATACAGGATAAACAGCGCCTCTGTCTTCCTGACCCTAGCTGTTCTGGCCACATAAATCTTCAAAGCCCTGACCACATCAAGTGACTCGGAATCCTCCAAGTCTTGCGTAGCCACAGGCACGACAATAGGTTGGTTCATATGAAAAGATGAGACCACTTTAGGCAGGAATTGAGGACGAGTTCTCAATTCTGCCCTATCCACGTGAAAAACCAGATAGGGACTTTTATATTACAAAGCCGCTAATTCCGAAACACGCCTTGCAGAAGCTAAGGCCAACAACATGACCACCTTCCAAGTGAGATATTTCAACTCCACTGTTTTGAGTGGTTCAAACCAAGGTGACTTGAGGAAACTTAATACCACGTTAAGATCCCAAGGCGCCACCGGAGGTATAAAAGGAGGCTGAACATGCAGCACTCCCTTCACAAATGTCTGTACTTCAGGAAGAGAAGCCAATTCTTTTTGAAAGAAATTAGACAAGGCCGAAATTTGGACCTTTATGGATCCTATTTTTAGGCCCAAATTCACTCCTGTTTGAAGGAAGTGAAGTAAACGGCTCAAATGGAACTCCTCCGTAGGAGCAGTCCTGGACTCACACCAAGAAACATATTTTCGCCATATGCAGTGATAATGTTTCGATGTCACGTCCTTCCTAGCCTTAATCAGGGTACGAATGACCTCCTCCGGAATACCTTTTTCCGCTAGGCTCCGGCGTTCAACCGCCATGCCGTCAAACGCAGCCGCGGTAAGTCTGGGAACAGACAGGACCCCTGTTGCAGCAGGTCCTGCCTTAGAGGAAGAGGCCACGGATCTTCTGTGAGCAACTCTTGCAGATCCGGATACCAAGTCCTTCGTGGCCAATCTGGAACAATGAGGATTGTTCTCACTCTTCTTTGCCGTATTATTCTCAACACCCTGGGTATGAGAGGCAAAGGAGGGAACACATAGACCGATCTGAACACCCATGGTGTCACCAGAGCGTCTACAGCTACCGCCTGAGGGTCTCTTGACCTGGCGCAATATCGCTTTAGCTTTTTGTTGAGACAGGACGCCATCATGTCTATCTGAGGCAGTCCCCACCGACCCGCGATCTGTGCAAAGACTTCGTGATGAAGTCCCCACTCTCCCGGATGCAGGTCGTGTCTGCTGAGGAAGTCCGTTCCCAGTTGTCCACCCCCGGGATGAACACTGCCGACAGTGCGCTTAAATGATTCTCCACCCAGCGAAGAATCCTGGTTGCTTCTGCCATGGCCACTCTGCTTGTTGTGCCGCCTTGGCGGTTTACATGAGCCACTGCTGTGACATTGTCCGACTGAATCAGAACCGGTTTGTCCTGAAGTAATGCCTCCGCTTGACATAGGCCGTTGTATATGGCCCTCAACTCCAGGACGTTGATGTGGAGACAAGTCTCTAGAGTTGACCAGAGACCTTGGGAATTTCTTCTCAGTGTGACTGCTCCCCAACCTCGGAGGCTTGCGTCCGTGGTCACCAGGATCCAGTCCTGAATGCCGAACCTGCGGCCTTCCAGGAGGTGAGCACTGTGCAGCCACCACAGGAGAGATATCCTGGCTCTGGGAGACAGGGTGATCCTTTGATGCATTTGTAAATGAGACCCGGACCATTTGTCCAGTAGGTCCCATTGAAAAGTCCTTGCATGGAACCTGCCGAAGGGGATGGCCTCGTACGATGCCACCATCTTCCCCAGGACACGTGTGCAGTGAAGCACTGAAACCTTTTTTTGGCTTTAATAGGTTCCTGACCAGAGCTATGAGCTCCTGAGCCTTTTCCATCGGAAGAAAAACCTTTTTCTGTTCTGTGTCCAGAATCAGGCCCAAAAAGGTCAGACGCGTTGTAGGAACCAGCTGGGACTTCGGAATATTGAGAATCCAGCCGTGCTGTTGCAACGTCCTCACAGACAGTGACATGCTGTCTAGTAACTTCTCTCAAGATCTTGCCTTTATGAGGAGATCGTCCAAGTATGGGATAATTGTGACACCCTGCTTGCGCAGGAGCACCAACATTTCCACCATTACCTTGGTGAAAATTCTCGGGGCCGTGGAAAGCCCAAACGGCAACGTCTGAAATTGGTAATGACAGTCCTGTACCGCAAATCTCCGGAACGCCTGGTGAGGAAGAAAAATCGGAACATGAAGGTAAGCATCCTTTATGTCCAGGGAAACCATCCAATCCCCCCCCTCCAGGCTGGCGATGACCGCTCTGAGCGATTCCATCTTGAACTTGAACTTTTTCAAATACAGGTTCAGGGATTTCAGATTCAAAATGGGTCTGACCGAACCGTCCGGTTTCGGAACCACAAACAGGGTTGAGTAATACCCCTTTCCTTGCTGGAGAAGAGGAACCTTGACTATCACCTGTTGCAGATACAATTTTTGAATTGCAGTTAACACTAACTCCCTTTCTGATGGAGAAGCTGGCAGAGCCGATTTGAAAAACCGGCGAGGAGGCATCTCTTCGAATTCCAGCATGTATCCCTGAGAAACAATCTCTATTGCCCAGGGATCCACCTGTGAGTGAACCCAGACGTGGCTGAAAAATCGAAGAAGTGCCCCCACTTGAGCTGACCCCCCCAGGGAAGCCCCAGCGTCATGCGGTGGATTTTGCCGACGTAGGGGAGGACTTCTGCTCCTGGGAACTAGCTGTGTGCAGCTTTTTTCCCTTGCCTTTACCTCTGGCAAGAAAGAATGATCCCCGTACCTTTTTGCTTTTATTTGAACGAAAGGACTGCATTTGGTAATGAAGTGCCTTCTTAGTATGTTGTGGGGGAACATAAGGTAAAAAATTCGATTTACCAGCCGTAGCAGTAGAGACAAGGTCCGAGAGGCCTTCTCCAAACAACTCCTCCCCCTTGTAAGGCAACGACTCCATATGCCGCTTCGAGTCGGCATCCCCCGTCCACTGTCGGGTCCACAAGAGTCGCCTAGCAGAAATAGACATAGCATTTATTCTGGAGCTTAGTAAACAAATGTCTCTTTGAGCATCCCTCATATATAACGCAGCATCCTTGATATGCTCTAGGGTCATTAGAAAGAATGGTATCCTTATCTAGGGTCTCAATCTCCGTAGACAAGGAATCTGTCCATGCTGTGACAGCACTACAAACCCAGGCCGATGCCATAGCCTGCCTAACAATAGTACCAGAATGTGTGTAAATGTACTTCATGGTAACTTCCTGCTTACGATCCGCAGGATCCTTGAGGGTAGCAGTATCCTGGGAAGGCAGTGTCACCTTCTTGGATAAGCGTGTCAACGCCTTGTCTACTTTAGACGAAGATTCCCATCGTATCCTCTCCTTTTGTGGGAAGGGATATGCCATAAGAATCCTTTTGGGAACTTGTAGTCTTCTGTCTGGAGATTCCCAAGCCTTTTCGCACAATTCGCTTAGCTCAAATGAGGACGGAAAGGTGATCTCAGGCTTTTTCTCTTTATACATGTGTACCCTCGTGTCAGGGACAGGGGGTTCCTCAGTAATATGCAAAACCTCTTTAATAGCAATGATCATGTAACGAATACCTTTAGCTACTTTTGGCTGTAATTTTGCATCCTCATAGTCGACACTGGAATCTGAATCCGTGTCGGTATCTGTGTCAGTGATCTGGGATAATGTGCGTTTCTGAGACCCAGAAGGTCCCGGTGCCACTGGGACAGGCATGGTCTGACTACCTGACTGATCCCTAGCCTCAGTCTTGTCTAATCTCTTATGCAATAAATTTACATTAGCATTCAAGACATTCCACATATCCATCCAGTCCGGTGTCGGCGTTGCCGACGGGACCTGACATTCATGCACTCCCCCTCCTCCTTAGGTGAGCCTTCATCATCAAACATGTCGACACACGGGTACCGACACACTCCACACACACAGGGAAACTCTTTTCTGAAGACAGGTTCCCCTTTAGGCCCTTTGGAGAGACAGAGAGAGAGAGAGTATGCCAGCACACACCCCAGCGCTATATGACCCCGGAGAAAAACACAGAATGTTTACCCAGTAGCGCTGCTGTAATGTATAATCGCCAATTATGTGCCCCCCTCTACTTTAAAACCCTCTTTCACCGTGTGTCAAGCAGGGGAGAGTCCGGGGAGCTTCCTCTCAGCGGTGCTGTGGAGAGAAAATGGCGCTGGTGAGTGCTGAGGGAGAAGCCCCGCCCCCTCGGCGGCGGTCTTCTGTCCCGCTCAAACTTTGTAAAATATGGCGGGGGCTCTTTTATATACATGTACAGTGCCCACCTGTACATATATATAGGTCATTTTGCCATAGGAGAGGTATTCATTGCTGCCCAGGGCGCCCCCCCTGCGCCCTGCACCCTTACGGTGACCGGAGTGTGTGAGGTGTATGGGAGAAATGGCGCACAGCTGCAGTGCTGTGCGTTACCTCAGTGAAGCACCAGAAAGGCTTCTGCTGCCTCAGAGTCTTCTTTCTTCTTTTCTTCCGGCTCTGTGAGGAGAACGGCGGCGCAGCTCTGGGATGAACGCCCAGGACGAACCTTTGTACCACTCCCTCTGGAGCTAATGGTGTCCAGTAGCCGAGAAGCAGAGCCTATCATTTAAGTAGGTCTGCTCCTCTCTCCTCAGTCCCTCGATGCAGGGAGTCTGTTGCCAGCAATGCTCCCTGAAAATAAGAAAAAACCTAACAAATATGCTTTCTTAGCAGGAAACTCAGGAGAGCTCCCTGCAGTGCACCCATCTCTTCTGGGCACAGTCTAAAAACTGAGGTCTGGAGGAGGGGCATAGAGGGAGGAGCTAGTGCACACCCAGAGTCTAAAGTATTTCTTAAAATGCCCATGTCTCCTGCGGAGCCCGTCTATTCCCCATGGTCCTTACGGAGTCCCAGCATCCTCTAGGAGGTTAGAGAAATCCTGTTATTTCTATTATTATGGGTTATTACCATATATTTCTATTGTAATGTGGACGCTACTATATATTTCTGTTACTATGAGGGCAATACTATATAGTTCTATTATATTAGGGGCACTACTACTGTATATTTTCCTGTTATAATGGAGGCATTGCTATATATTGTTATTAAATTGGGGGCATTACTATATATATTTATTATACTGGGGGTATTACTATATATTTCTGTGATACTGGAGGCATTACTATATGTTTGTAGCCTTGCCTCCAGAGTGCAAAGAAAAGGGACTGTGTCGTGTGGTCACGCCGCTAGTATAATGTAGCCACTCTCACTAGTGGCGTGTGACCATGCCCCATCACAACACATAACCAAGCTCATTTTTCCAGCACTCAGTACCACTAAGAAAACATTTCTACTTGCACCACTGGTTATGATTACCCATAGAATAAATAAAATAGGATTTTAATTACGTACCGGTAAATCCTTTTCTCGTAGTCCATAGAGGATGCCGGGGTTCCTTTCAGTACCATGGTGTATAGACGGGTCCACCAGGAGCCATTGGTACTTTAAGAGTTTGAGAGTGTGGGCTGGCTCCTCCCTCTATGCCCCTCCTACCAGACTCAGTCTAGAAACTGTGCCCGAGGAGACGGACATCTTCGAGAGAAGGATTATACACAGATAGTGGCGAGATTCATACCAGCTCACACATACAAGGCAAACCAAGCTAACTAGCTTGAAACTCAGCAACAGCTGAAACATTACTCAATCAAGTAACCAGGCAGTACATAACTAATAACAAAGTTGTACTGAACTAGATCACCATTGCAGGATCACGAAGCGCTGGGCGGGCGCCCAGCATCCTCTACAGACTACGAGAAAAGTATTTACCGGTAGGTAATTAAAATCCTATTTTCTCTAACATCCTAGAGGATGCTGGGGTTCCTTTCAGTACCGTGGGGATGTGCCAAAGCTCCTAGAACGGGAGGGAGAGCGCAGAGGCTCCTGCAGAACTGACTGTCCAAACTTTAGGTCCTCGGAGGCCAAAGTATCGAACTTGTAGAACTTAGCAAACTTGTTCGACCCTGACCAAGTAGCCGCTCGGCCAAACTGTGAAGCCGAGACACCCCGGGCAGCTGCCCAGGAAGAACCCACCTTACGAGTAGAGTGGGCCTTAACAGATTTTGGACATGGCAATCCTGCCGTAGAATACGCATGCTGGATAGTGAACCTGATCCAGCGAGAGATCGTCTGCTTAGAAGCAGGACACCCAATTTTCTTGGGATCATACAGGACAAACAGAGAGTCCGATTTTTTGTGATGAGCAGTCCTCTTCACATAGATTTTCAAAGCCCTTACAACATCCAAGGACTTTGAAGTAATTGAGGAGTCAGTAGCAACTGGCACCACAATAGGTTGATTGACATGAAAAGCCGACACAACCTTAGGAAGAAACTGCTGACGTGTCCGGAGCTCAGCTCTATCTTCATGGAAGATCGAGTAGGGGCTTTTACAAAACAAAGCCCCCAACTTCTACACACATCTAGCAGAAGCTAAGGCCAACAAAGTGACGGCCTTCCACATGAGAAACTTGATCACAACCTCCGGTAGAGGCTCGAACCAATCCGATATGAGGAACTGTTACACCACGTTAAGATCCCAGGGTGCCGTAGGTGGCACAAAGGGAGGGTGGATGTGCAGAACCCTTTTCAAGAAAGTCTGAACCTGAAGGAGGGAAGCCAGTTGTTTCTGGAAGAAAATGGATAGGGCCGAAATCTAGACTTTTATGGATCCCAAACATAGTCCAATATCCACACCTGCTTGCAGGAAGTGGAGAAACCGTTCAAGTTGAAACTCCACCATAGATAAGATCTTGGATTCACACCAAGACACATGTTTTCCAAATGCGATGATAATGCTTAGACGTTACCCCTTCCCTAGCCTGTATCAGGGTAGGAATAACTTTGCTCAGAATACCCTTTCGGGCTAAGATCTGGCGTTCATCCGCCCTGCCATCAAACGCAGCCACTGTAAGTCTTGATAAGCAAACGGCCCCTGTTGTAGAAGGTCTGCTTGAAGAGGAAGAGGCCTTGGATCTTCCAGCAGTAAATCCAGAAGATCCACATACCAAGCTCGCCTCAGCCAGTCCGGAGCAATGAGAATTGCCCGAACCCTTGTTCTCTTCATGAGTTTTAGAATTCTTGGAATGAGTGGAAGTGGAGGGAACACATACACTGACTTGAACACCCACAGGGTTTCCAGGGCATCCACCACCACTGCTTTTGGGTCTCTCGACCTGGAACAGTACCTCCGAAGCTTCTTGTTGAGGCTTGAGGCCATCATGTCTATTTGAGGCACGCCCCAATGACTTTTCACATCTGTGAACACCTCCGTATGGAGGCCCCATTCTCCTTGATGGAGATCGTGTCTGCTGAGGAAGTACGCTTTCCAGTGTCCACTCCTGGATGGAAGATCGCTGACAGCGCCAATGCATGCCTTTCTGCCCAGAGGAGGATTCTTGTTACCTCTGACATTGAAGCTCTGCTCTTTGCTCCTCACTGTCGGGTTATGTAGGCCACCATCGAGACATTGTCCGACTGTACTTGAATGGCTCGATCTTGTAAAATATGTGCCGCTTTGTTTATTGGAAGAATGGCTTCCATTTTTGACCATTTTCCTTGGAAGGTTTTACCCCTGGGTGACTGCTCCCCAACCTCTGAGATTTGCATCCATGGTTAGAAGGATCCAGTTCTGAACTCTGAACCTGTGGCCCTCCAGAAGGTGAGGCATTTGCAACAACCAGAGGAGCGAAATCCTTGCCTTTGGTGAGATACGTGTCCTCTGGTGCATTTGCAGATGAGATCCCAACCCTTTGTCTAGGAGATCCAGCTGGAAGGGTCGAGCCTGGAATCCGTACGGGAGAGCCTCGTAGGGGGCAACCATCTTCCCCAGAGGAGAATGCACTGATGAACCGATACCCGGGCAGGTATCCAGACATCCCGGACCATTTATTGTATCACCAACGCTTTCTCTACCGGTAGAAACACCCTCAGCACTTCCGTGCCAAGGATCATCTCCAGGAAAGACAATCTCCTTGTCAGTTCCAAATGTGACCTTGGAAGGTTCAGGATCCAACCGTGATCCCTGAGCAGTCGAGTCGTGAGAGCAATGGACTGCAACAACTTCTCCCTGGACACTGCCTTTATCAGCAGATCATCCAGATATGGAATTATGTTCACTCCCCGCCTGCGGAGGAGAACCATCATCTCTGCCATCACTTTGGTGAACACCCTTGGTGCCGTGGAGAGACCGAATGGCAGTGCCTGTAACTGAAAGTGACAGTCTAACAGCGCGAATCTGAGATAAGCCTGATGCAGTGGCCAAATCGGAATGTGGAGGTACGCATCCTTGATATCCAGGGATACCAGGAACTCCCCCTCCTCCAGACCTGAGATTACTGTTCTCAGAGGCTCCATTTTGAATTTGAACTCCCTCAGATAAGGGTTCAACGTTTTTAAATTCAAAATTGGCCTGACCGGACCATCCGGTTTTGGTACCATGAAAAGGTTTGAATAGTAACCCTTGTTTCTCTGACGTCCTAGTGGATGCTGGGACTCAGTCAGGACCATGGGGAATAGCGGCTCCGCAGGAGACAGGGCACAAAAGTAAAAGCTTTAGGATCAGGTGGTGTGCACTGGCTCCTCCCCCTATGACCCTCCTCCAAGCCTCAGTTAGGTTTTTGTGCCCGGCCGAGAAGGGTGCAATCTAGGTGGCTCTCCTAAAGAGCTGCTTAGAGTAAAAGTTTTATTAGGTTTTTTATTTTCAGTGAGTGCTGCTGGCAACAGGCTCACTGCAACGAGGGACTTAGAGGAGAAGAAGTGAACTCACCTGCATGCAGGATGGATTGGCTTCTTAGGCTACTGGACACTAGCTCCAGAGGGACGATCACAGGTACAGCCTGGATGGGTCACCGGAGCCGCGCCGCCGACCCCCTTGCAGATGCTGAAGAGAGAAGAGGTCCAGAAATCGGCGGCTGAAGACTTCTCAGTCTTCATGAGGTAGCGCACAGCACTGCAGCTGTGCGCCATTGCTCTCAGCACACTTCACACCAACGGTCACTGAGGGTGCAGGGCGCTGGGGGGGGGGGCGCCCTGGGCAGCAATGAAAGTACCTATACTGGCTAAAAATACATCACATATAGCCTCTGGGGCTATATGGATGTATTTAACCCCTGCCAGGTTGTCAGAAAAACGGGAGAAGAAGCCCGCCGAAAAGGGGGCGGGGCCTATTCTCCTCAGCACACAGCGCCATTTTCCCTCACAGAACTGCTGGTGGGAAGGCTCCCAGGCTCTCCCCTGCACTGCACTACAGAAACAGGGTTAAAACAGAGAGGGGGGGCACTTATTTGGCGATATGATTATATATTAAGATGCTATAAGGGAAAACACTTATATAAAGGTTGTCCCTGTATAATTATAGCGTTTTGGTGTGTGCTGGCAAACTCTCCCTCTGTCTCCCCAAAGGGCTAATGGGGTCCTGTCCTCTATCAGAGCATTCCCTGTGTGTGTGCTGTGTGTCGGTACGTGTGTGTCGACATGTATGAGGACGATGTTGGTGAGGAGGCGGAGCAATTGCCTGTAATGGTGATGTCACTCTCTAGGGAGTCGACACCGGAATGGATGGCTTATTTAAGGAATTACGTGATAATGTCAACACGCTGCAAGGTCGGTTGACGACATGAGACGGCCGGCAAACAAATTAGTACCTGTCCAGGCGTCTCAAACACCGTCAGGGGCTTTAAAACGCCCATTTACCTCAGTCGGTCGACACAGACACGGACACTGACTCCAGTGTCGACGGTGAAGAAACAAACGTATTTTCCATTAGGGCCACACGTTACATGTTAAGGGCAATGAAGGAGGTGTTACATATTTCTGATACTACAAGTACCATAAAAAAGGGTATTATGTGGAGTGTGAAAAAACTACCTGTAGTTTTTCCTGAATCAGATAAATTAATGAAGTGTGTGATGATGCGTGGGTTTCCCCCGATAGAAAATTATTGGCGGTATACCCTTTCCCGCCAGAAGTTAGGGCGCGTTGGGAATCACCCCTTAGGGTGGATAAGGCGCTCACACGCTTATCAAAGTGGCGGTACCGTCTCCAGATAGGGCCGCCCTCAAGGAGCCAGCTGATAGGAGGCTGGAAAATATCCTAAAAAGTATATACACACATACTGGTGTTATACTGCGACCAGCGATCGCCTCAGCCTGGATGTGCAGCGCTGGGGTGGCTTGGTCGGATTCCCTGACTGAAAATATTGATACCCTTGACAGGGACAGTATTTTATTGACTATAGAGCATTTAAAGGATGCATTTCTATATATGCGAGATGCACAGAGGGATATTTGCACTCTGGCATCAAGAGTAAGTGCGATGTCCATATCTGCCAGAAGATGGTTATGGACACGACAGTGGTCAGGTGATGCAGATTCCAAACGGCACATGGAAGTATTGCCGTATAAAGGAGAAAAAGACACCGTCTTTTCAGCCTAAGTCCCCATAAGGGCAAGCGGGCAAAAGGCCAGTCATATCTGCCCAGGGATAGAGGAAAGGGAAGAAGACTGCAGCAGGCAGCCCATTCCCAGGAACAGAAGCCCTCCACCGCTTCTGCCAAGTCCTCAGCATGACGCTGGGGCCGTACAAGCGGACTCAGGTGCGGTGGGGGGTCGTCTCAAGAGTTTCAGCACGCAGTGGGCTCACTCGCAAGTGGACCCCTGGATCCTACAAGTAGTATCCCAGGGGTACAGATTGGAAATTCGAGACGTCTCCCGCTCGCAGGTTCCTGAAGTCTGCTTTACCAACGTCTCCCTCCGACAGGGAGGCAGTATTGGAAACAATTCACAAGCTGTATTCCCAGCAGGTGATAATCAAAGTACCCCTCCTACAACAAGGAAAGGGGTATTATTCCACACTATATTGTGGTACTGAAGCCAGACGGCTCGGTGAGACCTATTCTAAATCTGAAATATTTGAACACTTACATACAAAGGTTCAAATCAAGATGGAGTCACTCAGAGCAGTGATAGCGAACCAGGAAGAAGGGGACTATATGGTGTCCCGGGACATCAGGGATGCTTACCTCCATGTCCCAATTTGCCCTTCTCACCAAGGGTACCTCAGGTTCGTGGTACAGAACTGTCACTATCAGTTTCAGACGCTGCCGGTTGGATTGTCCGCGGCACCCCGGGTCCTTACCAAGGTAATGGCCGAAATGATGATTCTTCTTCAAAGAAAATGGACGATCTCCTGATAAGGGCAAGGTCCAGAGAACAGTTGGAGGTCGGAGTAGCACTATCTCAAGTAGTTCTACGACAGCACGGGTGGATTCTAAATATTCCAAAACCGCAGCTGTTTCCGACGACACGTATGCTGTTCCTAGGGATGATTCTGGACACAGTCCAGAAAAGGGTGTTTCTCCCGGAGAAGAAAGCCAGGGAGTTACCCGAGCTAGTCAGGAACCTCCTAAAACCAGGAAAAGTGTCAGTGCATCATTGCACAAGGGTCCTGGGAAAAATGGTGGCTTCTTACGAAGCGATTCCATTCGGCAGATTTCACGCAAGAACTTTTCAGTGGGATCTGCTGGAGAAATGGTCCGGAGCGCATCTTCAGATGCATCAGCGGATAACCCTGTCTCCAAGGACAAGGGTGTTTCTTCTGCGGTGGCTGCAGAGTGCTCATCTACTAAAGGGCCGCAGATTCGGCATTCAGGACTGGGTCCTGGTGACCACGGATGCCAGCCTGAGAGGCTGGGGAGCAGTCACACAGGGAAAAAATTTCCAGGGAGTGTGATCAAGTCTGGAGACTTCTCTCCACATAAATATACTGGAGCTAAGGGCAATTTACAATGCTCTAAGCTTAGCAAGACTTCTGCTTCAAGGTCAGCCGGTATTGATCCAGTGGGACAACATCACGGCAGTCGCCCACGTAAACAGACAGGGCGGCACAAGAAGCAGGAGGGCAATGGCAGAAACTGCAAGGATTCTTCGCTGGGCGAAAAATCATGTGATAGCACTGTCAGCAGTGTTCATTCCGGGAGTGGACAACTGGGAAGCAGACTTCCTCAGCAGGCACGACCTCCACCCGGGAGAGTGGGGACTTCATCGGGAAGTCTTCCACATGATTGTGAACCGTTGGGAAAGACCAAAGGTGGACATGATGGCGTCCCGCCTGAACAAAAAACTGGACAGGTATTGCGCCAGGTCAAGAGACCCTCAGGCAATAGCGGTGGACGTTCTGGTAACACCGTGGGTGTACCAGTCGGTGTATGTGTTCACTCCTCTGCTTCTCATACCCAAGGTACTGAGAATTATAAGACGTAGAGGAGTAAGAACTATACTCGTGGCTCCGGATTGGCCAAGAAGGACTTGGTACCCGGAACTTCAAGAAATGCTCACAGAGGACTCATGGCCTCTGCCGCTAAGAAGGGACTTGCTTCAGCAAGTACCATGTCTGTTCCAAGACTTACCGCGGCTGCGTTTGACGGCATGGCGGTGGAACGCCGGATCCCAAGGGAAAAAGGCATTCCGGAAGAGGTCATTCCTACCCTGGTCAAAGCCAGGAAGGAGCTGACCGCACAACATTATCACCACATGTGGCGAAAATATGTTGCGTGGTGGGAGGCCAGGAAGGCCCCACGAAGAAATTTCAACTCGGTCGATTCCTGCATTTCTTGCAAACAGGAGTGTCTATGGGCCTCAAATTGGGGTCCATTAAGGTTCAAATTTCGGCCCTGTCGATTTTCTTCCAGAAAGAATTGGCTTCAGTTCCTGAAGTCCAGAAGTTTGTCAAGGGAGTACTGCATATACAACCCCCTTTTGTGCCTCCAGTGGCACTGTGGGATCTCAACGTAGTTCTGGGATTCCTCAAATCACATTTTAAACCGCTCAAATCTGTGGATTTGAAATATCTCACATGAAAAGTGACCATGCTGTTGGCCCTGGCTTCGGCCAGGCGAGTGTCAGAATTGGCGGCTTTGTCTCACAAAAGCCCATATCTGATTGTCCATACGGACAGGGCAGAGCTGAGGACTCGTCCCCAGTTTCTCCCTAAGGTGGTGTCAGCGTTTCGCCTGAACCAGCTTATTGTGGTACCTGCGGCTACTAGGGACTTGGAGGACTCCAAGTTGCTAGATGTTGTCAGGGCCCTGGAAATATAGGTTTCCAGGACGGCTGGAGTCAGGAAAACTGACTTGCTGTTATTCTGTATGCACCCAACAAACTGGGTGCTCTTGCTTCTAAGCAGACAATTGCTAGTTGGATGTGTAGTACAATTCAGCTTGCACATTCTGTGGCAGGCCTGCCACAGCCAAAATATGTAAATGCCCATTTCAAAAGGAAGGTGGGCTCATCTTGGGCGGCTGCCCGAGGGGTCTCGGCTTTACAACTTTGCCGAGCTGCTACTTGGTCAGGGGCAAACACGTTTGCAAAATTCTACAAATTTGATACCCTGGCTGAGGAGGACCTGGAGTTCTCTCATTCGGTGCTGCAGAGTCATCCGCACTCTCCCGCCCGTTTGGGAGCTTTGGTATAATCCCCATGGTCCTGACGGAGTCCCAGCATCCACTAGGACGTCAGAGAAAATAAGAATTTACTTACCGATAATTCTATTTCTCGTAGTCCGTAGTGGATGCTGGGCGCCCATCCCAAGTGCGGATTGTCTGCAATACTTGTACATAGTATTGTTACAAAAATCGGGTTATTATTGTTGTGAGCCATCTTTTCAGAGGCTCCGCTGTTATCATGCTGTTAACTGGGTTCAGATCACAGGTTGTACAGTGTGATTGGTGTGGCTGGTATGAGTCTTACCCGGGATTCAAAATCCTTCCTTATTGTGTACGCTCGTCCGGGCACAGTATCCTAACTGAGGCTTGGAGGAGGGTCATAGGGGGAGGAGCCAGTGCACACCACCTGATCCTAAAGCTTTTACTTTTGTGCCCTGTCTCCTGCGGAGCCGCTATTCCCCATGGTCCTGACGGAGTCCCAGCATCCACTACGGACTACGAGAAATAGAATTATCGGTAAGTAAATTCTTATTTTTGCATCTGAGGTGGAACTGGTACAATGACCTGTGACTTTTCCAATTTTTGGATGGTTTCCTGTAGGACAGCCCTGTCTGCCAGCAAAGCTGGTAGGCCTGATTTGAGGAATTGGTGAGGCGGGAGTTCTTGAAACTCCAGCCTGTACCCCTAGGACACAATACCCTGTACCCAGTGGTCCAGGCCGGAAGACACCCAAACGTGGCTAAACCATCTGAGCCTCGCCCTCACCGGACCTTCCTCCAGGCCGCGCGGACCGTCATGGTGAGGATTTTGATGTACCAGAAGCAGGCTGATGGTCCTGGGAAACTGCAGTAGCAGGATTTTTGGATTTTGCCTGACCTCCTGTAAAGAATGTGTTAGACAGCTTGGTCTCTTTTTACCTGTCCGAAAGGACTGTGACGTAGCTGAAGAAACGGGTTTCTTCGTAGCAGGCGCAGCTGAGGGAAGAAAAGGTGACTTACCAGCGGTTGCCGTGGAAATCCATGCATCCAACGCTTCCCCAAATATAGCCTGACCTGTGTAGGGTAGGTTCTCCACACCTCTCCTGGATTCTGCGTCGGCAGACCATTGGTGTAGCCAGAGTCCTCTGCGAGCTGAGACAGACATGGAAGATGTCCCTGCAGCCATCAAACACAGGTCTTTAATGGATTCCACCATAAATCCTGCAGAATCCTGTATGTTACGTAAAAATAATGCAACGTCACTTTTATCCAAATCCTCAAGCAACGTGTCTGACCACTTTACCATGGCTTTAGAAATCCATGCCCAGGCAATAGTGGGCCTTAACGCCACCCCTGAATGTAAATTGATTTGAGCGTAGTGTCAAGTTTACAATCAGCCGGTTCTTTCAATGCGGTAGAACCCGGGACAGGCAAAACCACCTTTTTTGACAGTCTGGAGACAGACGCGTCAACTATGGGTGGGGTTACCCTACTTTTCCTATCCTCTTCAGGGAAGGGAAAAGCAACCAAAACCCTTTTGGGGATCTGGAATCCTTACTCCGGATTTTCCCAGGATATAACAAATATAGCGTTTAATTCATTAGGCGCAGGGAAGGTTAGCAAGGCTTCCTTATTGTCAGTGAAGTAAGCCTCCTCAACCTGCGCAGGTGGAGTGTCAGTAATATTTAACACATCACAAATGGCCTCAATCATGAGCTGCACCCCCTTTGCAAGAGATGACGCCCCCGTCAGCACGTCCCCATCACCGTCTGCTGTATCAGAGTCGGTATCCGTGTCATCTTGCATAATCTGGGCAAGTGCATGTTGTCGTGGGAACATGCTAGGGGATTTTGCATGAATAGGGACAGAGCCTGACCAAACTGTCACAGAAGAGGGGCAGATGTATTAACCTGGAGAAGGCATAAGGAAGTGATAAACCAGTGATATGTGCAAGGTGATAAAGGCACCAGCCAATCAGATCCTAACTGTTAATTTACATATTGGAGCTGATTGGCTGGTGCCTTTATCACCTTGGACATATCACTGGTTTATCACTTCCTTATGCCTTCTCCAGGTTAATACATCTGCCTGATTTCTTAAACACCAGAGTTTCAGTCGCAGTATTAGCTACCCTATTAGATATCTGAGAGATCATTCCCTTCTGAAACAAGACATTACATTCCTGTGTACATGGAATGGATTCCTCCTGAGAGGAATATCTTCTGCAGCAAATTACACAGAGTCCATAGACATGGCTATGGGAGATATTAAACCCCCCCAACACACACACACAGGGAAATGTCCGACACAGTCCCCCCCCCCAAGTATGCCACAGAGGGACACAGAGATTGGAGCCAACCCACACACAGCTCTTTCTGAGGCAGACTAAATAAAACTACCAGCACTGTTTGTGTACCTTAATAGGCTACACAGACTTTACACAGCCTCCCTTCCCCCCTTCTACAACCCCCTGGTACCGTACAGGATAGCTGTAGTTGCTTGGAGTGACAGCTCTCCCTGTCACCGTCTGTGAAATAGGAGCTGCAGGCAGGAAATGGCGCTGAACACTGCTGGGTCCGCGCTGAGGAGAAGCTCCACCCCCTGAAAATGGTGCTGCTTCCCGCTCTTCAGTTGTATTATACTGGCCTGGGGTATGTGCTGGCAGTGATCCGGGGTCCCTGACAAGCTTACCGACCAGTGTAGGGTGTAGGCGTTGGCTCAGGGCGCCCCTCACAGCACCGCACTAAGTACCGCTGAGCCCCGGAGTGCAGTTAGTACTGCGCTCCCTACCCTGTTGCCGCCATCTTCACACCGGCTCCCCGCTTGCCAGGGGGGCCGGTGACTGACTCGCCACTGAAATCTTCTGTCTCTGGAAGGGGGTGGCGGCATGCTACTGGGGTAAGCGATCCCCTGTGGCGGCGAATGTTCTATCCCCTCAAGAGCTCAGTGTCCTGTCAGCGGAGATAGTGGCTCAGACCCCTTAGGGCGGACACTACTACCCCCTTAGTCCCACAAAGCAGGGAGGCTGTTGCCAGAAGTCTCCCTGTGCCTAAACTCTATTAAAATAATAAAACCAGAGAAACTCCTATGGAGCTCCCCTAGCTGTGACCGGCTCCTCCGGGCACATTTTCTAAACTGAGTCTGGTAGGAGGGGGAGGAGCCAGCCCACACTCTCAAACTTTTAAAGTGCCAGTGGCTCCTGGTGGACCCGTCTATACCCCATGGTACTGAAAGAAACCCGGCATCCTCTAGGATGTAAGAGAAAGGGGGGCTGACTAAATGGGTCAAGTGGTTCTTATCTGCCATCAAATTCTATGTTTCTGTTATGTTTCTTTAATAAATGTGCTCCTTAATCTCCCTTTTTTAGTTTATGTTTATTCTTTCTTGCACACTGTCCCTGCATCCAACACCTGTCTTTCACCCACACAAGTTTATTGTTGATGTTGAAAAAAAGGGGGATGTAGATATATGCAGTTTGCGGATGGCGGAAGTAGCATCACTACCATCCACTTGTTATACAGGAAGTGTGTTGTACAGGAAGTGTTTCTGCAGCCATTACTCAGCATGCCTGCAGAGAATGAATTCACACTTCTGCAGTTCTCCAGAGTCATGTGTGATTTGCACACAGACAGTTCACAGATTCTCTACCTAAAACTTTAACGTAGTAAAATACCACTGACTTAAATAAACTTGCAGCATAAAACATTATATGTACAAGTGCAGTAGATGAAGAAGGGATAGACAGGAGATGTAGTGAGCAGGGCCGTTTCTTGCGGCGGCCAAGCCGTGCAACCACACGGGGCGCCCGCCGCAGCACTTCTTGTGCTCTTTGATTCCCCCTCCTCCCGAGTACCCAGCTCAGGGGGGCGGAGTTTCGCGGAATGACGCGGGTGCGTCGTGATGTCACAACGCAATTGCGTCATTCCGCGGAACTCCGCCCCCCGAGTTGGGTACTCGGGAGGAGGGGGAGCCAAGCTGCAGTAAGAGCCGGCGCTGCGAAGATGAGGGAGAGGCTGCCGAAGAGCGGGAAGAACCGCTTCAAACGTAAATCAGCCTCTCCCTCTCTCTCTCTCCCCCCCTCCCCTGCCGGAATGTGTAAAATGGGGACTCTTGCCTGTCGTAATGTGTAAAATGGGGACTCTTGCCTGTCGTAATGTGTAAAATGGGGATTCTTGCCTGTCGTAATGTGTAAAATGGGGATTCTTGCCTGCCGTATTGTGTAAAATGGGGACTCTTGCCTGCCGCAATGTGGAAAATGGGGACACCTGCCGTATTGTGGAAAATGGGGACACCTGCCTGCTGTATTGTGGAAAATGGGGACACTTGCCTGCCGTAATGTAGAAAATGGGGACACTTGCCTGCCGTATTGTGTAAAATGGAGACTCTTGCCTGCGTATTGTGGAAAATGGGGATTCTTGCCTGCCGTATTGTGTAAAATGGGGACACTTGCCTCCTGTAATGTGTAAAATGGGGACTCTTGCCTGCCGTAATGTGTAAAATGGGGATTTAATGTATCAAGGGCATTGCGGTGTATGGCATAATATTTTTTTTTCCTGTGCTCGCCGTGATCTGTTGGTGCAAGGTCAAAAACTGGGGTTTTCAGATGAGCCCACGCCCATTTTACAGAGACCACACCCATTTTATCGAGGCCATGCCCCCTTTGCCAGGAGCGCGCACATACCTTTTTCTTTTCATATCTATGGGGGGGGAGGGGACACATATTTTTGTTATGTCAATGGGGGAAGGGGGGGGCGCATTTTTAAATCTCGCACTGGGAGCCAAATTGGCTAGAAACAGCCCTGGTAGTGAGTGCTCTGCTTGTGAGAGTTTACAATTTAGAGAACTCTAGTGACATACAGATAAGAAAGAACTACCTCTCTAATCCATATCCTGGCTATTTTGTGTAGAACCCAGCACCCTTAGCCAGCTGCTACCCTGAGGAGGATTCAGCAACAGACACTTACAAAGAAGAGCTGCTGCAATTGCATACACAACCTGAAGGATTTATGATCAAATCCAGATAAAGCAGAGTACACATTCCTAACGGTATTTTAATGTTTGTCATTACTTTAGTAAAATCTACTTTTCAAGTATCACTTTTGGATTGTTGTTTGACTCCTCTAGGGCCAAGTGGCTAAACAACCACATTTTGTAATTGCTTATATAGAGTGGTCTAATGGACACTTCCCTTCTTTTTCATCACTCCATGAGCTGTGACATTGGTTATTTAAATATTATACAAAACTACGGTAAATCATCTATTATGAATATATTATAGACCATTGCTACTAAAAAATCTATTTATGTTATTTATATATATACATATATATATATATATATATATATATATATATACACATTAATTATTCCTATATTGAAAATGGTTAAATTGCTGCAATGAATGCGTGCAAGATTTCTATTTGTGGTTTTGAATTTAGGTTTGGACACCCTTAATCTGGCAGCTCCTGTAGCATTTGATAATCCTAATTAACATTAATGTAGGATTAATTATTTGAGCAGTGATAAGTAGACTGCAGTGGCAGCACTAGAGAAGCACATAGCTGTGGCGTTCTCCTAATTCAGGCATGTCCAAACTGCGGCCCTCCAGCTGTTGTGAAACTACATATCCCAGCATGCCCTGACACAGTTTTGCTGTCAGAGAATACTAAAGCTGTGTGAGGGCATGCTGGGATATGTAGTTTCTCAACAGCTGGAGGGCCGCAGTTTGGACATGCCTGTCCTAATTAGAGTGGGTGAGTCTGGTGTCAGTGAAACACAAGTTGCTAGAAATGCAATGGCTGGGGCTCAGTGCAATGGTGGTGTGAGTGTTAGCTGGGACAGCCACATCAAGAGCTGACTTTAAAGTGTAGTTATTTAAGATTAGGTTTGGGAGGTAGGCAGAGGATGAAGGATAGGGAATTGTGGTCAAAAATGGGAAGGGTGAGATCAGAGCCGGCCTTAGGCATAGGCAAACTAGGCAAATGCCTAGGGCATTTGGTATGCTTAGGGGCACAAGCAGCTTCTGCTGATTAAAATGATATGTGGCATGCCTATATTCTGTGTGTGACTGCGGCTGTATCTGCATACGGAATGCTACATTACAGTGTATTCCTGAAAATCACTGTAACGTATCATTTCGTATGCAGAGTCAGCCACAGTCACACACAGAATATAGGCATGCCGCATATCATTTTAATAAGCAGAAGCTGCTTGTGCATTCTAGCCACATAGTAATGCAAACAAGATGCATTTTCATAAAAAATAGGTGCCCAACGTTAGCAGAGCTACCAGCTGACTCACGCCAGGCATATCCTGCTGCATGGCGTATTGAGGCAAGATGTATGAGGACACATCTGTATCCAAGCAGAGGCAGAGGTCACAGTTTAAGCGGTCATGTGAGTGATGCGTGCAGGTGGGTTGGTTGTGCAGTAGTGTTCGGCGTATGTGTAAGGGGCATTATGTGTGTGAAAAATTGCACTAGTGTGTGGCATAATTTGAATTGGCAGTACTATTGTTTGGCCATGCCCCCTCCCAGCAAGAACACACCCCTTTTTGGACTGTGCGCCAAATGCGCAATGTTCCTATTTAAAATATAGGTGGTAGGAACATCAAAATGTGGACTGCTATGGGTGAGGGGTGATGGTGCTGGGTAAGTTATGCAATGGCAGAGGCGGAACTAGCGGTGGTGCTAGGGGGCACCAGACAAAATCTTGCCAAGGGCATCAAATTGGTTAGGTCCGGCTCTGGGTGAGATAGAAGATTCAGAAGACATGATCAAGAGAACTACTGTGTACAGGGCAGTAGGGAGGGTTGTGCGAGCAGTGCCATTGTTCAATGGCCCCTGCATCTGGCTAGGCGAGAGAGAGAGAGACCTGTTTTGACAACACAGTTCTGCAGTGCAACCTCTGACAAGAGATAATTAGTAGTGTTTACTACAGATGTTGCTGGGGCTGCTGTTTAATCGACTAGGGAAAAATTATCTAGAATAGGGAATTATATAAAGTGGGGAATTCAGTTTACTGGCTGAAGATGTCTGAATTATCATCAGGTACAGCCGTGATATTTTCAGAACTTCTTCATCTGTGTTTAAGGCTCTGCATTTATTAAGTGTTGTAATATACTAATCGTCTTGTTAGTTCACTTAAAAATAAATGTAGTGCATTGCTCATCATTCAGTACACAGGCTACCTTCCACGACACCCTCTCTCATACCTCCCAACATGACCCTCTCCAGGAGGGACAAAATGCTCTGCTCCTGGACTTCTCTCTTAATGTATGCTTACTATTACCTGTGGTGAAACACTTCTCTTATCCATTAACCTGTTCAGAACAGGTGATGACAAATGAAGAGAATAGTCCAGAAGCAGAGCATTGTGTTCCTCCTGAAGAGGGTCATGTTGGGAGGTATGCCCTCTCTGTGTTCAGGAAGCTTATAGGCCCTACACATTCGGCGATGTGCCGCCGAGCTGCCCGACCGCCGATACGGGCGATGGGCGACCCGGCGGCGGGGGGGCAGTGACGGGGGGAGTGAAGTTTCTTCTCTCCCCCCATCACCCGGCTCCGTAGACTTGCAGGCAAATATGGACAATCTCGTCCATATTGGCCTGCATGCACAGCCGACATGGCCCCAACGATGAATGAGCGCGGGGCCGCGCATCGTTCAACGCTGGTGCCTCCACACTGCATGATATGAACGTTATCTCGTTCATTAATGAACGAGATCGTTCATATCGTGCAGTGATATCGGCATGTGTGTAGGGCCCATTAGTTACTACATTCATGTTTTGGACTTTTGGGTGAATAATTTTCAATCTTTAATATGTTATTTATAGTATTGTGAAACTGAGGCAGAGGTAGCTCAGAAGTATAACACAAAAGGTGATAAATTGCTGGATGTATGTGCAATCCACAATCCTGGCTTATCTGCCAGAGACCATGATGATAGACTGAGTCTATTGTACACACACAGCTGCTGGTAATGAGGCTTTGCAGGATAAACCTCAATAAAATACACTGATCACCTGCATTAATCCTCTCGCCTTTATCCCTTCGCTGAAAGGAAGCCTTGTATTTATGTAAAACAGATATCATTTACATCAGAACAAAACACAAGGGATTTGAAGACGATTTGCTCAGTGGAGGCCTGTTTTTTTTGTTTTTGTTTTTAGTCAACGTGTGATTATTATTGTAATGAACGATGAAGAAGGTGCCACCAAATTAAGTATAAATATTAAGTGCATTGTTTTAGAATCTTAAGCTTAAATTTAAGTATCTCTGGGCTACACCTTCAAGTTTTTTCCTCTCACTTATGGTGTTATTATAAAGGTGCCACTGTTGTTTTTGTTTTATTATGGAAATTATGTTTTATTGTATGTTTCTGAATGACCTATGACCAAAGGCTCTTCTATATATATTGCTGCTGTTGCAAGACAGTACCATAAACTCTAACCACTTATTCCACTGAATAAACAAAGGGGGTAATTCAGACCTGATCGCATCAGCAAATTTGTTAGCTAATGGGCAAAACTATGGCCCTCATTCCGAGTTGTTCGCTCGCAAGTGAATTTTAGCAGATTTGCTCATGCTAAGCCGCCGCCTACTGGGAGTGAATCTTAGCATCTTAAAATTGCGAACGATGTATTCGCAATATTGCGATTACACACCTCGTAGCAGTTTCTGAGTAGCTTCAGACTTACTCGGCATCTGCGATCAGTTCAGTGCTTGTCGTTCCTGGTTTGACGTCACAAACACACCCAGCGTTCGCCCAGACACTCCTCCATTTCTACAGCCACTCCTGCGTTTTTTCCGGAAACGGTAGCGTTTTTTCCCACACGCCCATAAAACGGCCTGTTTCCGCCCAGTAACACCCATTTCCTGTCAATCACATTACGATCGCCAGAACGATGAAAAAGCCGTGAGTAAAATTACTAAGTGCATAGCAAATTTACTTGGCGCAGTCGCAGTGCGGACATTGCGCATGCGCATTAAGCGGAAAATCGCTGCGATGCGAAGATTTTTACTGAGCGAACAACTCGGAATGAGGGCCTATGTACAGTGCAGGTGAGGCAGATGTAACATGTGCAGAGAGAGTAAAGGTGTGTACACACGGTGAGATCCCTGCTATGTTTGATTTTGACTATGCGATTTCCCTTGAACTCACCCAGAGCCCAGATAGCACAGATAGTACAGATTTTGACTTATGTGCTTGAGATTTTGTCTATGTACGATTTTGACTAAGTGACAATTTTGACTATACTTTATACTAGATAGTACACTAGATAGTCAAGATTGACTTGCCTGCACAGTCTATCTAGCCTTACGATACCGAACCCATGGGAGCGTGCATCGGGATCGAATCTGTATCGCAAGCTGCCTAACAACTTGAGATATGCACTAACTTTTCATAAGATTTTGACTATATAGTCAAAATCTTACAGATTTATCTCACCCTGTGTACACACCTTTAGATTTGGGTGGGGTGTGTTCAAACTGAAATCTAAATTGCAGTGTAAATAATGCAGCCAGTATTTACCCTGCACAGAAACAAAATAACTCACCCAAATCTAATGGGCCCTACACATTCGGCGACCCGCCGCCGAGCTGCCCCGACGGACGATACAGCAGACAGGCGACCCAGCAGTGGAGGGGAGGTGAAGGGGTGAGTGAAGTTTCTTCACTCCCTTCATCACCCAGCTCCATAGCAGTGCAAGCTAATATGGACGAGATTGTCCATATTGGCTTGCATGCATAAGTGACCCGGCATCAACGATGAATGAGCGTGGGCCGCGCATCGTTCATCATTGGTGCCTACACACTGACCGATATGAACGAGTTCTTATTCATTAATAGCCGAGAACGTTCATATCGTTCAGCTATATCGCCTAATGTGTAGGGCGTATAACTCTCTGTGTACGTTATATCTGCCCCACCTGAGGTGCACATGGTTTGGGGGGTCATTCCGAGTTGATCGTAGCTGTGCTAAATTTAGCACAGCTACGATCATCTTCCCTGACATGCGGGGGGACGCCTAGCACAGGGCTAGTCCGCCCCGCATGTCAGTGACGCCCCCCCCCCCCCACACACACACACACACACAAACACAAAAGCATCAAACAGCGGCGATGCTTTTATATTTCTGGAGAAACTCCCAGCCAGCGCAGCTCCTACGGCTGGCCGGGAGTTGTTCATCACTGCCACTGGACGCAGCGGCTGCTTGAGAAGTCACGGAGCCGCCGCAGCCCGCCCCCCCAATGGTCCGCCCACACCTGCGTTGGCCGGACCGTGCCCCCTAAACGGCGGCTTAACGCCGCCGTCCAGCCCCCTCCCGCCCAGCGACCGCCTCTGTCTCAGATGCGATCTCTAGGCCACGACGACTGCCATGCGCCGGCACACTGCGGCATCGGCGCATGCGCAGTTCCGACCTGATCGCTGCGCTGCGACAAACTGCAGCGAGCGATCGGGTCGGAATGACCCCCTTTGCCCATTAGCTAGCAAATTTGCTGCTGCGATCAGGTCTGAATTAGGCCCAAAGTTCATTGCAGTAAAATGCCTTGAATAAATTAAATGATGTTGAAACATCTTTAACATTACTTAGAGGGGCATTACATTTCAGTACACAGAACAAAGAGGTTTTCTTAATTACTTTTATGATTATTGTTGTGCAAATTTAAAAAAAAAGTTAATGTTTGAAATTTTTCTTTTATTGATGTTACAACACTTCTGGGTTTTTATTAACATGCATGTAAACTTTCAGTAAGCTATAGTAACATTATTTTCAATAGTGTTTTGTGCAAGATAATGAATGAAAGCAAATATGAATGGCTGACGCACACATGCAGATTTACACCTGCACTACTACTTCACTCCGGACTAAAACCACCACACTTCAACATCAGTTTTATTCTCCATGATGCAGGAATTACTTCTGATGGTTTGGAGGGTGAAACCTGAAAAAGATGGTGATGCATGGCATAACAGCACCGAGATGCATGTCCATTTCTAAGTAATAGTGTGCCCCTGCTGGTACTCCTGCCCAGTGGGTATCAGGGAAATAGAAAATACTGTTGAAATGTTCGCTCAAACAGCAAAATATAGTGTTCCTGCTGATGAAAATAATCTTAATGTTTCTTTAAAAAATTAAAGATGCCTTTGATGGTAGTCCGCCTTGTCATTTAAGCAGGTGGGCTTACTTTGTGTTGGGAGCTCCTGAGGTGCAGTCCGGTTCATCTATGAGATTTTATTTTTTCCCCATCTATATATACACTCACCAGATCCAGCAGGATACAGAAGATCCAGCACCCATGTCAGTAAGGAAACGAAGATTTATTGTGACAACGTTTTAACAAAACAAAACAATAAAGCATTCCGACAGCCGTTTCAATCACTTCCTTGTGATTTTCTTAGGGGGCTGTGGTGCTCACCGGCATGTGTAAGCACTGGTGTATTTATAATGGGTGTAGTGTACGCGGGGGCCAGGAGGACTCACAATGCACACACTGCATCCAGTTTCTTCAATACTTAGCCTCCAGTGTCCTGCGTCGGCAGCAGCACCAGAAAATGGTGCGGCGGCCTTTTTTCAGCAATAACAAAATCACTGGGAAAACGACCACCGCGGAGACCTGCACATATGCACTAGACTCTGGGAAAGCGCCAGACTCCCCTAGTGCCCAAAGTCTACAGCACATCCGGCTAGAGAGAAGGGAACCCAGACAGTCTGCACATGGGCCTCCTCCTCTATTGAAGCTCCCATGGATGTAAACCATATACAGATGGGTCCACGGTTATCTAGACTAGTTTGCTGTGCCTAGGCACAACATGGTTTATTAACCTAAACCCTTCATCTATTGTTCTCAGCTGCAATACAATACAGAGAACAATACATCAGGGGATTAAGTCATTACAGCAGGGTATAAAGGATCCATCTATAAATAAAAAAAGTATGCCAAAATGCAATTGATTCATTAGTGAACTAGTTTTCCAGCTTCTTTAGGTTGAATCTGGATTCGACCTATTCAAGTCTGTTGCCATTTCTCCGACTTGTCGGACGGAAACCACATGGATCGGCGGATTAGCCGTGGATCCACGTATTTTGTCAGTTTTGCATGGGTGCCTAGCCCTAACACCCTATTTTTGTGGGTGCCAACCCTAATCCTCCCCGGTGGTGCCTAACCCTAACACCCCCCTCCCCCCCCGGTGGTGCCTAACCCTAATCCTCCCTTCCCCGCTGCCTAAACCTAACCCTCCCCGCATGGTGCCTAACCCTAACCCCCCCCCCTCCACGGTACCTAACCATCCCCTTCCTGTCCCTGCACCCTAATACCTAAACCTAACCTCACACCCCCATGGCAGGATGTGAACGTGTCCCGCTAAAAGAACGTTCAGTATTCCGGGCGTACGGATTTTGACGCCATGATACTGTCTCTGTTCGGGATTCCGGCATTGGTATTTCGTCCACTGGGATCCCGTCCGGTGGCACTGTAACTACATCCGGTGGCGATGCCCCAATCTACCATAAATCAGTTAATAAAACAGAAAATAAAAAACTAAAAATGAAAACTAAAACAGGAGAAATAAATATATAGATTAGAACATGTTCTAAAAAGATAATGCATGAACAAATTCATATGTAGCAACCCATCCTAAATCCTCATTGTGAGTCAACTGAGCTCATCTTGAAGGAGTATATTTCATGTGCCTGAATCATTGAGAGGGGGCAATAGGGCTAAGATTCTTCTGAATAAGGAGATGAGATGGATCTTTAAATTTAATTCATATCTTCTTAATGGTTTAAATGACAAAATTAATTGGAACTCCTTGTAGTCATGTTTGGCTTTTTTCTTTTGCCTCTAATGTGTGTCCTTTTTACTTCCGCCGCCGCTCTTCCTTTCTTCTTATATATCGGTTTTTATCTGTATTATTGTTGGTCATTATATGTTGGTGTTCTTTACTGTATTATGCTCTGTTCTGCCTCCTGCTTTAGATTGCCCCGGGATGCACCCTGATTGTACACTGGGCCACTGTGGAGGCTGACATCACCTTCCGGGATCACTGGAAAGCATGCGGCCATCGCCGGGCAACGATGAACCGCAGGAGGCGGAAGTGTGTCATTGGGAGGCTTCCGGGGGATGGATTTGGCGGTGATGGAAGGACGGAGGTGTCTATTTAGATGGGTAAGTCTATGTGCAATGTATGTCTGTTATTTTATGGATGTGTTGCCAGTGGGCTTGAGAAAGGGGGTTGCACCCCGAAACGTTGCCCCAATACACATTTTGCTTACTCAAAGTCTCCGAGTGCCGTTTGTCCTTTGGATGAATATGCATGCAGCTTTCTTGAACAGGACACCGAAGCAGTAATGTATTTTCTCTGACGTCCTAGTGGATGCTGGGAACTCCGTAAGGACCATGGTGAATAGACGGGCTCCGCAGGAGACTGGGCACTCTAAAAGAAAGATTAGGTACTATCTGGTGTGCACTGGCTCCTCCCTCTATGCCCCTCCTCCAGACCTCAGTTAGATTTCTGTGCCCGGCCGAGCTGGATGCACACTAGGGGCTCTCCTGAGCTCCTAGAAAGAAAGTATATTTTAGGTTTTTTATTTTACAGTGAGACCTGCTGGCAACAGGCTCACTGCAACGAGGGACTAAGGGGAGAAGAAGCGAACCTACCTGCTTGCAGCTAGCTTGGGCTTCTTAGGCTACTGGACACCATTAGCTCCAGAGGGATCGACCGCAGGACCCGTCCTTGGTGTTCGTTCCCGGAGCCGCGCCGCCGTCCCCCTTACAGAGCCAGAAGCATGAAGATGGTCCGGAAAATCGGCGGCAGAAGACTTCAGTCTTCACCAAGGTAGCGCACAGCACTGCAGCTGTGCGCCATTGCTCCTCTGTACACCTCACACTCCGGTCACTGATGGGTGCAGGGCGCTGGGGGGGGGGGCGCCCTGAGCAGCAATATAAATAAACACCTTGGCTGGCAAAATAATCACAATATATAGCCCCAGAGGCTATATATGTGATAATTACCCCTGCCAGAATCCATAAAAAAGCGGGAGAAAAGTCAGCCGAAAAAGGGGCGGAGCTATATCCCTCAGCACACTGGCGCCATTTCTCCCTCACAGCTCCGCTGGAAGGAAGCTCCCTAGCTCTCCACCGCAAGTCTGCACTACAGAAAGGGTAAAAAAGAGAGGGGGAGCACTAAATTTAGGCGCAGTATAACTTATAGCAGCTATAAGGGGACATAATTCAGTTAGTCCCTGCATTATATAGCGCTCCGGTGTGTGCTGGCATACTCTCTCTCTGTCTCCCCAAAGGGCTTTGTGGGGTCCTGTCTCCTGTTAAGAGCATTCCCTGTGTGTGTGCGGTGTGTCGGTACGACTGTGTCGACATGTTTGATGAGGAGGCTTATGTGGAGGCAGAGCAGATGCCTATAAATGTGATGTCACCCCCTGCGGGGCAGACACCTGAGTGGATGGACTTATGGAAGGAATTACGTGCAAGTGTCGACTCCTTACATAAAAAATTTGACGACATGCCAAATGCGGGACAGCCGGCTTCTCAGCTCGTGCCTGCCCAGACGACTCAAAGGCAATCAGGGGCTCTAAAGCGCCCACTACCTCAGATGGCAGACACAGATGTCGACACGGATACTGATACCAGTGTTGACGACGAAGAGTCTAATTTAATGTTCACTAGGGCCATTCGTTGCATTATTGAGGCAATGAAAGAGGTATTACACATTTCTGATATAAACCCAGGTACCTCAAAAAAGGGTATTATGTTTGGGGAGAAAAAACTACCAATAGTTTTTCCCCCATCTGAAGAATTAAATGAAGTGTGTGAAGAAGCGTGGGCTTTCCCCGATAAAAAATTGGTCATTTCTAAAAAGTTACTAATGGCGTTCCCTTTCTCGCCAGAGGATAGGTCACGTTGGGAAACACCCCCTAGGGTGGATAAAGCGCTCACACGTTTGTCAAAAAAGGTGGCACTACCGTCTCCGGATACGGCCGCCCTAAAGGAGCCTGCTGATAGAAAGCAGGAGGCGATCCTGAAGTCTGTATATACACACTCAGGCATTATACTGAGACCAGCTATTGCTTCAGCATGGATGTGCAGTGCTGCTGCTGCATGGTCAGATTCCCTGTCGGAAAATATTGACACCCTAGACAGGGACACTATATTGCTAACCGTAGAGCATATAAAAGACTCAGTCTTATACATGAGAGATGCACAGAGGGAGATCTGCCGGCTGGCATCTAGAATAAGTGCATTGTCCATTTCTGCTAGGAGAGGCTTATGGACTCGGCAGTGGACAGGGGATGCAGATTCGAAAAGGCACATGGAAGTTTTGCCTTATAAGGGTGAGGAGTTATTCGGGGATGGTCTCTCAGACCTAGTTTCCACAGCAACAGCTGGGAAGTCAGCATTTTTGCCCCATGTCCCCTCACAGCCTAAGAAAGCGCCGTATTATCAGGTACAGTCCTTTCGACCCCAGAAAAACAGGCGGGGAAAAGGCGGGTCCTTTCTGTCTAGAGGCAGAGGTAGGGGGAAAAAGCTGCAACAAACAGCAGGTTCCCAGGAACAAAAGTCCTCCCCCGCTTCTTCCAAGTCCGCCGCATGACGGTGGGGCTCCACAGGCGGAGCCAGGTACGGTGGGGGGCCGCCTCAAAAATTTCAGCGATCAGTGGGCTCGCTCACAGGTGGATCCCTGGATCCTTCAAGTAGTATCTCAGGGGTACAAGCTGGAATTCGAGGCGTCTCCCCCCCACCGTTTCCTCAAATCTGCCTTGCCGACAACTCCCTCGGGCAGGGAGGCTGTGCTAGAGGCAATTCACAAGCTGTATTCCCAGCAGGTGATAGTCAAGGTGCCCCTACTTCAACAAGGACGGGGTTACTATTCCACACTGTTTGTGGTACCGAAACCGGACGGTTCGGTGAGACCCATTTTAAATTTGAAATCCTTGAACACATACATAAAAAAATTCAAGTTAAAGATGGAATCGCTCAGGGCGGTTATTGCAAGCCTGGACGAGGGGGATTACATGGTATCCCTAGACATCAAGGATGCTTACCTGCATGTCCCCATTTACCATCCTCACCAGGAGTACTTCAGATTTGTGGTACAGGATTGCCATTACCAATTCCAGACACTGCCGTTTGGACTGTCCACGGCACCGAGGGTGTTTACCAAGGTAATGGCAGAAATGATGATACTCCTTCGAAAAAAGGGAGTTTTAATTATCCCGTACTTGGACGATCTCCTTATAAAGGCGAGGTCGAAGGAGCAGTTGTTGGTCGGGGTAGCACTATCTCGGGAAGTGCTACAACAGCACGGATGGATTCTAAACATTCCAAAGTCACAGCTGGTTCCTTCCACACGCCTACTGTTCCTGGGGATGGTTCTGGACACAGAACAGAAAAAAGTGTTTCTCCCGCAGGAGAAAGCCAAGGAGCTGTCATCTCTAGTCAGAGACCTCCTGAAACCGAAACAGGTATCGGTGCATCACTGCACACGAGTCCTCGGAAAAATGGTAGCTTCATACGAAGCAATTCCATTCGGCAGGTTCCATGCAAGAACCTTCCAGTGGGGCCTCTTGGACAAGTGGTCGGGATCGCATCTTCAGATGCATCGGCTGATAACCCTGTCTCCAAGGACCAGGGTGTCTCTGCTGTGGTGGCTGCAGAGTGCTCATCTTCTAGAGGGCCGCAGATTCGGCATACAGGACTGGGTCCTGGTGACCACGGATGCCAGCCTTCGAGGCTGGGGGGCAGTCACACAGGGAAGAAATTTCCAAGGACTTTGGTCAAGTCAGGAGTCGTCCCTACACATAAATATTCTGGAACTGAGGGCCATTTACAATGCCCTAGGTCAGGCAAGGCCCCTGCTTCAAAACCAGCCGGTACTGATCCAATCAGACAACATCACGGCAGTCGCCCATGTAAACCGACAGGGCGGCACAAGAAGCAGGATGGCGATGGCAGAAGCCACAAGGATTCTCCGATGGGCGGAAAATCACGTCTTAGCACTGTCAGCAGTGTTCATTCCGGGAGTGGACAACTGGGAAGCAGACTTCCTCAGCAGACACGACCTACATCCCGGAGAGTGGGGACTTCATCCAGAAGTCTTCAAACTGTTGGTAAACCGTTGGGAAAGGCCACAGGTGGACATGATGGCGTCCCGCCTCAACAAAAAGCTAAAGAGATATTGCGCCAGGTCAAGGGACCCTCAGGCGATAGCGGTGGACGCTCTAGTGACACCGTGGGTGTACCAGACGGTTTATGTGTTCCCTCCTCTGCCTCTCATACCAAAGGTACTGAGAATAATAAGAAGGCGAGGAGTAAGAACGATACTCGTGGTTCCGGATTGGCCAAGAAGAGCTTGGTACCCAGAACTTCAAGAAATGATATCAGAGGACCCATGGCCTCTACCGCTCAGACAGGATCTGCTACAGCAGGGGCCCTGTCTGTTCCAAGACTTACCGCGGCTGTGTTTGACGGCATGGCGGTTGAATTCCGGATCCTAAAGGAAAAGGGCATTCCGGAGGGAGTCATTCCTACGCTGATAAAAGCCAGGAAAGAAGTAACCGCAAACCATTATCACCGTATTTGGCGAAAATATGTTGCGTGGTGTGAGGCCAGGAAGGCCCCTACAGAGGAATTTCAGCTGGGTCGTTTTCTGCACTTCCTACAGTCGGGAGTGACTATGGGCCGAAAATTGGGTTCCATTAAGGTCCAGATTTCGGCTCTCTCGATTTTCTTCCAGAAAGAACTGGCTTCAATGCCTGAAGTTCAGACATTTGTAAAGGGAGTGCTACATATTCAGCCCCCTTTTGTGCCTCCTGTGGCACCTTGGGATCTCAACGTGGTGTTGAGTTTCCTGAAATCACATTGGTTTGAGCCACTTAAAACTGTGGATCTGAAATATCTCACGTGGAAAGTAGTCATGTTATTGGCCTTGGCTTCGGCCAGGCGTGTGTCAGAATTGGCGGCTTTGTCATGTAAAAGCCCTTATCTGATTTTCCATATGGAAAGGGCAGAATTGAGGACTCGTCCCCAGTTTCTCCCTAAGGTGGTATCAGCTTTTCACTTGAACCAACCTATTGTAGTGCCTGCGGCTACTAGGGACTTGGAAGATTCCAAGTTACTGGACGTAGTCAGGGCCTTGAAAATTTATGTTTCCAGGACGGCTGGAATCAGGAAAACTGACTCGCTTTTTATCCTGTATGCACCCAACAAACTAGGTGCTCCTGCTTCTAAGCAGACTATTGCTCGCTGGATTTGTAGCACAATTCAGCTGGCGCATTCTGCGGCTGGATTACCGCATCCTAAATCAGTAAAAGCCCATTCCACGAGGAAAGTGGGCTCTTCTTGGGCGGCTGCCCGAGGGGTCTCGGCTTTACAACTTTGCCGAGCTGCAACTTGGTCAGGGGCAAACACGTTTGCAAAATTCTACAAATTTGATACCCTGGCTGAGGAGGACCTTGAGTTCTCTCATTCGGTGCTGCAGAGTCATCCGCACTCTCCCGCCCGTTTGGGAGCTTTGGTATAATCCCCATGGTCCTTACGGAGTTCCCAGCATCCACTAGGACGTCAGAGAAAATAAGATTTTACTCACCGGTAATTCTATTTCTCGTAGTCCGTAGTGGATGCTGGGCGCCCATCCCAAGTGCGGATTGTCTGCAATACTTTTATATAGTTATTGCCTAACTAAAGGGTTATTGTTGAGCCATCTGTTGAGAGGCTCAGTTATATTCATACTGTTAACTGGGTATAGTATCACGAGTTATACGGTGTGATTGGTGTGGCTGGTATGAGTCTTACCCGGGATTCAAAATCCTTCCTTATTGTGTCAGCTCTTCCGGGCACAGTGTCCTAACTGAGGTCTGGAGGAGGGGCATAGAGGGAGGAGCCAGTGCACACCAGATAGTACCTAATCTTTCTTTTAGAGTGCCCAGTCTCCTGCGGAGCCCGTCTATTCCCCATGGTCCTTACGGAGTTCCCAGCATCCACTACGGACTACGAGAAATAGATTTACCGGTGAGTAAAATCTTATTATTAATGGGAGTGCTGACATACAGAGAGAGAGAGAGAGAGAGAGAGAGAGAGAGAGAGAGAGAGTGTGTGTGTGTGTGTGTGTGTGTGTGTGTGTGTGTGTGTGTGTGTGTGTGTGTAAGGCAGCACTTGTCAGACTTCCAGTTCATTTAATATTGTCCTTTATTACACCCGAACATTTTTGGGGAACAACCTCAGGGACAGCACAATGAACAAACACCAACATTACTTACTTATAAATTGGGTTCACTACGGTATGCCAGCGGTCGGGCTCCCAGCGACCAGCATACCGACGCCGGGAGCCCGACCGCCGGCTTACAGACAGTGTGGCGAGCGCAAATGAGCCCCTTGCGGGCTCGCTGCGCTCGCCACGCTACGGGCACGGTGGCGCGCGCCACGCTATTTTATTCTCCCTCCAGGGGGGTCGTGGACCCCCACGAGGGAGAATAAGTGTCGGTATGCCGGCTGTCGGGATCCCGACGCCGGTATACTGTGCGCCGAGATCCCGTCAGTCGGCATACTGAAGACTACCCTATAAATTCACAGCCCAGTGATTGTGTCCGTCTGGGGGTGCTCTGTCCATCCATCAATGGGCTGCTGTGTCCTACAGGGGTGCTTTGTCTGTCTAGGGGTGCTCTGTCCATCCATCCAGGGGCTCTGCCCCAGTGTAAAAAAATAAAAGCTACAAATATAATTAAAAAATAAATAAAATGATATAGAAATAGAAAGGGTGCCATCTGTGTTTAGGTTGTGTCACCTGTAGTTCTATGTTGGTGCTAGCTACGTTAGGGCACCCACTCACTGGCAACAGATTCAAAATCAATCATTCTGTGACTTGCACCACAATATGTGATTTAAAATGAACACCATCTGTTAAACTTGTTAATACCATTCACCTGATCTGAGCTGAAAACCAAACACCATGTGCTAAAGTTGCAGCATCATGATGTAAAGGTATCCAAGCCCAGCATCAGACAAGGGGTTCATAGCTTTACTAAATAACCTTGAAAAAATTACAGAGTGTAAATACAAATGAATAATAAAATGCAGACAATAAAAGCCAACAATATAATGAAATGAAAAAATAAAACAACAGGTACAGCAATAATGAGCAAACACACATAATAATTATAATGTTTTGTTTTAAACTGCTATTTTAGCTATGAACACAGTTACAATATAGTGAAATATAATAATGAAGTAGAGAGCTAGTCACCCATAAAGGGCATGGTCAAATACTGTATTGTAAATAACATATAAGCTACAAGAAACGCTGCAGTCCCAAGGAGTCATTAAGACATCTGTGAAAGAGTGCCTACTGTAGTAAGAAGATCCATTTGCTTTCTTTTTGCATTAAGATTTTATTGCAATTACCCCCTCTTCTTAAGAAGGGAACATGTATGATGGTATGAATACTAGGAACACTGTGTTTCTCAGATATACAGTGTCTGGCAACAGGTCACTTTGACCAGAGCTCAACGCCTGACGTATAGCTAAACGATGTTGAGTCATTCTTTCTCTGAACTGCGGCTGTATCTTACCCACATCGGACTTACCACAGGGACAGCTCAGTAAGTAAATCACACGTGTTGTGGGGCAAGTCACAGAATGATTGACAACCTAAACACAGATGACACCCTTTCTATTTATATATAATTTTATATATTTTTTAATTATATTTTTAGCTTTTATTTTTTTTTACACTGGGGCAGAGCCCCTGGATGGATGAATGGAGCACCCCTAGACAGACAAAGTAATCCTGTAGGACACAGCAACCCCTTTATGTACAACACAGTACCCCTTTATGTACAACACAGTACCCCTTTATGTACAACAAAGGACCCCTGTTGATGGACACAACACCCTTTAGGTACAACAAAGCACCCCTGGGGACGGACCACCTACAGTTGGGGTATCACCTACAGTGTTACAATACATGTATAATTTATTATTACACTGTGGTCTGACTGGTTCTATCACAGAAAACAATAGTATAGTACACTGGGGTCTAGCACAAAAAACAATATATATATATATATATATATATATATATATATATATATACACTGCTCAAAAAAATAAAGGGAACACTTAAACAACACAATGTAACTCCAAGTCAATCACACTTCTGTGAAATCAAACTGTCCACTTAGGAAGCAACACTGATTGACAATCAATTTCACATACTGTTGTGCAAATGGAATAGACAACAAGTGGAAATTATAGACAATTAGCCAGACACCCCCAATAAAGAGCTGTTCTGCAGGTGGTGACCACAGACTACTTCTCAGCTCCTATGCTTTCTGGCTGATGTTTTGGTCACTCTAGTGGTAGCATGAGACGGAGTCTACAACCCACACAAGTGGCTCAGGTAGTGCAGCTCATCCAGGATGGCACATCAATGCGAGCTGTGGCAACAAGGTTTGCTGTGTCTGTCAGCCTAGTGTCCAGAGCATGGAGGTGCTACCAGGAGACAGGCCAGTACATCAGGAGACGTGGCGGAGGCCGTAGGAGGACAACAACCCAGCAGCAGGACCGCTACCTCCGCCTTTGTGCAAGGAGGAACAGGAGGAGCACTGCCAGAGCCCTGCAAAATAACCTCCAGCAAGCCACAAATGTGTCTACTCAAACGATCAGAAACAGACTCCATGAGGGTGGTATGAGGGCCTGATGTCCACAGGTGGTCTTCAGTATGCCGACTGACGGGATTCCGGCGCACAGTATACCGGCGCCGGAATCCTGACAGCCGGCATACCGACACTTATTCTCCCTCGTGGGGGTCCACAACTCCCCTGGAGGGAGAATACAATAGCGTAGCGCGCCACCATGCCCGTAGCGTGGCGAGCGCAGCGAGCCCACAAGGGGCTCATTTGCGCTTGCCACACTGTCGGTAAGCTGGTCGCTGGGAGCCCGACCGCCGGATACCATACTGAACCAGATGTCCACAGGTGGGGGTTGTGCTTACAGCCCAACACCGTGCAGGACGTTTGGCATTTTCCAGAGAACACCAAGATTGGCAAATTCGCCACTGGCGCCCTGTGCTCTTCACAGATGAAAGCAGGTTCTCACTGAGCACGTGACAGACGTGACAGAGTGTGGAGACGCCAAGGAGAACATTCTGCTGCCTGCAACATCCTGTGGTGTGGCATTTCTTTGGGGGGCCGCACAGCCCTCCATGTGCTCGCCAGAGGTAGCCTGACTGCCATTAGGTACCGAGATGAGATCCTCAGACCCCTTGTGAGACCATATGCTGGTGCGGTTGGCCCTGGGTTCCTCCTAATGCAAGACAATGCTAGACCTCATGTGGCTGGAGTGTGTCAGCAGTTCATGCAAGACGAAGGCATTGATGCTATGGACTGGCCCGCCCGTTCCCCAGACCTGAATCCAATTGAGCACATTTGGGACATCATGACTGTCTAGGAGTTGGCGGATGCTTTAGTCCAGGTCTGGGAGGAGATCCCTCAGCAGACCATCCGCCACCTCATCAGGAGCATGCCCAGGCGTTGTAGGGAGGTCATACAGGCACATGGAGGCCATATACACTACTGAGCCTCATTTTGACTTGTTTTAAGGACATTACATCAAAGTTGGATCAGCCTGTAGTGTGTTTTTTCACTTTAATTTTGAGTGTGACTCCAAATCCAGATCTCCATGGGTTAATAAATTTGATTTCCATTGATAATTTTTGTGTGATTTTGTTGTCAGCACATTCAACTATGTAAAGAGCAAAGTATTTAATAAGAATATTTCATTCATTCAGATCTAGGATGTGTTATTTTAGTGTTCCCTTTATTTTTTTGAGCAGTGTGTATATATATATATATATATATATATATATATATATATATTATTATTATTATTTTTTTATTTTTTTTATTATTATTATATTTTTAATTTTTTGTTTTTTGTTTTTTTTTACACTGGGGCAGAGCCCCAGGATGGATGGACAAGGACACAGCAGCCCCTTGATGGACAACACAGCACTCCTTGGAATGGACCACACTACAGTGGCAGAGAATAAGAATTGAGAACAAGGAGTTTAATTATTCTTGACATATTTATTGTGACATATAAGAAGTGTAGATGATAGCACTGTGTTTTTGTCTTAATTACATAATAAAATAACAATAAAATCAAACAATAATAGAAACAAAACCATAATTATTGAAAAAATCGTTAACATCTTGTTTTTTTGTCTTCAAACTTCGTTTTGTTGCTTTTCACTTATATGTTTTTTTTTCTGTGTAGTCTTTGTGTATCATCCAGCAGTAGTCAGCCACCATGCTGGCGTCCCAACGACCCTGGTATCTTCTTTCTACATCTTTAACGTCTTGGTGGAACCGTTCACCCTGTTCTTCACTGTAGTCTCTGATCTCTGAGATAATTCAGGAAATGCTTAATATGGGAATTCAAAAGATGTACCTTTAAACTCATATTGCAGCGAAGGTTTCTGTAACTATTAAGCAGTTAACTGACAATTTCTTTGTAGTTTGGATCCTTTACTTTGCCTAAAAACTTTCAAATCACTTGTTTGAACGAAGTCCCGCCGAAAGTTCTATGATGGCTACTTGATGAGTAGCCTCAATTAATGTGTACACTGCAGGGACGTGCAGTCAGGGGAGGCAGGGGAGGCAGTGCCTCCCCTGTCATCATTAATGATTAAAATAATACAAAGAAGATTCTTATGACACATATTCTGTGTCATAAATATCTTCTTTATATTATGGAAATCATTTTAGAACGAAAATACCTGTTAAAGCTGATTTCTGTCATCTTCTGCAGCATCGAGAGCGGTGCCTCTCGCTTCCCATTGTAAACGGCCGGAAGCAGGGGGGGGGGCGGGGCCAAGGAGAGGGCTGCAAAAGCCCATTAAAAAAAGCACTGGAAGCGGCACCAATACAAGTGCCTCAGAGCAGCAGGGACGTGCTTTCAGCCATATGAAAGCACGCCCCTGTCACTGTGATTGGGCACTGGGCAGCAGATTCAGCACCGACAGTGACTGCATCCGGCTATCACTGTCAGCGCTGTACAGGGAGTGAGAGAGGGTTAGTGTCAGCTGCAGTGTGTCAGTGCATGTAAGTGTTTAGTTACAGTGCACTCACACACACTGTCACACAGTTACAGTACAACTCCCTATATTGCTGTCCAGGTCTTTCAGTAACTTAATAGCGCTGCACCCGCAGCGTTATTAAGTTACTGGATGGAAGCCCTTGACAGCAATATTATATATTAATGTCCCTTTCCCCCTTCACCTCTCCCCCCGTTCCACACATGCAGAGTTCTAATTTAGTTTAATATCCACACTAGTAATATTGCCTGACCCGGCATAGG